>NC_090443.1:996507177-997132177 GCF_031143425.1 Pleurodeles waltl | reverse complement strand
TCTCGTCATCCATGTCATCAGGGAACTCATGGACAGGCATATCAGCAGGAGATCCGTGTTCCTCTGCAATGAAACAGGGTACAATTAGTGTGTCTGTGTTGTGACAATTTTGCACTAAGATACAAGCCTTTGGATGCCTTAACTTTGTACTCTGTGTTTGTCTAGGTATCTGCTGTCCGTCATAGGGCATTGTTGTAGGCCTATGGCCCACCTGTGTGTCACATGTATGATATGGATCTTTCAGACATGTCTACCAGGTCGCCTCTAGGTGTTGCTTTGTAATTATTTAGGAATAGGCGTTTTTTTGTCCTACTCCTCACTCAGTGTTTCACTATTGTTATGGAGGGACATTTTGTTGGGTGGGCTCTCATTATCCTACATGTGATTCTTGGCTTTCTAGGCAGCAGGATAGCTAATGGTGTGGGGGACTAAGTTTGACCCACTTGTAAATAACTCTGTCACCCAGATATTCAATTTAGCTCAGACTAACTAGCAGTGCCTCTGGTCTCCCACATCAAAGGAATGTTTAGACATCCGAGCGCATGACATCTTTGGAACTTCTCAGGGAAGTGGTGGTCACTCAGGTTCTACACAATTCTATCTTTTCCGGTATGTTCCCATACACAAATGACAAAGACAGTATTTGTTTGATATGAAGTTTCATTGTACAACTGACTTGTAGGAATTTAGGTGTGAGCCCCAATAACCCAAACAATACACACTGTTAGAATTGAAATAGTCCACAGGAGAGTAATACATTAGTACACATCTATCATGGTGCCTAACAGTTTCTACTCTCCCTCTGCTTGTTCTATGTATAGCACAGCATGTTAAGTTTGGAGCTTGCCTGTCTGAATCACAGGGGAGACATCATCCCTCATATCAGAGGAATGGGCTGGGATCTGGTTGTGCATCAGCAGCAAGGCAGGCAGCATCTAGTTGTGATTTTCTGTTTGGAAACTCCCCCATGCGTGTCTTGGGACGAGGAAGTGAATTTAAAAGACATATGTCATGGTGATGACAAAGTTTCCCTACGCAGGAATGCCAAACCTTAACCCCTACCACATCTATCAGCAACGTACCAGACAGTATCCTTGACTGGGGCACAGAGTGAATATGTTCTGGCAAACTCCAGTGCAGACGTAGGCAAAACAGGGTGATTTGACTAATTGACAACACCTTAGGACTGACTATTTGCTACATTAACTGATAGGAAGGGCAATGAGAATCATTTAGTGCAAAGTGCTCTGAGGCACTTAGATGTGAGCAAATGAGTATAAGTACATTCAGGGTAAGATGCACAAAGGCCTCCAGCCTGAGGCTAATGCGCAAAGTATACGTTACACTTGCCACACTACACTTTGACTGACTGTGGGTGTTGTGACTGCCCTGCCAGCACACTTGCCTCTCAGGCCCTGCCCCATACACTTTTTATTCACATTGCATGATCTGTACATGTTACGTGGCATTACCTATGCATGTCAATGTTAGGATGTGGTATGGATGTAAACATTGTTGATGTTTGTATATGATGGGGTATCATGTGTGTCTTACTGGATTGGCCTGTTTATCGTATGAATGTCCTATTTTTTTGTAAGACTGTGCAGATGTTTTTCAGTGACCAGTTGCCTGTGTCCCCTCCTCAATGTTGTTGTCTGAGCAGTATGACATTAGTGATGTAGCCTTGTTAGGCAGGCACGTGAGGGACCCTGACGTATGCAGCATGTGTGTGTCCTTAGTGCTGTGTGGCTCCTATTGCTGTTTACTTAGGCTTATGTATGTGTCAGTTATGGACATTCGGCATTTGAGTGTACTGGTACCTTTGTCTTATTTCTAGGAGTAATTGCAGATGTCATCCTCACCCCCTAATTTTGGTATGTATGTTCCAGGGTGGGGTTCCTGCCATTTGGTACTATAGCTGCACAGAGATGAGAGGTGTTATTGTCAACTGTGGTGGCAGTTAAGTTGCAGTTGTTGTATTTGCTACTGCATTACAGGTAGGGACCTAGTTGATGGGGAATAGATTTTGCAATACAAGTGCCTGGATGTGGATTTGAGGTAGTGTCCTTCCCACCTGTCACTGCTTTCCCTTGGCTCTCTTGTTGTAATTACAGGATGTCCCCGTGGGACTGTTGTTGTTGCTGTATTTTGTCGTGCCCCAGCTTCGGTCAGTACTGGGCATGCCCCCCTGCTGTGCCCCTTTCCCCGTGCCACTTCATATATGTGCTGACTTACATGCATTGTGTAGTAGGTATCCCCCCCCCTGCTTACAGTCCCCATTATTGCATTTGAATTCCCCATGCGACTTACCCTGCATGTGCGTAGTGTCGTGGTAGTCTGCGCTGTCCAGTCCTTGAATCCCTGTGACGATCTCCTCCGGGATGACGGCTGCGACCATCTCCTCCATGTGGTCCAGGGCCTCCTGTTGTGCTGGACTCCCCCCTCCAGTCTGCATTGCTGCCTTCCTGTTCCTGGCCATTTTCTCTTTGGTCCTACGTTTGCAGTCATGCCAGCGTTTCTTACACTCGGTGACTGTCCGGCGTTCTTCAGCCACACTGTTAATCTTGTCCACAATTTGTTTCCAGATGGCCTCTCTCCTACTGAGTGGCAATTTAGAGGAGATGAAAAGTTGGTGCTGGTGTTCCGTCACCTCTTTCACCAGGATTTCCTGCTCCTCTGCACTGAAGCGACACTTTCTTTTTTTTTTTTTAAATGTCCTGGTTCCTGTATGCTTCCTCCTGGCTGGTTCCTGGTCTGCTCTCATCCTCCTGGGGTCTGTTGGGGCATCTAGGATCCATTTTGGGTCTCCTCTCCTGAAAGGGCAGTTTTCGCGCAAACATTTAACGCAATAGTGTGAAAAAAAACGGCGTTTTCACGATTGCGCTGTCGTAAATCGACCGACAGTGATGTGCGTCGCATTTACGTTGGTTTCCTTTACGACAGACCGACGCTGTGTGCGTCACGAAATAATGACTCCCACCTGTTGGTTGCGCCGCCGTACATCAAAGTATAAATTTGACACCCGCATGGCGCTTCCAAATGGCGTTAGACGGCGCAAATTTTTTTGACGCAAAACTGCGTTAGCGCAGTTTTGCGTCAAAAAGTATAAATATGGCCCCAAGTGTTTAATTTGGGTGGCACAGGGCATGTTTTCTAGTTGAGAGTAGCCCACATTATTTTATTATTTGCTCCCCCTTTTGTAGGGTCTGTATTGGGTGAGATTGCTGATAGTATATGCCCATCACAGCTGGAAATACACAGCGGGGTCCAAAGCAGTCACGGCCTGAGATATTGCTGGAGGCTTTGATGTTCAGGATGGATGCCATGGACCAGGCCATCCCATAGTTAAAGGCACAGCTGCATGGGGAACATGCTGAGAAGCGTAGGATGGTGAGAGTGCCTCCCAAGGAGACTTTCCACCCAGTCCGTAGAAGGCCCTGGTTATGGTAAGAGTAGGAAGGAGTTATAGGGGTACACAGCAGATGCCCATTAAATGCAAGAGAGTCAGGACGCTGGCCCTTTGGAAGCAGCACCAGTGGGTCTGACCCCGGCCCCAAGTTTCTCTATGCAGGCAACAGGGCAGTTCCCTAGCACGAAAGAAATAGTCCCATCCATAGTGGTCACACTGGTGGATCTGATCCCGATTGCTGATAATTCAGGCCATACTGGAGTAATTCCACAGCAGTAAAGGGCTCAGCAGCCTCTGGTGGCATTGTGCATAACGTTGGTGCGGGTATGGCCATAGGGGTGACCTCTGCGGGAGGGTAGGCTCAGCAGGATCTGGTTGTAAGCTTACCATCTGTGTTGCAGTTGCTCTCAGAGGTGGGAATGATCTCCGCCCCCCTAGTACAGGCACCTTGGCAGGAGTCGGCGAGAGTAATGTTTTAGAGGTGGTGAGATGTTTAGTGGATCACTTGGGTTATATCAAGAGCAGTGAAGGATCACAAGTGGTGACTGAACCAAGGCCCACTGGGGCATCAGGGAGCCTCCTCCGCTACTGGTGCAGCCCTGTCAGGGAATCAGGTGAAGCGTGTTACGGGGGTTCCAGCACAGGTAGCAGGCCAAATACATACCCTGCTTGATACCTCATTGAGTGCCAGCACTCCTAGGGTGATTTGTTCCCCCGCTCAGGGAACAACATGTTTGGGTACTGGACGCTCGTTACCACCTACGGGTTTGGATGATATTCGCTATGAACACAAGCAACTGGGTTTGCATGTGTCAATGGAGGTGAAGGGAAAAATTTGGAAGGGGTGTATGTTGACCTTTTGGAATTATCAGTGGAAAGAAGAGGCTAAGGGGCCTCCTTGCGCCACATTAGCATCATTCTTTTTTTACGCTTATGTGGCACAAGGAGGCAATTTTTGCTGCACCCGATTTTCAAAATGGCGCAATGCATGCATTGTGCCACTTTGCCCCCCTTGCGCCACATTATGCCTGTGTCATGTGAGGGGGAGTGTCCCAGCGTTAGGAGGCCCCCAAAAATGGCATACATTTTAATCAAAGCTCAAAGCAGGTATTAGAATGAGGCACCCCTAGAAACCTATGGGCCTCCTTGCACTTTGCTACACTTGCATCAAAATTTTGACGCTAGCGTAGCAAAGTGCCAAAATAGCGTCTAAAATGTTGACGCTATTGGCCTAACAACCGCCATGGTCCACCGTATGGTAAATACGGCGCACACATGGGGGCATATTTATACTCTGCTTGCGCCGAATGTGCGTAACGTCATTCCATAAATAAGGCACCCGCATGGTGCGATGGAATGGCGTTGGCCGGCGGTAAAATTTTTGACGCACAACAGCGTTGGCGCAGTTGTGCGGCAAAAAGTATAAATATGGCCCATGGTGTCATTAGGTGGGGCAAGGGCGACGTAAAAAAAGTGGTACTGCTGCAACAGTTTCTTGTAAATATGCCCCCAAGCATTGTAAGGAGTGTTCACACCCTAGGGACTATGGCAATTGGACTTATAAGAAAAAAGTTGACAGGACTCTTGTGAATTAGATCAGGGGGGTTTTAATCAACCAGGCCATTATGGCAGAGCATTTTAATGATCTGCGGGCACAGTTAGCTTGCTATCAAACAGGACTGTGGGGGCTCATGACGGGTATGGTGGGACATCTTGGAAGGACGATGATAAGGAGTTCAGGAGGATTAAAGCTAACAGGTCCACCTTGGGATGGAATCAGACTGACATCATCACATGGTTGCATTATGTGAAGCGTTCAGACGGTAGCAGCAGCCAGCCCTTTTGGGTGGGGACTGCGTGCGCTGGTGGCCCGGCAGGGGGAACAAGGAAGGGGGCTTGTTTGGATTTCAACCGGCGTACCTGCACCCGAGCCCCCAGGAACTTGCAGATTCAAACACTGTTGTTCGCTCTGTGGTAAGGTATCCCTTCTGGAAGCTAAATGTGTCAAAAAGTACAGAGAGAAGGGCACTAAGAAACAAGAATGACCATTTAAATTTTTTTAAAGCTTCCTCCCCAGTTAAGTTGACGGCTATGGTTCTTTGGCTCTTCACTTCCTCTAACCACTCAGCGGCTCAGACTTTTATTTGTAGAAAGGATTCAGGATCCCAGCAGCAGACTATGGGCCTGATTTACAAGGCCCTATCACCACCGTATTTACAAGGTGGTGTTACGCCACTTTTTGTGGCTTAACACCAACTTGTAAATATGGCCCCGTCACACGCAGCACTTTACATAGAAGGGACATGCAATCAGTTTTGCTGAGAGCTTGCAACATCAACACCCATTGCATTTTTACTCAGCCCCAGATTTACGAGTTTTCGTACACCTGAGGCAGTGCCAAAATCTAGCACCACCCCAGCTGTGGCGTTGGCATGTGTTAGAAATGGGGTCTTTGGTTGACAGTCAGGTTACCCCCTGTTCAAGCAAGGACCCTCACTTTAGTCAGGGTAAAAGAGAATCACCCTCAGCCTAACCCCTGTTTACCCCCTTGGTAGCTTGGCAGAGCAGTAGGCTTAACTTCAGAGTGCTAGGTGTAAAGTATTTGTACCAACACACACAGTAACTTAATGAAAACACTTCAAAATAACACAACACCAGTTTAGAGAAATAGGAAATATTTATCTAAACAAAACAAGACCAAAATGACAAACATCCGACATACACAAGTCAAGTTATCAATTTTTAAAGATTAAACTCGAAAATAGCACTTAGAAATACAAAATGCTTCAATGAGGTGTTAACACGGCATTGTGAAGGAGTCGTTCCCAACAAGCCGACACCAGCTGGCCGGACACGGAGTCACGTGGACTCCCAAGTACAGTACCTTTGGTGAAGAGTGAAAACAAGTTGATGCGCTAAGTCGGGGATCGCGGCGTCTGTGCAAAATGTTGAATCCGCACACTTCGAGCGGCGTCGGTCACGACATAGTGCGGCGACTTCTACGGAGTCGCGGACTTCAGAGGGGCTACAGCAGCGTCAGGCCTGCGAAGGTCGTCGCATTTCAGTGAAGATCACAGACTCGGTTGCAGGCGGCGTCACCGGATTCAGCAGCGGCGTTGGTCCAAAGTCGATTTCCTTGGATTTCCACCAGCTTTCCTTTCAAGAGCACAGGGACTGGATAGGGCACCACTTGTCAGAGCAGGAGTCTCTCCAGATACTCCAGGTGCTGGTAGAAAGAAGTCTTTGCTGTCCCTGAGACTTCAAACAACAGGAGGCAAGCTCTAAATCAAGCCCTTGGAGATTTCTTCACAAGATGGAAGGCACACAAAGTCCAATCTTTGCACTCTTACTCTGGCAGAAGCAGCAACTGCAGGATAGCTCCACAAAGCACAGTCACAGGCAGGGCAGCTCTTCTTCCTCAGCTCTTCAGCTCTTCTCCAAGCAGAGGTTCCTCTTGTTTCCAGAAGTGTTCTAAAGTCCGTGGTTTTGGGTGCCCTTCTTATACCCAATTTCTCCTTTGAAGTAGGCCTACTTCAAAGTAAAGTCTCTTTTGAATGTGAAATCCGGCCTTGCCCAGGCCCGGCCCCAGACACTCACCAGGGGGTTGGAGACTGCATTGTGTGAGGACAGGCACAGCCCTTTCAGGTGTAAGTGACCACTCCTCCCCTCTCTCCTAGCACAGATGGCTCATCAGGAAATGCAGACTACACCCCAGCTCCCTTTGTGTCACTGTCTAGTGTGAGGTGCAACCAGCCCAACTGTCAAACTGACCCAGACAGGGAATTCACAAACAGGCAGAGTCACAGAAATGGTATAAGTAAGAAAATGCTCACTTTCTAAAAGTGGAATTTTCAAACACACAGGCCCTCATTCTGACCTTGGCGGGCGGCGGAGGCCGCCCGCCAAAGTCCCGCCGTCAGATTACCGTTCCGCGGTCGAAAGACCGCGGCGGTAATTCTGACTTTCCCGCTGGGCTGGCGGGCGGTCGCCTTCAGACCGCCCGCCAGCCCAGCGGGAAAGAGGCTTCCACGATGAAGCCGGCTCGGAATCGAGCCGGCGGAGTGGAAGCTGTGCGACGGGTGCAGTTGCACCCGTCGCGTATTTCACTGTCTGCGCAGCAGACAGTGAAATACATGTAGGGGCCCTCTTACGGGGGCCCCTGCAATGCCCATGCCAGTGGCATGGGCACTGCAGGGGCCCCCAGGGGCCCCGCGACCCCCCCTACCGCCATCCGGATCCCGGCGGTCCGACCGCCGGGATCTGGATGGCGGTAGGGGGGGTCGGAATCCCCGCGGCGGTGCAGCAAGCTGCGCCGCCGCGGAGGATTCAATGGGGCGGCGGTACACTGGCGGGACCCCGCCAGTGGTGCCGGTCCGACCGCGGCTTTACCGCCGCGGTCGGAATCCCCATTGGAGCACCGCCGGCCTGTCGGCGGTGCTCCCGCGGTCCTCCGCCCTGGCGGTCAAAGACCGCCAGGGTCAGAATGACCACCACAGTCTCAAAATCAACTTTACTAAAAGATGTATTTTTAAATTGTGAGCTCAGAGACCCCAAACTCCACATGTCCATCCGCTCCAAAAGGGAATCTACACTTTAATCAGATTTAAAGATAGCCCCCATGTTAACCTATGAGAGGGACAGGCCTTGCAACAGTGAAAAACGAATTTAGCAATATTTCACTGTAAGGACATATTAAACACATTACTATGGGGGTCATTATGACCCTGGCGGCCAGCGGTATGTTAGCGGTAACACCGCCAACAGGCTGGTGATGTTCCGCCAGCAATTATGACTGTGGCAGAAAAGCCACGGCCATACCGCCGGCCCCTCCACTTTGCCGCCAGGATTCCGCCTGGCGGTCATAATCCCCAGGGCAGCGGTGCATGCACCGCTGCCCTGGGGATTATGAGTCCCCGACCGCCGGCCTGTCCATGGCGGTACACACCGCCATGGAAAGGCCGGCGGTAAGCGGGTTTGGGGTGCCCCTGGGGGCCCCTGCACTGCCCATGCTCCTGGCATGGGCAGTGCAGGGGCCCCCAGGCATAGCCCCGTTGCGCATTTCACTGCCCGAATTTCGGGCAGTGAAATGCGCGACGGGTGCTACTGCACCCGCTGCACATCAGCATTGCCGCCGGCTCTATTACGAGCCGGCTGCAATGTTGATGTGACATTTCCGCTGGGCCAGCGGACGGTACCACTGTTACCGTCTGCTGGCCCAGCGGAAATGTCATAATAGGGAGACAGAAATACCGCCAGCAATGGTGGTATTCTGTCTCCCGCGGCCTCGGCGGTCTTTGGAAAAGACCTCCGAGGTCGTAATGACCCCCTTTATGTCTTACTTTAACCATACACTTCAACCTGCCCTTGGGGCTACCTGGGGCCTTCCTTAGGGGTGTCTCCCATGTAGGAAAAGGGAAGGTTTAGGTCTGGCAAGTGGGTACACTTGCCAAGTTGAATGTACAGTTCAAACTGCTCACACAGTCACTGCAGGGGCAGGTCTGAGACATGATTACAGAGCTACTTATGTGGGTGGCACAACCAGTGCTGCAGGCCCACTAGTAGCTTTTGATTTACAGGCCCTGGCACCTCTAGTGCATGTTACTAGGGACTTACTAGTAAATCAAATATGCCAATCATGGATAAACTAATTACATACACTTTTACACAGAGAGCCTATGCACTTTAGCACTGGTTAGCAGTGGTAAAGTGCTCAGAGTTCAAAAGCCAATACCAACAGGTCAGAAACAATAGAAGGCAGGAGGCAAAAAGAATGGGGATGACCCTGTGTAGGAGGCTGGCCTGGCTTGTAGTGGGTACCAAGGGGTACTTACACTCTGTACCAGGTCCAGTTATCCCTTATTAGTGTAGAAGAGGTGTTTCTAGCAGCTTAAGGTGATAGAAGGTAGCTATAGCAGAGCATCTTAGGCTGAACTAGGAGACATGCAAAGCTCCTACCATACCACTGGTGTCATATGCACAATATCATAAGAAAACACAGGCCCGTATTTATACTTTTTGACGCTAAACTGCGCTAACGCAGTTTAGCGTCAAAAAATTTAGCGCCGTCTAACGCCATTCCGAAGCGCCATGCGGGCGCTGTATTTATGGAATGGCGTTAGCCGGCGCAAGCAGACCGGCGCTGCCTGGTGTGCGTGGAAAAAAACCACGTAGACCAGGCAGCGCCGGCGTAGGGGGAAAATGGCGCTAGGGCGTCTTAAAATGGCGCAAGTCGGGTTGACGCAAAAAAATCGTCTTAACCCGATTAGCGCCATTTTTTCGACGCCCAGACGCCATTTAAATGACTCCTGTCTTAGTAAAGACAGGAGTCATGCCCCCTTGCCCAATGGCCATGCCCAGGGGACTTATGTCCCCTGGGCATGGTCATTGGGCATAGTGGCATGTAGGGGGGCACAAATAAGGCCCCCCTATGCCACCCAAAAAAAATTGAAAAATAACAAAAATTATACTTACGTGAACTTACCTGAATGTCCCTGGGGTGGGTCCCTCCATCCTTGGGTGTCCTCCTGGGGTGGGCAGGGGTGGCAGGAGGGGTCCCTGGGGGCAGGGGAGGGCACCTGTGGGCTCATTTTGAGCCCACAGGCCCCTTAACGCCTACCCTGACCCAGGCGTTAAAATGTGGCGCAAATGCGGGGTTTTTTGACCTGCCACCTCCCGGGCGTGATTTTTGCCCGGGAGTATAAATACGACGCATTTGCGTCGCCGTCATTTTTTTAGACGGGAACGCCTTCCTTGCATCTCATTAACGCAAGGAAGGCGTTCACGCTAAAAAATGACGCTCTTTGCCAATACTTTGGCGCTAGACGCGTCTAACGCCAAAGTATAAATATGGCGTTAGTTTTGCGCCGAATTTGCGTCGAAAAAAACGACGCAAATTCGGCGCAAACGGAGTATAAATACGGGCCACAATACACAGATATACTCAAAATAAAGGTAATTTATTTTTATGACAATATGCCAAAAGTATCTCAGTGAGTACCCTCAGTATGAGGATGCCAAATATACACAAGATATATATACACAATACCAAAAATATGCAGTAAGAGCAAAAGGAAGTAATGCAAGCAATGTAAAGTTACAGTAGATTGCAATAGGAGCACATGGGTATAGGGGCAACACAAACCATATACTCCAAAAGTGGAATGCAAACCACGAATGGACCCCAAACCTATGTGAGCTTGTAGAGGGTCACTGGGACTGTAAGAAAACAGCGAGGGTTAGAAAAATAGCCCACCCCAAGACCCTGAAAAGTAGGTGTAAAGTGCACCTATAACCCCCAGAGAGCACAGAAGTCGTGATAGTGGGATTCTGCAAGGAAGACCAACACCAGCAAAGCAACAACAGTGGATTTCTGGACCTGAGTACCTGTAAAACAAGGGGACCAAGTCCAAGAGTCACGACATTGTCGAGAGAGGGCAGATGCCCCGGAAATGCCAGCTGAGGGTGCAAGGAAGCTGCCACTGGGTGGAGGAAGCTTGGTGTTCTGCAAGAACGAAGAGGACTAGAAACTTCCCCTTTGGAGGATGGATGCCCCACGTCGTGAAGAAGCTTGCAGAGGTGTTCCCACGCAGAAAGACCGCAAACAAGCCTTGCTAGCTGCAAGGGTCATGGTTATGGTTTTTGGATGCTGCTGTGGCCCACGAGGGACCAGGATGTTGCCACTTGGATAAGGAGACAGAGGGGGTGCCCAGCAAGTCAGGGGGCCCTCACAAAAGCAGGCAGCACCTGCAGAAGTACCGGAATAGACACTTGGAAGAGGAGTGAACCGGAGTCCACCCGAAGTCATAAAAGGGAGTCCCACGACGCCGGAGGACAACTCAGAAGGTTGTGCACTGCAGGTTAGAGTGTCGGGACCCAGGCTTGGCTGTGCACGAAGGTAATCCTGGAAGAGTGCACAGGAGCCAGAGCAGCTGCAAATCACGCAGTACCCAGCAATGCAGTCTAGCATGGGGAGGCAAGGACTTACCTCCACCAAACTTGGACTGAAGAGTCACTGGACTGTGGGAGCCTCTTGGACAGAGTTGCTGAGTTCCAGGGACCACGCTCGTCGTGCTGAGAGGGGACCCAGAGGACCAGTGATGCAGTCTTTTGTTGCCTGCGGTTGCAGGGGGAAGATTCCGTCGACCCACGGGAGATTTCTTCAGAGCTCCTGGTGCAAGAAGGAGGCAGGCTACCCCCAGAGCATGCACCACCAGGAAACAGGCGAGAAAGCCGGCAGGATGAAGCGATACAAGGTTGCAGTAGTCGTCTTTGCTACTTTGTTGCGGTTTTGCAGGCGTCCTGAGCAGTCAGCAGTCGATCCTTTGGCAGAAGGTGAAGAGAGAAGTGCAGAGGAACTCTGGTGAGCTCTTGCATTCGGTATCTCAAGAATTCCCCAAAGCAGAGACCCTAAATAGCCAGAAAAGGAGGTTTGGCTACCTAGGAAGGAGGATAGGCTAGTAACACAGGTAAGAGCCTATCAGAAGGAGTCTCTGACGTCACCTGCTGGCCCTGGCCACTCAGAGCAGTCCACTGTGCCAGCACACCTCTAAATCCAAGATGGCAGAGGTCTGGGGCACGCTGGAGGAGCTCTGGGCACCTCCCTTGGGAGGTGCAGGTCAGGGGAGTGGTCACTCCCCTTTCCTTTGTCCAGTTTCACGCCAGAGCAGGGCTGGGGGATCCCTGAACTGGTGTAGACTGGCTTATGCAGAGATAGGCACCATCTGTGCCCATCAAAGCATTTCCAGAGGCTGGGGGAGGCTACTCCTCCCCATTCCTGACACCTTTTTCCAAAGGGAGAGGGTGTAACACCCTCTCTCTGAGGAAGTCCTTTGTTCTGCCTTCCTGGGCCAGGCCTGGCTGGACCCCAGGAGGGTAGAAACCTGTCTGAGGGGTTGGCAACAGCAGCAGCTGCAGTGAAACCCCGGGAAAGGTAGTTTGGCAGTACCCAGGTCTGTGCTAGAGACTCGGGGGATCCCGGAGAATGGCATTGGGGGACTTTTCCATGATCCTAGACATATTACATGGCCATGTTCGGAGTTACCATTGTGACGCTATACATAGGTAGTGACCTATGTATAGTGCACGCGTGTAATGGTGTCCCCGCACTCACAAAGTCTGGGGAATTTGCCCTGAACGATGTGGGGGCACCTTGGCTAGTGCCAGGGTGCCCACACACTAAGGCCCATATTTATACTTTTTGACGCACAACTGCGCCAACGCAGTTGTGCATCAAAAATTTTACCGCCGGCTAACGCCATTCCAACGCACCATGCGGGCGCCTTATTTATGGAATGACGTTAGCCGGCGCTGCGGACTGGTGTGCGTAAAAAAAAATGACTCACACCAGGCAGCGCCGGCGTATGGGAAAATGGGGTTGTGCGTCAAAAAAAGGGTGCAAGTCAGGTCTGAGGCAAAATTCAGGCCTCAAACTGGATTTTCAGCATTTTTTTTTACGCCCAACCTCCATTGACATGAGTCATGTACTTACCTGGGATGGGGTCCCCATCCTCTACTGTCCCTCTGGTGTGGGTGGGGGTGTCCCTAGGGCCTGGGAGGGAACCTGTGGCCTTTTTCCATGGTGTTCCACCATGAAAATAGGCCCACGGGTCCCCTAATGCCAGCCCTGACCTAGGAGTTAAAAAATGGTGCAAAGCAAGATTTGCACCATTTTTTGACCCCTCCTCCCTCCCGTGCATGATTTTAGCACAGGGGGATAAATATAGCGCAATGGCCATAGAGTTATTTTTTGCACGGGAACCCCTACTTTGCATCTCATTGACGCAAAGTAGGTTTCCACGTCCATGAAATGACTTTAACTCCATAAATTTGGTGCTAGATGGGTCTAACGCCAAAGTATAAATATGGAGTTCGTTTTGCACGGAATTTGCGTAAATAAAAATTATGCAAATTCGGCGCAAAACAAGTATAGATATGCCCCCTAGTCTCTTCTTTTTCCTTGGTCTCAGTCGCTGGCATAAGTTATGGGTCCCTTTGGGTTTCCGGTGGCACTGCGTCCTGTGGCACTCCTTCCTCGGCTGCTCCCCCCCGCCTCCCTCCTGGTATCTCGTGGGCGGACCCCTGCTTGGGAATTGCCCTCTTGTTGGGATCCCCAAAAAGTTCCACTTGGGAGGGGTACCATTGGAAAGTTGAGATTTTCCCCTTTCCAAGGATACCTCTCCAACTTGCGTTGGTGGTCAAGGGGTTGAGATAGCTCCCTGAGCATCGAGGAAGGGACAGTGAAAAGAGCCATCAGCTCATTTTACTTTCATTTCCACTGAAATGACATCAGCACTGATCACCATTTGAATGAAAACATAGAACAGCCTCAGGAAGTGTGTAAATTGTTCAGTAAAAAATCTTCTGCCAGCATGCATGAAACTTCTTTCTCTTGGGTCAAGCACTCACAAGAAAAAAAACGGTTTAACCTCTTCTGTGCCGCAGACGTAATGGTTACGTCCTGCGGCACAGTGCTTGTGTGCCCAGGATGTAACCATTACGTCCTGGGCACAGAGCCCAGAGAGAGCGCTAGCGCTCCCTCTGTGTTCTTCCCTCCCACCCACAAAGGTGCCCACTAGGCACAGGGAGTTATTTTGTGAATTAAATTGGCATAAGGGGAGTGAACCCTTGGGCAAAGGTCGCTCCCCAGGGGGGCCTTTTTTTAAGGCCTTTTCTGCCCCCCCTGGGGGCAGAAACCTGTAGGCACCAGGAATTTTTGTTTTTTTGTTTTATAGAGGTGGGGAGCGAACCCTTAGGCAAGAGTCGCTCCCCTAGGGGGGAAATTATATAGGCCATTTCTGACCCCCTTGGGGGCAGATTGGCCTATTTTTATGAGGCCAATCTGCCCTCAAGGGGGATAGAAACCACTAAACACCAGGGAGGTTTTCTTTTCATGAATTTCACGCAAGGGGAGCGACCCCTTAGGCAAGGGTTGCTCCCCTGGGGGGCAAATTTATTTTAGGCCATGTCTGCCCCCCGGGGGTGGATCAGCCTATTTTAATTAGGCCTATCTGCCCCCAAGGGGGGCAGAAACCACTAGGCAACGGGGATTGGTGTGTGTGTATGCGTGTGTTTTCTTTAGGGGGCAGCCCCTGGGGTAAGGGTCGCTCCCCATGGGGGCACATTACTGTTGGCCATATCTGCCCCCCATTGGGGGCAGATGGGCCTATTTTTGGAAGGCCTATCTGCCCCCAAGGGGGGGCAGAAAGCCCACCAGAGGCCAGGGAAGTTTTTTTTTTTTTAAATAAGAGGGTGGGGGTATGGCCATACCCCCACCCCAAATAAATGGGGCCAAATTTGTTCTGCCCACCAATGGGCAGATGGGGCAATTACCCCTGACCCACACCCCGGGGGGGCAGAAAGTCTACTAGATGTCAGGGAATTAAAAAAAAAAAAACATATTGGGGTGGTGGCAACCAACCAGTATGGGCCTGGTTACGCCCCCACCTCAACGGAAGGGCGTAACAGTCTTTCAGCTCTCCCCCGCACTCTAAAACATCTTATCCCACAGCAAGCAAGAAGACATTTGATTATTTTGGGTTTTAGTTTTACATTTCGGCCATGAGAGCTTGGCTTACTCTCAAAATCGTCCCACTTGGAATGGTGAGGGCTGCACTTTATGGACTTTGAGACGCTGCCATATAGAAAAATCCATAAGACCTAGACACATTTGAAAACTAAACATCTGGGTGATTCCAGGGTGGTGTGTTTCACATGCACCCTGCACCATTTTTGTACCCACAATCCTCTGCAAACCTCCAATTTTGCTGGAAATCACACATTTTCCCACATTTTTGTGATGGAACCTTCCGGAATCTGCAGGAATCCACAAAATTCCTACCACCCAGCATTGTCTCATCTACACTGATAAAACTTCTGCTGCACTTGTCAGCCTAAAAATTTTTTTTGCAAACTGCCGTTTTGGACCCCCTTTGGTTCCCCCTCAATATCAACATGTTTTTGGCTCTTCCCTTTCACAAGCACTTGACCCAACTACACAAACGAGGTATCATTTTTACCAGGAGACTGAGGGGAACATTGGGTGGTATGAAATGTGTCCCATTGCAGTGATCCCACACAGAAATGTGGGAAAATGTGATTTTGTAGCTAATTTTGAGGTTTGCTGAGCATTCTGGGTAAGAAAACATTGGGGATCCACGCAAGTCACACCTCACTGGACTCCCTCGGGTGTCTAGTTTTCAGAAATGTCTGGGTTTGGTAGTTTTCCCTAGAAGGCTTCTGAGCCCAGGACCAAAAACGCAGGTGCCACCCCCGCAAAAACAGATAGTTTCGTATTTGATAATTTTGATGTGTCCTGATAGTGTTTTGGGCCACTTTCTTTCGCAGGTAGTAGGCCCACCCACAAAAGTGAAGTACTGTTTTTATCAGGAGACTTGGGGGAATGCTGGGTGAAAGGAAATTTGTGGCTCCTCTCTGATTCCAGAACTTCCTGTCACTGAAATGAGAGGAAAAAGTGTTTTTTTGGCCACATTTTGAGGTTTGCAAAGGATTCTGGATAACAGAACCTGGTCAGAGCCCCACAAGTCACCCCATCTTGGATTCCCCTAGATGTCTAGTTTTCAAAAATGTGCTGGTTTGCTAGGTTTCCACAGGTGCCAGCTGAGCTAGAGGCCACAATGCACAGGTAGGCACTTTGTAAAAAACACCTCTGTTTTCTGTGAAAAAATGTGATGTGTCCAAGTTGTGTTTTGGGCCATTTCCTTTTGTGGGCGCTAGGCCTACCCACACAAGTGAGGTACCATTTTTATCTGGAGACTTGGGGGACGCTGGGTGGAAGGAAATTTGTGGCTCCTCTCAGATTCCAGAACTTTCTGTCACCGAAATGAGAAGAAAAAGTGATTTTTTTGGGCAGATTTTGAGGTTTGCAAAGGATTCTGGGTAACAGAACCTGGTCAGAGCCCCACAAGTCACCCCATCTTGGATTCCCCTAGGTGTCTAGTTTTCAAAAATGCGCTGGTTTGCTAGGTTTCCCCAGGTGCCGGCTGAGCTAGAGGCCAAAATTCACAGGTAGGCACTTTGTAAAAAACACCTCTGTTTTCTGTGGAAAAATGTGATGTGTCCACGTTGTGTTTTGGGCCATTTCCTTTATTGGGCTCTAGGCCTATCCACACAAGTGAGGTACCATTTTTATCGGGAGATGTGGGGGAACACAGAATAGCAAAACAAGTGTTATTGCCCCTTGTCTTTTTCTACATTTTTTCCTTCCAAATGTAAGGCAGTGTGAAAAAAAGACGTCTATTTGAGAAATGCCCTGTAATTCACATGCTAGTATGGGCACCCCGGAATTCAGAGATGTGCAAATAACCACTGCTTCTCAACACCTTATCATGTGGCCATTTTGGAAATACAAAGGTTTACTTGATACCTATTTTTCTTTTTTTATATTTCAGCAAATGAATTGCTGTATATCCGGTATAGAATAAAAACCCATTGCAAGGTGCAGCTCATTTATTGGCTCTGGGTACCTAGAGTTCTTGATGAACCTACAAGCCCTATATATCCCCGCAACCACAAGAGTCCAGCTGACGTAACAGTATATTGCTTTAAAAAATCTGACATTGCAGGAAAAAGTTACAGAGTAAAACGTGGAGAAAAATGGCTGTTTTTTCACCTCAATTTCAATATATTCTTTATTTCAGCTGTTATTTTCTGTAGAAAACACTTGTAGGATCTACACAAATAACCCCTTGCTGAATTCAGAATTTTGTCTACTTTTCAGAAATGTTTAGCATTCTGGGATCCAGCATTGGTTTCTCACCCATTTTGGTCACTAACTGGAAGGAGGCTGAAAGCACAAAAAATAGTAAAAATTGGGCATGTCCCAGTAAAATGTCAAAATTGTATTGAAAAATGGGGTTTTCCAATTCAAGTCTGCCTGTTCCTGAAAGCTGGTAAGATGGTGATCTTGCCACCGCAAACCCTTTGTTGATGCCATTTTCTGGGAAAAAACCACAAGCCGCCTTCTTCAGCCCTTTGTTCCCATTTTTTTTTTTTTTAAACAATTTTTCACTGTATTTTGGCTAATTTCTTGGTCTCCTTCAGGGGGACCCACAATGTCTGCGTACTTCTAGAATCCCTAGAACGTTGGGAAAAAAGGACGCAAATTTGGCATGGGTAGCTTATGTGAACAAAAAGTTATGAGGACCTAAGCGCGAACTGCCCCAAACTGCCCAAAAAAGGCTCGGCATAGGAGGGGAAAAGGCCTGACAGCGAAGAGGTTAAGGGGCATATTTATACTCTGTTTGCGCCGAATTTGCGTCGTTTTTTTCGACGCAAATTCGACGCAAAACTAACTCCATATTTATACTTTGGTGTTAGACGCGTTTAGCGCCAAAGTTCATGGAGTTAGCGTCATTTTTTGGCGTGAACACCTCCCTTGCGTTAATGATATGCAAGGGAGGCGTTCCCGTCTTAAAAAATGACTCCGAGGCATGTGCGTGGTATTTATACTCCCGGGCAAAAATGACGCCCGGGAGTGGGCGGGGCAAAAAACCCAGCATTTGCGCCTCTTTTTAACGCCTGGGTCAGGGCAGGCGTTAAGGGACCTGTGGGCTCAGAATGAGCCCAGAGGTGCCCTCCCCTGCCCCCAGGGACACCCCCTGCCACCCTTGCCCACCCCAGGAGGACACCCAAGGATGGAGGGACCCATCCCAGGGAAGAAAAGGTAAGTTGGGGTAAGTATTTTTTTTTTTAAAAAATTGTGGCATATGGGGGCCTGATTTGTGCCCCCCTACATGCCACTATGCCCAATGACCATGCCCAGGGGACATAAGTCCCCTGGGCATGGCCATTGGGCAAGGGGGCATGACTCCTGTCTTTGCTAAGACAGGAGTCATTTCAATGGTGGATGGGCGTCGGAAAAAAATGGCGCAAATCGGGTTAAGACGATTTTTTTGCCTCGACCTGACTTGCACCATTTCTGGACGCCCATACTCCATTTTCCCCCTACGCCGGCGCTGCCTGGTGTACGTGGTTTTTTTTCACGCACACCAGGCAGCGCCGGCGGCTAACGCCGGCTAACGTCATTGGATAAATACGGCGCCCGCATGGCGCTTCAGAATGGCGTTAGCCGGCGCTAATTTTTTTGACGCAAAACTGCGTTAGCGCAGTTTTGCGTCAAAAAGTATAAATATGGCCCTAAATGCATTTTATGTCAAGACCGGAGACTCTATTATGCATTCTTTTCTTACTTTATTTTCAACAGCAGCAGTCAAGAACTACAGCCCCCAAAAGGACTAGCAACAGGCTAGCCAATGGGAGCCAACAGAATCAAACGTTAGACCAATAAGGGAACCCCTCCAAAATATAGGGGCATATTTATACTCTGCTTGCGCCGAATGTGCGTCAAAATTTTTTACACACATTCGGCGCAAACCCTGCCCCATATTTATACTTTGACGCCCGACCCCGCGGACGTCAAAATCCCACCATGTGTGTCATTTTTTGGAAGGGGGAACCTACCTTGCGTTAATTATATGCAAGGTAGGCGTTCCCTTCCAAAAAATAACATTAAGGCCTGTGCGCCTTATTTATACTCTGGCGTCATTTTGACTCACAGGAGGGGGCGGGCCTTAAAAAACGGCACCCAACCTGATGGGCGCCGTTTTTTAACGCCTGGGTCAGTGCTGGTGTTAAGGGACCTGTGGGCTCGGAAGGAACTTTTTTAAGTTGCATAGGGGGGCCTGATTTGGGCCCCCCTACATGCCACTATGCCCAATGACCATGCGGAGGGGACATAAGTCCCCTGGGCATGGCCATTGGGCAAGGGGGCATGACTCCTGTCTTTGCTATGACATGAGTCATGTCAATGGGGATTGTGCGTCAAAAAAAATGGCGCAAGTCAGGTGTGAGGCCTGATTTTTGCCTCAGACCTGACTTGCCCCATTTTTTGACGCACAACCCCCATTTTCCCATACGCCGGCGCTGCCTGGTGCAAATAATTTTTTTTTACGCATACCAGTCCACAGCAGCGGCTAACGTCATTCCATAAATAAGGCACCCGCATGGTGCGTTGGAATGGCGTTAGCCGGCGGTAACACCAACGCACTTGTGCGTCAAAAAGTATAAATATGGCCCATAGAGTCTACCCTTGACTGCAAGCAGCCCTCTTTTCTTGCTGCTCGCAGTCAAGATAAGTACTCTTTCAAGGTTTTTCCCTTATATTCTATTTGAAATACTACTGTTTTAATTGTCTGTGTACATTGTAATTTATTGCCTTTGTACTTCATTGTTACCGTTTTCTGTTTTCTCCTTATTTCAATTCCGGCCGCCCACTCCCATCTACCTTGTACTGGCGCTGTGCGCATTTTAACCGCCGTGCGTTCCACGGTTCCTATCAGCGCGCTGTTCATTGAAAGGAACGCCTACCATTACAACTTCTATGAAATTTATAAACTGAGGGAACGCCTACCATTACAACTTCTATGAAATTAATAAACTGTTGTAAAGCTTCTTTCATACTTTGTTATAGGTCTTCTGTAGAAACAGACGACCCTCCAAAAAATGTGCGTAATTACTACCCCTATCACTACCACACACAGTGCAGTGACTCAGGATATTTACACCATAGGAATCAATGACAAGAAACGTACCAAATGTGGTAAAGTAGAAACAATATCATTTCACTGTTAGGGGGATGCAAAAATATCTTAATTTGAAAATGCTAGTCTTACCGTTTGCAATCTTAAAGAAAGTATTTCTTGTCTTCATGGGAATCCAAGTGTTTAACATTTCGCTGTGAATTCTTGCTATGCAGATTTGGAAGAGGGAATTGTGGGTGTGAAGGTTTTTGCGGCGCGGGAGCTCCGGAGAAGGCTGAGCCCAGCGGCTTTCTCTGATTGGTTTGTTCATTGTGGAGTCAACAAAGACCCTGCATGGCATTCCGGTCCGTTTTCTACTTCACTTCTCATCGTCTTGAAAAGTATGTATTTTTTGTGTGAAAAGTCTAGGATTTTTTATGACTCAATACAATTAAAATCGACATTGATTTTGAAAAGCAAACACTAGCCTATCCTTCATCTGCTTCTTTTACTTAGAGCACGAACCCGCAGACCGGCTGGATGTTCTCGTGTTAAGAGCGCGAGCGTGCAGTACTGCGGGTGATCACTAGATGTCCCTGTGGAGCATGGTACTCACAACTATTTCCCCAGGGGCCGCAAAGTGGTGCTCCGAGAGCCGCATTCATGCCAGCATAGCAGCCAAGTTTTCCCATTGCTCGCGTGTCACATTTCCATGTTTTCAGTGCGCTTATGAGTGACATTCAACTGTCAATATCTAACATTTTGGGGCCTCATGTACAATCCCTTTGTGCCATTGCTGCGTAAATGTATTCTGACGCAGCGGTGGCCCTAGCTGTGCTCCTTATTTGAAAATTGACACATTGGGTCTAGGGTGACCACCCATCCGTAAATTTCACGGTCCCTAATTTCGCCCTGCTGTCTGTTGTCCCTGATGAAAGCTTTAATTGACGCATTTGTCCTTAATTTCAGTCTTTCACCTAAAGGACAATGGAGGCAGGGCGAAATTACTGGCAGATCAGTTTCCCCAGCTGGAATGAAGGGCAGGGAGTCTCCTGTGCTCTGAGGGAGGGGCAGACAGATAAGAATCAGACCTTCTTGCCAGGGTGTCTCTTTCCCTAAAGACATGCAAATGTGCTTAACTGGTAAATCTGCAAATACAAAGGGGCTTGAAAACCTGCATTGACTTTACTAAAAGGAGTCACTTGAAGTTTTCTGGTGGCAAGGATATTTCTTTTAGAGAGGTATTGTAATGGTGTTCCAAGGTGAGCTGTGGAGTGTGTGGTTTTAATGGAGTGTTATAAAAAAATTTAGGGGCATATTTATACTCCGTTTGCGCCGAATTAGCGTCGTTTTTTTCGACGCAAATTCGGCGCAAAACTAACGCCATATTTATACTTTGGCGTTAGATGCGTCTAGCGCCAAAGTATGGGCAAATAGCGTCATTTTTTTGCGTGAACGCCTTCCTTGCGTTAATGAGATGCAAGGAAGGCGTTCCCGTCTAAAAAAATGACAGCGACGCAAATGCGTGGTATTTATACTCCCGGGCAAAAATCACGCCCGGGAGTGGTCGGGTCAAAAAACCCCGCATTTGCGCCACTTTTTAACGCCTGGGTCAGGGTAGGCGTTAAGGGGCCTGTGGGCTCAAAATGAGCCCACAGGTGCCCTCCCCTGCCCCCAGGGACCCCCCCTGCCACCCTTGCCCACCCCAGGAGGACACCCAAGGATGGAGGGACCCATCCCAGGGACATTCAGGTAAGTTCAGGTAAGTATAATTTTTTTTTTTTGGGTGGCATAGGGGGGCCTTATTTGTGCCCCCCTACATGCCACTATGCCCAATGACCATGCCCAGGGGACTTAAGTCCCCTGGGCATGGCCATTGGGCAAGGGGGCATGACTCCTGTCTTTACTAAGACAGGAGTCATGTAAATGGCGTCTGGGCGTCGTTAAAAATGGCGCAAATCGGGTTAAGACGATTTTTTAGCGTCAACCTGACTTGCGCCATTTTAAGACGCCCTAACGCCATTTTTCCCAACGCCGGCGCTGCCTGGTGTACGTGGTTTTTTTCCACGTACACCAGGCAGCGCCGGTCTGCTTGCGCCGGCTAACGCCATTCAATAAATACGGCGCCCGCATGGTGCTTCAGAATGGCGTTAGCCGGTGCAAAATTTTTTGACGCTAAACTGCGTTAGCGCAGTTTAGCGTCAAAAAGTATAAATACGGGCCTTAGTACTTGCTATAAACTGTATATTATTCAAATCTGTATTTGAGAAGCACTTTTTTTTTTAACCGAAATGTAGTTGCGCATTTTGTAGCAGCCTTTATTATGATGTAATTGTATTGTTCACAGTTCTTTCAGGTACTTCGGTACCTCATAGTACTATCAAACATTGGCAAAGCAATAGGTCTCATCTACGAAAGAGTTATTGGCTTTGCTAATGTGTTTTAGCCATTAGCCATGTTATACACCAGAGTAGCTGCTGTTCAGCATGGCTTAAAGTTAGTGGCATAGTGGAGTGGAGTAGAGTAGCATAGGAGCCTTGGCGTAGAGCCCAGTGGTGCAAAGTACAGTGCAGTGGGGTACAGTGCAGTTGTTTAGAGTGCGTTAGCGTAGAGTGCAGTGGTTTAGGGTGCAGTGGCATGGAGTGGCGTGGGACAGAGTAGAGTGGCATAGAGTGCAGTGGAGTAGAGTGGCATACATTAGAGTGGCAGAGAGAGCAGTAGTGTAGAGTGGTGCAGTGGCATAGATTGCAGAGTAGACTCACGTTGTAGGGAGTGCAGTGGTGTAGTGTAGAATGGTGCAGAGTAGAGCAAAGTTCTGTAGAGTGGGGTGATGCAGAATTGAGTTCAGTGGCATAGAATGCAGTAGTACATAGTTCATTGGTGTATAGTAAAGTGGTGGAGAGCGCAACGCTGCAGAGTAGAGTGTCAGTGCAGTGATGTAGAGTGGAGTAGAGTGGCACAGAGAGCAGTGGCGTAGAGTACAGTGGTACAGACTAGAGGGCAGTGGCATACAGTGCAGTTGTTTAGAGTGCATTGGTGCAGAGTGCAGTGGCATAGACTGGCATGTGGTAGAGTTACATAGAGTGCAGTGGAGTAGAGTGGCATACAATAGAGTAAGAGAGCGCAGTAATGCAGAGTGGTGCAGTGTCATAGAGTGCAGAGTAGACTCATGTGGCATAGAGTGCAGTGGTGTAGAGTGGTGCAGAGTGGAGTATTGTAGGGTGGTGTAGAGTAGAGTATAGTGCCTAGAGTGCAGTGGCATAGAGTAGAGTGGTGTAGAGTGTCAGTGCAGTGGTGTAGAGTGGTACAGAGAACAGTGGCATAGAGTACAGTGGTACAGAGTAAAGAGCAGTAGCATACAGTTGTTTAGAGTGCACTGGTGTAGAGTGCAGTTGCATAGAGTGACATTGGGCAGAGTAGAGTGGCTTAGAATGCAGTGGAATGGATTATATTGGTGCGGAATGCAGTAGTACAGAGCAGAGTGGTGTAGAGTATAGTGGCGGCCAGTCCAGTGTTGCAGAGTGTCAGCTTGCAGTTGTGTAGAGTGAATTGAACTAGAGTGCAGTGGTCAGAGTGGTATATAGTACAGTGGCGTACAGACGAGCAGAGCGCAGTGGTGTAGAGAGGCGTAAAGTGCAGTGGCATAGAGTAGAGTGGTACAGAGTAGAGTAGAGAGGCATATTGTGAAGCAGCATAGAGTGCAGTGGCATAATGTGGAGTGGTTCCGAATGGAGAAGTGTGCAGTGGCATGGAGTGGAGTAAAGTAGAGTGATACAGAGTAGGGTGCAGTGGCGTGTAGTGGTGCAGAGCAGAGTGGAGTGCAGTATGGATGATATGCTAACACACTGCCATTACAGACAACACATTTTTGATTGAAATGACCATTACATTTGCACAGATATACAGTTTTTCAAATCAAACTATACTGTGCACAGACGATAATGTGTGGAAATTGCATCACCTATACAATGATTTGTTTTAATCATGTAAAGGTATTTGTTTCCAGCACAGTTCAGAATTAACAAAAATGTGCTTGATTTGTACTTCTAATTCTGATACATTCTGAAGTTTATTTAAATGTTGTCATGTGATAGAAAAAACTCTTTCCTAACCCCAGTATCCAGTAAGATTGTTGCATAAATCCTCTCACTTTGAAGTCAGAGAAAGGAAAGTAAACACTAAGGGCCAGATGTAGCAAAGTCCCAAATTGCGACTTGCAATTTGCGAGTCCCTGCGACTCGCAAATTGCAAGTCGCAATTTGGGATGCAGAAAGGTGTCTCAGACACCTTCTGCGAGTCGCTATGGGGTCGCAAAGACCCACCTCAATAATATTAATGAGGTGGGTTGCAATTTGCGACCCCATAGCGATTCAGGGCACTCACGGGGATGGAGGCCTGCTGGGAACAGCAGACCTCCATGTCCGTGACTGCTTTTAAATAAAGCAGTTTTCTTTTTCAAAGTGCAACCCGTTTTCCTTAAAGGAAAACGAGCTGCACTTTGAAAAATAAACCGAAATCTTTTGTTTCGGTATTTTTCAGGGCAGGTAGTGGTCCACTGGACCACTGCCTGCTCTGAAAAATTATTTTTTAGGCCAGACACAAAGGTGAAGGGGTCCCATGGGGACCCCTTCCCGTTTGCGACTGGGTTACCATCCACTTCAAGTGGATGGTAACTGCGAATCCATTTGCGACCGCTTTTGCTGTCGCAAATGGAATTGCATACCAGTGCGACTCGCAAATAGGAAGGGAACACCCCTTCCTATTTGCGACTCGGAAATGCATTTTGCGAGTCGGTTCTGACTCGCAAAATGCATTTCTACATACCAGATGGGCTTTAGCGACTCGCAAATGGCGTTTTTCGCCGTTTGCGAGTCGCTAAAGCTTTCCTACATCTGGCCCTAAGTTCCCACCAAAGACAGAGCCTGACATTTTACTTTGTTCTTTGAATGCACAGCAAATATAATAAGATAAGAACAAGATTTAAAGGCCTGTTCACAGAAAGAGAGGCAGGATACTGTATATAAAGTTTTGGCAAGGGAAGGGACGAATTCAAGCTGCATAGCCTAAAACAAATAAAGCCAGCAAATTGAAAGCAACAAATTGTGAGTTACAAACCCCAAGGTTAATGGCAAACAATGGGCAGAATGCATTCACAAGGAAGCACTATGAATTTACTTAAAGTGACAGCTGTGGGGTACTTTGTGGGGAAAGTCCAGTATTTTAGTCCATATCTTGCAGAGGTTTGGCTACATCAGTCACCCAGGTAGTATGACGAGAAGACCTGGAGTGGTTTCCATTTTGCAGGATAGGTCTGTATACCCATTCTATCAGTTTGACCCCATTTCCAATGGTACAGAGCTTCTGGCACACCTCTTGTAGGGTTAGTGCTAGGTGGCAGACATGAAATAGGGCATTTCATGATTATTTAAGGTAGTTGTAAGTAAGGAGTTGACCGGGGTGAAGATGGTAGTCTGCCACAAGGGTTTGGAAATTTAGGGGCATATTTATACTCCGTTTGCGCCGAATGTGCGTCAACATTTTTGACGCACTTTCAGCGCAAACATTGCCCCATATTTAAACCCTGACACCCGATCCGGCGCACAAGGAAAATGGCGCTATGTGCGCCAGTTTTTGGAAGCGGCACCCCGCCCTGCGTTAATGATATGCAGGGTAGGCGTTCCCGTCCAAAAACCGACGAACATAGCGGTGCGTCGTATTTACGCTTCCGGGCAAAAATCACTCCCGCGCGGCAGGCGGCGCAAAAAAATCACGCAAAGCACGAACATCGTGAAATTTTAACGCCTGGGTCAGGGCAGGCGTTAAAATGGGGCAAACACACCTGTACTTAATCAGAACACACAGAACAAACAACAGAGCAGCAGAGCAGCAACAGGGAGACATGGAGGTGCTTTTTCTTCAGCGTGCACGGAAACGCAGAGCCCTGCAGCAACAACAGCAGCTACAACAACAACAGCAGGGACCCCAAAGACAGCGCAGAAGGCAGGAGAGGATATTCCGCACAAGAACAACCCTGCATGGCCTCAGGAAACGAGACATCATCCAGAGGTACCGGTTGAACTGGCAGGCCATTCAGCAGCTGCTGACAAATATTGAACAGCAATTGGCCCCCACTTTAGTGACTCCACGTACGATCCCAACAGAAACAAAGCTGCTTGCCGTACTTCACATGCTGGCAAGTGGCTCCTTTCAGACAACTGGTGCCCTGGTTGGCGGAATATCACAACCATCATTCTCCGCATTCCTGCCTAAAGTACTGGATGCCATCATTCGACTGACACCCCGCCACATCTGCTTCCCTAACACAGTGCAGAAGCAGCAGGAAACTAAACAGGGGTTCTACGCCATCAGTGGCTTTCCGCACGTCCTTGGTGCAATCGACTGCACACACGTACGCCTTGTGCCACCTGCTGCAACAGAACACCTCTACCGCAACAGGAAGCACACACATTCCATCAACGTGCAGGCCATAGTTGATCACCAAGGACTGATCAGCAACATTGTGGCTAAATATCCTGGGAGTGTACATGACGCATTCATCTTCCGTCACTGCACCATCAACCAACACTTCCAGGATGGACGGTATGGCAATGGACTACTTGTTGCTAAGGACAAAAATCTACTTATATACTCACTGCACAGAAACCCTCTAGGATAAACAACACATACACCACAATAGCAACACCTAGACAGGAACACACTGAGGTACTCACATCACTAGCCATGTTTCACAAGTCACCATTGAACCTCTCACACATTGGAATTTACTCGCATTCAGAAGGCTCCTCAAGACCTGGCTCTTCGACCGCTAAACCAGCAGCGCTCCCCCCCCCCCCCCCCTCAGCGCCTCGAAACCCTGACGGGTACATAGCGCGCTTTATAAATACTATGATTGATTGATTGATTGACTCTACAGCTTAGTGTGAAGACATTCATGACTGTGGTTGCCTAAATGTCACCTTGCAAATTGGAAGGCTCACAATAACCTGTACAGTAATACAATGCATAAGTCTAAAGGGATGGGATGGCCTGGGTATGTTCATATGAACGTTTCTAATACACTTTCATGTTTCAACTCTGCATGGAACTATCATCACACCCCCAGTGAAGACACACGTACACCTGTGTCACAAGTCACAATGCAAGGGAGGGCACACTGTACTGGAGAAACCAATACATCCTGCTGACAAACAGTTAGCCAACAAACACTTGCTCAGCCAAGGAAAAAAAACAATGCCAAAGTTTCCACCAACAACCACAGGTTGTCACATTAGTAAACAAAAGAGTCACAGACAACACAACACAACTACTGCCATCAAAGTTACGTACAACAGTGCCTCCTACATCTAATTGATACCATTCTGTGTTTCTCTTTCAGCTGATCAGGGGTATGGCATCCAGCCTTGGATAATGACACCATATGGGAACCCCACTACTGCTGCTGAGCGGGCATACAATGACGCCCACAAGAGGACACGCAGCATTGTGGAGAGGACCTTTGGGATCCTAAAGTCAAGGTTCCGCTGCCTTGACATCACTGGCGGTAGCCTACTCTATTCCCCAGAGATGGTCTGTAAGATCATACTCACTTGTGCCATATTACACAATATTTGTGTGAAAAGGAACATTCCCCTCCTTGAACCGGACCAAGACATGCCTGAGGATGATGATGAGGAGGATGCTGGCCTGCAACAGGAGGGGGAACAACCTAACACCGCAGCAGGATTGCGTAGGGGCCAACAGCTTGTCAACAATTTTTTTACTTAAGTTATTATGATCACTTGTATTCCACACTTGTAAATAAACACAGATAACAAACACCACATCATGCTTTGGCCTATTCATGTCTGACCTCCATTAGTTTGAAATTGCTGAAGATGAATGTCGTCTCATTGAGCAAGAATGCTATAACAATCATCACACCAAAAATAAACATCACAAATGTATGCACAGAGGGTAGGATGTGACATGATACATTACCATACACAGAGGCCAACAAGAGTACAAATGTGACAATTACACATGCCGGATCCAAACAACTGAAACAGTCTCTCATCCAGCCCAAAATTTGAAATCATTAGAAAGTCACATCACACGTGTTCAGAGACAGGGTGGGACCATCCATGTGTACGTGACCATGTCATCAATGGCTTCTCTCAAGTGTATGATATGAGCAATACACAATTGCAACAACATCAGCTGCCACTAACTCAGGAGGAGACCTTGAAGTTACAGTGACAACATACACCCAGACAGGTGATAGTGGATCCACATTCCCACACACATGTACACATATGTCATACAACCAACCTAATATTTGAAAGTAGACCATCACAGTTGTGTCCCAGTTTGAACCTAGCAGGAAGATTGTAACATGACACTAAACCAGTTTATGCAGAAAGGGACACAGACAACCAAAAAATTCTTCGCATTATCACTTCGTGAACGCTGAGAGTCTTGCAAACTTAGTCATATGAAAATGGTATGCAAGTTAGCTCCAATTCATCATTACTGCAAACGTCAAATGGGCTAATGAGATGAATGAATGGTCAACAGTCATTCATACCATATGGCCTTACATTAGCACGCTGCTGCAGGTTTGCCATGATATAATGAAAATACTCCATGGATACAGTAGCTATTCTGGATGGTCAAATCCTAGGGTGCTGGGGGCCTAAGTCCACCTCTACCGCCCCCAAAACATACAAGAATCATGTACTTGTGAACTAAACACATGCATAAGGCACATGTGTGGCCTCCATGTCACAAGTCCAACACAAATATGAAACACAAAATCATAATGGCACATGGTCAGCCCCATAAAAACTGAAAGTGACTCTCCCACTCCCTGTTAGGACTACAGATAAAAGCATCACCATCATAAAGGTGGGCACATTTTGGAGACGGAATACATAATGGTATCCCATCCATCATTTCAAAATAGCCATCAGCAATTACACCAAATATGTCGTCAAATATGGTCAATACATTAGTTAACGTATCCCAAACATTACAGTGTGAATGCCTTCTATACATAAAAGTACGGACATGTGTCATATACAAACACAAATGTGTCTCACATCGCACCGTTTGACCATGACAAATCACCTTTCCAAAGCTAAACACATGAAGACATAAGGATAAATTTGCTCCATATTATACGCATACAGCATGGCCGTCATAATTTGTTCACGTACATGAGTGCACACAATGCAGAGTCAGATACAAATGTATCCAAAAGTATCTTGATATTTCGCCTTCAAAGTATAATTTACATCCACAATATTTTTTACTCTGCATCATGTGCACTACTGTACGTGTAAAAAAAACGACGCCCATGATGTATGCGTGGTAAAATTGACGCTACATGGACAATATGTTGGTCATTTCATGTACATTATAAATTATTAATATTCATATCATATTTTTTCACTCCGCATCATGTGCACTACTGTATGTGTAAAAAAAACGACGCCCATGATGTATGCGTGGTAAAATTGACGCTACATGGACAATATGTTGGTCATTTCATGTACATTATAAATTATTAATATTCATATCATATTTTTTCACTCCGCATCATGTGCACTACTGGATGTGTAAAAAAAACGACGCACATGATGTATGCGTGGTAAAATTGACGCTACATGGACAATATGTTGGTCATTTCATGTACATTATAAATTATTAATATTCATATCATATTTTTTCACTCCGCATCATGTGCACTACTGTACGTGTAAAAAAAACGACGCCCATGATGTATGCGTGGTAAAATTGACGCTACATGGACAATATGTTGGTCATTTCATGTACATTATAAATGATTAATATTCATGTCATATTTTTTCACTCCGCATCATGTGCACTACTGTACGTGTAAAAAAAACGACGCCCATGATGTATGCGTGGTAAAATTGACGCTACATGGACAATATGTTGGTCATTTCATGTACATTATAAATTATTAATATTCATATCATATTTTTTCACTCCGCATCATGTGCACTACTGTACGTGTAAAAAAAACGACGCCCATGATGTATGCGTGGTAAAATTGACGCTACATGGACAATATGTTGGTCATTTCATGTACATTATAAATTATTAATATTCATATCATATTTTTTCACTCCGCATCATGTGCACTGTAATGCGTAAAAAAAAAATGACGCACAACTGTATGCGTGAAAATATGACGCATAACGGGAAAATAAAAACGGCGGCCATTTTATGCAGGAAGTGATGTAATAGGATATCCTGTTTACAAAATCTGTACTGGGAGTTAACTTTCACTTTCACTTTGCAGTCTCAGATTTATCTAGACTGTGTGGTTGTGTGAAAGGTGTTGTCCTGTGTTTTACTGCTTTGTGTCCTGTGTGCCTTGTATTTTGTCTTAGTGTCAATCTATTATTGTTGTATAACATTGTCTCAGTCTGTTTAGTGTTATTTTGTCTATACCTGTGATAGTTTGTATTGTCTGTGGGAGTCTGTTGTGGGTAGCATAGTTTGGGGGGTTAGTTGGGCTATTTTTCTCCTTCTTCTTTTTCTTTCACACCTCTACCTTTCCCCATTTCCCACTTTTACTTTCATATTTCTTTTGTACATTATTAGTCCTCTCAATATGTCAGGTAGGCCTCGCCTGTCCAGGATGGGTGAAGACGAATTGGGGGGGTTCATATGGCTAGTAAGCCATTTCCTCCCACTAATGCTGAAAGCTGGGGGCCGTGTGATACAGGGGTATCACACGGAGGCGAGGAAAATCCGGTGGGAGAAGGTGCGCCATCACCTGGTCCGGGTCTATGGGAGTCTCAGGAATGTACACCAACTCAAGCACCGCTGGGCAGATCTGATCACCAGGGAACAGGACCTGCTGGACCACCTGGGACTCCGGATTGGTGGCCATGTTGGTGAGTAAAAAACAATTAAATGGGAATGATAGAAATCGGTGTGTGAACATGTGATGATTGTTAGCCAATCTGCAAAATAAGTAGCTGACTGTGTGTAATGCTAGGGAAACCTAGGCCCATGGTTATACACATAAATCCCCATTTTTGCAACACATGTACACGCAATAACAGCATTAAAATTCAACATCTATTTGTATTTTGCTAAGTCGCCCCCTCTCTGCGTCACAAAATGTTGCAAATGCTGCGCTACAAAGGTATACATATGTGTCCTAATGTGTATTTGTTGCAGAATGTGTATGAAGACCTATGCTACCAGTCCAATGGCTCATTTTTGCGATACATACCAGATGCCTGTAGCTGCATGTAATGTAGTGTTGCATTTGTGGCAGAAAAGCAACACGTGAATGGCTCTATTTGTACTCCACTGGTCATAATGGCCAGTGAGTACGTCATGTAGAAACAACATACCTACATATGCAGACGCCATAGCTAGACAGAAAATTGGAAACACATGATGATGCTATACATGTGTGTTGCCGTCACGTTACATGAAGTTAGTCATGTTGTTCACACATATGTCACATGTGTGTCTGGTTGCTGTGTGTTGAACCTGTCCACATAGCCTGTTTAATTGTGAGTGGTCATGCAGTCCTCATGGAACCAGTTTTGGAATGTCTCTCTGGGATGCACATGCTGAGATGTATGGATAACATTATTGTTGGGGCATACTAATGGAGGATTAACTTGGACGACACATGACTGTCCTGACCACTGCATGAGTGTAGTAGGGTGTGACACTGGAGCAGGAGACTCATCCAATGATAATGTTGAATACAAAGTTATCCATGCAGGATGAGCATGTGTGAAAGTCTATCATTACCATGTCATATTCACACAGTGTCATTGTAACAGAAATCATTTGTCCGTTCACCCAGTCTGAGTATAATCTTTGTTTCATGCTTTACAGGTGGACCAGCCCCATACACCGTGGGAGAGGTGGCCCATTTTGACGACCCCGATACCTACAGTGAGTGTCGCCTGAGTGCTATTTACATTGTTTGGTAATGACGTATGATGGATTACTGTGTGTTCAAGAGAATTCATGATTTGATGTGCTGGCCGTTCATTGGCTTTGTTCTTTTAGTGTGATATCAAATTTGAATAATGTTTTTGCAAAGCAATACGTAGTCATCTCTCAGATTGAGGGGCTGTAGCCCATTCAATTAGGGCGGCAATTGGGAATGGTATGACTCATTTTGAATACACTGGTCAATGTTAGACTTGGTCAGGGACTTGCCATCAACTGAGTCTGCATATCAGACTGACAGTCTCCCAGATAGCTTAGGCACATGGCTTTGATGACAAGTGCTTCTTCCTAGTTGAGGATGGACTGTGTACACTGTAGGTCGGATCTTCCGGGGGCATGTACTTCCACAAGGTGAACTCGAAGTGTGTGTGACTTGAGTGCAATGCCCTAGGTGTTCAGTTGAATCATGTGAATGGGTGTACTACCTCCTCTGTGTGTGTTGTTAAACATGCCTCACTAATAGTATGTTATGTTGGGCTAAGTTATAACATTTTGACATGTGTGGACCTGGGATGTGACAAGGTTGGGCTGACTACAACGTGTTGCTAGCCCTTCATAGGTGTTGTGTGTGAAGGCACATACTTGTTGAACTTTCTGTACACTCCTGGGTGTGCATTGAACATGGGATTGTTGGCTGTTCTTCCCACACCACCCACAAAGACTGGGATGTTACTGTGAAACAGGGTACCTAGGACTGTAGCAACCAGTATGTTACACGTACTTAACACCTTTTGTGACTTGAGTTAGTACCTTGGGCCAGAGTGAGAAAAATGTCTACACGTTGCAAATGGCATAAATATATGTGTGGGATTTGCAAACGTCTGTTTCCTATTCCAAAATGTATTTGGTGGTCATGTACATATTAGGAAAATGCTTTTCAAAATGGAAATAATAAAGGGTTTTACCAGACCTACTTGCAAATCACAGTGGTAGGCAATCCCATTTGCAACCGAGTACGTGGTTGCAAAGTGAGTAGCTGTTATCATCCACTTGAAGTGGATGGTAACCAACTTGCTGACTGGAAGGGGTCCTCATTGTAAAGCTTCACCTTTGTGAGTGGACTAAAATAATCCTGCGCAAAACAGCCAGTGGTCTAAGGGACCAATAATTACCGTGAAAATTTCCAAGTTGAATTGTTGTGATTTTTAACTAATTGCAGCTCATTTTCCTTTCCGGTAAACGGCCTACACTTGGGGAAAAATAACTTGCTTAATTTAAAAGCAGTCACGTCTATGGAGTTCTGCTGGTCCCAGCAGGCCTCCATCCCCGTGAGTGCCCATGTTGCTAAGGTGGGGCAACTTGGAACCCACATCATTGATGTTCATGAGGTGGGTTTTAAGGACCCCATAGCGACTCGCAGACGGTGTCAGAGACACCGTTCTGCTTTGCAACTTGCTAGTTGTTTTTTCAAGATTCCTACATCTGACCCCTAGTGTGGACATATGAATCTGGGCCAGGGGTTCAATCTTAGCACACAACTAATTCCAAATGCCATTGAGTGAGGAGTGTGAGTGTTATCACATAGAATGACATATGTACTGAAGTCAGTATGCGGAAGAGCTGGTGCCATAATGTCAAATGCCTTAGGTATGATTTGGATGAGTAGTTTAGGGTGATGTCATCCATCATGTAGAGACATGGATATGCTAGGTGTGATATGACCTTAGGTATGCATGATTCACATGTACTTCATATGAGCCTTTCCGTGAACTATGTTGTAACAATTGCTGCAAACAATACATTTCTAGTAATGGACAAATGACCCATTGTGGTATTCAACCCACTGTAAATTCAATGCTCAATATTTCCCTTTTCTCTTCACAGCTGCAAACCTGAGTGCCGCAGAGCGCAACCATTTTGAGCGCCGTGCAATGAGGTACAGGCACATCCTGCAGGTGCAGTGTGGGTATCGGAGGATGGCCCGCAGATATAATTCGGATCGGGCCTCCGGCGCGTGGTATGCCACACCACAGGCTCCCCCAACGGTGCCACCTACAACCACCGCCACTACAACCACCAGGTCTGCCCAAGGGGACCCAGCGACGGACCAGGCATCTTCATCAAGACCTGGACCCAGCCGTGTGTTGGGAGCAGGGCTGTCCCGTGGCCACTCCACTCCAGCAACAACATCCACCTCCACCGGCACGCAGACCAGCACTGACCCTCCTATTGACCCTGCAGCCTTCCAGGCATTGTCTAGAAAATTGGACAGGTTAATTCGCAAGGTGGACAACCTGACGGAGGACATGGCTGAGGTGAAGAAGAAGGTGCGCTCCATCCGGCGCACACTACGGAGGGCAAATCTTTAGTCATTTTGCCCTCCTGAACTTTTACCCCTCCCCTCTCACCTCTTTCCTTTTTCATACTGTTAGTTGGGTTTGGGGGGTTAGTTATAGGATAAGTATAGGAAATTAGCTTAGTTAGTGTTAGGTAAGAGGGTGGGGGGTCCTTATTCTTTCTATCTAATATTTTTGTGTGGGTGGGTGGGTGGGGGGCAATGTTGGGATTCCTGTTTAATTAAAAAACAAAAAATATATATATATTAAAAAAAATAAATACAAAAAAATATATGTTTGTTTAGGATAGTATAGTATGTGTGTAGGTTAGTAAGTGTTGTCCTGCATGTGTCTTGTCTCTTAATGGTGGGTGGGGGGTTGATGTTTAGATCGTTTCGTTACATGTGTAGAGTAAGTTTAGCTTAGGTTAGTTAGGGACAGTTGTGGGTTAGTAGTAGTCAGGTTAGATTAGTGTAGGTTTACCTTTCCCTTAGTTGCCTCTTTTATTACTACTTTTAAATAAAAATTTTGTTAACCCTTTACCTGATGCGTTAGGTGCTACCTTTTCATGGCCTTGACAACGATGTAGCAGAAAGTTTAAGTATGACATTTGTGTTCCATGCTCGCTATCCCCAGGTTAATGAGGTTTAACATGCCAGCTACCCGTGTGCTAACTTGGTAAGTATCCACCATGTTGGAGAGCCACCATTGGTAGTGTGCATTGATCATCAAGGTTTGGGGTTGGTATGTATCCTACTTCACAAAGAGTGCTTCCAGACTTGTTATTGTAGGTAAATAGATAGGTCGGACAGCATTGTGAAGTTCAGGGAGAGCTTTATAGCTGATGATTTGTTCACACTCTTGTCTTGTTGCTGTCATTGCTGACCTACATCATGTGTGTACTGATTCAGCATGACTTTCCTTCATGGAAGTATACGCCGTAAGGGTGATTGATGCTGTGTAATTTGTTTATCATTCCTTTCATTCTACAGCATAATTTCAAATTTTAGTATCGCATGGTGCCTACATTTCTCAGCCACCATTAGTTGTGTAGAATAGCTATAGATGGTGCATCATTCTGTCCAACACAGCATGATTGTGTGTGCTTAGTCCCTTCATCAGTTATTTTCCTCAGTATAGTAAAGCTATGATGCAATCCTGGCCACTGCACAGATGTTTCAGTATACATGAAATCAGGACAGTAGTATAGAGAATCGACATGGTTGCCACACAGCCACTTTGGAGTTATGTACTGCACAGTTGAAGTTTGAAATGACACAGAGACACAATAGGTGTGCAAGTGATATTTATTTTTAGTTGGTGTAATGCAAAATGTCCATTCACCATGTTTGCTGAGTCCGTTCTGGTGCATTCTTTCATGGTGATCCTACAGACGGGGTGTGGATGATGCTCCTGACATGCTGGGGTGATGTCACAGACAGTGCAGAGGAACATGAATTGCCAAATGGTAGGAGAGAAACATTCACTGGCAATGTGGACAAGTCATACAGTGGATTGCCGAACAGTCATTGAGGTTAGTTGTAGTGAGACTGGCATGTGTCAAAACGTAGGACCTTGGTCAGAGTAGGCCATGGTGCAGGGACTAGGGCTTCCGGGTACTCTTGCGTGTGAATGTTATCTGTTCCATGTCTTCTTCTTCTGATGTGTGTGTTACCTGGTGTGTCCTTGTTGTTGTTGGTTGTGAAGGGGCAACACACACCTCAGTGTTAGAAGACATGGAGGCAGACATCCCGGGGGCTGATCCCTGTCGAGTAATGAAGGGCAGTACTGCAGCAAGGAGGGCCTGCTGGTTTTTCAGAATGGCAGCCACATCCCGATGGTAAGCAGCCAGGTCGGCCCTGAGGGGTTCTATGTTGCATTCGTGCACACGTTGAGTGGCTTGCAGTTGGAGTTGTTGTGTCAACTGGATGACAGCTGTGCCAATTTCCTTCAGTGTTTTTGAAATGTCCTCTAAGAGCAAAGTTCTGGCTTGCATTGCAGCTGCCTGATCAGCAGTTGACAACATGCACGAACGCACCCCCTCAAGGCTGGCTGCCATATTTTGCATCCCCACCCGCACCTCCTTGGCCAGCTCCCGCTGGACCCCAACGACAGTTCTTTCGAAGCTGGTGCCAGTGTCGTCAGAGTCCTCAGCTGTGTTGGAGCTGGCAGGTCTTAGAATTGGGGTGGCGGGTGGTTCTACTGTGATGGCTGCTTCTTCTGTGCTCCTCCTTGTGACTGAAGGTGGGGTTTGGAGGCTTTCAAGGACCATGTCAATGGTCTCTTGTGGGAGGTTGATGGTCTCATCATCCATGTCATCAGGGAACTCATGGACAGGCAGATCAGCAGGAGATCCGTGTTCCTCTGCAATGAAACAGGGTACAATTAGTGTGTCTGTGTTGTGACAATTTTGCAGTAAGATACAAGCCTTTGGATGCCTTAACATTGTACTCTGTGTTTGTCTAGGTATCTGCTGTCCGTCATAGGGCATTGTTGTAGGCCTATGGCCCACCTGTGTGTCACATGTATGATATGGATCTTTCAGACATGTCTGCCAGGTCGCCTCTAGGTGTTGCTTTGTAATTATTTAGGAATAGGCGTTTTTTTCTCCTACTCCTCACTCGGTGTTTCACTATTGTTATGGAGGGACATTTTGTAGGGTGGGCTCTCATTATCCAACATGTGATTCTTGGCTTTCTAGGCAGCAGGATAGCTAATGGTGTGGGGGACTAAGTTTGACCCACTTGTAAATAACTCTGTCACCCAGATATTCAATTTAGCTAAGACTAACTAGCAGTGCCTCTGGTCTCCCACATCAAAGGAATGTTTACACATCCGAGCGCATGACATCTTTGGAACTTCTCAGGGAAGTGGTGGTCACTCAGGTCCTACACATTTCTATCTTTTCCTGTATGTTCCCATACACAAATGACAAAGACAGTATTAGTTTGATATGAAGTTTTATTGTACAACTGACTTGTAGGAATTTAGGTGTGAGCCCCAATTACACAAACAATACACACTGTTAGAATTGAAATAGTCCGCAGGAGAGTAATACATTAGTACACAGCTATCATGGTGCCTAACAGTTTCTACTCTCCCTCTGCTTGTTCTATGTATAGCACAGCATGTTAAGTTTGGAGGTTGCCTGTCAGAATCACAGGGGAGACATCATCCCTCATATCAGAGGAATGGGCTGGGATCTGGTTGTGCATCAGCAGCAAGGCAGGCAGCATCTAGTTGTGATTTTCTGTTTGGAAACTCCCCCATGCGTGTCTTGGGACAAGGAAGTGAATTTAAAAGACATATGTCATGGTGATGACAAAGTTTCTCTACGCAGGAATGCCAAACCTTAACCCCTACCACATCTATCAGCAACGTACCAGACGGTATCCTTGACTGGGGCACAGAGTGAATATGTTCTGGCAAACTCCAGTGCAGAAGTAGGCAAAACAGTGTGATTTGACTAATTAAAAACACCCTAGGACTGACTATTTGCTACATTAACTGATAGGAAGGGCAATGAGAATCATTTAGTGCAAAGTGCTCTGAGGCACTTAGATGTGAGCAAATGAATATAAGTACATTCAGGGTAAGATGCACAAAGGCCTCCGGCCTGAGGCTAATGCGCAAAGTATACGTTTCACTTGCCACACTACACTTTGACTGACTGTGGGTGTTGTGACTGCCCTGCCAGCACATTTGCCTCTCAGGCCCTGCCCCATACACTTTTTATTCACATTGCATGATCTGTACATGTCACGTGGCATTACCTATGCATGTCAATGTTAGGATGTGGTATGGATGTAAACATTCTTGATGTTTTGAGATGATGTTGGGTGATGTGTATTTAATTGGATTGGCCTGTTTATCGTATGAATGTCCTATTTGTTTGTCCGACTTTGCAGGTGTGTTTCAGTGACCAGTTGCCTGTGTCCCCTCCTCAATGTTGTTGTCTGAGCAGTATGACATTAGTGATGTAGCCTTGTTAGCCAGGCACGTGAGGGACCCTGACGTATGCAGCATGTGTGCATCGTTAGTGCTGTGTGGCTCCTATTGCTGTTTACTTAGGCTTATGTATGTGTCAGTTATGGACATTCGGCATTTGAGTGTACTGGTACCTTTGTCTTATTTCTAGGAGTAATTGCAGATGTCATCCTCACCCCCTAATTTAGGTATGTATGTTCCAGGGTGGGGTTCCTGCCATTTGGTACTATAGCTGCACAGAGATGAGAGGTGTTATTGTCAACTGTGGTTGCAGTTAAGTTACAGTTGTTGTATTTGCTACTGCATCACAGGTAGGGACCTAGTTGATGGGGAATAGGTTTTGCAATACAAGTGCCTGGATGTGGATTTGAGGTAGTGTCCTTCCCACCTGTCACTGCTTTCCCTTGGCTCTCTTGTTGTAATTACAGGATGTCCCCGTGGGACTGTTGTTGTTGCTGTATTTTGTCGTGCCCCAGCTTCGGTCAGTACTGGGCATGCCCCCCTGCCGTGCCCCTTTCCCCATGCCACTTCATATATGTGCTTACTTACATGCATTGTGTAGTAGGTATCCCCCCCCTGCTTACAGTCCCCATTATTGTATTATGATTCCCCATGCGACTTACCCTGCATGTGCGTAGTGTCGTGGTAGTCTGCGCTGTCCAGTCCTTGAATCCCTGTGACGATCTCCTCCGGGATGACGGCTGCGACCATCTCCTCCATGTGGTCCAGGGCCTCCTGTTGTGCTGGACTCCCCCCTCCAGTCTGCATTGCTGCCTTCCTGTTCCTGGCCATTTTCTCTTTGGTCCTACGTTTGCAGTCATGCCAGCGTTTCTTACACTCAGTGACTGTCCGGCGTTCTTCAGCCACACTGTTAATCTTGTCCACAATTTGTTTCCAGATGGCCTCTCTCCTACTGAGTGGCAATTTTGAGGCTATGAAAAGTTGGTGCTGGTGTTCCGTCACCTCTTTCACCAGGATTTCCTGCTCCTCTGCACTGAAGCGACACTTTCTTTTTTTTTTTTTAAATGTCCTGGTTCCTGTATGCTTCCTCCTGGCTGGTTCCTGGTCTGCTCTCATCCTCCTGGGGTCTGTTGGGGCATCTAGGATCCATTTTGGGTCTCCTCTCCTGAAAGGGCAGTTTTCGCGCAAAAATGTGACGCAATAGCGTGAAAAAAACGGCGTTTTCACGATTGCGCTGTCGTAAATCGACCCACAGTGATGTGCGTTGCATTTACGTTGGTTTCCTTTACGACAGACCGACGCTGTGTGCGTCAGGAAATAATGACTCCCACCTGTTGGTTGCGCCGCCGTACGTCAAAGTATAAATTTGACGCCCGCATGGCGCTTCCAAATGGCGTTAGACGGCGCAATTTTTTTTTACGCAAAACTGCGTTAGCGCAGTTTTGCGTCAAAAAGTATAAATATGGCCCTTAGTAGCTCAATGTTCAGAAACAAAGGGCCATATTTATACTTTTCGACGCACAACTGCGCCAACGTAGTTGTGCGTCAAAAAATTTAACGCCGGCTAACGCCATTCTGAAGCGCCATGCGGGCGCCGTATTTATTCAATGACGTTAGCCGGCGTTAGCCGGCGGAGCTGCCTGGTGTGCGTAAAAAAAAATGACTTACACCAGGCAGCGCCGGCGTAGTGGAATATGGAGCTTGGGCGTCAAAAAATGGGGCAAGTCAGGCTGAGGCCACATTTTTGCCTCAACCCGAATTGCGCGCTTTTTGTTTTACTCCCAACCCCCATTGAAATGACTCCTGTCTTAGCAAAGACAGGAGTCATGCCCCCTTGCCCAATGGCCATGCCCAGGGGACTTATGTCCCCTGGGCATGGTCATTGGGCATAGTGGCATGTAGGGGGGCACAAATCAGGCCCCCCTATGCCACAATTTTTTTTTTTTTAAATTACTTACCTGAACTTACCTTAACTTCCCTGGGATGGGTCCCTCCATCCTTGGGCGTCCTCCTGGGGTGGGCAAGGGTGGCAGGGGGTGTCCCTGGGGGCATGGGAGGGCACCTCTGGGCTCCTTCTGAGCCCACAGGTCCCTTAACGCCTGCCCTGGGCAGGTGTTAAAAAATGACGCAAAACGCGGCTGGACGTCATTTTGTTTGACCCGCCCACTCCCGGGCGTCATTTTTGCCCGGGAGTATAAATACGACGCACATGCCTCGGAGTAATTTTTTAGTAGGGAACGCCTACCTTGCATATCAGTAACGCAAGGAAGGTGTCCACGCAAAAAAATGACGCAAACTCCATGAACTTTGGCGCTAGACGCGTCTAACACCAGAGTATAAATATGGAGTTCGTTTTGCGTCGGATTTGCGTAAAAAAAACGACGCAAATCCGGCGCAAACAGAGTATAAATATGGCCCAAAGTCCCCAATTTTAAGACACCTGCAACATGCCACTGATGGAGTTGCTCTGAGCACAGCCATCCTGTGCGAGTGGGAAGGCTTAGGAAAGGTAGTGCAGGAGCATAGGGTTTCTTTGTGTCAGTGAGTTTACAGGTTCTGCCAACGCAAGAGAAAGCCGTGCATGATAACCCCGGATGGTGATCCGTAGAATGGTCAGTAGGAAACAATGAGCAGTGCATTAAGCCTTCCTTAAAAGTCTTTACTGGTAAACCCCGTCTCATGCAGGGAGGTGGGCAGAAAGCCAGTAAGCTACCCATTGGACCTGTGCAGCTGAATAATAGCATTCTAAGTCCAGAAGACCTAATCCACCTGCAGTCACAGTTAGCTTTAGAGTGGAAAGAGCTCCCGATGGCGCTGCAGTGACCAAATCAGATGTGTGGCCTGTCTGAAGAAGGAATGAAGGACGAGCAGGGGAAGGTTTGCAAAATAATACTATCATTGGGGTAACACACCATCTTCACTAGTGCCACGTGGCCTTTACAGAAAGCAGAAGAGAAGACCAAAAAGCAAACTGGGCTTGGAGGGACCGTTCGCTCTGCCGAGATTTTCATCCTGGAAATCAGTGTAAGAATGGTAGATATTAATCACTAGGGCCCGTATTTTTACTCCATTTGCGCCGAATTAGCGTCGTTTTTTTCGACGCAAATTCGGCGCAAAACTAACGCCATATTTATACTTTGGCGTTAGACGCGTCTAGCGCCAAAGTATGGGCAAAGAGCGTCATTTTTTTGCGTGAACGCCTTCCTTGCGTTAATGAGATGCAAGGAAGGCGTTCCCGTCTAAAAAAATGACGGCGACGCAAATGCGTCGTATTTATACTCCCGGGCAAAAATCACGCCGGGGAGGTGGTGGGTCAAAAAACCCCGCATTTGCGCCACTTTTTAACGCCTGGGTCAGGGTAGGCGTTAAGGGGCCTGTGGGCTCAAAATGAGCCCACAGGTGCCCTCCCCTGCCCCCAGGGACCCCCCCTGCCACCCCTGCCCACCCCAGGAGGACACCCAAGGATGGAGGGACCCACCCCAGGGACATTCAGGTAAGTTCACGTAAGTATAATTTTTTATAATTTTCAATTTTTTTGGGGTGGCATAGGGGGGCCTTATTTGTGCCCCCCTACATGCCACTATGCCCAATGACCATGCCCAAGGGACATAAGTCCCCTGGGCATGGCCATTGGGCAAGGGGGCATGACTCCTGTCTTTACTAAGACAGGAGTCATTTAAATGGCGTCTGGGCGTCGAAAAAATGGCGCAAATCGGGTTAAGACGATTTTTTAGCGTCAACCCGACTTGCGCCATTTTAAGATGCCCTAGCGCCATTTTCCCCCTACGCCGGCGCTGCCTGGTCTACGTGGTTTTTTTCCACGCACACCAGGCAGCGCCAGTCTGCTTGCGCCGGCTAACGCCATTCCATAAATACGGCGCCCGCATGGCGCTTAGGAATGGCGTTAGACGGCGCTAAATTTTTTGACGCTAAACTGCGTTAGCGCAGTTTAGCATCAAAAAGTATAAATATGGGCCTAGGTATCAAAAGGTAACTGGTTCCTAGTTCAATCTGAGATCTAATTGTGTATGAAGGCGAAAACAGTGCCATATGTTAAAGAAACACTAATTAAATTTTAAAATTTGTAAATTTTGTTTGTGCAATTTACATCCCAAATATTTTGAAGATTCTATGTGTACTTGACACTTAGGGATAACCCAGATCTCTAGTTTGGCTTTTGCTCAATTTCAAAACCATATAAAGACATGGACAAAGCAGGCAATTGCCTTGCACAACCTTGCAAGAGGTCTGGCCCCTGCTCACCCTTCAAAAGCACTAATAGCGGACCATTGCACCAGAAGAGTTTGCCAAGGTGGATGGGATTTGCTTGTTCAACCACTTGACAGTGCCCCTTCTGTTTCGCTCCTGTGTGCAGAGACAACTCCCCAGGTACCCAATACCTTCGAATAGTCTTGGTGGACCCATCTTGTCTGATTTTAGGAATTGTCCCACTTTGTTCTTCTCTTCTTTATTTATCCAGTTTTTAGAAACAACCCTTTGAATTACTTGCCGTGGATTTCCCATTTGATCTCAATTTCATCCTCCTCTTTTATTATCTTTGATTGGTAGTCCGGGCTCCCATTTCTGAGATAAATGTAGAGTCACATTCATACACTCTAGTGCAGTGAGACTACAGACAAGTTATGGGTACATTACATCCTGACATTAGGGGGCATATTTATACTCCGTTTGCGCCGAATTAGCGTCGTTTTTTTCGACGCAAATTCGGCGCAAAACTAACGCCATATTTATACTTTGCCGCTAGACGCGTCTAGCGCCAAAGTATGAGTAAAGAGCGTCATTTTTTTGCGTGAACGCCTTCCTTGCGTTAATGAGATGCAAGGTTGGCGTTCCCGTCCCAAAAAATGACTGCGCCGCAAATGCGTCGTATTTATACTCCCGGGCAAAAATCACGCCCGGGAGTGGGCGGGACAAAAAAACCCGCATTTGCGCCGGATTTTAGCGCCTGGGTCAGGGCAGGCGTTAAGGGACCTGTGGGCTCAAAATGAGCCCACAGCTGCCCTCCCATGCCCCCAGGGACCCCCCCTGCCACCCTTGCCCACCCCAGGAGGACACCCAAGGCTGGAGGGACCCACCCCAGGGACATTCAGGTAAGTTCAGGTAAGTATATATATATTTTTTTTTAATATTTTTTTTTGGCATAGGGGGGCCTGATTTGTGCCCCCCTACATGCCTCAATGCCCAATGACCATGCCCAGGGGACATAAGTCCCCTGGGCATGGCCATTGGGCAAGGGGGCATGACTCCTGTCTTTACTAAGACAGGAGTCATGTAAATGGCGTCTGGGCGTCGTTAAAAATGGCGCTAATCGGGTGGAGGCGATTTTTTGCGTCAACCTGACTTGCACCATTTTTAAGACGCCCTAGCGCCATTTTTCCCAACGCCGGCGCTGCCTGGTGTACGTGGTTTCTTTCCACGCACACCAGGCAGCGCCGGTCTGCTTGCGCCGGCTAACGCCATTCAATAAATACGGCGCCCGCATGGCGCTTCTGAATGGCGTTAGCCGGCGCAAAATTTTTTGACGCTAAACTGCGTTAGCGCAGTTTAGCGTCAAAAAGTATAAATACGGGCCTAGGTGTGAGACTGTCGCCCACACCATCTACCCTGCCTCTTTAAAAACAAATTAGGTTGAAAGTCAATGGGCGGTTGGGGTAAGCCAGATGTTTTTGTTCAATTTGTTTAAACTAGCATAAGGTTAATTACCTTAATGTTTCCCAAGCTGTTTGCCAGGGGTTTTAAAATGTTCAGAAACATAATCAAAATGTTGCCGTTACTTTCTCTTCAGGAAAGATCGGGTAGATTTGGGTAGGGGTGATGGCCTTGCCGCAGTACTGAAGTTAATTCATTTACTACTGAACAAGGACGTAATGTGACACCTGAATGTAGCATACCAGGAGGCAATCACAAAGGGTCCACAGTGAAAAAATAGTGCTATGTTAAAAAAGGGTAAATAAATGCACTGACAACATAGTGAGGCATGGCCTCTCTTGCGTGTGTCTGTAAAACTGACGTTTGTTCTTGAATTTTTGTCCTGAAATTTGACCCTTTGTCCTGAATTTTTGTCCTGAATTTTGATCCTTTGTCCTGAATTTTTTACAGTCCTGTCCAGAATTTGCCTCAATGCCAGGTCGTCACCCTAATTGGGTCCAATGCCTCAGTTTGTAAAGCTCTGTGTCACATTATACCTACACTAGGGCCCGTATTTATACTCCGTTTGCGCCGAATTAGCGTCGTTTTTTTCGACGCAAATTCGGCGCAAAACTAACGCCATATTTATAATTTGGCGTTAGACGCGTCTAGCGCCAAAGTATGAAGAAAGAGCGTCATTTTTTAGCGTGAATGCCTTCCTTGCGTTAATGAGATGCAAGGAAGGCGTTCCCGTCTAAAAAAATGACGGCGACGCAAATGCGTCGTATTTATACTCCCGGGCAAAAATCACGCCCGGGAGGTGGCGGGTCAAAAAAACCCGCATTTGCGCCTGAATTTAACGCCTGGGTCAGGGTAGGCGTTAAGGGACCTGTGGGCTCAGAATGAGCCCACAGGTGCCCTCCCCTGCCCCCAGGGACCCCCCCTGCCACCCCTGCCCACCCCAGGAGGACACCCAAGGATGGAGGGACCCATCCCAGTGAAGTACAGGTAAGTTCAGGTAAGTATAATTTTTTTTATATTTTTATTTTTTTTGTGGCATAGGGGGGCCTTATTTGTGCCCCCCTACATGCCACTATGCCCAATGACCATGCCCAGGGGACACAAGTCCCCTGGGCATGGCCATTGGGCAAGGGGGCATGACTCCTGTCTTTACTAAGACAGGAGTCATGAAATGGCGTCTGGGCGTCGAAAAAATGGCGCAAATCGGGTTAAGACGATTTTTTAGCGTCAACCTGACTTGCGCCATTTTAAGACGCCCTAACGTCATTTTTTCCCAACGCCGGCGCTGCCTGGTGTACGTGGTTTTTTTCCACGCACACCAGGCAGCGCCGGTCTGCTTGCGCCGGCTAACGCCATTCAATAAATACGGCGCCCGCATGGCGCTTCAGAATGGCGTTAGCTGGCGCAAACTTTTTTGATGCTAAACTGCGTTAGTTTTGCGCCGAATTTGCATCGAAAAAAACGACGCTAATTCGGCGCAAACGGAGTATAAATATGCCCCTTCATATTTATACTTTGGTGCTAGACCCGTCTAGCACCATATTTATGAAGTTAAAGTCATTTTTTGGAAGTGGAAACCTACCTTGCCTTAATGAGATGCAAGGTAGCCGTTCCCGTGCAAAAACATGACTCTATGGCCTTAACACCATATTTATACTCCCATGTAAAAATGGTGCAAGGGAGGGAGGAGAGGTCAAAAAATGGGGCAAAGCTTGCTTTGCCCCATTTTTTAAGACCTGGGTCTGGGCAGGCCTTAGGGGACCTGTGGCCCTATTTCCATGGTGGAACACCATGGAATGAGCCCTGAGGTGCCCTACCTAGGCCCTAGGGGCACCCCCACCCACACTAGAGGGACTGCGAGGATGGGGGACCCCATCCCAGGTAAGTACAGGTAAGTGCATTTTATTTTTGAAAGTGCCATAGGGGGCCCTGAAATGGGTCCCTATACATGGCACAGGGTGCAATGGCCATGCCCAGGGGACCCCGGTCCTCTGTGCTGGCCACTAGGGTGGTGGGCATGACTCCTGCCTTTTCTAAGGCAGGAGTCATGTGGCATGGTAGGTTTAGCACCATAAAATTATGCTAATCTGGTTAGAGTCATGTTTTTTACTCTAACCTGCCTAAAGCCATTTTCTGGTGCTAAACCCTCTTCTTCTATACTGCCAGCTCCACCCGACTAAAGTCATTTTTTTAAACTCTAGCCTTCCCTTTGCACCGGCTTGCACCATTCCATAAATATGGTGCCCGGGTGGTGCACAGAAATGGTGCAAGCCGGTGCTAAACTTTTTGCTGCAAAACTGAGTTAGTGCAGTTTTGCAGCAAAAAGTATAAATAAGGGCCAATATTTTGTACGTTTGCGCCACTTTTGCGTCATAAAATGACGTTAATGCAGTGCAAAAAAAGTTTAAATCAGGGCCTTGGTGCTAGATGGGTCTAGCACCAAAGTATAAATATGGAGTTAGTTTTGCACCGAATTAGAGTAAAAAAAAATGACACTAATTTGGTGCAAACAGAGGCCCGTATTTATACTCCGTTTGCGCCGAATTTGCGTCGTTTTTTTCGACGCAAATTCGGCGCAAAACTAACGCCATATTTATACTTTGGCGTTAGACGCGTCTAGCGCCAAAGTATTGGCAAAGAGCGTCATTTTTTAGCGTGAACGCCTTCCTTGCGTTAATGAGATGCAAGGAAGGCGTTCCCGTCTAAAAAAATGACGGCGACGCAAATGCGTCGTATTTATACTCCCGGGCAAAAATCACGCCCGGGAGGTGGCGGGTCAAAAAACCCTGCATTTGCGCCACATTTTAACGCCTGGATCAGGGTAGGCGTTAAGGGGCCTGTGGGCTCAAAATGAGCCCACAGGTGCCCTCCCCTGCCCCCAGGGACCCCCCCCTGCCACCCCTGCCCACCCCAGGAGGACACCCAAGGATGGAGGGACCCACCCCAGGGACATTCAGGTAAGTTCACGTAAGTATAATTTTTTATATTTTTAAATTTTTTTTGGGTGGCATGGGGGGCCTTATTTGTGCCCCCCTACATGCCACTATGCCCAATGACCATGCCCAGGGGACATAAGTCCCCTGGGCATGGCCATTGGGCAAGGGGGCATGACTCCTGTCTTTACTAAGACAGGAGTCATTTAAATGGCGTCTGGGCGTCGAAAAAATGGCGCAAATCGGGTTAAGACGATTTTTTAGCGTCAACCCGACTTGCGCCATTTTAAGACGCCCTAGCGCCATTTTCCCCCTACGCCGGCGCTGCCTGGTCTACGTGGTTTTTTTCCACGCACACCAGGCAGCGCCGGTCTGCTTGCGCCGGCTAACGCCATTCCATAAATACGGCGCCCGCATGGCGCTTCGGAATGGCGTTAGACGGCGGTAAATTTTTTGACGCTAAACTGCGTTAGCGCAGTTTAGCGTCAAAAAGTATAAATATGGGCCAGAGTATAAATATGCCGCAGAGTATAAATATGCCCCTAAATATGGCGTAAAGGCCATAGAGTCATTTTTTGCACGGGAACGCCTACCTTGCATCTCATTAAGGCAAAGTTGGTCTCCACTTTCAAAAAATGACTTTAACTCCATAAATTTGGTGCTAGAGGGGTCTAGCACCAAAGTATAAATATGGAGTTAGTTTTGCACCGAATTAGAGTAAAAAAAAATGACACTAATTCGGTGCAAACAGAGTATAAATATGCCCCTTGGTGCTAGAGGGGTCTAGCACCAAAGTATAAATATGGAGTTAGTTTTGCACCGAATTAGAGTAAAAAAAAATTACACTAATTCGGTGCAAACAGAGTATAAATATGCCTCTTAGTAACACGGATTTTGCACATGCTAACTTTTTCCCACATGTAAAATATTACCTGTGCGTGAACATTTTTTCCTACCTCTGCCACAAATATATTTTCTGCACTGGAATGTCATGTAGGAAGGTAGCCTCTTTCTGGCCTTGTTACCCTCACTTTTGGCCTGTTTGTGAGTATATGTCAGGGTGTTTTTACTGTTTCACTGGGATCCTGCTAGCCAGGGCCCACTGCTCATAGTGAAAACCCTATGTTGTCAGTGTGTTTGATATGTGTCACTGGGATCCTGCTAGCCAGGACCCCAGTGCTCATAAGTTTGTGGCCTGTATGTGTTCCCTGCGTGATGCCTAACTGTATCACTGAGGCTCTGCTAACCAGAACCTCAGTGTTTATGCTCTCTCTGCTTTCACAGTTGTCACTGCAGGCTGGTGACTACCTTCACCAATTTACATTGGCACACTGGAACACCCTTATAATTCCCTTGTATATGGTACCTAGGTACCCAGGGTATTGGGGGTCCAGGAGATCCCTATGGGCTGCAGCATTTCTTTCGCCACCCATGGGGAGCTCAGACAATTCTTACACAGGACTGCCACTGCAGCCTGAGTGAAATAACGTCCATGTTATTTCACAGCTATTTTCACTGCACATAAGTAACTTATAAGTCACCTATATGTCTAACCCTCACCTGGTTAAGGTTGGGTGCCAAGTTACTTAGTGTGTGGGCACCCTGGCACTAGCCAAGAAACCCCCACATTGTTCAGGGCAAATTCCCCGAACTTTGTGAGTGCAGGGACACCATTACACGTGTGCACTACATATAGGTCACTACCTATATGTAGCGTCACAATGGAAACTCCGAACATGGCCCTGTAACATGTCTAGGATCATGAAATTCTGGTATTGGGGGGACAATTGCATGCATCACCGGGACTCTAGCACAGAACCTGGGTACTGCCAAACTGCCTTTCTGGGGTCTCCACGGCAGCTGCTGCCAACCCCTCAGACAGGATTCTGCCCCCCTGGGGCCTGGGCAGCCCAGTCCCAGGAAGGCAGAACAAAGGATTTCCTCTGAGAGAGGGTGTTACGCCTACTCCCTTTGGAAATAGGTGGGAAGGACTGGGGAGGAGTAGCCTCCCCCAGCCTCTGGAAATGCTTTGATGGGCACAGATGGTGCCCATCTCTGCATAAGCCAGTCTACACCGGTTCAGGGAGCCCCCAGCCCTGCTCTGGCGCGAAACCGGACAAAGGAAATGGGAGTGACCACTCCCCCGACCTGCACCTCCCAGGGGAGGTGCCCAGAGCTCCTCCAGTGTGCCCCAGACCTCTGCCATCTTGGATTCAGAGGTGTTGGAGGCACAATGGACTGCTCTGAGTGGCCAGTGCCAGCAGGTGACGTCAGAGACCCCTCCTGATAGGTGCTTACCTCTTTCAGTAGCCAAGCCTCCTTTCTTAGTAACCAAACCTTCTTTTTTGGCTATTTAGGGTCTCTCCTCTGGGGTATTCTTCAGGTAACGAATGCAAGAGCTCACCAGAGTTCCTCTGCACTTTCCTCTTCGACTACTGCAAAGGATCGACCGCTGACTGCTCCAGGACGCCTGCAAAAACCGCAACAAAGTAGCAAGACGACTATCAGCAACCTTGTAGCGCCTCATCCTGCCGGCTTTCTCAACTGCTTCCTGGTGGTGCATGCTCTGAGGGCTGTCTGCCTTCACCCTGCACTGGAAATCCCAAAGAAATCTCCTGTGGATTGATGGAGTCTTCCACCTGCTAACGCAGGCACCAAACTTCTGCATCACCAGTCCTCTGGGTCCCCTCTCATCCTGACGAGAGTGGTTTGTGGAACACAGGAGCTGGATCCAAGTGACCCCCACAGTCCAGTGGTCCTTCTATCCAAGTTTGGTGGAGGTAAGTACTTGCCTCCCCATGCCAGACGCCAAATCTGTGTACTGTGTGACCTGCAGCTGCTCCGGCTTCTGTGCACTTTTCCAAGGGTTCCTTTGTGCAAAGCCTGGGTCCCCAGCACTCCGTCCTGCATTGCCCAACTCGCTGAGTTGGACTCCGACGTCGTGGGACCCTCCTTTGTGACTCTGAGTCGACTGCTGTCCTCAGGTTTTCCAAGTGCCTGCTCCTGTATTTCTGCGGGTGCTGCCTGCTTCTGCTGGGGCTCTCAGTGTTGCTGAGCGTCCCCTCTGTCTTCTCCTCCAAGGGGCGACATCCTGGTCCTTCCTGGGCCCCAGGAGCACTCAAAATTCTCAAATGCAACTCTTGCAGCTAGCAAGGCTTGTTTGTGGTATTTCTGCCTGGAAACACATCTGCAACCTTCAGCAAGCCGTGGGACATCTTCCTTCCAAAGGAGAAGTTCCTGGCCCCTTTTGTTGTTGCAGAATCTTTGGCTTCTTCCACCCAGAGGCAGCCCTTTTGCACCTTCATCTGGGGTTTAGTGGGCTCCTGCCCCCCCGGACACTTTCGTGACTCTTGGACTTGGTCCCCTTCCTTTACAGGTCCTAAGGTCCAGGAATCCGTCTTCAGTGTTTTGCTGGTGCTTGTGGTTCTTGCAGAATCCCCTATCACGACTATTCTGTCTTTCTGGGGTAGTAGGGTAACTTTACTCCTACTTTTCAGGGTCTTGGGGTGGGGTATCTTGGACACCCTTAGGGGCATATTTATACTCTGTTTGTGCCGAATGTGCGTCAAAAAATTTTGGGCCGTATTTATACTCTGGTTGCGCCGAATTTGCGTCGTTTTTTTCCACGCAAATTTGACGCTAAACTAACGCCAACTAACGCCATATTTATACTATGGCGTTAGACGCTTCGGGCGCCAAAGTGCCCGGAGTGTGCGTCATTTTTTAGCGTGAACCCCTTCCTTGCGTTAATGATATGCAAGGGAGGCGTTCCCGTCTTAACAAATGACTCCCAGGCCTTTACGTGGTATTTATACTCCCGGGCAAAAGAGACGCCCGGGAGTGGGCGTGGCCAAAAACGGCGCATTTGCGCCGCTTTTTAACGCCTGGGTCAGGGATGGCGTTAAGGGACAAGTGGGCTCAAAATGAGCCCAGAGTGCCCTCCCCTGCCCCCAGGGACCCCCCCTGCCACCCTTGCCCACCCCAGGAGGACACCCAAGGACGGAGGGACCCATCCCATGGACATTAAGGTAAGTTCTGGTAAGTATTTTTTTTTTTAATTTTTGTGGCATAGGGGGGCCTGATTTGTGCCCCCCTACATGCCACTATGCCCAATGACCATGCCCAGGGGACAGAAGTCCCCTGGGCATGGCCATTGGGCAAGGGGGCATGACTCCTATCTTTACAATGATAGGAGTCATGTTGATGGGGGATGGGCGTCGAAAAAAAATGGCGCAAGTCGGGTTAAGACGATTTTTTAGCGTCAACCGGACTTGCGCCATTTTAAGACGCCCTAACGTCATTTTTTCCCAACGCCGGCGCTGCCTGGTCTACGTGGTTTTTTTCCACGCACACCAGGCAGCGCCGGTCTGATTGCGCCGTCTAACGCCATTCCATAAATACGGCGCCCGCATGGCGCTTCAGAATGGCGTTAGACGGCGCAAAATATTTTGACGCTAAACTGCGTTAGCGCAGTTTAGCGTCAAAAAGTATAAATATGGGCCTTTATGCACAACCGGCACAAACCCTGCCCCATATTTATACTTTGACGTTCGACCCCGCGGGCGTCAAAGTTCCACCATGTGCGTAATTTTTGGGAAGGGGGAACCAGCCTTGCGTTAATTATATGCAAGGTAGGCGTTCCCTTCCAAAAAATGACTTTAAGGCCTGTGCCCCATATTTATACTGTGACATCATTTTGACGCACAGGAGGGGGCAGGCCTTAATAAACGGCGCCCAGCCTGATGGGCGCCGTTTTTTAACGCCTGGGTCAGGGCAGGCGTTAAGGGACCTGTGGGCTCAGAAGGAGCCCAGAGGTGCCCTCCCATGCCCCCAGGGACACCCCCTGCCACCCTTGCCCACCCCAGGAGGACACCCAAGGAGGGAGGGACCCATCCCAGGGAAGTAGAGGTAAGTTGGGGTAAGTTTTTTTTTTCGTATTTTTTTTGTGGCATAGGGGGGCCTGATTTGGGCAAGGGGGCATGACTCCTGTCTTTGCTAAGACAGGAGTCATTTCAATGGGGGTTGGGCGTCAAAAAAAATGGCGCAAATCGGGTTGAGGCCTGAATTTTGCCTCAGACCTGACTTGCCCCATTTTTTGACGCCCAACCTCCATTTTCCCCTACGCCGGCGCTGCCTGGTGTGAGTCATTTTTTTTTACGCACACCAGTCCGCAGCGCCGGCTAACGTCATTCAATAAATAAGGCGCCCGCATGGTGCTTTGGAATGGCGTTAGCCAGCTGTAAAATTTTTGACGCACAACTGCGTTGGCGCAGTTGTACGTCAAAAAGTATAAATATGGGCCTTACTGTTTTCGTACAGTCCCAGAGACCCTCTACAGCCTACCATAGGCCTGGGGTCCATTCGTGATTCGCATTCCACTTTTGGAGTATATGGTTTGTGTTGCCCCTAGGCCTATTTCTACCTATTGCATTCTATTGTGATTCTGCATTGTTTGCACTACTTTTCTTACTGTTACTTACCTGTTTTGGGTTTGTGAACATATCATTTGTGTATATTACTTACCTCCTAAGTGAGGGTATCCTCTGAGATACTTTTGGCATATTGTCACTAAAATAAAGTACCTTTATTTTTAGTAACTCTGAGTATTGTGTTTTGTTATGATATTGTGCTATATGATATAAGTGGTATAGTAGGAGCTTTGCATGTCTCCTAGTTCAGCCTAAGCTGCTTTGACATAGCTACCTTCTATCAACCTAAGCTGCTAGAAACACCTCTATTCTACTAATAAGGGATAGCTGGACCTGGCACAAGGTGTAAGTACCACAAGGTACCCACTATAAGCCAGGCCAGCCTCCTACACGTCACTTTCCACCCTTGGAAGCAGCTTTACACAACACTGCCTTAATAGTCTGTGTGAGTAACTTAGATTTATGGACGCAAATGAAACTTTTATGAATTGTGAATGTGCACATTGCTTTCCCTCTGTAAACTGAAATGTGTTTGAAAGACATTAAACAAAAATCAGCCGAGATCGAATCTTCAAAAAGTATGTGTTTGCTTGTGTGACCTAAAAGGTCGTTTCGCACTGTTTGAATCGGGCGCTCATTTTTCCATTAATCTTGATAACATTAGGAAACTGCTGAAAATGAAGATGCTGAAAAATACAGAAATTTCCATTAAAAGATACGATTTCAAAAAAATGACAAACACAGGGGCTGTTGGAAAAATGGTTTCAAGCTAAAATAAATAAAATCTATCGGCTCCTTTGCGGCTGCCTGCTTGCTAAACCTGCAGGGTGCCTCTCCTCACGGTGGGCTGGTCTAAATGTAAACGTTGACCTCATCAAACAATGATGTCTACATTTCGCAGCATCGCGGGCTATATTTGTTTAATAGGTTTTAACCGTCCTCAGCGGTATTGTAGCCATGATTCTGGAGGTTTGATTCACCTTTCCAGAAGGCAGAATGAGTTGAGCTGTTCCGATGCAATGATCCCACAGTCCTCCCTGGCGAGCAACCAACAGTCTGTTCCAAAAGCTGTAAGAAAGGGCAGAACGCAACACCACAGACACAAGGAGCTGCTGCCCTGACCTTCATGACGGAATGCTAAACATACATAAATGACAAGCGCCTGTAGGCTAGAAGCGAGGTTTAGAGAGAGGGTGCTATTTTAAGGTGTACACTAGCCTTTTGGGTTGGATGTGGTTTACATGGGCGAGTGCACAATAAAAGCAGATGACCTTCCTCAGGGAAAACGCCCTGAGAATAACGATACAAATACAGTAAAAAGATAGGAACAAAAACAATCTGACAAAATATTAGGAATTCATGTCACAGTGTGTGTGAGGAGAATGGAACACGTTGATTGTATGCGCATACTAAAGACACGTCTATCAAATATGCTAAAAAAAAGCATGCCGTATTTAGGGCCGTATTTATACTCTGGTTGCGCCGAATTTGCGTGGTTTTTTTCGACGCAAATTCGACGCTAAACTAACGCCAACTAACGCCATATTTATACTATGGCGTTAGACGCTTCGGGCGCCAAAGTGCCCGGAGTGTGCGTCATTTTTTAGCGTGAACCCCTTCCTTGCGTTAATGATATGCAAGGGAGGCGTTCCCGTCTTAAAAAATGACTCCCAGGCCTTTACGTGGTATTTATACTCCCGGGCAAAAATGACGCCCGGGAGTGGGCGTGGCCAAAAACGGCGCATTTGCGCCGCTTTTTAACGCCTGGGTCAGGCATGGCGTTAAGGGACAAGTGGGCTCAAAATGAGCCCGGAGTGCCCTCCCCTGCCCCCAGGGACCCCCCCTGCCACCCTTGCCCACCCCAGGAGGACAGCCAAGGACGGAGGGACCCATCCCATGGACATTAAGGTAAGTTCAGGTAAGTATTTTTTTTTTGATTTTGTGTGGCATAGGGGGGCCTGATTTGTGCCCCCCTACATGCCACTATGCCCAATGACCATGCCCAGGGGACAGAAGTCCCCTGGGCATGGCCATTGGGCAAGGGGGCATGACTCCTATCTTTACAATGATAGGAGTCATGTTGATGGGGGATGGGCGTCGGAAAAAAATGGCGCAAGTCGGGTTACGACGATTTTTTCGACGTAACCTGACTTGCCCCATTTTAAGACGCCCATACGCCATTTTCCCCCTACGCCGGCGCTGTCTGGTGTACGTGGTTTTTTTCCACGCACACCAGGCAGCGCCGGTCTGATTGCGCCGTCTAACGCCATTCCATAAATACGGCGCCCGCATGGCGCTTCAGAATGGCGTTAGACGGCGCAAAATTTTTTGACGCTAAACTGCGTTAGCGCAGTTTAGCGTCAAAAAGTATAAATATGGGCCTTAGTTGCCACTGAGTTTAATGTTGACATATTTTTGATAACAAGATATTAAACGTTACATACTGAAACACACAAAAACAAAATAGCACATTGATATTGCTGCCCGAGCTGGTGCCATGAGCACCATGGCCACCGAGGGGGAAGGATATAGACAAAAGAGAACAAGCGTGATCGCGCTGTGAAAAAAGACAGAAAGTAGTCCACAAACTGGAGGGAAAACAGCGCGCCTTGCATGTTTTCTGTACTTGGTCGCTGCGCTCGAGGAGGGCTAACTACCTAAACAAGCATTTACAATGCAATGGGTCTCGCATTTGCTTGAGTTAGAGCTATTGGCATTGTAAATTCCTAACTAGACTTTTCTTGCCACATACATTGGGCATGGCAGTGTCTGGCTAGATGAAAAACACCTAAGAGAGGAGGGAATTTTATTAATAAGCAAAACCCTTAAACATAGCAGTGCATGAGCCGGAAGGAGACACAAAGGGAAAAAGAAGTCCGCTCACAGTCGAACATACTGGCAATCATGCAATAATCCATGTAATAGGGGCCTTCTGCAAGGTGGTAACAAAACCTCACCAAGGCAAGACATTTACCAATGATGTAAAAGTATTTTCGAAAGGCAAGCCCACGAATAAGTGAAAGTGATGGTTGTAAGGTGGGCTGGTTAAAAGCCCCCAATACTTACAAGTCTAAGCGCTTGTGCGCTTGACCTAAAAACAGTGACCAAGATTCTAGATGCACTACTATAAACGTGAAAACAAATGCTTCTAGCAAAAAACCCTAAAAACTGTACTAGACCACCCGTTCTCCTGGGAGGAGAAGATAGACATCATGGAGCAAAGGAGATGTATATCCCGATTGAAAAAAACATCAGAATAACATTAACACACCTTTTATTGGAAGAAAAAAAACAGAAGAACACAACCGGAAAGGAAACGAAAATACAGATGAAACTGAAATGCTGTCAGCTCCTCAAAAGAAATGACACAGTAAATGAATTTTACTTACTGTGAAGAATCAAAACACAGAGGCCCGTATTTATACTCCGTTTGCGCCGAATTTGCGTCGTTTTTTTCGACGCAAATTCGACGCTAAACTAACGCCAACTAACGCCATATTTATACTATGGCGTTAGAGGCGTCTAGCGCCAAAGTTCCCGGAATGTGCGTCATTTTTTAGCGTGAACCCCTTCCTTGCGTTAATGATATGCAAGGGAGGCGTTCCCGTCTTAAAAAATGACTCCCAGGCCTTTACGTGGTATTTATACTCCCGGGCAAAAGAGACGCCCGGGAGTGGGCGTGGCTAAAAACGGCGCATTTGCGCCGCTTTTTAACGCCTGGGTCAGGCATGGCGTTAAGGGACAAGTGGGCTCAAAATGAGCCCAGAGTGCCCTCCCCCGCCCCCAGGGACCCCCCCTGCCACCCTTGCCCACCCCAGGAGGACACCCAAGGACGGAGGGACCCATCCCATGGACATTAAGGTAAGTTCAGGTAAGTATTTTTTTAAAAAAAATTTGTGGCATAGGGGGGCCTGATTTGTGCCCCCCTACATGCCACTATGCCCAATGACCATGCCCAGGGGACAGAAGTCCCCTGGGCATGGCCATTGGGCAAGGGGGCATGACTCCTATCTTTACAATGATAGGAGTCATGTTGATGGGGGATGGGCGTCGAAAAAAAATGGCGCAAGTCGGGTTACGACGATTTTTTCGACGTAACCTGACTTGCCCCATTTTAAGACGCCCATACGCCATTTTCCCCCTACGCCGGCGCTGTCTGGTCTACGTGGTTTTTTCCCACGCAAACCAGGCAGCGCCGGTCTGATTGCGCCATCTAACGCCATTCAATAAATACGGCGCCCGCATGGCGCTTCAGAATGGCGTTAGACGGCGCAAAAGTTTTTGACGCTAAACTGCGTTAGCGCAGTTTAGCGTCAAAAAGTATAAATATGGGCCAGAGAACTAATAAACAACAAGCAGCAGCGTCATCTCCTTAAACAGGAGCGCGTACCGTAGAAGTCCGGTACGTCCATATGCAAAGCCCACATTGCAGCAGATCTGCCAGCTTCAAGCCACTACAAGGAGCTACTATTAAAAGCAGCATTGGCACATCCTTAAACAGGAGTGCGAACCTTTCAAACCCAGAGCCTCCGCATGCAGGGCCCTTACAGGCAGGGACTTTATAGCACTACACCACTAAGCTTCAAACCACTAGAAAAAGGTACTGTACGAAGCAACATGTCCACCAATATGTATGACAGTATGTTGAGCGACTAAAGTAAGGTGCAAACCATTACCATGCAGACTGCAGGCTTCCCATGCCAATGGCTCTGGGGCCACCCATAGATGTATTAACTGGATGTGCAACTTTAGTAAACTTCAATTGGAATAAATACCAGCATGTCCAGTGTGAAAGGGGACAAAAACACACGAGCCAGAAAAGAACGTTGTCTGCGATTTCATTAGCTTACAGAGAGAAACGCGTTGCTCGCCTGATACTGTGTTGACCTTTTCTCATCAACAACAAACTAACCTCTCTCAGAGTCGTCATGCAGGCAGTGTGGGGCAACTGTTCAGGGGCGCCTCGGCCTTGGTTTGTGGGGGGGGCCACTGGTGAGGCCTGCACTGCCTCGAAAAAATTATGAATGACAGTTAGGGTGCTATTCAAATGTCAATAATATAACACAAGCAACACTATTAAAACATGCAGTTTTAGTTTTGGGGACAGTTTGTAAAAATCTCAAAAGCTGGAAATTTAAAATAAGTTGGGAGACAAATACAGAACTCAACAAACGTACAACATGTTTAAGTACTGATAACATGCGCCGCTTGTACTGGAACTCATTTGGAACTCATTTGGGTCCTAACGTGGCCTAACCTGTTTGGATGTCGGAAATTGTCATTGCCATCTGTCCTGTATACTGCAAAAAGGATAGGTATGAAATGGCCTTTAAAATATTTTACTCTGAATGGAGGTACGTCAACTGAAATCTAAGCACTGTAAGGGCCATATTTATACTCTGGTTGCGCCGAATTTGCGTCGTTTTTTTCGACGCAAATTCGACGCAGAACTAACGCCAACTAACGCCATATTTATACTCTGGCGTTAGACGCTTCGGGCGCCAAAGTGCCCGGAGTGTGCGTCATTTTTTAGCGTGAACCCCTTCCTTGCGTTAATGATATGCAAGGGAGGCGTTCCCGTCTTAAAAAATGACTCCCAGGCCTTTACGTGGTATTTATACTCCCGGGCAAAAGAGACGCCCGGGAGTGGGCGTGGCCAAAAACGGCGCATTTGCGCCGCTTTTTAACGCCTGGGTCAGGGATGGCGTTAAGGGACAAGTGGGCTCAAAATGAGCCCAGAGTGCCCTCCCCTGCCCCCAGGGACCCCCCCTGCCACCCTTGCCCACCCCAGGAGGACACCCAAGGACGGAGGGACCCATCCCATGGACATTAAGGTAAGTTCAGGTAAGTATTTTTTTTTTTTTTTGTGGCATAGGGGGGCCTGATTTGTGCCCCCCTACATGCCACTATGCCCAATGACCATGCCCAGGGGACATAAGTCCCCTGGGCATGGCCATTGGGCAAGGGGGCATGACTCCTATCTTTACAATGATAGGAGTCATGTTGATGGGGGATGGGCGTCGAAAAAAAATGGCGCAAGTCGGGTTACGACGATTTTTTCGACGCAACCTGACTTGCCCCATTTTAAGACGCCCATACGCCATTTTCCCCCTACGCCGGTGCTGTCTGGTGTACGTGGTTTTTTTCCACGCACACCAGGCAGCGCCGGTCTGCTAGCGCCGGCTAACGCCATTCAATAAATACGGCGCCCGCATGGCGCTTAAGAATGGCGTTAGCCGGCGCTAATTTTTTTGACGCAAAACTGCGTTAGCGCAGTTTTGCGTCAAAAAGTATAAATACGGCCCTAAACACCTGTAGATCCGTGCACATCAGGCACTTTTAATACTGTCACTGCTAATCTGAGGGTGCGTGCGTTTCAGGATATGTTTAACGGTATTGCATAACATATTGGATGTTAACACGATAAACTAGACTTCGAAGCAGGGTGTGCTAAATGCTATCAAGCCAACACAAAACTATACCACCACCTCGGGTAAGCGCCCCTTTTATTTTATTCGTTATGAATTATTACAGACAAGAAATACTACGGACTCACAGAGACAGCTATTCATAGTTCCAAATAAAATACATTGGGTGCAAATAAACACTGCTTTAACGAAAGTAAATCTGTTCTACAGATCAAATAGGTCATTCTGAGTGAAGCACTTATGCAGTTTAAAAGTCCCGCTTTTGGTGCACTGCATTACTTGCGCTTCAACAAAGCATCCATGTCAATGGTTTGAATGTGACTGCCATTACATTCTCTCTTTTTTATTTGCTAATACGTATTCATATTGATCGGCAATGCAGTGTTTTACGTTGGATTGCCAAAATAATATTTTGCCAATAACTGTCTACACCGCTGTGTTGTGCTTACACTGTACGCAAAATGGATTGTTTAAAGGAGAAACAGAACCGCAGAGAAAAACAAGCGAGGTTGCGCTGTGAAAAAATATAAAAAGTACAAAAAGTAGTCCACAAACCAGATGGAAAACAGCGAGCCTCGCATGTTTTCAGTACTTGGTCACTGCGCTTGAGGAGGACTAACCACCGGAAAATGACGTATGCATGCCTTCCACTAATGAAAGTAAGCAGATTTGAACAGGCAAGCCCACGAACCAATGAAAGACACTGACGTGACATGGATGGGGCTCCGAGCCATTTTCTAACTACAAAAGTGTCTTGCAAGCTAAACGCATGCGCAAGCGCATGCTAGCGCAGGCTTGACCCTAAAAATGCCTTTTCACGTATGCTGCCTAGCACTGATGAAAGCAAGCCGATTTTAAAAGGCAAGCCCACGAACCAACGAAAGACACCGACTCGACATGGACGGGCTCCGAGCCCTTTAGGGCCATATTTATACTTTTTGACGCAAAACTGCGCTAACGCAGTTTTGCGTCAAAAAAATTAGCGCCGGCTAACGCCATTCTGAAGCGCCATGCGGGCGCCGTATTTATTGAATGGCGTTAGCCGGCGCTAGCAGACCGGCGCTGCCTGGTGTGCGTGGAAAAAAACCACGTACACCAGGCAGCGCCGGCGTAGGGGGAAAATGGCGTATGGGCGTCTTAAAATGGGGCAAGTCAGGTTGAGTCAAAAAAATCGTCTTAACCCGACTTGCGCCATTTTTTTTCGACGCCCATCCCCCATCAACATGACTCCTATCATTGTAAAGATAGGAGTCATGCCCCCTTGCCCAATGGCCATGCCCAGGGGACTTCTGTCCCCTGGGCATGGTCATTGGGCATAGTGGCATGTAGGGGGGCACAAATCAGGCCCCCCTATGCCACAAAAAATAAATTAAAAAATACTTACCTGAACTTACCTTAATGCCCATGGGATGGGTCCCTCCGTCCTTGGGTGTCCTCCTGGGGTGGGCAAGGGTGGCAGGGGGGGTCCCTGGGGGCAGGGGAGGGCACTCTGGGCTCATTTTGAGCCCACTTGTCCCTTAACGCCATCCCTGACCCAGGCGTTAAAAAGCGGCGCAAAAGCGCCGTTTTTGGCCACGCCCACTCCCGGGCGTCACTTTTGCCGAGTATAAATTCCACGTAAAGGCCTGGGAGTCATTTTTTTAGACGGGAACGCCTCCCTTGCATCTCATTAACGCAAGGAAGGGGTTCACGCTAAAAAATGACGCACACAATTCGGCGCAACCAGAGTATAAATGAGACCTGAGACCTGAGACACCTGCATTGGCTCCCAGTCAGCAAAAGGATCACCTTCCGTCTTCTCACCCACGCACACAAAGCCCTCCCACAAAGCCCTCCACAACAAGGGACCGGAATACCTCAACAGACGCCTCAGCTTCTACGTCCCCACCCGCCCCCTCGCACTTTCTGCCGGTGTCCACGGCGGGTGGGAGATCTTTCTCCTTCCTGGCGGCCAAGACCTGGAACTCCCTCCCCACCAGCCTCAGGACCACCCAGGACCACTCTAATGATTTGATTTATAAATACGGCCCTTAATATGTACAAGAGCGTCTCACAAACGAAAGGCATGGACAAGCAACACAGAATTGACCCTATAAAAAACTAATAAATTTAGTAATTAACCTTGTTATTTTAATCTTATATAAAACTTTTATGTAGGTCTCCTGTAGAAACAGATGACCCTCCAAAAAATGTGCGTAATTACTACCCCTATCACTACCACACACAGTGCAGTGACTCAGGATAATAACACCATAGGAATCAATAGCAGACAGAGAACCAATATGTCTAGGAGTAGAAGCAATATCCTTTCACTTTTAGGGGGATGCAAGCACATCGTTATATGAAAAAGGCAGTCTCATACTTTACAATCTTAAAGAAGTTATTTCTTGTCCTCAAGGATATCCAAGTATTTAACATTTCGCTGTGAATTCTCGCTATGCAGATTTTGAAGAGGGAATTGTGGGTGTGAATGTTTTTGAGGCGCGGGAGCTCCGGAGAAGGCTGAGCCCAGCGGCTTTCTCTGATTGGGTTGTTCATTGTGGAGTCAACAAAGACCCGTGTCTGCATGGAATTCCGGTCCGTTTTCTACTTCACTTCTCATCGTCTTGAAAAGTATGTATTTTTTGTGTGAAAAGTCTAGGATTTTTTTTATGACTCAATACAATTAAAATCGACATTGATTTTGAAAAGCAAACACTAGCCTCTCCTTCATCTGCTTCTTTTACTTAGAGCACGAACCCGCAGACCGGCTGGATGTTCTCGTGTTAAGAGTGCGAGCGTGCAGTACTGCGGGTGATCACTAGATGTCCCTGTGGAGCATGGTACTCACAACTATTTTCCCAGGGGCCGCAAAGTGAGGTCTGTGGTGCTCCGAGAGCCGCATTCATGCCAGCATAGCAGCCAAGTTTTGCCATTGCTCACGTGTCACATTTCCATGTTTTCAGTGCGCTTATGAGTGACATTCAACTGTCAATATCTAACATTTTGGGGCCTCATGTACAATCCCTTTGCGCCATTCCTGCGTACATTTATTTTGACGCAGCAGCGGCCCTAGCTGTGCTTCTTATTTGAAAGTTGACACATTGGGTCCAATGCCTCAGTTAATAAAGCTCTGTGTCACATTATACCTACACTAGGTATAATGTATGAAGGGTTTGTGTTCCCATTGGAAAAGCCATACTGAACCAACACAGTGAAAATTTTCAACATTTCATTGCGTCATTCTGCAACTTCACTAAGTCACAATCTTAACGCCTGCTCAGAACAGAGCTTTTCCCTATGGAAGACTCCTCACATTCCTGGAGTTGCTTCAGTAATGAGTGAGTTTAGCGCCAAGACATCCATGGTGTCGTTAGGGGATGTGCAGGAAGCACAAGAAACCTGACACATCAATGCTTATGCATCAGATTCTTGTAAACAAGGCCCTTAGAGTGACATTTTCTCATGAGTAAAACCAAGTAATGAAGTGCACCGAAACAGATAAATATCAGAAATTGTACCCTTTTGAGGAATGAGAAACTCCAAAGATCATAAAACTACTGCAAAACCTCAGAAATAGAATGTTTCCGCTTGCTTTACAGCACTAATTGAACACTTTGTGGCAGTCTATCCTCTACTCTAAATACAAATTCAAAACAATGTGCATATTCATTGTGCTTTCATTCGCAGACTGCGAGCTTGTAGTACTATAATACAGAAATGACTGTTTCCCACAGCGCCAAACAGGACTCAATTCTGTTTCGCTCTGGTTATGCACAACGGGGCAGATTTATGCAAAGTGGCGCTCCACCAAGTGCAGCGCCACTTTCACAGCGCCCCTTAGTGCCCCCTACCGCCACCATGTGTGCACTGTATTTATCATACAGCGCACAATGGCGCAGGGTTAGGGGCAATAGAGTCACTTTCCCAGCGCCCCTTAGTGCCTCCCTAACGCCACCATTTGTGCACTCTATTTATAATTCGGCGCACAATGGCGCAGGGTAGGGGGCAATAGTGTCATTTTTCATGATTCTTTTGATGTACTCTGCAGGAGTAGCGCCACAATGTTGGCGCTACTCCTGCAGAGTACATAGTGCCCATTCTAAATAATGGGAGCCCCCTTTAAACGCATGCTCTAAGCAGGCGATAAAAGTGCCGTAAAAAAATGGCGCAAGGAAATCTCATAGATCTCCTTGCTCCATTTTTGCAGGCCCCCCAATTGGGGGAATGGCCCCTTTGGATAGATTATGCCTGGCGCAGGCATAATGTAGCGCAAAGGGTTACAGAGTGGCACAATGTATGGTTTGCGCCACTCTGTAAATACGGTGTGGGGTTTTGGCCTCATTGGGCCACATTAACGTAAAAAATAATTACACTAAGGTGGCACTAGGGGATTATAAGTGTGCCCCAAAATCTGGGCAGTGATTGCGTAAACCAATTAACATTTCATAAACTTAACAAGAAATAATGAGTTTTCCCCCAATTTCTCCTAACTTCTATGATTTTATCTTTCATTTAAGTGTGTGCTTATTTTCTATGTAGTCATCTAGAGGTGGTAGACCAGCACAATAGTTCTAGAATACTTTTTCCTAATTTTAAGTTTTGTTCTGAGACCTAGGAGCATTGGTTGCTCAAGCAGTCAGACCTCAAGACCATTTGTGCCTTAAAAGCACTGCAGTTTCAAATGTCACGAGATAGTTAAGAGTTGGCTTTAGTGCAGAGCATCTGAGCACATAGGGGCATATTTATAATGCCCAAGCGCCACCTTGCACCACATTAACATCATTATTTTTTAATTTAATGTGGCCCAACGAGGCCGAAATCCCTGCTCAATATTTTCAGAGTAGAGCAATGCATGCAATGGTGCAAACTCCTATATTTTGACGTTAGACGTCTCTAACATCAAAATATAAATATAGAGTTAGGTGTGTGCCGAATTTGTGTAAAAAAGATGACACAAATTCATTGCAAACAGAGTATAAATATGCCCTAGTCTTTTCTTGCCATCTGAAAAGAAATTGAAAAATAAGGTTGGAAAAGTATTTTCTTTTTAGTTTAACAGAATGGAAAGTCTTGTAAGCATTCTTGCCTCACATTTTACCAAGCAGAGCAGCCTCAGAAGATTTATTTCCCCCTTAAAGGAGATAAGCAATGCCTGTGTGGGATGTCCTGAATGCTGGCAGGGAGGGGCCCTGGAGAGAGGGAGACTCTAGCAAATGTCACATCATTGCTTCTAAGATTAGCTACATTCTACCAGAAAAGGTATTTTGTGGCTTTCCTGAGCAGTGAGCTAAACAACTGGGTGTTTCTTTTGTAAAATAAGCTTATTTTAGGAGCCAGAGGTAAACAAAGACAGCACTGGAATAAAGCCAAAACAAATGTCAGCGGCATTAGAGGAGGTGGGAGGAAAGGAATGCTGCAATGTGCAGTGAAAAGAGAGCACCTAAGAAATAACAAAAATATTCCTTCACAGCAACTGATAAAGAAACCAAAGTGGGGTAATACAGTAGTTGGTCACTGCTCTGAAACAGAAAAAGGAGAGAGAAAAAGGCAGAACTAACCACTAGCGCGCAATAATTTTTAAAGGACACTGCAACCGACAAAAGAAATTGCTTTAAACCGTATTAAGGCCCTTATTTATACTTTTTTTAGCGCCGCAATTGTGCCGCTTTTTGACGCAAAAACGGCGCAAACTTACAAAATACCATTGTATTTTGTAACTGTGCGCCGTTTTTGCTTCAAAAAGCGGCGCAATTGCGGCGCTAAAAAAGTATAAATACGGGCCTAAGTATACCAAAAGTGTACACAAGGTCTATCGCTTACCCTCGACCTAAAAAGGAAATATCCTTTATAATGGACCCATTACCACAGAAGTGTTTATCACACAGGTAGGTTTCACACAGGTAAATACTTCTACCTTTACCAAACAGTACTGTACTACACAGGTACAATTTTTATTTAAATAACATTTTTAGGATGTGAGTAGAGGAAAATGGAGGTAGAGGTGATTTTAGGCTTTAAAGGTCTGTAAAGGTAAAAAGAGGTAGTGTAATTTGAGAGTTTAGGGGTGGGTAAAGGTAAAATGAGGTAAGGGAAATTTCAGAGTTTAGAGAGTGGGCAGAGGTAAAAGGAGGTAAGGAAAGAAAAAAAGGGTGCTCCCACTCTGAAAATAACAAAGAAGACATACACATGCATGCACATACACACATACAAACATGTTAATATATTTATGCACATGCATATATAAATATGTGTGTGTATGTGAACATATAAACAAATGCATACCACAAAAATGTGTGGTAAAGGTCCATGATGTGATGCTATATGTTGCGTTGTAAAGGTCAGCATGTGGTATGACATGTGTGGTAAAGCCATATGTTGTATTTTCATGTGTTGTAATGCCAAACAACCATAAAAACACAAAACTCATTAATTTATCATAGGTAATAAATGCACTGTGTGGAGATGAAATGTTAGGGAAGATGAGTAGAAGTGAAGCAATGATGGATGTGGATAAGGACTGGGAGTGAGACATGAGGATTAAGTAGTGAGAGATTTGGAGTGCTGAATGAGCTACAACGCAGAAAAGATGACAAGTGCAAGATGGGAAGTGAGTGATGGAAGTGATTAGTGATGGATTGATGGAAGTGATTAGGAGTGGAGGCCAAGGAATGAAGACTGAAAAGTAAAAACCTAGGAGCATATTTAAGAGCCCTAGTGCCTCCTTGGCCACATTTGCTTCATTTGTTTCACGCAAACGTGGCCCAACGAGGCCAAAAACGCCGCGCCATATTTGCAGAATGACACAATGTATGCATTGCGCTACGTTGTAATCCTTTCCATTACATTATACCTGCGCCAGGCATAATGTATGCAAAGGGGGCGTTCTCCTGTTAGAGGGGCCCAAAAAATGCCACAAGGAAATCTAAAAGATTTCCTTGCACCATTGTTTTCAGCACTTTTAACGCCTGCTCAGAGCAGGAGTTAAAAGGAAGCTTCCATTGCTTACAATGGCTCTCTGGGGGCTTTGCAGGATTAGCGTAATAATTTTTGATGCTAATCCTGCAAAACACCGGACGAGTGTCAAAAATTCAGATGCTAGTTCCCTAACTACCACCATGGTGCGTCAAATCTTAAATATGGCGCACACATGGTGGCGTTAGGGGGGCACTAAAGGGCCAAGAATAGTGACGCTGCACTGCGTGCAGCGAAACGGTTCTTAAATATGCCCCTTAGAACCAAAGAGGAAAGGGGGAGGAATCATGAGTGAGGAGAGAGGGGTGAGAATTAAAGAGTGAGGCACGGGGGTGAGTAAGAATGAGGTTTTAAAGATGATTGCAGAACAAAGGGTACTGAGTAAAGAGTGAAGGATGAAGAGCAAGAGAGGAGGAGTGTTGGACAAGGAGTGAGAGATGAGAGGTAAAGAATGAAGAGTGAGTGATGAGAGGTAAAGAATGAGGACCAAGGGTTGAGGATCAAACAGCAAAACACGTGAAGAGTAAAGGAAAAGGAATGAGGCATGAAAGATGAGAAAGGAAAGATGAGAAGTGAAATACGAGAGATGAGAAATGAAAAATGAGAAATGAGGGGTAAAGGGAGAGAGACAGGAAGCAAGGAATACAGAGGAAAGTGGGTGAGGTTTAAAGACAGAGGTTTGATGAATGACATGATGCATGAGTATTGAGGAGAGGTTACATTGGAGATAGGGATGAATGATAAGGTAATCAGAACAGAGGCATGAGGCGTGAGTGATTAGATTGTCCACAAATGGACAGGATTGTGTACACTGTAGGACATCACCATTCGACAATTTCATTAATCACACAAAGTGACGTGAAAGGGTGAACCGCAAGAGACATAGAATGAACAATATGGGGTGGGAGGCGAAGGGTAATGAAAGGAGACTGAGAGAAGAGAATTAGGGAGGAGCCACAAGAGATAAGGAGTGATTACTGAGGAATGATAGATCAGAGTTGAGGAATGAATGATGTATTATGAGTAATAAGAGTAGCAAATGAAGCCTGAGGCGTGAGAAGAAGGGTTTGACCAATTAGATTTAAGGGATGGCGGCTGAAGAATGAGAGGTGAAGACTGTGAGATGAGGAGGGAGCAATGAGGATATCTTAAAAGGGTTTAGGTATTGAACATTTGAAGGATCAAGAATGAGGAATGATCAATGAAGAGTGGGAGATTGTAAGTAAGGAATGCGAGATGAAGTGTGAGGGCTGGGGACTGAAGGTTGATTGGTGAGGCTCCAGTGAGGGATGACGAATAAGGGAACCGTGAAGGGTGATGAGTGAGAAAATATGAACTGAATATTGAGAATTGTGTCATGAAGAGGGAGTGATAAAGATATCCTATAGTGCTCAGGGTGGTAGACATTTTAAGAAATCATCATTCATCCAGTTCCATTACCACTGCTGAAGTGAGGGGGAGTGAGTAATAATGGTTGAGGGATGTAAAGTATAAATCAGGGGGAAGATTTTGGCATGAGGAGTGAAGAGTGAGGGAAGTGGGTGAGGTAGTGAGGGATTAGGAGAGATGAATGAGGGTTGAGGATATAGTGGTGAGGATGGGGGTGAGATAGGAGGAGAAGATGAGTGAGGGATGAGAGAAAGGATGAGAAGTGAGGAATTAGGAATGAGCAGGAAGAAAGAGTGATTAAGATGAGGGATGAGAGTTTACAAATGAGAAATGAAGGATGAGGAGCAAGATGTCAGAGTTGAGCATTGACAAGTGAGGGGTGAGTAGTGAGGAATGATGATTGATTAAAAAAAAGAGAAGCAAAGAAAGAAGATGAAGTGCAAGAGGGTACAAAATACGGAATGAGAACTGAGGCAGAAGAAGTAAGGGATCAGGATGTCCTAAAATGGACAGTGTGGTATACATCTTAATACATCAATATCTGTCCATTTCACTCACCTTACAAATGGGGGGGGGGGGTTGAGCAGTGAGGGATGAGGAAATAGAAATAGAGAGAGTTGAGGAATGAAGTGTGACAAATAAGTGATGAAGAGTAAGTGTACAAGAGTGGGAGATAAAGAGAGGGAATAATGGATGAGGGATATTGAAGATCAACTGAGAACTGAATGTAAAGGGATGATTAGGGATGAGAGGTGAAAACTGACATGTATTGGGAATGGAGGATGGCTGATGGATAATAAGGGATGAGGAGTGAGGGCAGAGGAGGAAGGGATAAGGCTAAAAAGTGAGGAAACAGAAGTTGGGTATTACGTGTGAAGGAAGAGAAGTAAAGAATGAGGAATAAAGAAAAAGGAAATGGGAGATAGATGAAATGTCAGGAGTGAGGTAGAGGGATACGTGAGGAGTAAAAGACGTGGAGAGATGAGGAATGAGGATTGATATATGAGGGATGATAGTTAAGAAATAAGGTGAGACATGAGTTAACCATAAAAGTAATGTGTGCGGGGTGAAGGATAATTAGGGGGGAAATCAAGACTGAGAGCTGAGGACTGATGAGTGAGGTATAAGGAATGAGGGAAGAAGGATCTGGGGCAAAATTAGGTGTAAAGGATGAGGATATTAAAAATAAACAATGAATTATGAGTGTGGAATAAGAAGTAAGAGATGCGAAATGAGGAGTAAAGGATAAGGACTAAAAGATGATGAATGAGGAAAGTAGGTTGAAGGGTGAGAAGTAACAAATCTTGGAAGCAGAATAGGAGAATATGAGTGAGAGATAAAGGTTAAGGAGTAAAAATTAACATATTAGGAGAAACAAATACAGTAAAAGGGGTAATGAGTTATGGGTCAGGAGTGAGAGATGAAGAAGAAGGAATTTGGGACAGAAGTTGAAGAGAGAGGGATGAGGAGTAACGATAAATGAGCCAAGGATAGTGTTGCCATCTGACCATTATTTTACTAGCATCACAGGTAATTTAACTTTTCTGATTGCTACAATTAATAAAAATAGGTGGGCAGTAGTTTTTCTTATTTGATTGATTGATTGCTTGACCTTTATTTCGATTACAGAAGGAAATAATCATAAAAGCACACCAAAAAAAAAACATTGATAGACATATAGTAAATAACCACAGACATTAAAAACTATTAACAATTATCATATCAGTGCAGTGAGATCTAAACAGGTATACAGTACAATTGTTTAAAAGACCTCGAAAATTTTAAGGCCAGAAATTCATGATCTTGTTCCAACGTGAGGCATTCTTTAAAAATTGTGGGACTGCCAGTGCTACAATGGGTTCATTCAACATTTGTAAATCTAGAAAAGCTTGCAGACATTGATAAAATCCTTTTGCTTTAAGAACAGGCAGGAGAAATCTTCTTCTAAAAGGGTCACAGTAACTACAGAACATCACCAAATGTTCTAGGGTCTTAGACGAAACATTATCACAGGGACAAATCTTAATTGTAAAGGGGTCGTATAGTCCAGGCGGGAAAAATAAGTTGCATCGGACAGAACCTAATCTAAACCTGGTAAGAAGAAGTCTTTCCCAATGGCTTCTAACAAAGGAAAGCTAAGGTTCCAGTCCAGGAGTGCTATTTAAAATCATCAAAGCCCTGGCTGAATGGGTACCCAGGGCCAGATTTACTCTGTTTTTGGCAAACTGCTCAAGTAACATCTCTTTCACAGTCTTACTATCTATCCATTTTAGCGATTCTGGGTTATAAAACAATTCAGGGCGACACAAAGATAGGGCTGTAGCTCTGATGTACTTAAGCCATGGCATTTTGTGGCCCAAGTCACAGCCTAAGCAATTCTCGATGACGCCCCTGTTAAAAGCAGTCAATTTCCCACTCCATACTGTCATCCATAACATCATAGGGGCAATTTTTGCATTATCTTCTGCAAAATCCAAGCACAGCTCCTCATGCATAAACAAACTTGGGTTGGCAAGACCTGCTCCGAATAACTTTCTTCACAAGCGTTTTTCTTCACGGGTAGATATACTTACAATTTGAATACCCCCAAATTCCAGCACCATATAATAGTACCTGTAAACACTTCATCTTGTAAATCTGCAATAGCGGTAAAACAGGTTTGCTCCCAACCATCCGAGCAAATCTGAAAAGTGCCCCACAAGACTGATCAAAACGCAGACATCGATTAGCGAAACATTGAGTCCATGTACAGTGTTCACCAATTGTGACCCCCTAGATAAGAAAAGGAGGCCACCCTTGTTATCACCTGATCCTTGATTGTAATCAGTCTAAGTTTTGGATTCCACTTCCCACATATCATGAAATGCGTTTTTGAAGTATTTACATCCAGTTTCAAGTCACCCAAATAAATCAACAAACTGATCTACCAAAGCTTTGAGGCTGTTCAGCGTACGAGATAAAATAACTGCATCATCTGCATATAAAAATGAGGGCACCAGGATGTTTTTGACCTTCAAAAGATCCTTGCCATGAGAATCCAGGTACGAGTTCAGGCCGTTAATGTATTATAAAAATAAAATAGGTGCCATGACACATTCCTGCCTAACACCCGTTGACAGTTTAAAGACATCAGAGCATTCCCCTTCCATCCCAAATTATACTGACGCATTAACATCAAGATGTAGGGCTCCCGAGAAAATTTACCTGAGGCTGGGGCACCCCAGACCCTCAAAAAATGTCCATAGCTTTGAGCGGATAACCCTGTCAAAGGTACACCTAAGGCCCATAAATGCCACACATACAGCTCCCTTGTTGGCCACCAAATATTTGCCCATCAGTAGGTTGAGGTTAAGACACTGATCCATTGTCCCCATGCCCTCTCTGAATCTATACTGAGCCAGGCAAATAATATTATTTGCTTGAATCCAATCTTCGATACAGAGAAGAACAATATGCCCCACTGTCTTAACTGTGGAGTCCAACAGAGAAATAGGGCGGTAACAACAAGGGTCTTGCCTACAACCTTTTTTGAAGACTGGCACTATTACTGCCAACTTCCGAGGATTAGGGATACCGATTTGCATGACAGTATTGAGTACGTTAGTCAGTAACCGGGCCATAGGGACACAGTCAGGGCCAGGAGCTTTATTTGAGGGACATGCTGAACCTCTTCCAAATTAAAATTTAGACTCAACGGAAAGGAGATTATTATGTCCGCCTTCAACGGTTGTTCTGCCTTGTCCAAAGAGTAAACCCTTTCAAAATTGGCAGCCCATTTTTGGGAGGTTGTGCTAGTCCCTACATTATTCAGGGAAACCTGATAAGCAGGCTTGCCGTTCACTATGTCCCAAAAGGTCATCTCATCCCCAAACTTACATGCATCCACTAACTTCTCCCACCTCACTTCTTTGAGGCATTGCTTTCTATTTTTAACGGCCTCTTTATAAGCAGCCCTAGCTATTCTTACAGATTAGGGGTCCCTAGGCCTATCCTTAAGAGCTTTATGCAAGCGCTTGTTAGCACACCAGCAGTTTTTGTCAAACCACCCCTCTTTTTGGTCCCCTACAGGTCCTTGCAAATCCAATATAATGGATCTAAAGGTGCTATTCAAAGCTGAAAGTCTGCCAAAACGGCAAGTGGTGGGCCTCATACACTAGGAGGGAGCTAAAAAGCACACTCCTGCATCTCTTGACGACCTCTATCATTAAAGTGGGAGTGGGAATTTAAGTCTCCTGCCCTGGTCCTTTGGGGTCAGCCCAGGCACACCTAGGGCCACGTTCTTAATCCCTGGAGCGGAGATTACCATTCTAGCGTCAACAGCATTATGTTCACTTTGCACTGGACCATGAACTCGCCCTTTGGTAAGGAAGTCTGCAAAGGTGCTGGAGGTAAAGGTCCCCATTCCCCATCCTACAAATGTGGGTTTCTATAGGTCACGGCTAGCTACTCTCTCCAACATGTTACACAGGCCAGCCCGCCTCAGTTCGGTAATCAGCCGCTTACCTCTAGGGTCAGGAGGCACCCCAGTCAAAACCCCATCTTCCATAAAAAAAGGGTCTACATCCGTAGGGAGCGTGCCTATCTTGGCATTAAAATCCCCGCTATGAAAACATTAAAACAACCCAGTCTACCGGCAGCCCTTACCTCCAGAACCGATAGTATTTGAAATAAAATCCTAATCTGACATCCCATTAGACATACCGAATTATAGAAATTTACAATAAAAAAGTGAAAATCTGCGGAACCCCCAACCCATAATATCTGTATTCCACTGTGCCCAAAGGGAATTGGTGCAATTTGCAGCTGTGCGGATAATCAGAGCAATATAGCCAGGCCCCCACTAGCTCTTAAACCTGGTGAGGGGGTTGCTGGGATAGCATAGGTTTAAAATCCCTCCATAGAGAACAACTCCTGTGTCCACGTTTCTTGGAGGAATATGATATCATACTGGGAAATAAACATAACCTTTGGGGGTCAGAGATTTTGTTCCCAAGACCTGCACAATTCCACGAGAGGAAAACTAAGGGCCCTGATTTATACTTTTCTCGCGGCGCATTTGTGTAATTTTTTGATGCAAAAGTGGCATAAACTTATAAAATACAATTGTCAGTTTGCACCACTTTTGCGTAAAATAAGACGCAGATGTGGTGCAAGAACAGCATAAATCAGGTCATATGTTCCCTACCTATACACAAGGTATTACCCGCCTGTGGGCAATCAGCAACATAATTAACCCCAGCTGAGTCCCCCGTGGGCACAGTGATCATTTGTCAATCAATTTCACCCAAGTCAGACAGAGGAGAGAATCTATTCCTAAAAGGGATGGTGCACGACCGCGAACTCTGCTCCAGGTGATTGAAAACCCCAGCAGTTGGCGGGGTCACAGGCTTATAGAAAAAGCCCAGTGGCAAAATCCTAGTACCCAATCCCGTCTTTAGTGGCTGCCTGGCAGTAAAGATCAGCCTCCCTCCATGTGAGGTGTTCTACAGTTGATCACAACAGTCTCCCTCCATGGACTTGATCTTCGGACCAATCCAAGCAACTCTTCGCACAAATTAAATATTCTTCGATTCCATAGGGTGAAAATTTGCATTTTGGCTCAACTAATGAGGGAGTTTATTCTGCAGGTTTTCAGTTGCCTCAACCTGGGGAGACTCAAGAGGGGGAACTCCTGCTAATACTGCCACACATGGACAGCATTCAGGTGGCAGGTTCAAACAGATATGAGATATGTCTAGCAACCTCTCCACCACTGTTTCTAGAGACCCCCTCTATAGACTGCTCCTGGCTTACCACTTCCCCCAGCATCCCGAGATAAAGAACACCTGACACTGCCTATCAGTGACCCAGAGGCATGTGGCTAGGGGGAGTTGGGCAGTGAGTAAAGCATTAGACGGAACTCCTAGGGTAGTATGATCCCTCCCCCTGGGCTCAAGCTCATTTGTGGCCTCCCCGGCAAGTGAGTTTCCACACACCTTCTCCCACCAAATGCCGAGGTCCCACGGATGGTCGCTATGGGTTCAGATCTATTCAGGGTGAGAGTCAACATCTCCAGTTTGGATAACCTGTCTAATACAGGGGCCAAACACTGATCAACAATATGCTTGAATGTATCCAGGATATGATTTCACTCTTGAGGGGACAATGTCTGTCCCTGATTACAAACCAGGTCCCCCACCTTGCTACCCATGGGGCCTGCTCTCTCTGGTTGCTTAGTCTGCCGCTTCCTTTTCGCTCCCATGGTACTTGCTTTGTTTTTTAGGGGGGCCTATGCTAGTAAATTAACCAAATGATCCTCCCTGACTTTTACCTCCCTGAGATGTGTATTGTGAGGTCCCAGAAACAAGTTTTCAGGGGGCATTATAGGATGGAGAGGAGAATTCAGTAACAGAGAAGGGCCCACATGTGCGACATCATTTGGACTCTCACTCGGATCCACTGATAGCCTCCTCTCAGCCAAGTCAATTTCTGTTGCAATCCCTCCCATGGCCCGAGTTAAAAAAGAGTTGATTGTAGTTCCTTTTGAGGGCTTTGGGGATACTCCCTTACTCTCCTGCAGTTTACTCTTTCCCATTATAGTTACCCCCAAGGCTCAGAAGGCCCCAAAATGTATAAACGCAGTTTGAAGAGTGTAGATAAAAGAATCGGGCCCAGCCCAGACACTTCCGGGCGCTGACGGGCGAAGCCGGGCCCGTGCAGCGGGAGATTGTGGTTCCTTAAAGGCCTCAGGGTGTGGATGGTGTGATGCCTGGGGGCGAGCCTCCTGGCCGCAGTGCTGCCTGGGCCGTCCCCGGGAGTCAGGCTCCCACATGGAGAAAGTGCTCTGTGCATCCCGCTTTTTACACAGCTGCAGAACCTGATTTCCTGTCTGAGCGGCTCTTTCTTCAGTCTCCCCTCAGAAGACCTGAGCTTTTTCCTTCGACTCCAACCGACTTGTGTAGGTGAAGGACTCGACTTCTACAAACGAAGGCAGGGAGAGGCAATGATATTTACAGCAGCAGCACTTTCTCACTAGTCTTCCTTCATTTTTGCCAGAGGGTGTATTCTTTATAGCTTGCTAAAAGCATTCAATAAGCCAAATTAGGCCTTTGGTCATTCCACCATACTAATATTGACTTAATGCTCAAGCAAATGCCTCCTTTTGTATGATTATGCTGTTTTTTTGACTCTGAAGGTTCACTAGATCCTGTCAAAGAGGCCTCAGTGGCAGAACTCTCACCCTTAAAAGATGTATGTCTGATTGGTGCACTCAAAATTGCATTAATAAACTTGGCCTGCCTTAGGAGTGACTTACAAATATTAAAAGGGAAGGTTTGGGCTTTGCCATGAATTTAAATTTGAGACTACCTTACTACATCTTACAGGAGTTATGTACAATCTAGAAGAAAAAAACCTTTCGAGTTTGATGTTTCTGGAATCACAATTTAATATCACAACTTATGGTTAAGTTGGATTTTAAATTGTAATTTTGAAAATTGCAATCTTAGAAAGTTTCCATTTTCTTACTTTAGTCATTTGGGCCCATATTTATGAAAAATGGCACACAACTGTGCTAAAGCAGTTGTGCATAATTTTTTTTTTTACCCAAGCTAACTCCATTCCATAAGGCCACCCGTATGCCATATTTAGGAAATGATGCATGATGGCACTAAGGACTGGCTAGCATCAAGAAAAAAAGATGCTAGCAGAGGAATGGCATTAGGGGAAAAGGCGCTAGAGTGAAAACAATTATACAAAACTGGTTAGCAGCAAAAATAGTGCCGCTAGTCAGCCTAGCATCATTTTTCCACGCACAAGCAGCCACAAAATGACTCCTTTCTAAGTATAGACAGGAATCATTCCCACTACCCCAATTCTCACCACAGGGCAAGACCAACATATTCACTGCCAGGCAAGCCTTAGGTAAGGGGCCCCCAGTGGCACACCACAAAAACCCACCTGCAACTTACCTGGGATGGGCTTTCTCCTCCAGTATTGTCTCTGTGGTGTGGGTGATGGTGGTGGTGGGGGTGGGGTTGGGCATCTTTGTGTCCATTTCATGGTGTTTCCCCATGGAAAAGTGCCTAACAACCCTTTAACGCCTGGTCTGACCCAGGTGTTAAATTTTCACGCAAATTGGGCTTTACATCATTCTCTGGGTCCACTTCCTCAGGGTACATCATCTTTGCTACAGGAGATAAATGTGGCAATAGCGGGTTAGCATCATTTTAGGAAGGGAACGCCTACCTTGCATCTCGTTGATGCAAGGTGGGTTGGCGCTTCCTAGAAATGGCGCTAACTCCAACATTTTGACCCTACATGGTCTAGCGTCTAAATATAAATATGGAGTTAAGTTTGCTCTGCTTTAGTGTAAAAAACAATGACGCTAAGGTGGTGCAAACCTTCTATAAATATGGGCCTTTTTGCTTGATGCCTATCTCTGATCACTTGTCTGCAGTGGGTAACAACTGTGCTTTGTATATTTCCACTAGACAGAAACACACAATGGGCTCTTAGGTGTGACATGATGGCCCATTCGGGGAGGGTGAGAGGGAGAAGCTGGACCCAGACTCACTTACACCTCTATACCCCTCTGTAGTGATTCTGGATCCTAGGCAGGAAGGGCAGGACTTCTGTGCACTTCTAAGGCCTATCTTTGACAATTCCCCCACTTTCAAAGGCCCAATTGGTTATACACACTGGATCTCTGACACCAACACTTCAGTACACTTCTGTACCTGTGCCTACTCCGACAGGAAGCAATACTGGTGTGCTTCTCAAGGACTGCCACTCTGGCAAACTGCTGCTTTGATGGGCTCCTGCCTTGCTGTGCTGTCTGTTACCTGTTTTTCCCCTGCCTGGGTGGGAAGGACTGGGCCTACATCAGTTGAAGTCAGAGTGACTCCATGGGCTAGCTGGCTGGCCTCCTGATCTGACGTCTCAGAGACATAAAAGACTTTCAACCACCCTGCTTATGCACCTGGACTCTACCATCTGTAAGTCTGCCCTGCCCAGTAGTGCCACCCCAGTCGGACCTTAGGTGTTTGCTTCAGTGGAACCGATGCACCCTCTGCAGAACCGATGCATCCTCTGCAGCGGCAACCCATAGCAGCTGTTGCATGCTTCCACCCCCATACTTCACCTTCGGAATAGACACTGTGCAACACTTTTCCTGGCACAAGTTCCTCAAATCCCAGTCGATGGCAGCCTCTGCGACACTGCCAAGCCTCAGCGCTCATCAGAACTGACGCATTGACCTGAATGCGCAACACATCCGCGCCATAAATCTGCCCCTCAGTGTTACATAAATAAATGTACTTTATTACAATAACACAGTTACCAAAACACTAGAAAGGCAATACTCCCACAGGAGGTAAGTAACACACTAAGGGCCAGATGTAGGAAACTGTTTGCGACTCGCAAACGGCAAAATTTGCCGTTTGCGATTCGCAAAACGCAGTTTCCTATGCCGAAATGCATTTTGCGACTCGGAACCGACTCGCAAAATGCATTTCCGACTCGCAAATAGGAAGGGGTGTTCCCTTCCTATTTGCGACTCGCAGTGGGATGCAATACCGTACGCGGTCGCAAGTGGCATCGCAGTTACCATCCACTTCAAGTGGATGGTAACCCACTCGCAAATTGGAAGGGGTCCCCATGGGACCCCTTCCAGTTTGTGACTGGACCCAAAAATATTTTTTCAGGGCAGGGAGTGGTCCAAGGGACCACTCCCTGCCCTGAAAAAATACCGAAACTAAAGGTTTCGTTTTTTTTTTATGTGCAGCTCGTTTTCCTGTAAGGAAAACGGGCTACACTTAAAAAAAAAAAAACTGCTTTATTTAAAAGCAGGTCACGAACATGGAGGTCTGCTGACGTCAGCAGGCCTCCATGTTAGCGAGTGCCTATACTCGCTATGGGGCCGCAATTTGCGACCCACCTCATGAATATTCATGAGGTGGGTCATTGCGACCCCATAGCGAGTTGCAGTCGGTGTCTGAGACACCGTACTGCATACGAATTTGCGAGTTGCAAATTGCGAGTCGCATGGACTCGCACTTTGCAACTCGCAAATTCGTCAGTTGCTACATCTGGCCATTAATATGTACACTAGTAATCAGAAATAGGCATAAGAAAAGTTAGAAAACAGTTCAAATAGCAATAGACAATAGTGACCCTAGGGGGAACCCAAACCATATACTAAAAGAATAGATTGCGAATATGGGACCCTCACCAAGGTAAGTGTAATGGGGTGCTGGAGGAACTAGAGCCCCCCAGCGACCAGGACGAAAGCAGTAAGTTACTGGATTTTCCCCAAATGACCCAAAAGGACGGAAAAGAAGAAAATTCAACACCCAGACAAGACTTCAAGAAACCAGCAGTGGATTCCTGAAGAGGAGCACCTGTGGAAGAAGAGGACCAACTCCAGGAGTCACAGAAGAGTTCAGCAGTGGCAGGAGCCACTACCCACCAGTCTGTAGTTGCAGGAGTTGGTCAATAGTAGGACGAACACGGTCAGCACTGCTGCCCTGGAGTAGGTGGAGAGTTCCTGAAGAATGCAGATGATGTCCCACGCTGGAAGAAGAATTCTGGTGCAATGATTCCATCAACAAGCCTTGGCAAAGGCAAATGTCATGGTTGGCAGAAAGTGGAGCTGCCGGAGTCCAGCAAGGCCCAGGAGGACTTAGCCCTGGAGGGAGAGTCACAGCGACAGAGTCCACAGGAGCAGAGGCAGCACCTACAAGAGTCCCATTGGATGGAGACACAGAAGTTGCAGAGGAGTGCACGCAGCACAACTGGTGCAGCTCCCACGCCGCAGGAGAAGCACAGAGAGGACTGTGCGTCTCAGGATGGAATGCTGGGGGCTGGAGCTTCTTGGAGCTTGGAGTTCCCTTGGAGGAGATGCCAACATGCCACGGCAGCTGCAAGAGATGCAGTGCACAGGTACTGTCCTGCGTGGGAAAGCAAAGACTTAGCTCCACCAAAGTTGGACAGCTGGCAAAGTGGACCAAGAGGACTACTCCGGACCACCACCCGTGATGCAGGATCCAAGCAGCTCAGGATGAGAGGGGATCCACACAGCTGGTCGTCGTTTGCAGTTGTTGCCTCTGGATGCAGGGGAATGACTCCTTCACTCCAAGGGAGATTCCTTCTTCCTTCTCGTACAGACTGGAGACTTGTCTCCCTCAGAGGATGCACAGCCAGGGACATGCTGCACAAGCTGGAAGGAGCCATGGAAACAATGCTCCTAGAAGAGTCTTCTTCGTGGATGCAGATTGTTGGTTTATGGAGGGTCCAGTCGCGGTTCTAGTGGCTAGAAGTCAAAGTGAGATGGCAGAGGAGTCCTGCTGGAATCTTGCAGCCAAGGCTTATCTAGGAGACATGCAAAGCTCATGCAATACCACTGTAGTCAAACACCACTCACACGCATGAAAGAAAGCACTCAGTGTTACAAAAAAAGGCTTGTTATTACAGTAACACAAACACTAAAACTCTAGATAGGCAATACTCCAATAAGAGGTAAGTAAACCCACTATGGTCCTCATTACAACCCTGGTGGTCGGTGTTAAAGTGGCGGTAACCCCGCCAACAGGCTGGAAGTAAAATAAATGGAATCATGACCATGGCGGAACCCGCCAACACAGACAGCCACTTTAACACTCCGACCGCCACGGCGGTAGCAACAAACACCGCGGCGGTAACTGCCAACAGACAGGTGGAAGACAATGTACCACCCACTCCATTACAACCTACCCATCCGCCAGCTTTTCTGGGGTGGTACCAACACCATCAAAAGCATGGCGGAAACAGTACTCTGAAGGGAAACCACTCACCTCTCGACACTCAAGGAAGAACCAGGACGCCATGGAGCTCGAGCTGTAGGTCTTCCCCATGCTGGTGTATCTGCTCATATACCAGGAGCACCAACGCCGGCGACGATGACCACGGTTAGTACTGCACCTAGCGCACAAGGGAGGGGGGAAGGAAAAAGAGAGTAACACACTCACGCAACACGCAACACCCCCACCCCCATTGGAGTCAAATGCGTGTAATATTAGAAATACTTAGAATTATGTTTAGAAAGCAAAACCAGGATTTACAATATATACAATATATGCAAAAGGCGGGACAATGTCCACACAAAAATTGTCCGTGGCCCACTGGGCCAAAACACAAAGGCCAAGCCCACACTTGACTCCTGCCTCAATATGGAGGGAACACTGCAGGGGCATCATATCGAAAACACACAGGCACCTCAGAGAGATGGGAAAGGGGGGTGCACCTCAGCCGGAAGATAGGACAACGCCACTGCTCCTGGAGGGGGCTCCATGCCCACTGCTTGGTCCTGGGGAGTGCAAAGTCACAGTCTCTCAAGTGGGTGGTTTGCCCACTGCTTGGTCCTGAGGAGTGCAAGACAACAGTCTCTCAAGTGGGTGGTTTGCCCTCTGTTTGGTCCTGGGGAGTGCAAAGCCACAGTCTCTTAAGTGGGTGGTTTGTCCACTGCTTGGTCCTGGGGAGTGCAAAGTCACAGTCTCTCAAGTGGGTGGTTTGCCCACTGCTTCGTCCTGGGGAGCGCAAGGCCACAGTCTCTCAAATGGGTAGTTTGCCCACTGCTTGCTCCTGGGGAGTGCAAAGCCTAAGGCCCGTATTTATACTTTTTGACGCTAAACTGCGCTAACGCAGTTTAGCGTAAAAAAAATTTGCGCCGGCTAACGTCATTCTGAAGCGCCATGCGGGCGCCGTATTTATTGAATGGCGTTAGCTGGCGCAAGCAGACCGGCGCTGCCTGGTGTGCGTGGAAAAAAACCACGTACACCAGGCAGCGCCGGCGTTGGGAAAAGTGGCGCTAGGGCGTCTTAAAAATGGTGCAAGTCAGGTTGACGCAAAAAATCGCCTCCACCCGATTTGCGCCATTTTTAACGACGCCCAGACGCCATTTGCATGAGTCCTGTCTTAGTAAAGACAGGAGTCATGCCCCCTTGCCCAATGTCCATGCCCAGGGGACTTATGTCCCCTGGGCATGGTCATTGGGCATTGTGGCATGTAGGGGGGCACAAATCAGGCCCCCCTATGCCAAAAAAATATATAAAAAAAAAAAAAATTATACTTACCTGAACTTACCTGAATGTCCCTGGGGTGGGTCCCTCCATCCTTGGGTGTCCTCCTGGGGTGGGCAAGGGTGGCAGGGGGGGTCCCTGGGGGCATGGGAGGGCAGCTGTGGGCTCATTTTGAGCCCACAGGTCCCTTAACGCCTGCCCTGACCCAGGCGTTAAAAAGAGGCGCAAATGCGGGGTTTTTTGACCCGACCACTCCCGGGCGTGATTTTTGCCCGGGAGTATAAATACGACGCATTTGCGTCGCAGACATTTTTTTGGACGGGAACGCCTACCTTGCATCTCATTAACGCAAGGAAGGCGTTCACGCAAAAAAATGACGCTCTTTACTCCTACTTTGGCGCTAGACGCGTCTAACGCCAAAGTATAAATATGGCGTTAGTTTTGCGCCGAATTTGCGTCGAAAAAAACAACGCTAATTTGGCGCAAACGGAGTATAAATATGCCCCTAAGTCTCTCAAGTGGAAGCCTTCTTCCACTGGTTCTGGAGAGGGCTTTGTGCCCAGTGTGCTTCAGCCTGCCAAGGATAGGGTGAGTAGATACCTTCTTCCACTGGTTCTGGAGGGGGCTTTGTGCCCAGTTTGCTTCATCCTGCCAAGGATAGGTTGGGTGGATGCCTTCTTCAACTGGCTCTGGAGGGGGCTTTGTGCCCTGTGATGCAGATCCTGGGGAGTGCAAGGTCACAGTCACTCACCTGGGTGTCAGACACACACGATTTTCTGTGGGCAGGATGCATGACTCTCCATGGAGGCAGAACTACAGTCCATCTGCTGGCGGGGACGGCTGTACAGTGGCGGCAGTGCCGGTGCTGGTGTTGGTGCTGCCAGTGGTGGGTGGAGACTCCAGCCCTTCCCCTGCAGTCTCGGACGGCTACCCACTGGGGCTGCTGCTTCTGGCGGTGGTGCTACTTGCAGCAGTGCAGGTGGCGGTGCAGGTGGTGCTGCTGGCCGCAGTACGGGTGGCTGTGCTGGCGGTTGTGCTGGTAGCCACCAGGCCTTCACCTGCAGCCTCGGATGGCTGAAGTGCCCTGGCTGGTGTTCTGTGCCCATTCCTGCCCTTGGCAGATGGTGGTGCCTCCTTGGTTCTGCCAGCTGGAGTCTTTGACTTGGCCTTGCTGGCTGGTTGTGGCACCTTCTCCTTGTTAGATGCTGTCCCCGTCTTGCTGTTGCCAGGTGGTGGAACCTTCTTGGCAGGTGTTGGTGGCACACTGGCTGGGCTGACGGGTGCCTCTTTAGAGCCTCTGACAGCTGCAGAAACCACAGTGGACTTGGAGGCTGAGGTGCTGGGCTGGGTTCTGGCCACCCTGGCATGAGGTGAAGGACGGGGGGAGGGGCGGGGTAGGGAAGAGGTCAATGTTGGCTAGGAAAAGCTTGTTAGGGACATTGGGGTGGGAAGAGGGTGAAGGTTTGGGAGTGGAGGAAGAGGAAGTGGTTGTACGAGGTTTCAGTCTGCTGTGTTTGGGTGCAGGTGCATGAGCTGGATGCTGTTTTGAGGTGGGTGGCTGTTGGGTGGGTGTGTGCTTGTGTTTGTGTACTTTAGAAGGAGGGGGTCACAGACACAGTGGGAGAGGACACAGGGGATGTGTGCATGGATGTGGGGGTGGTGACTGCCAGTGAGGGGCATGTGGTGATAGGCATGCTGGTGATGGAGGTAGTGGATGAGGATGTAGTGCATGCAGGTGTGAGTGGAGACGCAACTGGGAGGGAGGTGGACGAGGAGGAGGAGGGGGACACAGTGGATGCAGTGGATGTTGGTGTGTCTGAATGGGGATGGTGCTTGTGTGAGTGCCTGTGAGATGAAGTGTGGTGCTTGTGTTTGCCTGAGCCACTTCTGTGTGTTGATTTGGGTGAATACTTGTCTGAAGGTGTGCTTGGGATAGGTTAGGGTTGAGGGGATTGGGACTGGGTAGAGGAAGTTCGAGGGGTGAGGCTGGAGACAGGGACAATGACTGCCATCAGTGCGGAGGCCAGAGCCTGAAATGTTCCCTGTTGGGCCACCATGCCAGAGTGAATGCCCTCCAGGTATGCATTTGTTTGTTGCAAATACCTTTCGACACACATGATGCCATTCAGTATGGTTGCCTGCCCAACAGTGAGGGATCTCAGTAGGTCAATAGCCTCCTCACTGAGGGTAGCAGGGCTGACTGGGGCAGGGCCTGAGGTGCCTGGGTTGAGGGAGATGCCCACCCTCCTGGGTAAGCGGGCACGGAAAACACGCCGAGGGGCTGCAAGGAGGGTAGTGCTGGAAGAGGGGGGTGGCAGCTGTACCTGTTGTTGGGGTGGGCACAGAGGTGTCTGCCACCACCAGGGAGCTTCCATCGGAGGAGGAGTCGCTGTCTGTAGTCTCACCTCCTGTCTCCTTCATGGTGCTCCCCTCGCCCTCCATCCCACTGGTGCCCTCACCCTCGGTGGATTCTGCCTCCAGGCCCATGTGAAATGCAGTTCCTCCGTCGCCGGTGCCTCTGCTCCTCTGCCAGATGATGCTAATGGACACAAGAACAGGGTGACAAAACAAAAGAGGAGGGAGAGACAGAGGATACACTTGGTCAATGCCAGCAACAACACTACAGTTGGCGTACACAACACACATGGATTAGCCTTATGCACTAGGCCATGCACTACCAGTTACAAAGCTAATCACCAGCATATGAGTACAATGCCTAATGCCATTAACTGCACACCTGAAACTAACAGGACCCTGCCCAGTAGTAGATGCCCACTAACACTATTGGGGTTGGAGTGCTTCAGAGCCTGACCAACATGGGACCTACCCTGACATTTCGCCCTGGCCTACGGGCACCCACAGTCCACATCCCCCTCCCAGGTAACACCTTAACGTGTGAAAAGTCATGCTTCAGAATCTGTACTCACCCCCTTGTGGCTGCTGTGATGCCTTCAAGCGCCCATTCAACTCCTGATAAGCCACCACCATGATGAGGAACATCAGGGGGGTCAGGGTACGACGGGCACCCCTTTCTGGTTGGGAGGCCAGCCCCAGCTGGGCCTCCACCGTCTTCCTTGCCCAGCGGCACAGGTCCTCCCACCCTTTGCGGCAGTGAGTGCTCCGCCGGTCAAAGACCCCTAGGGTCCGCACCTCCTTGGCAATGGCACGCCAAATACCCTTTTTCTGATGGGCGCACACCTGCAGGAAAAATACAGCAGAAAAGGGATTAGTCATACCGTCCGGACTCTCATACTCATGGCCCACCATATCCCTCCCATCCCCTTAGGCACATACATTGACCACCATACATGCAGCGCTCTGGCCAGGACCCCTCAGCCCCCCCACATGAGGCTTACACACACAGCACTCCATACATTCATGGCCCACGCTTCATGCTCACAGTGTACTCACATGTTTGTCTGGAGGACCATAGAGGAAAGTGTACTGGGGTAGGACCCCATCCACCAGTCTCTCCAACTCCTCTGAAGTGAAGGCGGGGGCCCTTTCCCCAGAAACATGAGCCATTGTCGCTTCCAGACACAGGTCACAGCAGCACTTGCAGTGTAGGTCCTCTCCGGTTGCAGCTCAGGTAGCAAGTGAGTGAACAGATAGAAAATGGTGGTCACGTCCGCAGCGGTGCATACCGTCACCGCCGCCGTACATCGCCATTGGCTCCTGGGACCCATAGGGCCCAATGATAACCGATGCGAAGTTGCGCGGCGGTTGTCGACCGCCCACCGCCATGGCACCTAACTGCTTCACAGCAGACATTGGCATATCAACTGACTCTCGAATTCACATACTGTTTCTGTAAAGGAAGAAATGCATTTTTATTATAACATATGTGTGAATATGACCCTCTGCTCACTGTTTTTCTCCCTAGAGTTCAACTGCTGAGGATGAATAGGAGATGGAGACACCTCCCGTGTACAGACCCCTGGTGGACCTTGCGACAATGGAGGACAGACACATTATGTGACCTATAGACTTGATAGGGCCACAATCCAAGAACTGTGTGCCCAATTGGAGCCAGACCTGATTTCAGCTATTCGCCAGCCCACCTCTTGTGCAGGTCCTGTCAGTGCTCCATTTCCTGGCAAGTGGTTCCTTCCAAGTGACAGTGGCCATGGCATCAGGGATGTCACAGCCTACGTGTTGACCAGAGTGTTGTCTGCCCTCCTGAAACACATGCACAGCTACATCGTATTCTACCAGGTGGATGATTTGGCCACAGTGAAGGCTGACTTTTATGCCCTGGGACATATCTCCAACATCATTGGTACCATTGATGGTACACATATAGCATTTGCCCCCCCCACCCCCGGAGGAATGAACAAGTGTTCAGGAATAGGAAAAGCTTTCACTCTCTGAATGTGCGGATGGTGTGTTTGGCTGAACAGTACATCTCCCATGTGAATGCCAAGTATCCTGGCTCTGTGCATGATGCCTTTATCTTGAGAAATAGCAGCATTCCATATGTGATGTCTAAACTCCAGCGGCACCAGGTGTAGCTAATAGGTGAGCACATGTTCCCCACCCAGTTGCTGTTGGTATGTGGGTGTGAGGTTGTCCCTATGGGTGAGTGTCTGTCTAACTGGTATCCCTCAAATATTTGCAGGTGACTCTGGTTACCCCAACCTCTCCTGGCTACTGACCCCAGTGAGGAGTGCCAGGACAAGGGCAGAGGAACGTTAAAATGAGGCACATGGGCAAACAAGGAGGATAATTGAACGAACCTTTGGCCTCCTGAAGGCCAGATTCCGGTGCCTCCATCTGACAGGTGGATCCCTGTACTACTCACCAAAGAAGGTGTGCCAGATCATCGTTGCATGTTGCATGTTGCATGTTGCACAACCTGGCCTTGAGACGCCAAGTGCCTTTTCTACAGGAAGATGAGCCTAGGGGAGGTCTTGTAGAAGCGGTGGAGCCTTTGGACAGTAAGGAAGAGGAGGCAGAGGAAGAAGATGTGGGCAACAGAAGTTCACTCATTCAACAGTACTTCCAGTGACACACAGGTAAGACACTGTAACTTCACTTTCAATTGCAGTTTTGTGTTTGACATTGTACATGGCAGCCTGATTTTCCATATTCTATGGCCACTTACTGTACCCCTTGGCATCTCTATTTTCAGATATCTATGCCCCACTCTGGTTCCTAGTGTGTTTACTGCTGCCCACTAAAGGTCATACCTATGTATACATGACTGCACAGTTGAATTGCAATGTTTACAGCTTATTAAATGGATACATATTCAAATCAATTGACAGACTCCATACTTGTATTTGTTCCAAGGGTGTTTATTTATGTGCTAATAAGTGGAGGGGGTATTATTATGTGCTTGGTTGCTGATGGAGGAAAGTCCAGGGTAGAGTCCAGTCTATTGGTATCTCAGGTGCATTGTCCAATGGGCATAGGAAGGAGAGCAATAGCAGTTCAAGGTGGACAGGGTAACAGAGTGGGACAGAAGGGTGATAATCAGGAGAGTCTTTTTTCCTGGTGGGGGTCTTGGCAATGTTCTCTGACTTCTGCCTGGATCGCAGAGACCGTTTGCGTGGTGGTTCTCTTTCTGCAGGGGGTGGGGTGCTGGTGGCCTGTTGTTCCTGTGGCGGGGCCTCCTGTCCACTAGCGCTGGCGGAGGTGGAGGGCTGTTCTTCGGTTTGGCAAGTGTCAGGGGCCCGTTGGTGTGCCACTGCTTCCCTCATGGTGTTGGCTATGTCTGCTAGCACCTCTGCAATGGTAACCAGGGTGGTGGTGTGGATGTCTTTGACGTCCTCCCTGATCCCCAGGTACTGTCCCTCCTGCAGCCACTGGGTCTCCTGCAACTTGTACATTATCTGGCCCATGGTCTCCTGGGAATGGTGGTATGCTCCCAGGATCCCTGCAAGTGCCTCATGGAGAGTAGGTTCCCTTGGCCTGTCCTCCCCCTGACACACAGCAGTCCACCCAGCTTCCCTGTTGTCCTGTGCCTCTGTCACCTGAACCGTATGCCCACTTCCACTGACCCCAGGTCTCTGATTGTCTTGGGTTTGTGGGGTTGCCTGGGGTCCCTGTAGTGGTGGACACACTGCTGATTGACGTGTCCTGGGGACTGAGGTATGGACCTGCTGGGTGGGTGCTGTGCTGGTGTTTCCTGAGGGGGGAGGCTCTGTGGAGGGTTGGGATTGTGGCATGGTAACCGACTGTCCAGAGGCCCCTGATGGGCCAGGTTGGTCATTGTGATCCAGGCGTGCAGAGCTGCTGTCATCACTGTGGGCCTCTTCTGTGCGGGGCTGGATGTTGGTGGCACATCCTCTCTGGTGACGTTGAGTGGGGGTCCTGTGGGAATGAAATGCAGTGTTATTGTATCTGCGTGTGCCATCTTGTGCATGGGTATGTTTCCCTCTAAGGCAGCTTTGTGATTCGGTTGGCTAAGTGATTGTCACTAATGTGCATGCTGTGGTGATGGGTGTCCATGCAGGTCTGTGATGGGTGTCCATACATTGTTGTTGCATGCAGGGCTTGGTATTGGGATGGGTGGGTTGTGATAGTGGGGTATATGTGAGGTGGTGGAGTGACGGGGTGAGGGTAGGAGTAGGGGTAGGAGTTTGTGATGGCTTTCAGGTAGGGATGGGGATATAGTAGTAAAGATTTGACTTCCCAGAGTCCAGTCCTTCTGCTACTCCTGCGAATCTCTCAGGATGCATGATCGCCAAGACTTTCTCCTCCCATGTTGTTAGTTGTGGGGGTGGGGGTCCACTGCCAAGCCTCTGTACGCTAACCTGGTGTCTTGCAGCCACAGAATGCACCTTCCCCCGTAGGTCGTTCCACCTCTTCCTGATGTCATCCCTTGTTCTTGGGTGCTGTCCCACGGCATTGACCCTTTCCACAACTCTCTTCCATAGCTCCATCTTCCGTGCAATGGACGTCTGCTACACCTGTAATCTGAATAGCTGTGGCTCTACCCGGATGATTTCCTCCTTCATGACCCTTAGCTCCTCCTCTGAGAACCTGGGGTGTTCTTGTTGTGCCATGGGCTCAGATTAAGTGGGTGCTCCTGGCTTGTCTCTCTCTCAGTTGGCAATAAAAAAAAATTGTCGTGAAGGGTTCTGGGTAATGTGGGTGGGTGTTTTATATTGGATTGGGTGTGTGGGTGTGGTGTGTGTAGGTGTGTCAGGTGTGTATAGTTTGAATTGTCCAATGTGGTGTAGTTTTGTTAGTGTGTGTGTATTTTGAGCGCAGCGATGTGTACAGCCAATGGTTTACCGCGGTTGAATGAGCACCGCGGTATTTCGTGGGTCCTGATGCTGTGGGCGTATTTCTGTTGGCGTAACGGTGTGGGTTTTAGTACCGCCAGTTTATCACTGACCTTTGGTCTGGCAGACATGTGTGTGTGTGTCTGTATAGTGGCGGATTTCTCTGTGTGGGTCATAATACCCATAATGGTATACCGCCGCGGTCACGGTATCTTGGCGGCCGTCAGCACAGCAGACGGCAGCATTTACCGCCAGGGTTGTAATGATGGCTTATATATGTACAGTAGCAATCAGGGATAGGCATAAAAAGGTAATAGAAAACAGTGAAAAGCAATAGACAACACTGAAGCCCTAGGGGGGATCCAAAGCATATACTAAGAAACTGGAATGACAATGTTGGGCCCCACCCAAGGAAGTGGAATCAGTAGAGGGAAGCTGGAGGACCTAGGAAACTCACAAGGTAAGTACCAGAGTACACTCCAGCGACCACGAGAAAAGAGGTAAGTTACTGTTTCTCCCCAAACCAACCCAAAGGGCTTCAGAGAAGGATATTGCAAGAACCAGACAAGACTGCAAGAAACCAAAGTTGGATCCTGGAAGATAAAGACCCGGGAAAAGAGGGGACCAAGTCCAAATCTCAGTGGAGTTTCCGGTGGTGGCAGAGGCCACTACCCACTTGTTGGTGGATGCAGGAGTTGGTTGTTGGAGGGACGAAGATGATCAGCACTATGGCACTGAAGCAGATGAAGAGTTCCTGGGTTATGCAGACGACGAAGGAGTGCAGTTGGTCTTTGGTGTGGAAAAACAACCAACAAGCCTCGGCAAAGGCAAATGTCTTAAATGAAAAAAAGCGGAGCTGCTGGGGACCAGCAAGTGGTGCTCAACCCATGAGGGAAGTCCCAGGTGACCCTTCGCAATGCAGAGGATCCAAAGAAGAAGAGGCAGCCCCCACAGAAGACCCACAGGTAAGGAGCACAGGAGTCACGGTGAGGCCGATGCAGTTCACATAGAAAGGAGTCCTGCGTCACTGAAGAACCACGCAGAGGGCTAAGCATCACAGGGAAGAGTGCTGGGGGCTGGAGCTACACAGAGCCCGAAGTTCTCCTGGAGGAGATGCCAACAAGCCTTGGCACCTACAAGAGACATGGTGCATGGGGTTGCTGTCCTGCGTAGGAAGACAAGGACCTAGCTTCACCAAAGTAGGACAGCTAGCAGAGAGGGCCAAGGGGACCACTCCAGTCCACCACCTGTGATGGAGGGTCCATGCATGCTCTGGAGGAGAGGAGATCCATGCAGCAGGTCGTGTTTGCAGTTGGTGCCTGCAGATGCAGGGGGGTGACTCCTTCACTCCAAAGAAGATTCCTTCTTGCTTCTTGGTGCAAACTGAGGACTTGCCACCCTCAGATGATGAACAGCTGGGACAATGTTGCAGTTGCTGGAAAGTGCCGGAGAAACATTGTTGCACAGCAGAGACTTAGCTGCAGCTGCAGACTGCAGGTTCCTGTGGAGTCCGGTTGCAGTTCGAATGGCCAGGAGTCAAAGTAAACATTGCAGAGGATTCCTGCTGAAGTCATGCATGTCGAATCTGAGAACCCACCCAAGAGGGAGACCCTATATAGCCTTAGAAGGGGGATTAGTCACCCTGCCAGGTGACCATCTATCAGGAGGGGGCTGTGACATCACTTGCCTGACCTGGCCACTCAGATGCTCCCAGAGGACTCTGCCCACCTTGGATTCAAGATGGCAGAATCAAGGGGCCATCTGGAGGAGCTCTGGGCCCGACCCCTGAGGTGGTGATGGACAGGGGAGTGGACACTCCCCTTTCCATTGTCCATTTTTGTGCCAGATCAGGGACTGGAGGTCCCTGAGCTGGAGCAGACTGGTTTATACAAGGACGACACCAATTGTGCCCTTCAAAGCATACCAGTGGCTTGGGGAGGCTACCCCTCCCAAGCCATGTAACACCTATTTCTAAATGAAGAGGGTGTTATCTCCCTCTCCCAAAGGAAATCCTTTGTTCTGCCTTCCTGGGCTTGAGCTGGTCAAGCAGCAGGAGGGCAGAAACCCATCTGTAGGATGGTGGCAGCGTGGGCTGCCTGGGAAAACTCTTTAGACTGGTAGGAGCAAAGCTGGGGATCCTACAAGGTGCCCCCAGAGTGCATGGAATCATACAACCAATACTGGCAACAGTATTGGGGTATGATTCCAATTGTTGGATACCAAACATGCCCAGGTCAGTGTTTCCATTATGTAGCTGGGCAAAGGTAGTGACCTATGTCCAGTACATGCGTAAACTGACATCCCCTCACTCATGAAGTCCAAGAAAATGGAGCTGGAGTTCGTGGGGGCACCTTTGCTCATACGGGGGTTCCCTCACAGACAGGTACTTGCACTCTGACTTCTGGGCTAGGAGGGCCTGCCATGGGGGTGACTTACAGTGACCTGGTGCAGGGACCTGTAGTGAAAGGTTGCATGCACCTTTTCAGGAAGGCTGCAATTACATTTTACAAGGGTCCCATGGGTGGCATAATATATGCTGCAGCCCATAGGGAGCCCCTAATGCCCCAATGCCTTGGGTTCTTGAGTTCTGTACACTAGGGAATTACATGGGAGCACGGGTATGCTTAATGCGGGGTGTGTGAAGTTCCAGCAACCAAATTGAAATGGAGAGAGCACAGTCACTGGGGTCCTGGCTAGCAGGATCCCAGTGAACACAGTCAAAACATACTGACATCAGACAAAAAGTGGGGCAACCATGCCAAAAGGAGGGTACTTTCCTACATCCACCCTAGTTTAAGACCGGAAGAATACTTAGTACATCTGGCCCACAGTTCCTCTTCTGCCTTACGACACATTTACCTTCTTTATCGCGATGCCCTCTAACAATAGGGACATACCCGTCGCTCACCGTCTCTTTAATTGTCTTCATTTTGCCTGGTCCATTTAGGGGGTTGTTCTAAGCGTGTTTGTATAGAACTGCAAATGCAAATTCTAAATATAGGCCCTCATTACAACCTTGGCGGTAAATCCCGCTTACCGCCGTGCAGAAGACCGCCAACACACCGACGCGGAATCCCGCCACTGTTATTACGACCCACAGCTCGGAATCTGCCAAAATCCAGACACCCACACAAGTCCGCCACACCAAAGGTCAGTGATAAACTGGCGATACCAAAACCTCCACCGTCACGCCAACAGGAATACGCCCACACTATCACGACCCATGAATCCACGCGTCGGTCTTTCAACCGCAGTATTCCATTGGTGGTACACACCACCGCACTCAAAATACACACACATTTACAAAACACAACCACATTGGACAATTCCAAGTACACACACCTGATACACATACACACACCAGTCTCACTCACTCATTACAATATAAAACACATACCCACATCACACACAAACCCTTACGAACACAATTGAGAAAGAAGGCCAGAGAGAGACACCACCATCAACAAACTAGCATCCACAGGCACACAATACCATCACACATACACATCCACGCACAAAACACCACAAACCCCTAAACATCACCCCACACATCACAACACATACCACCTCACACATCACCCACACCACCCCATGGCAGGAGTAGCTGGAGGAATGGACTCTGGTAAGTCAAAGCTTTTACTACATCATCCCCCACACTACCTGCATGCCAACACATACCCCCACCCTCACCCCCATCACTCCAACTCCTCACAGATGTCCCACTATCACAAACCACACATCCCAACTCCAGGCCCTGCATGCAACAACAGAACATGTACACCCATCACCAATGCATGGCCACTGCACATACCCACACACACCCCTAAACAATTAGCACACAAGGTCCTACACAAGAATGCAAGCACTAGGGTACAGGGTCGCTCACCCATTGCACACCATGGCACACGCAGATGCAATAATCATGCCTTTACACCCCTGCAGGACCCCTACCCAACGTCACTGGACAAGAGGTTCCAGACGTGTCCACTTCCCCCACAGAAGAGGCCCACAGTGAAGACAGCAGCTCTGTCCAACTGGATCTAGATGACCAGCCCGGCCCATCTGGGACCTCGGGACAGTCGGTTCCCCTCACACTGGCACAAGCTACCACAGAGCCTCCCCCCTCTGGAAACACCAGCACAGCACCCACCCAGCGGGCCCATACCTCTGTTCCCAGGACACGTCACGCAGCAGTGTATCCACCACTACAGGGAACCCAGGCTAACCCATCACCCCAACAACAGCAGGGACCTGGTGTAGTGGCAGTGGGCACACGGTTCAGGTTACAGAGGCCCAGTAACACAGGGGAACTGGGAGGGCTGCTGTGCGACAGGGGGAGGACAGGCCCAGGGAACCCACTCTCCACGAGGCCCTCTCCAACATCATGGGAACCTACCACCATTCCCAGGAGACGATGGCAACAGGACTGGCCAAGTTTCAGGAGACCCAGCGGCTGCAGGAGGAACAGTATTTGGGTTCAGGGAGGAACTCAAATCCATCAACACCACACTGGGCCCCATTGTAGGGGTGCTGAGGGAACTCGTCATCACCAGGATGGACACTGTGGCACAATAAGGGGCCCCTAACACTAGCCAGGACAATGAACTGCCCACCCCCTCCACTGGTGCTAGTGGACAGGAGGCACTGCCACTGGAACACAACACCAGCACCCCACCCCCTGCAGATGGAGAACCACCCCGCAAGCGGTCCCTGAGATCCAGGACAAAGACAGAGAACAATGCCAAGACCCCGCCAAGAAATGAGACCACCCTGAATGTCATCCTTTCGTCCCACTTTGTCACCCTGTCCATCCATCAACTGCTCCAGCTCCACTTCCTATGCCCCTTTGGACAATGCACCTGTGAGACTAATAGACTGGACTCTGCCATGGACATTCCTCCACCATCACCCCTGCCCATTTTACAAGCCCCTCCACTATTTAGCACTTAAATAAACACCCTTAAATCACAAAACTATCTGGAGTCAGTCTGTGCTTTCGTAAATGTGTATTTGCAATAACTGACGAAAAATGCAATATACATTGTATTGTCAACATACCTATGTCACACAGCTCTAGTCCATGAGGAAACAAAGCAGATGTCACACAGTGGGACCCACATCTGTGAAATTGAAAGAGAAAGTGACAACTCAGGGTCCATACACTGGGTGTAAGTGACAGACAAATGAGAAGTAGAACAAGTGTATCAGATGTAGCAGTCAGTGATGACTTCTTACCTGTGTCTCACTGGAAGTATTGATGAATCACGTGTTTCTGTTGTCGATATCCTCTTCTTCTGCTTCCTCGTCTTCACTGTCCACAGGCTCCACAGCTGCCACAACACCTCAACCAGGACAATCCTCCTGCAGAAAAGGCACCTGTCGTTGCAAAGCCAAGTTGTGCAGCATACAGCAGGCCACGATGATCTGGCACACCTTCTTTGGTGAGTAGAATAGGGAACCACCTGTCATATGGAGGCACCGGAACCTGGCCTTCAGGAGGCCGAAGGTCCTCTCTATAACCCTCCTAGTTCGCCCATGTGCCTCATTGTAGCGTTCCTCTGCCCTTGTCCTGGGATTCCTCACTGGGGTCAGTAGCCATGACAGGTTGGGGTAGCCAGAGTCACCTGCAAATATCGAGGGACAAGTGTTAGACACACACTAACCCTTAGGGACAACCCCAGACCGAGACACCTAGTTACACTGTATAGGGTCCATGTCCACACCTAATGGCCACACACGGTGCCTCTGGAGTTGCCCCATCACATAAGGGATGCTGCTATTCCTCAGAATGTAAGCGTCATGCACTGAGCCAGGAAACTTGGCTTTCACATGGGAGATGTACTGGTCGGCCAAACACACCATCTGCACATTCATCGAATGGTAACTCTTCCGGTTTCTGTACACCTGTTCACTCCTGCGGGGGGACCAATGTCACATGTGTCCCATCAATGGCACCTATGATGTTGGGGATATGTCCTAGGGAATAGAAGTCACCTTTCACTGTAGGCAAATCTTCCACCTGAGGGAAAACAATGTAGCTGCGCATGTGTTTCAGCAGGGCAGACAACACTCTGGACAAGACGTTGGAGAACATAGGCTGGGACATCCCTGATGCAATGACCACTGTCATCTGAAAAGACTCACTTGCCAGGAAATGGAGTACTGACAGCACCTGCACTAGAGGGGGGATCCCTGTGGGATGGTGGATAGCTGACATCAGGTCCTGCTCCAACTGGGCACACAGTTCATGGATTGTGGCACGGTCCAGTCTGTAGGTGACAATGACATGTCGCTCTTCCATTGTCGACAGGTCCACCAGCGGTCTGTACACCGGAGGATGCCGCCATCTCCTCACCTGCCCCAGCAGACGTGCTCTATGGATGAGAACAGTGAGCAGAGGGTCAGCCATTATCGAGGTATGAAAACACAACTTTATTGCACAAAATTTGAAATCCGCTATGCGCCTGTCTTAGTATGTATGCAAGGCTTAGATATGTGTGACGCATTTAAAAATAATGCCATGTGGCCCCCTGAAATGGTGGCTGCCTGACCTGTAAATGTGGGACAAGGGGATATGAGGTAACTGCGCTGGCGTTGCACACCGTCGCGGTAGGCGGTCGAAGACTGCGGCACAATCCTGCATTGGTTAACATTGGGCCCTATGGGTCCCAGGAGCCAATGACGATGTACGCCGGCGGTGACGGTACGCACTGCAGGGGACGTGTCCGCCATTTTAGCTCTGTACACTCACTTGACACCTGATCTTCGACAGGAGAGGACCTACACTGCAAGTGCTGCTGTGACCTCAGTCTGGAAGAGACAATGGCTCATGTGTCTGGGGAAAGGGCCCCTGCCTTCACCACGGAGGAGTTGGAGAAACTAGTGGATAGGGTCCTCCCCCAGTACACGCTACTCTATGGTCCTCCAGACAATCAGGTAAGTACATTGTGTGCATGCTGTATGGGCAATGCCTGTGTGGAGTGGTGTGGATGGAAGATGGGGGGAGATTGAGGCGTGCATGAATTGACGGTGAGTGCATGTGCGTCATGGCAAGGGTAGGGATGCGGGCAAATGACTGTGATGGTCCGGACGGTAATATCTTCTCCTTTTCCCCTGTACTATTCCTGTAGGTCAGCGCCCACCAGAAGAAGGATATTTGGCGTGCCATCGCCAAGGAAGTCCGGACCCTGGGGTCCACCACAGACGGAGCACCCACTGCCATAAAAGATGGGAAGACATTTGCCGCTGGAACAAGAAGACGGCAGAGGCCCAGCTGGGGATGGCCTCCCAACATGGGAGGGGTGCCCGTTGCACCATGACCCCCCTGATGTTCCGGATCCTGGCGGTGGCGTATAAGGAGTTGGATGGGTGCTTGAGGGCATCACAGCAGACACAAGGGGGTGAGTACAGTCACATTCAGCTGATTTAGCGCGCATTGGAGGTGTCTGGGTGGGGGATGTGGGCTGTGGGTTCCCCTAGGCCCGGGCGAGTTTAGTAGGCAAGGTCCCTTCGTAAGGCAGGCCATGTGGCACCCCTCCCCACCAGTGTTCAGAGCCAACTACACCTAGTCAGGATCCTGTGACTTCCAGGTGTGCAGCAATCGGGCATAGGCCTTGTACCCCATGTCCCTGTGATTAATTAGGGTACCCTAAGTGCATGGCGTGGTGCAGAGGGCTGCTGTGTCTGTAGTGTCCGCCAACTGTAGCAGTTTTGCATGCACTGAACATGTCTTTCCCCCCCTTTTTGTGGTCTCCCTGTTCTTGTGTGCAATAGCATCATCAGGCGGAGGAACAATGGCACCGGAGCAGGAGGGAGCTGCATCCCACATGGCCCTGGAGGGCAAGACAACGGACTCTGAAGTCAACAGTGGGACGGAGGGCAAGGGGAGCTCCACGACGGGGACCAGTGACACGGACTCCTCCTCTGATGGGAGCTCCCTTGCGGTGGTGGGCCCCTCTGTGCCCCCCGCATCTACAGGTACAGCTGCCACCCCCCCTTACCAGCACCGCCCTCCCAGCAGCCCCTCAGCGTGTGACCCGTGGCCACTCACCCAGGAGAGTGGGCATCTCCTTCGCCCCAGGCACCTCAGCCCCTACCCCTGTCAGCCCTGCTGCCCTCAGTGAGGAGGCCATTGACCCCCTTACATCCCTCACTGTTGGGCAGTCTACCATTCTGAATGCCATCCAGAGTGTAGAGAGGCAGTTGCAACAGACGAATGTATACCTGGAGGGCATTCATTCTGGTCAGGCAGCCCAACAGCGAGCTTTTCAGACTCTGGCCTCAGCACTGATGGCAGCCATTGTCCCTGTGTCCAGCCTCCCCCTCCAACTTCCTCCACCCAGACCCAATCCCTAGTACCTCAGCCTATCCCAAGCACACCCTCAGACCAGCATGCACACACCTCAACACACAAGGGAAGCTCTGGCAAACATAAGCACCACACATACCAAAGGCACTCACACGAGCATCATACCCATGCAGACATACCAACATCCACTGCCTCCACTGTGTCCCCCTCCTCCTCGTTTCCCTCCTCCCTCCCTGTCACGTCTCCACTCACACCTGCATGCACTACATCTTCAGCCACTACGTCCTTCACCAGCACACCCATCACCACACACCGCTCACGTGCAATCACCACCCCACTACCATTCACACATCCCCTGTGTCTTCTCCCAGTGTGTCTGTGAGCCCACCTCCCAAGGTACACAAATGCAGCCACACACCCGCCCAACAGCCTTCCACCTCACAACAGCCTCCAGCCCATGCACCTTCACCCAAATTCAGCAAACGTACACTTCCTACAACCACTACCTCTTCCTCCACTCTCATACTCCCTCCATCTACCCGTCCCAGTTTGTCTAAAAAACTTTTCCTGGCAAACCTTGACCTCTTCCCCTCACCTCCCCCACCCCTTCCGTCCCCAAGGGCACGCCTTTCCAGGTCCCAACCCAGCACCTCAGTCACCACATCAGCGGGAACAGTGGTGGCAGCAGTAACTGGCTTCTGGAGTGCGCCAAGCAGCAGGGTAGCCAGTGTGCAAAGGAGCAAGACCACGGACAGTCCCCCACCTCAGAAGCATAAGAAGTTGGCCACTGCCCAGAGGGAGAAGGGCAAAATACCTGCCACCAAGGGCTCTCCCAGGACTACAGTTGGGAGTAGGAAGACAGCTGCGCCAACATCCAAGGTGGGGAAGGGGCACAGAAAAAAATGCAAGTCGTCGCAAACCTGCACGACGGACAAAACCGCCACCAGCACCGCTTCCCAGGACACCGCTGCCACCAGCACCGCTGCCAAGGACACCGCCACCACCAGCACCGGTTCCCAGGACACCGCCACCACCACCACCTCTGCCAAGGACATCACCACCACCAGCACCGCTTCCCAGGACCCCGCTACCACCAGCACCGCTGCCAAGGACACCGCTACCACCAGCACCGCTGCCAAGGACACCGCCACCACCAGCACCGCTTCCCAGGACCCCACCAGCACCGTGCCAAGGACACCGCCACCACCAGCACCGCTTCCCAGGACCCCACCACCACCAGCACCGCTGCCCAGAACACTGCCACCACCAGCACCGCTGCCAAGGACACCGCCATCACCAGCACCGCTGCCAAGGTCACCGCCACCACCAGCACGCTCACTGAGCCACCCACCAGCACCGCAGGCCAATGAGCGCCGCAAGCACCGCCGCTACTGAGGCCGCCACGAGCAGGATGAAGCAATCTGGGCACAAAGCCCCCTCCAGAACCAGTGGAGTATCACATCCACTCCCTCAGTCCTTGGCAGGATGAAGCTCTCTGGGCACAAAGCCCCCTCCAAAACCAGTGGAGATTCACATCCACTACCTCAGTCCTTGGCAGGATGAAGCACTCTGGGCACAAAGCCCCCTCCAGAATCAGTGGAGACTGTTATCCACTTGTGAGACTGTGGCTTTGCACTCTCCAGGATAAAGCAGTGGGCAAAGCACCCACTGGAGAGACTTGTGAGACTGTGGCTTTGCACTCCCCAGGATAAAGCAGTGGGCAAACCACCCACTGGAGAGACTTGAGAGACTGTGGCTTTGCACTCTCCAGGATAAAGCAATGGGCAAACCACCCACTGGAGAGACTTGAGACAATGTGGCTTTGCACTCCCTAGGATAAAGCAGTGGGCAAACCACCCACTGGAGAGACTTGTGAGACTGTGGCTTTGCACTCACCAGGATAAAGCAGTGGGCAAACCACCCACTGGAGAGACTTGAGAGACTGTGGCTTTGCGCTCCCCAGGAAAAAGCAGTGGGCAACCCACCCACTGGAGAGACTTGAGAGACTGTGGCTTTGCACTCCCCAGGATACACCAATGGGCATGGAGCCCCCTCGTGGATCTGGCATCGTGCACTCATCCGGCTGAGGTGCCCCCCCTTCTCTTCCCCCTGAGGTGCCTGTTGTATTTTTATCTGATGCCCCTGCAGTGTTCTCTCCGTTTTGATCGGGTATCTTGTGTGGGCTTCGCCCATGCATTTTGGGCCCAATGGTTCACGGACTATGTATGTGCAGTACATGGACTTGAAATCTTGATGTGTATATTTGTAAATAGTGTATATATATTTTGAGTACTGTATTTGAATTGATTACAATTGTTACAATCATTTCCTTTTGTCTGCATTCTTCCATGGGGTTTGGGGGGTGTAACTGTAATGTATCTACATGTATTTGTGTGTGTTTGTTGTAGTGGGTGAGGGTGGGGGTGGGGTGTTACATGTTGCGTGTGTGTGTCACTCTCTTTTCCCTCCCCCCTGTTGGTGGATTTACCGCTGCTTTAACACCGACCGCCAGGGTTGTAACGACCCCCATAATGTTTCTTTTCTGCCTTATGACAGACCTTGAGTGCCATACGGTATATTGCATTCACATGTTTGATAGTGTGATGTTATTTCAGCTCAGCCTATCGGTCCCCTGTCGCTACTTAGCTTAAGTCCTCAGCATATTTTGCATTGGCAGTGTGCTTTTTGCATGATGTTTACATTGCTTAATGTGACACTTTAGTGTGTCCCAATCAAAGCAATTATATATAAATTGTTACTTCTGAAACGTACACCCTCTTGTACAGTGGCCGCTTGTGGCAGGGACTAATGAGAACACCACTGGATGCTGGATAATTTATTCCACGAATGATAGTCCTTACGTTTTGTGTTCACAGCCCATTTCTTTTGGTGGCCGGAAAAGAGAGGCTGCATACTTCAAGAGCACTAGCATGTAAAACTCCAGCCGCTGCACATTGAGGCTGTAGTGCTTAGGAGCTTGTCTATTTTGTGTTTTTGTATTTCCCATTCATTTGTTATATTTGCTCTATTTTATATACTGCTCTTTTTAAGGTAACATATCCGAAGGTACTGTAGAGCTTTATATGAGCATGCCCTATGGCGGTGTGAAGGGATGATTTGTTTTACATTTTGTTTTACTTCTGTATAACATTACCACAATAGACAACTGCATGGATGTAAACATGGCAATGTGTTTGCAGCCCATCCCTTCTGCTAATGTAATGGATACATCCAACAAATTCTAAAGGAAATACCAAGGGGCATATTTATTAACCCCTAGCGCCACCTTGCGCTACATTAGTGTCATATTTTTTATGCTAATGTGGCCCAACGAGGCCAAAGTCCTAGCGCCATAATAATGCATTGTGCCACTTTGTAAACCTTTGTAACTCTTTGTAACCCTTTGTAATCCTTTGCACTACATTATGCCTGCTCCAGCATGATGTATGCAAAAGGAATGTTCCCCCTATAGTGGGGCCGAAAAACTGGCTCTTCTACTCTGCATTAGTAGCGCCAATATTGTACCTGCATAGTACATCAATAGCGTTATGAAAAATTACACTATTGCCCCATACCCTGCGCCGTGGTGTGCCGTAGTTTAAATACAGCGCACCCATGGTGGTGGTAGGGGGGCACTAAGCAGCACTTTCCATAAATCTCCCCCCAAATGTATAAAACAATGAACATTTGTAACAACCAAATATTAAACACACATAAAAAAATGTATGGAAATTAATTATGGGTGCAAAAAAATAAAAGGTAAAAATTACACCACTTTCGTCTATCATTGCAAAACTACTAAGCACCTTTGCACTATACACCACTACACGCTACACCACTATACTGTACATCATTACACTCTAAAACATTTAACTCAGCACCACTGTATGCCATGAGACAACCCCCACTCCCCCCATCCACGCTCCCCCTTTCCAATCCTCCCCCATACACGCACACTCGCAGGCACATGGCACGCATTCACACACTCACTCACACAGGCATACACACATTTATACACGCATGCATCCATTCATACATGCACACATCCGTACACACATCCAAACTTACACGCAGATACACACTCACATTTCCATTCATTCACGCATTCTCATACATGCACACACACGCAAGCAACAGTACACACTCATTCGCATTCATGCACACACTCACACATTCATGCACACACACCCACACACACACACACATGACACCCCCTCCCCTGTCGGAAACTCAGCTTACCTGTATCCAGCAGGTCTTCCGCCAGGGGACGGAACGGGAACGGGACAGGGCGCTCCTACCGCCAGCAGCCCCTGCCAGAAGAACACCACCAGGCAGTATTATTTGTCATAATACCGCTGGCGGCGGTCTATTGGCTAGGCGTTGCTGGTGGTGGCAGCCCCATCTTAACACCGTTCAACAGCATGGCCACAGCCGGATTTTCACCCTTCTTGTGCATACTTTACTTTATATTGTTGCCACTGTAAACACATCTAGAGGCATATTTATAAGCCTCTAGCGCCACCCTAGTGTAAGTTTTTTTTTCTGCTAAGGCGGCATTAAAAAGGCCTTTCTCCCATGCCACTTTTACAAAGTGCCACAATACTTGCATTACACAGCTTTGTAAACCCTTGTGCCACATTATGCCTGCACCAGGCATAATGTATGCAAGGGGGGCGTTCCGACACAGGGAGGTCCGAAAAATGGTTCAGTGAAATTTATAAGATTTCACTGCGCCATTTTTCTGTCATTTTTTAACGCCTGCTCAGGGAGGTGTTAAAATGGCGCACCCCTTCTAATCAATGGGGCTCTCTGTGCTTTGCTGCACTAGCGTCAAAGTTTTTGATCCTAGTGTGGGAAAGCGCCACAATAGTGTCAAAAACTTTGATGCTGTTGTCCTAACGACTGCGATGGTGCACCGTATTGGTGTCGTTAGGTGGGGCGACACAAGAAAATTTGGTGCACATGGACCAATGCGCCACTTTCTTGTAAATGTGCCACTTAATCTTCAACACCACTGGACATCGATCACTTAATTGAATGAACTTCACAGCTCTTCTCTAATGGGCTGGGAGATCCGTTATAGGGGCCTCAAATCCTCTTGGTAGAGACTCGCCCGGGTCAAGTGTGGAACAGAGAGCGGCTTGGGGTCCAGAGTGATGCTCCTCTGCATTATTGATTGATTGCCAGGGGGAGACAGGGATCCAGTCGGCGCAGACTGGTCAAGGCTGCCTCAGACCTGCCAATTCACATGGTGCCACCCTGTGACAAACGATATCAGCTCCTATCACATGGTCACCGGGTGAGAACCAGACAGCACATGGTAGCTGGGAAAACGAGCTGAAAACTACAGTAAATAGTGGATTTCTACCTCATTTTTCAAGGCTTTGGTCTGCCGATGCCCATTAGGAGTGTGACAACACCCCAGGACATCGTCATCACCCTCAGAAAGTTTATTTTTGAAGAGGAGGAGAGCAAGGGAGCCGGGTGGGAGCAGAAGTGCCTCAAAGGCACTTCTCTGCGATAGGCCCGCTCCATCTTCATCTCCCCCCTCCTCACACAGTGAGCTTTTTTAGGTCGAGCGTAACAGTTCAACCTTGTGTTTACTTTTAGTATACTTCTTAGGGCTTGAAGCGATTTCATTTGTTGGTTGCAGTGTCCTTTAAAAATTCTTGCTCACTATGGTCAGTTCTGCCTTTTTCTCCCTCTGTTTTCTGTGTCAAAGCAGTGTCCAACTACTGTATTATTCCACTTTGGTTTCTTTATCTGTTGCTGTAACAGACGTTTTTTGTTATTTCTTTGTTGCTGCCTTTTAACTGTGCGTGTTTTAGGCTGGCAGCTACCTTTTTTATTGCAGCATTCCGTTCCTACCACCTCCTCCCATGTCGCTGACATTTATTTTGACTTTATTCCAGGTTTACCTCTGGCTCCTAAAATATGCTTCTTTTACAAAAGAAACACACAGTCATTTAGCTCACCGCTCACAAAAGCCACAATATACCCTTTATGGTAGAATGTAGCTAAACCTAGAAGCAATGATATGAAACTTGCTTTGTCAGGCAGAGTCTCGCTCTCCAGGTCCCCTCCCTGTTAGCACTCAGGACACCGCACACAGGTCATAGCTTATCTCCTTTATTGGGCCCATAAATCTTCTCAGGCTGCTCTGCTATTAACTTCATCACAGCTTTGTTGAAATGTGAGTCAAGAACTCTTGCAAGACTTTTTACTCTGTTAAAATAAAATAAAAATATTTTTCCTGCCTTATTTTCCAATTACTGTTCAGACCTTTCTGATTTCAATCTGGAGATGCACCAGATGGAGCTGTTTTTGAGTTAGGAAACTTGGAAAGTTACACAATTGCTCAATTGAAACAGTTCTGTAAGGATCTTGCCTGTGCCATTAAGGCCCATATTTATACTTTTTGACAGAAATCAGCACTAGGGCAGATTTGCGTCAAAAAGTTTACCGTCGGCTAATGCCATTCCAGCGCACCAGCTGGGCGCCTTATTTATGGAATGACGTTAGCCTGCGCTGTGGCCTGGTTAGCGTCAAAATAAATGACAGTAACCGGGCAGCGGAGGTGAATGGAAGACTGGGTGTTGTGCGCCAAAGAATGGTGCAAGTCAGGTTAGAGTAAAAACAATTGCCTATAACCTGACTAGCGCCATTTTTTGGCGCACAACTTCCATGGAAATGACCCATGTCTTAGCAAAGATATGAGTCATGCCCCCCCGCCCAAAGGCCATGCCCAGGGGATGTCTGTCCCCTGGGCATGGCCATTGGGCACAGTGGCATGGGGGGCCCATGTTAGGCCCCCCATGCCACTTAAAAAAATATATATATACTTACCTGCACTTACCTGCACTCACCATGGATGGGTCCCCGCATCCATGGGTGTCCTCCAGGGGTGGGCGAGGGGGGCAGAGGGTGTTCAAGGTGAAGGGAAGGGCACCTGTGGACTGCTTCCATGGTCTCCCACCATGGAAATGAGCCCACAAGTCCCTTAACGCCTGCCCTGACCCAGGCGTTAAAAAACAGTGTAAATCCGTCTGGGCGCCATGTTTTAAGGGCCGCCTCCTCCTGTGCGTCATTTTGACGGCGGAGGATAAATAAGGCGCACTTGCCTTAGAGTCATTTCTTGCACGGGAACGTCTACCTTGCATGTCATTAGCGCAAGGTAGTTTTTGACGTACAAAAGATGACTCAAACTCCATAAATTTGGCGCTAGACGGGTCTAGGGCCAAAGTATAAATATGGAGTTAAGTTTGTGCTTGATTAGCGTAAAAAAATAAATAATGCAAATCCAGCACAAACAGAGTATAAATCTCTCAGGTGGGTGTCTTACCCACTGGTTCTGGAATGGACAGGCCGCACAGCAGCCCATGGAGGCAGGATTACATACCTGCCTGTCCCCTGCAACCTTGGATGGCTGCACAGTGGCGGTGCTGCTGGTGGGGGGAGGGTCCTGCCCATCCCCTGCAACCGCAGACAGCTGCACATTGGTGGTGCTGCTGGTGGGGGGGGGGCTCCTGCACATCCTCTGCACCCTTGGACGGCTACACATAGGTGGTAGTGCTGGTGAGGGGAGGCTACCGCAGATCCCTGTGTGCTTCTTTTGGGTGCAGGTGCATGGCCTGTTTGCTGTTGTGAGGTGGATGGCTGTTAGGTGTCTGAGTGCTCGCGTTTCTGTACTTTAGGAGGAGGGTCAGACACAGTGGGAGAGGACACAGGGGACGTGTGCATGGCTGTTGTGGAGGTGTCTGCCATTGAAGTGTGTGCTCTGCTTGGTGTGGTGATCATGCTGGTAGTGGATGATGATGTAGTGCATGCAGGTGTGAGTGTAGATGTGGCTGGGAGGGAGGTGGTGTAGGGGGAGGAGGGGGAGACAGTGGAAATAGTGGATGTCTTCAACTGGATGGTGTTTGTGTGAGTGCCTGTGGGATGAAAGGTGGTGCTTGTGTTTGCCAGTGACACTCTTTGGTGTTGTCTTGTGTGCATGCTCGTCTGTATGTGTACTTGGTATGGGTTGGGGTTGAGGGGAATGGGACTGGGCAGTGAAATTTGGAGAGACAGGGACAATGGCTGCCATCAGAGAGGAGGCCAGAGCCTGAATCGATCTCTATTGGGCCGCCAATTCAGTGTGAATGCTCTCCAGGAATGGTTTAGATTGTTGCATCTGGACTGCCTGCCCCTGGATGGTATTTACAATGGTTGACTGCTCTACAGAGATGGATCTCAGGAGGTCAATAGCCTCCTCACTCAGGGAAGCAGAGCTAACTGGGGCATGGCCTGAGGTGCCTGGAGCAAAGGAGATGCCCACCCTCCTGGGTGAGAGGGCATGGGCAACTCGCTGAGGGGCTGCTGGGAGGGCGGTGCTGGTACAGGGTGTTGCAGCTGTAGCTGGGGTGGTCACAGAAGTGTCCGCCACCACCAGGGAGCTTCCATCAGAGGAGGTACCCTCCAGTCACCGTTATGGTGCTTCTCTCGCCCTCCGTCCCACTGGTGCCCTCAGCGGCAGTGGACTCTGCCTCCTGGGTCCTGCGGGATGCAGTTCCCTCCATCACTGGTGCCTCTGCTCCTCTGCCAGATGTTGCTAATGCACATAAAGACAGGATGACAAAACAAGAAAGGGGGGAAGAGACAAAGGATACACTGGGTCAATGGCTGCACCAGCACCACCGTTGGCGTACACAGCACCCTCACACACAGGGAACAGGCTTACACAATGTGCATTGCACTACCAGAGAAATAGTCAGCCACCAAGGTATGGGGAGGGGCACACACTGCCAAATGCAGCACACCTGGGACCCACGTAGCCTTGACCAGTAGTGGATGCCTTCGAGCTAGGTAGCTGAATTTTCCCTTCTCAACCCTAGCCACCAGGGGACCGATGCTGCAATGTCAGGCCTGACCTAGGGGCCCCACTGACACACATCCCCCACCCGGATACCACCCTACCATGCGTAAGTTGTAATCATGGGCACTGTACTCACCCCCTTGTGGCTGCTGTGATGCCCTCAAGTGCCCATCCAGCTCAGGATAGTTCACCGGTAGTATGCGGGCCATCAGGGAAGTCGGGGTTTGACGGGCACCCCTTCCTTATTGGGAGGCCATCCCCAGCTGGGCTTCCGCTGTCTTCCATGCCCAGCGTCTCAGGTCCTCCCACCATTTGCGACAATGGGTGCTCCGTCTGCCATAGACCCCCAGGGTCCACATCTCCTTGACGATGGCACGTCATGTACCTTTCTTTTGATGGGCACTGACCTGCAGAGGCAATACACACAGGGAAATAGATTTAGACAAACAGTCCTGCCTGTTACACATATGGCCCACCATACCCCTTCACATCACTATTTAAACACACATGGCCCAGCACACAACCTGTACGCCACCAAGAGGACATACACCCAAACCCCTTACACGAGGCCTTCACACACTCAACTCCATGCATTCATGCCACATGCATGGAGCTCACAGTGTACTCGGATGTTGGTCTGGAAGCCCATACAGCAGTCTTTATTGGTGTAGGACCCCATCCACCAGTCTCTTCAACTCCTCCAAAGTGAAGGTTGTGGCTCTTTCCCCGGTCACACAGGCCATGGTAGGTTCCAGACACAGATCACAGCAGCACATGCAGTGTAGCTCCTCTCCTATGGAAGGTCAGGTAACAAATGAGGAATCATATAGAAAGTGGCGGTCATGTTCGAGGCTATGCATACCGTCACCGCCGGGGTAGATCACCATTGGCCACTGTAACCCATAGGGTCCAATGTTAGCCAATGAGGAGTTGCACGGCGGTTCCGACCGCCTCCCGCAACGGCGCACAACGTCAGGGGAATTACCTCACTTCCACCTGTCCCTCCACACAGGACAGGTGGACGTCATTTCAGGGTGGCGGGAGGCAGGCCCTGGAATAATGCTGCATCACAGGAGATATTAGCCCATACTGGACAAATCACAATGACCCATTTCATGTTTACAGGATGCAAAGTTCTGTTTTAGTTCCATTGTTCAGTTTGTGTCCGGCTCCTCACTCTTTTGTCCCTTAGATTCCTACCGCTGCGCATGAATAGGATATGGACAAATACCCCCGTGTACAGACCACTGGTGGACTTTGCAATACTAGATGACAGGCACATTATCCTCACCTATAGACTTGACAGGGCCACAATCACAGAGCTGTGTGCCCAATTGGAGCCTGACCTGATATCTGCTATCCGTAACCCCACTGGGATCCCCCCTCTTGTGCAAGTGCTATCTGTACTCCATTTCATGGCAACTGGTTCTTTCCAAGTGACAATGGGCTTGGCAGAAAGAATGTCACAGCCAATGTTCTCAATAGTGCTGACAAGTGTGTTGTCTGCCCTGATAAAACACATCTGCAGCCACGTTGTTTTCCCCCAGGTTGAAGATTTGGCACAGTGAAGGCCGAGTTTTATGCAATGGGACATATCTCCAACATAAATGTGGCGATTGATGGAACACATATTACATTTTTCCCCCCGCCAGAATGAACAGGTGTTCAGGACTCGTAAGAGTTTCCACTCTATGAATGTTCAGATGGTGTGCTTGGCGGACCAGTACATCTCTCACGTCAATGCTAAGTATCCAGGGTCGGTGCATGATGCCTTTGTCCTGAGAAGTAGCAGCATCCCAAATGTGATGGGCCAACTACAGACGCACAGGGTGTGGCTAATAGGTAAGCCCTGGTTCCCACCCAGCATATGTTGGTGTATGGGTATGGTGTGGGCCAAATAGATTAGTATGTGACTAAATATTGGGGGTGAAAAACAGGATGGCGGTATGGGGTGTCGGAATCCCCATGGCAGCGCAGCAAGCTGCGCCGCCATGGAGGATTCCCCAGGGCAGCGGGAAACTGGCGGGAGACCGCCAGTTTCCCGTTTCTGACCGCGGCTGTACTGCCGCGGTCAGAATGCCCTTGGGAGCACCGCCAGCCTGTTGGCGGTGCTCCCGTGGTCGTTGACCCTGGTGGTCCATGACCGCCAGGGTCAGAATGACCCCCTAAATATTGTCCCTCCAAGTTTGCAGGTGACTCAGGTTACCCAAACCTATTATGGCTGCTTACTCCTGTGAGGAATGCCAGGACAAGGGCAGAAGAACATTATGATGAGGCACATGGGTGAACCAGAAGGATAATTGAAAGGACCTTTGGCCTCCTAAAGGCCAGGTTCTGGTGCCTCCATGTAACAGGTGGATCCATTTGCTACTTACCAAAGAAGGTCTGCCAGATAATGGTGGCATGCTGCATGTTGCATAACCTGGCCCTCAGGTGGCATGTCCCATTCCTGCAGGAGGAGGAGGCTGGAGATGCCCGTGTGGCAGCAGTAGACCCTGTGGACAGTGAGGATGAGGAGGCAGAGGATGAGGATGAGGACATCGGAACATATGTGATCCAACAATATTTCCAATGACACACAGGTAGGAAAGTGTTACTTCACATTTCAATTACATTTGTTTTAATTTGTGTGGCAATGGCATGCTGATATTTTGAACTTCTATGCCCACTTACTGTTCCCTCTGGCAATTCATTTTGCAGATGTTGGTGACCTGACATATACTCCTGGTGTGATCACTGCAGCCAGCTACAGGTCATTAATCTATGCTCATTCTTTGTACAGTTGATTTGCAATGTTTGTACCTGTTACAATGAATACATATTTGATATACATGACATACTCCAAAATTGTTTTTTTTCAAAGGGTGTTTATTGAAGTGCTAATATATGGAGCGGCAAGTGCAATGGGATGGGGTGATGATGGAGGAAAGTTCACGGTATTGTTCCAGTCTGTTTGTAGCACCGGTGCATTGTCCATGGGAACATAGGAATGGAAGCAATGGCAGTTCAAGGTGGACAGGGTGACAGAGTGGGACACAAGAGTGGCAATCAGGAGAGTCTAATTTCCTGGCGGGGGTCTTGGCAAATGTCTCTGGCTTCTGTCTGGATCACAGGGAATGTTTGCGGGGTGGTTCTCCTTCTGCAGGGGAGGGGTGCTGATGGCCTGTGAATCCTGTGGTGTGGCCTCTTGGCCATTAGCAACATCGGAAGTGGAACGCTGTACAGATGTCTGGCTAGTGTCAGGGGCCCGCTGGTGTGAGACTGCCTCCCTCATAATGTTGGCCATGTCTGTCAGCACCCCTGCAATGGAGATCAGGGTGTTGTTATTGGCCTGCAAGTCCTCCATGATCCCCTGGTACTGTCCCTCCTGCAGCAGCCTGTTCTCCTGCACATTGTCCACGATCTGGCCCATCGTGTCCTGGAAATGTTGATAAGCTCCCAGGATCTCTGCGAGAACCTCCTGGAGAATCTGTTCCCTGGGCCTGTCCTCCCCCTGGCACACAGCAGTCCTCCAGTGTCCCTGTTGGCCTGTGCCTCTGTCCCCTGAACTGTGTGCCCACAGCCACTGACCCCAGGTCCCTGATTGTCTTGTGGGCGAGGTGTGCCCTGGGGTCCCTGTAGAGGTGGATAGACTGCAGATTGACGTGTCCTGGGGACGATGGGTGGGTGCTGCGGTGGTGTTTCCAGATGAGGGAGGCTCTGTGGTGGTGTGTGAGTGGGCCTGGGTAACCGGCTGTTCATTGGTCCCTGATGGGCCAAGTAGATCATCCAGATCCTGAAGACCAGAGTTGCTTTCATCACTGTGGGCCCCTTCATTTGGGGGACTGGATATTGCTGGAACCTCCTCTCCGCTGACATTGGCTGGGGTACCTGTGGGGATGTTAATGATGTGTTATGGTTTATGTGTCTGACATATTGTACATCCATAGCTTCCCCTCTTTGGTTGGATTTGCCCTGGCAGCTTTCTCTTGTGTATGTTAGTGTATGGTGGGATTGTTAGTTCTCTAAGGTGTGCATGCTTTAGTGATGAGTGTCCATGAAGGGCTGTGAGGGGTGTCCATGCATTGGTACAGCATGCAGGGCTTGGCACTGGAATGAGTGAGATGTGATGGTGGGGTGTGTGGGAACTAATGGAGTGATGGAAGTGAGGGCGAGCGTGAGGGTATGTGATGGCATGCAGATAGGGGGGTGATAGTAGTAGAGAGTTGACTTACCAGAATCCAGTCCTCCTCCGACTCTGGCCAGGCCCTCAGGATGCAGTTTTGCCAAAACTTGCTACACCCATGCTGTGAGTTGTGGAGGAGGAGGTGGGGGCCAGTCCTTTAGATCGCGAGCTGGTGTCTTGCTGCAATGAAACGTACCTTCTCCTGTAGGTTGTTTCACCTCCTCCTAATGTCATCCCTAGTTCCTGGGTGCTGTCCCGCGGCATTGACCCTGTCCACGATTCTCCACCATAGCTCCATCTTCCTAGCTTTAGATATCTGCTGCACCTGTGCTCCTAACAGCTGTGGCTCTACCCTGACAATTTCCTCCACCATGACCATTAGCTCCTCCTCTGTGAAACGGGGGTGTTTTTGTGGTGCCATGGGTGTTCTGTGAAGTGTGTTGGTGAGGGTGTGTTGGGTAATGTGTTGGGGTGTGTGATATGTAGTGCATGAGTGGTGTATAAGTGTGAATAGTGTGTGGCTCGAGTTGTGTCAGTGGTCTTGGTATCAATCTCCTGACAGTAATTGTTGTTTGTAAAGGGTTGTGGGTAATATGGGTGTGCGTTTTATAGTGGTGTGGGTGTGTGGGTGTGGTGTGTGTATGCATGTCAGGTGTGTGTTGTTTGAATTTTCAAATGTGTTTTTTTTTTGTATATGGGTGTCCATTGTGAGCGTGGCGGTATGTACCGCCAATGGTTTACCGCCATAGAATGTCCACCGTGGTGATTCGTGGGCCATAATGTGGTGGGTGTCGTTCTGTTGACGTAACGGTGTGGGTTTTGATACCACCAGTTTATCACTGACATTTGGTGTCGCGGATTTTTGTATGTGACTAAATACTGACGGACTGGTGTGTGTGTGTCATGATATGGTGAACAGATATCTGCCACAGCAGCGGTAAGTTGGCAGCCGTCAGCGTGGCGGTAAGTAGGATTTACTGCCAATGTCATTATGAGGGCCATAGTTTATTTTGTGATGCAAATGACAATCTCTTGCATCCAGAAAGTTTTATCTTTTTTGTTTTTAACCTCACAGGTGCCTGTGAAAGGCTTGTTTAATGTTTAATGTCATCGTTATACATTTGTTTAACAGTACGATGAGGTTACAATGGCACTATGTTAGTTCCCTTCCATTTCTGGTGTTTTGCATTAGTTTTAAGATCTTCTTAGAGCTTCTACTTGCTCAAATGGATGTAAGTTCTGATATTTATATGTTTCCCTCATCTTCATTGCTTGATTTTGCTCAAGAGAAAGTGTCACTTATAGTCACTGAAATGACACTCAATTACACTGAAATTATGAAATTGATACACATACCAATCTGAAACCTTGGTAACTGAGGACACTGTGCAGGCGAAACCTAAAACAGAGATAAAATCGTGCAACCGTGCTTTTTAGGGTCCGGCCTGCGAGGGCATGTGCTTGCGCATGCGTCTCGCATGCAAGACATTCTTGTGTTCAGTAAAAGGCTTGGAGCCATCCTGTTGCTCACCATTTGTCGGTTTGCATGGCAGTCTTCTTTAGAACCTCGTAATTCATCAAGGCATGTCTGGCATCATTTCTGTTCCTCTGTGTGGAGCAGAGATCAAGCACTATATGATTTCAACTTAATTAGTGCCTGTCCGCTGCTTCTGATGAGGTACTATTTTGTTCTAACTTCCAGTGTCCCGCAAACAGAATGCTTGTGACTGGCAAAAACATGCTGAGCAGGACAAACAGAATTGCAAAGTTTTATTTTGTAAAGCTAACTTTATTTTATTTGTTAAGTCATCTTTTCTCAGTTTCCACTCATGTTTTTTTTTTTTTTCCTCTTTGGAGCTGCTGTCAAAAGATGACTTTTAACTTGTTTGAAATATGCGAGACCTATTGCATTGCAAATACTTGTTTCCCCTTTTGTGTCTCACGATGAGTGAAAATGCCTGACTGCTAATCATTCCCTTGTATGACCCCCAGGGGCTCTGAGAGAAGTCTACCTCTGTCTAGTTCTCTGCTAAATAATGCTTTGTGGCGTCTATTCATCCCTCTATGATATTGGACTGCTTAACATACCCAGGGTTAAGCTTAAGAAACTAGGGCCCCAATTTTCTGCAAAACCGGTGCAAACACAGTTTTGCGGCAAACACTATAGCGCAGGCTTGCATCATTTCACAGCACCAACCGGGCACCATATTAAAGGAAAGGTGCAAGCCAGCACTAAACCTGGGCTAGCGTCTTACAAAAAGACGCTATCCGGGTGGGAGTGGTGGTAGGGAAGGAGGGGGTTGTGAGTCTACAAATTAAACTAACCTGGTTAGAGGCAAAAGAAATGCCTTTAACCAAACTAGTGCCATGTCCTGGCACACAACCACCAAAAACATGACTCCTGTCTTAGGAAAGACAGGAGTCATGCCCACCAACCTAATGGCCAGCACAGGGTAAGTGTCTACTGGGCATGGCCATTTCACCCTGTGCCATGCTGGGGGCCCAAGTTAGAGTCCCTGATGGCAGTTTAAAAAACAATTAAAAACATACTTACGTATACTTACCCTACTCACCTGGGATGGGGCCCCACTCCTCTGGTGTCCTTCTGGTGTGGGTGAGGGTGTTCCTGGGGCTTGGGGAGGGCACCTGTTGACCCATTCCATGGTGTTTAATGATGAAAATGGGTCCACAGGTTCCCTGACGCCTTGTCTGACCCAGGTGTTAAATATTGGTGCAAAGCAAGCTTTGCACCATTATTTAGTCCCTGCTCCCACCCGTGTGTCATTTTAGCATGGGAAATAAATATGGGGCTATGCAGATAGCACCATTTTTAGATGGGAACGCCTACCTTGAATCTCATTGACGCAAGGTAGGTGCACGCATCCAAAAAATGGTGCAAACTCCTATATTTTGACTCTAGACATGTCCTAACGTCAAAATATAAATACGGAGATAGGTTTGCACTGAATTTGCATAAAAAATTACGCAACTCCGGCGCAATTGAAATATCAATATGGGCCTAGGTTTTCACTGCTGCAAGGCTCTCTCATATGTTAACATGTGGGCCTCATTTAAATATTAATAAAGTGCAGATTCCCTTTGAGAGCAGAAAGAAATATGGAGTTTGATTTCTCTGAACTCACAATTTAAAAATACATCTGTTAGTGAAGTTGTTTTTTAAATTGTTAGTTTGAAAATGCAACTTTTTGAAAGTAGGCATTTTCTTGCTTAAACCATTCTGTGACTTTGACTGGTGTGGATTCCCTGTCTTGGTCAGTTTGACAGTTGAGCTATTTGTGAATCCCCTTGAGACAGTGAGACAAAAGGAGCTGGGGCTTAGCCTGCATATCCTGATGAGCCATCTGTGCTAGAGTGGAGGGAGGAGTGGTCACTTACACCTGAATGGGCTGTGCCTGCCCTCTCACAATGCAGTCTCCAACCCCCTGGTGTGTATCTGGGGCCTGGCCTGGGCAAGGCAGGATGTTGTTGTAGAAAGCTGGCCTGTTGTGTGGTGGGTACCTATGGTACTTACACCTTATACTAGGTCTAGGTATCCCCTCTTAGTGAAGTGTAGGCAGTGTCTAGAAGCCAGGCTCCCTAGAGGTAGCTGTGGATGAACATCCAAGGCTTATCTAGAAGACATGCAAAGCTTATGCAAATCCATTACAGTCACACAGTACTTACACACAAGAAAGAAAACACTTGGTTATACAAAAATGAAGGTACTTTATTTTTGGCATACAGTATCGAAAATACTAGAGAGGCAACGCTCCAATAGGAGGTAAGTATATATACATACTAATAAACAGTAAGAGGCATAAAAAGGTTAGAAAACAGTGTAAAATAGCAATAAGCAATATTGGACATAGGGGAAGCCCAAAAAATATACTAAGAAAATGGAATGAGAACACAGGGCCCCCCACTAGGTAAGTAAATCGTGTAGAGGGGAGCTGGCAGTACTAGGATACTACACAGGCAAGTAATACAGTACCCCCCAGCGACCAGGAATGCAGGAGTAAAACACTGGATTTCCCCAAAAGAAGGAAAAGAAGAAAAAGAAGACACCCAGAACAGACTTCAAGAAACCAGTGGTGGATTACAAATGAGAGAGACCTGTGGAGAGGGGGACCAAGTCCAGAAGTGTCTGTGGAGTCCACTCAGAGGTACTTGTTGGAGTTGGTCGACGAAGAAGGAAGACAGGTCAGCACTGCAGCCCAGAAGCTAGTCAAGACTTCCTGTTCAGTGCAAAAGGTGTCCCACGCTGGAAGCTGGATTGCAGATGAGGGTCGTGAAGGATTTCCAACAACAGGCCTTGGGAAAGGCAAACTCGCGGTTGGAGGAAAAGAGGTGCTGCCGGGGACCAGCAAGGTCCAGGAGGACTCTACCCAGGAGGGGGTGTCACAGGGGACTCTCTGTTTTGCAAAAGGCAAACAGGAGCAGAGGCACCACCCACAGGTGTTCCACAGGACAGGGACACGGCAGTCACTGAAGCCGCCCACGCAGCACCAATGAAGATGTTCCCACTTTGCATGAGGAACACGCAGAGGCCCAGGTGTTGCAGGAGGGAGTGCTGGGCTGGAGCTACACAACGCTTAAAGTTCCCCTCGGAGGGTGAAGCAAACAAGCCTTGGTAGCTGCAAAGGATGCGATGAGCAGGTGTACTGTCTTGCGTGGAGCGGAAAGGACTTATCACCACTTAAGTGCGACAGGTGGTAAAGAGGACCAAGGGGACCACTTTGGACCACCACCTGTGATGCAGGATCCATGCCACTCAGGAAAAGGGGAGACCCACGCAGCCAGTCGTTGTAGCATCTAGGTACCTGCAAATTCAGGGGAGTGATGCCTTCACCCCAAAAAGGATGCCTTCTTCTTCTTGTGCAGGCTGAAGAGATGCAGTCTTCTGAGGATGCACAGCCAGGGAAATGTTGCAAAGCTGGCAAGAGACATGGAAACAAAGTTGCAGAAGAGTCTTCTTTGTTGTAGCAGCATTTGTCGGTTCCTGGAGTGTCCAATCGCGGTTGTAGTGGCCAGAAGTCAAAGTGGAGGTTGCAGAGGAGTCCTGCTCAAATCTTGCAAGCCGAATCTGAAGGCCCCCCCCAGAGGAAGACCCTATATAGACCAAAGAGGGGGCTTGATCACCTAACCAGGTAACTACCTATCAGAGGGTGCCTCTGACGTCACCTGTTTGGCCTGGCCACTCAGATGCTCATGGAGCTCCCTACCAACCTTGGAATCAAGATGGCAGAACCCAGGAAACCTCTGGAGGAGTTCTGAGCACCACCGCTGGGGTGGTGATGGACAGGGGAGTGGTTACTCCCCTTTCCATTGTCCTGTTTCATGCCAGAGCAAAGACTGGGGGTCCCTGAACCGGTGTGGATTGGTTTATGCACAGAGGGTACCAAATGTGCCCCTCAAGAAAAACCAGTGGCTGGGTGAGGCTACTACTCCCAAGCCAGTCACACCTACTTCCAAAGGGATAGGGTGTTACCTCCCTCTCCCAAGAGAAATATTTTGTTCTGCCCTCCTGGGCTTGATCTGATCGAGCAGCAGGAGGGTAGAAACCTGACTGAGGGGTGGCAGCAGCTGGGCTGCCTGAAAAACCCAGTAAGAATGGTGATAGCAATGCTGGGGATCCTCTAAGGAGCACCCAGAGTGCATGGAATCAAACTTCCAATACTTGCAACAGTATTGGGGTATGATTCTGACATGTTTGATACCAAACAGGCCCAGGTTCAGGTTTACCATTATGTAGCTGGACATAGTTAGTGACCTATGTCCAGTACACGTGTAGATTGGTGTCCTCGCACTCACGAAGTCCAGGAAAATAGAACTGGAGCTCATGGGGGCACCACTGCTAGTTGCATGGGTGCCCTCACTCACAGGTACCTGCACCCTGCCTTCTGGGATGAGAGGGCCTAACATAGGGGTAACTTACAGTGACCTGATGCAGTGACCTGTAGTGACAACGGGTGCATGCACACGTTTCACACAGACTGCAAAGGCAGTCCTGAAGAATCCTTTCCACGGGCTCCCTTTGGGTGGGAGAATAACTGCTGCAGCCCGTAGGGATCCCCTGGAACCCAAATACCCTGGGTACCTAGGTACCATATACTGAGGAATTACATGGGGGGACCAGTGTGTCAATTGTGGGGATCAAGTTACCAGCAGCCAAATTTAGGAAATGGAGCATAATCACTGGGGTCCTGGTTGGCAGGATCCCAGTGAACACTGTCAAACACAATGACAAACAGGCCAAAAGTGGGGGTAACCAAGCTGAAATGAGGCTACATTCCTACACTTGTGAGCAAGAGCCTTTCATTTGAACTAGGCCTACTTCAAAGACAGAAAGGGGTATAAGTAGTGGACCCAAAACCCCATACTTTAGATTTCTTCAGATCACTTCTGGAACCAAGATGAACCTCTGCCAAGGAGAAGAGCTGAGCAGGAGTGCTGCCCCTGCCTGTGACTGTGCTTTGTTGGGCTATCCTACAGTTGCTGCATCTGCCTGTGAGAAGGGACAAAGACTGGACTTTGTGGTATGTTCCTGGTTGTGAAGAATCTCCAAGGGCTCGAACTGAGCTGGCCTCCTGTTTTGAAGTCTCAGGGCCATCAAAGACTTCCTCTGCTAACATCTGGACTCTGCTGAGACTCCTGCCCTGCCAAGTGGTCTCCTATCCAGGCCCTGGGCCCTTGAAAGGTGAATTTGGCAAACAAGAGCTGAAAATCCATGCACAGAACGCTGTGTGGGGAAATTTTCAATGCACCATCTGTAATGCGGCTTATAAACAACGCACTCCCAGCTTCGCGGCTAAAATCAACGCTCCACTTACATCGTGGCTGGGAGATCAACTCATCACGGCTGGAGAAACGAGACGCAACACTCACTTGTGGCTACTGATAATGAAGCAAACCCCATGCAGTGTGGTTTTGTAACACTGGGAGAAATGTTTTTTTATGAATTGTCCCTGGGTGTCAAAGTCAACTCGACTCTGCGTGGATCCTAGGTGCCCCATCCGGAAATCAATGCATTGCTGTCACGCGAGGGAGAGAAACGACACATGGCCGACCCGGCCGGAGAAGAAATGATGCGTGAGGAAGGAATCAACGCATTGCTGTCTTTTTCAGTGCACGCTGGACTGTGCTGCTTTATTTATTACACTAACCAGATGCTTTGTGCAAAATCATTGTTTCCATTGTAGTCTATAGAGTAGGACTCTTATTCATTTGAAAATTCATATTTTAACTTGTGTATGTTGGATTTTTGTTGTTTTGGTCTTGTTTGATTCAGATCATTATTACATATTCTTCTAAATTGGTGTGGTGTTTATTTTGTAGTGCTTTCACTGTATTACTGTGTGTGTTGGTACAAATACTTCACACATTGCTTCTGAGATAAGCCTGCCAAGATGTGCCAAGCTACCACGTGGGTAAGCAGGTGTTATCTAAGTGTGCTTCTCCATTACTATGACTGGAGTGAGGGCCCTTGCTTGGACAGGTGGTAACCTGACTGCCAACCAAAGACCCCATTTCTAACACCCCCTCATGAGGCAAACCATACACCTGCTACCAGATTTGCTGGAGCATTTGCAGGGGGTGTGGGCGAGTGAGAGGGAGGCAGAGCATAGTTGACTGGTAGGTTGGTGGAAGTTCAGACAGGTTGATATAGACTGGTCCTTGGTTGTGCAGTGCTTTGCAGGTGTGAGCCATCAGCTTCAAATTGCATTTCTTCCGTATAGGGAGCCATTGGAGTTTTCTGAGGTGGGGGTGATGTGGGTCCACCTGGGTAGTGTAGTACCATCTTGCCTAGCATGTTACCCCCATTTTCACTGTATGTATGTTTGTTTTTGCCTATGTGTGCCAGGCAGGACCCCAGTGCTCATAATGTTTGCCCTGTATGTGTTCCCTGTGTAGTGCCTAACTGTATCACTGAGGCTCTGCTAACCAGAACCTCCGTGTTTATGCTCTCTCTGCTTTCACAATTGTCACTGCAGGCTAGTGACCATCTTCACCAATTCTGATTGGCATACTGGAACACCCTTATAATTCCCTTGTATATGGTACATAGGTACCCAGGGTATTGGGGTTCCAGGAGAACCCTATGGGCTGCAGCATTTCCTTTGCCAACCATAGGGAGCTCAGACAATTCTTACACAGGACTGCCACTGCAGCCTGAGTGAAATAACGTCTACGTTATTTCACAGCCATTTTTCACTGCACATAAGTAACTTATAAGTCTCCTATATGTCCTATATGTCTAACCCTTACTTGGTGAAGGTTAGGTGCCAAGTTACTTAGTGTGTGGGCACCCTGGCACTAGCCAAGGTGCCCCCAAATTGTTTAGGGCAAATTCCCCGGACTTTGTGAGTGCGGGGACACCATTACATGCGTGCACTACATATAGGTCACTACCTATATGTAGCTTCACAATGGTAACTCCGAACATAGCCATGTAACATGTCTAGGATCATGGAATTGTCACCCTAATGCCATTCTGGTATTGGGGGGACAATTCCATGCATCCCCGGGTCTCTAGCACAGAACCCGGGTACTGCCAAACTGCCTTTCCGGGGTCTCCACTGCAGCTGCTGCCGCTGCCAACCCCTCAGACAGGATTCTGCCCCCCTGGGGCCTGGGCAGCCCAGTCCCAGGAAGGCAGAACAAAGGATTTCCTCTGAGAGCGGGTGTTATACCCACTTCCTTTGGAAATAGGTGTGAAGGGCTGGGGAGGAGTAGCCTCCCCCAGACTCTGGAAATGCTTTGATGGGCACAGTTGGTGCCCATCTCTGCATAAGCCAGTCTACACCGGTTCAGGGATCATCCAGCCCTGCTCTGGTGCAAAACTGGACAAAGAAAAGGGGAGTGACCACTCCCCTGACCTGCACCTCCCAGTGTGTCCCAGACCTCTGCCATCTTGGATTCAGAGGTGTTGGGGCACAATGGACTGCTCTGAGTGGCCAGTGCCAGCAGGTGATGTCAGAGACCCCTCCTGATAGGTGCTTACCTCTTTCAGTAGCCAAGCCTCCTTTCTCAGTAGCCAAACCTCCTTTTCTGGCTATTTAGGCCCATATTTATACTTTTTGACGCTAAACTGCGCTAACGCAGTTTAGCGTCAAAAAATTTTGCGCCGTCTAACGCCATTCTGAAGCGCCATGCGGGCGCCGTATTTATGGAATGGCGTTAGACGGCGCAATCAGACCGGCGCTGCCTGGTTTGCGTGGGAAAAAACCACGTAGACCAGACAGCGCCGGCGTAGGGGGAAAATGGCGTATGGGCGTCTTAAAATGGGGCAAGTCAGGTTACGTCGAAAAAATCGTCGTAACCCGACTTGCGCCATTTTTTTTCGACGCCCATCCCCCATCAACATGACTCCTATCATTGTAAAGATAGGAGTCATGCCCCCTTGCCCAATGGCCATGCCCAGGGGACTTCTGTCCCCTGGGCATGGTCATTGGGCATAGTGGCATGTAGGGGGGCACAAATCAGGCCCCCCTATGCCCAAAAAAATTATTAAAAAAAAAAAAAAAAAACTTACCTGAACTTACCTGAATGTCCCTGGGGTGGGTCCCTCCAGCCTTGGGTGTCCTCCTGGGGTGGCCAAGGGTGGCAGGGGGGGTCCCTGGGGGCAGGGGAGGGCACTCTGGGCTCATTTTGAGCCCACTTGTCCCTTAACGCCATGCCTGACCCAGGCGTTAAAAAGCGGCGCAAATGCGCCGTTTTTAGCCACGCTCACTCCCGGGCGTCTCTTTTGCCCGGGAGTATAAATACCACGTAAAGGCCTGGGAGTCATTTTTTAGACGGGAACGCCTCCCTTGCATATCATTAACGCAAGGAAGGGGTTCACGCTAAAAAATGACGCACATTCCGGGAACTTTGGCGCTAGACGCCTCTAACGCCATAGTATAAATATGGCGTTAGTTGGCGTTAGTTTAGCGTCTAATTTGCGTCGAAAAAAACGACGCAAATTCGGCGCAAACGGAGTATAAATACGGCCCTTAGTGTCTCTCCTCTGGGCTATTCCTCAGATTACGAATGCAAGAGCTCACCAGAGATCCTCTGCACTTCCCTCTTCGACTTCTGCCAAGGATTGACTGCTGACTGCTCCAGGACGCCTGCAAAACCGCAACAAAGTAGCAAGACGACTACCAGCAACCTTGTAGCGCCTCCTCCTGATGGCTTTCTCGACTGTTTCCTGGTGGTGCATGCTCTGAGGGCTGTCTGCCTTCACCCTGCACTGGAAGCCAAGAAGAAATCTCCAGTGGGTCGACTGAATCTTCCCCTTGCCAACGCAGGCACCAAACTTCTGCATCACCGGTCCTCTGGGTCCCCTCTCATCTTGACGAGCATGGTCCCTGGAACACAGGAGCTGGGTCCAAGTGTCTCCCACAGTCCAGTGGCCCTTCTGTCCAAAATTGGTGGAGGTAAGTCCTTGCCTCCCCACGCCAGACAGCAAACCTGTGTACTGAGTGATTTGCAGCTGCTCCGGCTTCTGTGCACTTTTACAAGGATTCCTTTGTGCACAGCCTAGCCTGGGTCCCCAGCACTCCGTCCTGTATTGCCCAACTCGCTGAGTTGGACTCCGATGTCGTGGGACCCTCCTTTGTGACTCTGAGTCGACTGCTGTCCTCAGATCTCATAGGTGCCTGCTCCGGTACTTCTGCGGATGCTGCCTGCTTCTGTGGGTGCTCTCTGAGTTGCTGAGTGCCCCCCCTCTGTCTCCTCCTCCAAGGGGCGACATCCTGGTCCTTCCTGGGCCCCAGCAGCACCCAAAAACCTCAACCGTGACTCTTGCAGCTAGCAAGGCTTGTTTGCGGTATTTCTGCCTGGAAACACTTTTGCAACCTCCAGCACGCCGTGGGACATCTTCCATCCACAGGAGAAGTTCCTAGGCCTTTTCGCTGTTGCAGAATCTTTGGCTTCTTCCACCTTGAGGCAGCTCTTTTGCACCTTTATCTGGGGTTTAGTGGGCTCCTGCCCCCCCTGGACACTTTCATGACTCTTGGACTTGGTCCCCTTCCTTTACATGTCCTCAGGTCCAGGAATCCGTCTTCAGTGTTTTGCTGTTGCTTGTGGTTCTTGCAGAATCCCCTATCACAACTTTTCTGTCCTTCTGGGCTAGTAGGGTAACTTTACTCTTACTTTTCAGGGTCTTGGGGTATTTTGGACACTCTTACTGTTTTCTTAAAAGTCCTAGTGACCCTCTACAACTTCCCATAGGCCTGGGGACCATTCGTGATTTGCATTCCACTTTTGGAGTATATGGTTTGTGTTGCCCCAGGCCTTTGTCTACCTATTACATTCTATTGTGATTCTACAGTTTTTGCACTACCTTTCTTACTGTTACTTACCTGTTTTGGATTTGTGTATACATAATTTGTGTATATTACTTACCTCCTAAGTGATGATATCCCCTGAGATACTTTTGGCATATTGTCACTAAAATAAAGTACCTTTATTTTTAGTAACTCTGAGTATTGTGTTTTCTTATGATATTGTGCTATATGATATAAGTGGTATAGTAGGAGCTTTGCATGTCTCCTAGTTCAGCCCAAGCTGCTTTGCCATAGCTACCTCTATCAGCCTAAGCTGCTAGAAACACCTCCATTCTACTAATAAGGGATAACTGGACCTGGCACAAGGTGTAAGTACCACAGGGTACCCACTATAAGCCAGGCCAGCCTCCTACAGGTAGATTAAGGGTGAGTCTGGCAGCGGATTTCTGTATTGTCTGGAATCTTTGCAGAATGTGTGCAGAGATACCAGAGTAGAGGGCTTTGCCATAGTTTAGATAGCTGGTGATTAGGGCCTGAGTGACGGTACATCTGGTGTTGAGGGGAGCTATCTGAAGTTGTTTCGTAACATTTGAAGTGTGAGAAACCAGGCAGGGGAGACAGCATTGATCTGCATCTTCATGGTCAGTTTGCTGTCCAGGATTATGCCAAGGTTTCTGGCATGGTCATTCAGTTTGGGTGATGATCCTAATTGTGAGGGCCACCAGGAGTCATTCCAAGGGGTGGTGTTGTTGCTGAAGATCAGCACTTCTATTTTCTCTGTGTTGATCTTCAGAGGTTTGTCCTTCATCTAGTTGCGGACTCTTGTCGTGGACCTGTGGAAGTTGATTATCATGTTGATGGAGCCTTCTGAGAGTTAGAGGATGAGCTGAGTGTTGTCTGCGTAGGATATATTTAGTCTGTGGGATCTGATGATGTTGGCCAAAAGGATCATGTAGTTACTGAAAAGGGTGGGACTGAGGGAGAAGCCTTGAGGAACACTGCAGATGATGTCCTTGGTTCAGAGATGAACTGTGGTAGGCGAACCGTCTGTGTTCTTCCGGTGAAGAAAGAGGCAATGTGCTTGAGGGTATTTCCTTGGATTCCAATGTGATGCAGTCTTTTGATCAGAGTATAATGAGATACAGTGTTCAAGGCTGCTGAGAGGTGGAGGAGGATCAAAGTTGCTGGATCATTTTCTTTCTTCACAGGAATCAATGCTAGACAAGGTCAATGGATCTTTGGACCTTGTATAAGTGTGTGGAAAAACAGGCAACAAATTTCAATAGCAGTCAATTCAACTAAAAAGTATGATCAATTTGGCCATACAAGAAAAACTTCAGTCGGGGAATAAAGTTAAGGGGTTTTATTACAAACGTAAACTCAAAGTCATGTAGACAATCCTCAGGACAAAGTTATAAAAATACAGTATCATCAAGGGTTGACCGAGGTGATGAAATAGGTTCAGTCGAACTAACATTAACAGAACTAAACATTCCACAAATATAATTCAGAACTTCAGCAGACGTCTCTTATGAACAGAAAAAAACATTGCTCAGTTTTGATAAGCATTAAGGTAATTCAAATCATCAAGTTTCAATTTACTTTGAGTAAGGGAAGACCCTACAGATTTGGTAATCAGGGATTAACATGCGCTGGGCGAAACACATGCGGGCAAAAGGCGCAAGGGACAAACAGGGCAAAAAGAATGTGGAGAAAAGGTAATCTTGGGTTACAGGTCACTGACTGAGATGGGCAAAAGGCAAAAAAAAAAAAAAGAAGGCATGAGCAATGCAGAAGCTCGGTCAAGAGTCATCTTCCTTGGGTTATGGAAGAATCTCTAAGTCTCAGCAAGGCATTTCAAAGGGGCAGGGAGGACAATACCTCTCAAAGTCCAAGGGGCTCAGCAAGCATTATGTGATGGGGCACGCATCTGGAAAAGGACATATCCTCTCCTGCATCAGGTCCTTTTTTTCTTGAGCTGGTCACATGAGGTAAGTCGGTGATCTGTGTTCATTTTGGGGAGTATGTGAAAGTGTAAGACTTGTGAGAGCTGGGGCTGGGGTTCAAAGTTCTTGCAGATGGGGTGGTCTTGTGGAAAAAGTCGGTGAGTCTGTCACATAGTTCTTCGAAGGGGGTGATGCTGTTTTCTGTGGCTGCGAGGTTAGCAAACTCTCTGATTATATTGAGCTCTTTGTTGTGGTTGGAGCGGGACTCGATGAGGTTGGCTAGAGCATTCCTCTTCGTCAAGTCTCATTAGCCTGTGGGAGGAGTTAAGGGAGGTCTTGAAGAAGGTCCTGTCTGAGGAGTCGTTAATTGTGCCCCATGTTCTTTCCAGTTGCTTTTAGTGGCAGTTTGCTGTTCCCAGTTCGTTGCTGTACCATCTTGCCTACTTAGTGGATCTCCTGGGTCTGCCAATCATGATAGGGGAGATGATGTCAGCACAGTGGGTGATCGAGGAGTTGAATTGTTTGACAGCATGGTCCAGGTTTGATGCAGTATTATGGCAGGATTTTTTGAGAGCGTCGGCCCATTGGCTCTGTGATTCTATCCTCCAGCTGCAATGGGGGGTGCTGAGCACCTCAGCAGTAGAGGTGCAGGGGCTGGAGAGTTTGAAGTGGACGATAGAGTTGTTGGGCCAGGTGAGTTTGTTGACATGGCTGTACTTGACGCTGTTGCTGGTGGTGGATATAGGGTCTAGCATGTGTCCTGTGCTATGGGTAGGGTCTGTGACAAGTTGGGTGTGTCTGATGTTATTCATGCTGCTGTGGAGGCTAGCAGTGTTAGTGTTGTTGAGGTTATCAAGGTGGAAGTTTAGATCTCCAAGAAGATGCAGTTCTTGGAATCTATGGCGAGAGGGGCGAGGAAGTTAAAGATGACATTGCAGAAGCTAGGGCATGGTCCACGTGGTCTGTAGGCAAGGGTTTAGGAGGCTGGCACTCTATGTAGTTTGCAAAACCAGGCACACTATGCAGAGGATTCGGGCAACCACATGTTGGTTTACAGAGGTAAAAATTAGACGACCTAATTCTCTAATTTTTATGGTAGCTTAGTTGAGCAGTTTGGAACATCTAGGAGAAGTGCAAAACATTTGTTGTACTCACAGTATCAATAAAGCAAGACACACACTCAAAAGAATAACTCAAGACCAATACAAAAATACTTCAGATTTTCATAACAGTTTTAAGACAAAGATCATCAAAATTGGGTAACTACTTTTTAAGTTATGGTTTTTCAAAGTTTGAAAAATTACTTGGTTCTGTGCGCAATTACGTACCATAGAGCTCAATTGAGAAATATTTTAAAAATCCATATAAAATCAGACAATGCGTTTACCAATGTCTCCTTTTACAAGTAGGTTGAGGTTTTCAGTGGGCTCCATGGACCAGCTGGAGAAGTTAAAGCGGTTACCAGTTTTGGCGGGAGCAGCTAGAGAAGGTCTTTACCGCTGGTGCAAGGCAACTGCAAGGACCACTCTGAAAAGCACTGCACAGGTGGACTGAAAGGTAAGTCTGGTTGGTCCTCTTGGGGTGTCGAGGTTGCAAGTGGTGGGGGACCCTTACAACACAGCTGGAAATTCGGTGCAGGGCACAGGGCAGCCACGTGCAGAGCAAATCGGTGAGCCAGGAGCTGTGCGCAATGATGCCCTTGGAAGCAGGAGGTAGGTTGCTTTGAGGGTTTCTTTCAGGTCAGCAGGGGCACTCTGGTGGGATGTCCTGGTGTTTTCTGAAGTCCCTCAAGGGGGACTTCCACCTTCCTTTTTCAGTCTAGAGTGGACTGTTCTTCTAGTGCCCATCATTTAGTGTTTAATACCTAGTGCTACTGCATGGTTCAGCCACTGGAGATTGCAGTGCCACCAAATTTTGCACACTGGTAGGTATTGTCCTACCTCCACCCAGGAAAGGCTTTGCTCTGGGACCCAGAGAGCAGTATCTCTCAGCCCGGAGTTCCATAATCTTGTCTGGTGGTGGCAGGCTGGTTGTGACCTTCCAGCAACCATGCCAGTGATAGTTAGATTTGCAAAGGTCACCTCTACATAAGCCCCTGGAAACATTTTGGATTTATCATTGTGAGTTGCTTGATACCAAACAACCCAAGCTTCAGAGTAGCTATCATGTAGCTGTGAACCTCATACTGGCCAATGTCCAGCGCATGCAATCCAAGTGGCTGCTCTTTTCACTTACTATTTCCCAGGTTTGGCAAGGACACAGAAGAGGCATATTGCTCAAGCATCTATGCCCACACATGTAGTATAGTGCACCCTGTCTTATGGCTTGAAACCCTGCCAGAGGGGTCACGTACCTATATTGCATGCAATGTGTAGTGGTCAGGGCACATAGGATGTGTGCCATGTCGAGTTTGCATTTTATGACTGAACTAGGAAACTCAGCCTGCAGTGGCAGTGCTGGGTGCATCTGGATGCATGGCCCATGAGGGAGGCACAATCTGTGCTGCTGCCCTCAGGGGCCTACCCTCAGTACCCCATGCCCTGGGTACCTAAGTAACATTTACTAGGGACTTAAAGTGGCAGCCTACGGTGTTGCCAATTGTATCAATACCTTTGCAGTTCTAGGGAAAGAACACTGGCACTGAGGACCTGGTTAGCAGGATCCCAGTGCACTCCCATCCAAGTTGCATCCAGGAACCAGGCACAAAGTGTGTTGGGGGAGCACTGCAACAGGTTATTAGTTTCCCAGAAGGTGCCTCTGTTGGTGGAATTTCTATCTGTTTGAAGTTCAGGTCTTCCATGGTTTAGATGGGGCCTTCTGCCTCTGTTGTGTAGTTGATGTTTTCTTTGTGAATGATGGCGATCCCTCTTCAAGGGTTTATTGATGCGCTCTCGGTATGTGATCTTCTATATGTCAGGTGTTACTGTGGCGATATCAGGAGCAGACGTGGGGGTGAGCCAGGTCTTGGTGGGGAAGATCATTTTGGGGGTGAGGGTGGTGATGAGGTCCCAAAACTCGGTGCCGTGTTTACTGAGTGAGCGTTTGAACGCTTGATAAATATGCAATATAGTATATAGGCTCATTGAGGTTCAGAATAAATACTTTAAGAAAGCTGCAACCCCAGTCATCCCGGAGCTGCTGACATCTCCAGGTCTTCCCTCAACTGTGTGCGAACGCCTCTCAACATTCCTTTACAGAATTCTGATACAACATACACTTCACATGTCCACCTTCCTCATGATTGGACATGGAAAGAACAAGAATATAAAACTGTAAACACAATATAAACATTAAAAGAAACATGATACATATTCCCACTCCTAAGAAAACATCCACTACTCCCAAGTGACTTAACCAAGTCCCATCACTCACATACCATACATCAGCAAGATCTTTAAAAAAGCAGTGTATGTTTAATTCCAAGACCACATCAATGCTGAGCAACACCTCAACCTCAGTCTGATTTCAGATCATGCTGCAGCACGGAAACTGGTAGCACAGATGATGCCTCTTCACCACAGATAAAGATGCTCCCTGCCTCTTGATATTGCTGGACCTCTCAGCTTCCTTTGACGCACTCCAACATTCCACCCCATCTACACCTGGAGTCTTAAATGGGATTCACCGCAATGTCCTTGTGTGGTTCTCCACCTACCTTTCCAATTGAAACCTGTTTGTTCACGTGGGTGTGTCCAGGTAACAAAAATCCCTATGGTATGTGGAGTTGCCAAGGGCTCCATGCTGTCTCCTTTCATCTTCAGCCTATACATGAAACTGTTTGGTGCTGCACACACAGATAACTGCATCAAGGAGCACCAGTATGTCAATGATAAACACTTTTACTTGAATGTCTCCTCTGCTTCAGACATCATGCCTCTCAACACTGTTTGCACATCAACCAGACCTGGATGTCCAGTCTACCTAACACTCAACCCAACTAAGGAACATTAATCAAGATACAGTAGAAACTTGGCAAAATGAAATTAACATTGACAGCTTCGAAGCTCAACTTTCACAGAATGCCAAGTCACTGGGACTCACCCTGGACATCAGCATCACAATGAAGAAACACATATATCTTCATAATGCCTCCATACATACATATATGCATACATATATCTTGGCAAAGCAAGGAGAAGCCTTCACAGCTCCGGAGAATGTGTGAATTCTAAGTTAGAAGCTTAAGATCAGAGCAAACCAAAAATACAGAACCCCACACACATATTACCTACATTTCTCCCTACCCCACACACAAGCTAACATTTCTCTTTCAATTGTGGAGTATTTTCCTCAGAGAGGAGAAAGAGAGTGGGAAACAAACAATATGGTTACTTCCCATCCACAATGTTTTTTTGGGACAAAACAGCACGCAACCCTTTCCCACGGGCAGCTGTTGTAATTACGCTTCTAATACTTGAGATAAACCCTCAATGCGAGACTTCTTCACAGGGCAAGAGTCCAAAGCCCACAATCCCTGGTATGTCCCTGGAGGCAGGGGCCTTATCATTGTGCCAGACAATCGCATAAATTGCTACCACTGTGCCCCAACACAGGACAAGTATGGGCCATGAGAGGGCGTGTCTTTGCCTTTCATCGCCAGGTAGAGGCTGGGCAACCCTTCTTTGCTCCTGATTTTTCCTTCCAATTTTTGTGGTTGATCCCTTATTTTAGAAGCTCTTTCCTCTTTACCTCTGTGAACAATGAGGAAACATAAGCCTGCGCCGATCTAGCCTCTGCAAGGCTCAACAATTGATGGATTTTTGGTGAAAGTGTAGGGGGTCAGATATAAAGATATCAAGCTTGCTGAGAGATGCCTCCTTTCCACAGGAGACTTCTTTCTGCCTACGCATGGGTGACTGCCACAACAAAAATCTCCCTCCCTATTTGTCAATTCTTAGTGAAGTTCAAGCAATACCTGAGGTATCTGTGCCTTTGCTTCAGCCTAGTGAGGAGTTATCTCCCTTCAATTGTATCCTCCAAAACACTTTTCAATCTCCTGGGGTGGGCCCAGAGGCAAAGCGCAGGAAAAGACATTTGAAGATAAATGTGACTGTGATCCACAGTAGCACTGTAATGCAGGCGGGGTGGATTTTCATTATTAATTGGACCTGATTGAGATGGTTTCTAAGCTCCGTGTCCTAATAGAAAACAAACTCAACACCTTTTCTGACCTGCTGAAGGCTATCACACTCAAACTGGAAAACTGGACAGGGACAGATGTTGAATCATCATATGTTATGGTGTCAATTGTTTCTTGCAGCATGTAAGTAATGATACTAACATTTGGTTTTGTCTCTTACCTACTTAGCCTCTGTGTTATTGTGAGCTATCACAAGAGGGAGTATGGGGCACAAGGCTATGATTGGGGAGGGCAGGACTGAAGGGGAAGGCAGGTCTCAGGAACTTCTAGAGATCGAGCTTGGGAGAAGAGGTTACAGACAGTACCCGTATGTTGTTGTTAAAGAAAATGTCCAGACTCTGAGGCCTGAAGCTGTGGAGTTCACAGATCAGCTAAAAAATGATGTCACCCTTTGACATAGTAGCAATGTTAGACCCAGATTTATGGTGGCCTAGCGCCATTCCAACCCCACATTAGTGTAAAGTTTTTACGCTAATGTGGTGTTGGAAGGGCAACAATACAGTGCCATATTTAAAAAGTAATGCAATGCTTGCATTGCGCCACTTTGTAACCCCTTGCACCACATTATGCCTGCACTAGGCATAATGTATACAAAGGGGGCATTCCGGCACTAGGGGGACCATAAAAATGGTGCAATGGAATCTATGAGATTCCTTTTCGCCATTTTTATTGCCATTTTTTAATGCTTGCTAAGTGCAGGCGTTAAAAAGAGGCTCCCATTGTGTTCAGTTGGCCTCTGGGTGCTTTGCAGGATTAGCGTCAAATATTTGATGCTAGTCCTCCAAAGCACCGGAATAGTGTAAAAAATTATGACACTAGTCACCCTGACTACCGCCACAGTGCACCATATTTTAAATACGGCACACACATGGTGGTGTTACGAGCGCGCTAACCGGCGCCGCTTTTCATAAATCTGGCCCTTTGTTTTTAGGTTGCAGCTATTTACCCTGCCACTGGGTAAAAAGTGAATCTTCTCTGCTATTTACTTGCCCACTGGCTAAATAGCAGATACAATTTACTATTTGGCCAGAAACTTTCAAACTAGAAGAGAAACTTCACTATTTACATGGCCGCTAGTTAAATTGTGGAGATTCTGCACTGTTCAGCTAGTGGATGTGCAAACAGCAGTAAAACCCCACTATTTACCTGCCCAATGGTTAAACAGTAGAGATTTTGCACTGTTCGGCTGGTAATCGTACAAATAGAGAAAACGTATCTGTTTACCCAGCTGCTGTATTAATAGTAGTTATTCTGCACTATTTGGCTGGCCAAATTACAAATAACAAAAAGTAGTCAAGCAAACAAAAAACTTCACTGATTAAACAGCTGCTGGGTAAACTAGCAGACATGTAAAATTAAGCCAGTACCCGTGCAAACAGCAAATAATCAATAATTTATGTGGCTGCTGGCTGATTACATTTACAGAAATTATATATCATTTGACCAGTGCCCTGACACATATCAAATAAATTGCACTAGTTATCTGTCAGCTTGCTAAATAGCAGAAATGATGTACTGTATTGCTGGTGGCCTTGCAAATTACTTCAAAGGAAGCTTCATTATTCACCTGGTGGCTGGCAAAATTGTAGACATGACCTGTCCAGTACTTATGCCAATATCAGAGGAACTTAACAATTTACCTGGCTCCTGTCTAAAGAGCTTATCTTTTGTTTTATAGTACCTTTCATAGATTTCAACAGGTACTTACACCAGATAGAACTGAAAGCATGAAGTGAAAAAAGGCAACTTTCTCCCTATGAAAGTTAGGGTTGTGATGTAATAATATTTCTTTCACAAAAAATGGTTGAGAATTCTGGAAATACTTTGGCCCATATTTATACTTTTTGACGCTAAACTGCGCTAACGCAGTTTAGCGGCAAAAAAATTTGCGCCGTCTAACGCCATTCTGAAGCGCCATGCGGGCGCCGTATTTATGGAATGGCGTTAGACGGCGCAATCAGACCGGCGCTGCCTGGTGTGCGTGGAAAAAAACCACGTAGACCAGGCAGCGCCGGTGTTGGGAAAAAATGACGTTAGGGCGTCTTAAAATGGCGCAAGTCAGGTTGACGCTAAAAAATCGTCTTAACCCGATTTGCGCCATTTTTTCGACGCCCAGACGCCATTTCATGACTCCTGTCTTAGTAAAGACAGGAGTCATGCCCCCTTGCCCAATGGCCATGCCCAGGGGACTTGTGTCCCCTGGGCATGGTCATTGGGCATAGTGGCATGTAGGGGGGCACAAATAAGGCCCCCCTATGCCACAAAAAAAATAAAAAAATAAAAAAAATTATACTTACCTGAACTTACCTGTACTTCACTGGGATGGGTCCCTCCATCCTTGGGTGTCCTCCTGGGGTGGGCAGGGGTGGCAGGGGATGTCCCTGGGGGCAGGGGAGGGCACCTGTGGGCTCATTCTGAGCCCACAGATCCCTTAACGCCTACCCTGACCCAGGCGTTAAATTCAGGCGCAAATGCTGGTTTTTTTGACCCGCCACCTCCCGGGCGTGATTTTTGCCCGGGAGTATAAATACGACGCATTTGCGTCGCCGTCATTTTTTTAGACGGGAACGCCTTCCTTGCATCTCATTAACGCAAGGAAGGCATTCACGCAAAAAAATGACGCTCTTTCTTCATACTTTGGCGCTAGACGCGTCTAACGCCAAAGTATAAATATGGCATTATTTTTGCGCCGAATTTGCGTCGAAAAAAACGACGCAAATTCGGCGCAAACGGAGTATAAATACGGGCCTTTGTGCGAATAAAAAATTGTATTTTGCAAACCCATGTATGCACTCGTACAAAAATACTCAGGGCCTCATTTACAAGGTTCGTGGTGCACGGCAGTGCCGAAAAGTGACTTGCTGCGCCTCCCTGTGCCATTGGGGAAGGGTAGAACTGCGCCATGTCTACAAGATATGACGCATGTTGTGGGTTACCCGAGTAAGACCTTAACACCACTCTGGAGGCTTTATAAAACCAGATAACTCGTGATAATCTGTCCCAAAACTGTAGTTACTTTATTCTCATTTGTGTACTTATTTTTGCATTCCTTGATTGCGCTCTTTAATCGTCCCTTTTCTTTTCTTTTATTTCTTGTGTTCTTTTAGTCTCTTTCTTTCTCTCTTTATTATTATATCTCTTCTTTGGTGGTCTTGTACATTATTCTCCCTCTTGTCTCCTTCAGATGTGCCTCAAGGTCCCATTGCTGCCATACAGGAGCATGAGAGGAAACAGAAGACAGAGCCACAGAAGGTAAGTGTGTTATTCTGGGGATATGTATTTTTTATAGTGCTTATAAGCTCCTTATAGTGAAATTGTGAAGAGTGTTTCAAACTGGAAAAAAACATGTGTTTTCCCTTAGGAGTCTAGTTCTTTGTGCAATTGTTCCTCTCCATTTGTTCTTATTATAGGGCCCCCTCCACTCCCTTCCTTATCCTTATTTTCTCATTTCCTTTTTAGCCGGGCGCTAACAGAGTCCTGGATACGGGCACATACCTGAGCTAGCAACATCCCTCCTGGGACGTCGTGGGCTGCTGGGTCCTGAAACTGGGGCATGTTGATTTTGTCGGCGTTCTGTTTTTCCTGGACACCCTCGTCTGCTTGGTTTTTACTCCTGTTGCGGTTGCATGCGTCCTCTCCTCTTCCTGGGTGTTTGTGCTCCTCGTTCGGTTCCGCGGCGTCTTGTTCCCCCTCCTCCTCCGTGCGAGTCTCCTTTTCTGGGTTCTGTCCGAGGATGTGCTCACACAGGTACGGGATTCCTTCTACTGTGCCCCGGGGGCACGCTCCTAATGGCCCGATCCCTTGTGTGTCCCGGCGGGGCCGATAATCCTGCTATAGTGCATTTCTGTCCTTTCCCCCTACTCTGTTACACAAATTGCTGCCCAGCACCAATGCAGGGACACCTTCCTGCACAAATACAATCACAAGGGGTATTGCAGCATACATTGAGGAAAGAGTGGGGAGAAATAGATATTTCTCCCTATTGCGTCATTCTTATGCTACTCCTGAGGTGACGTAGAAATCTGACGCACTCCCAGACTTGTAAATTTGGGAATGTATCAGATTCCTTCGGGTTCCATGGGTGTTGCCTGGGAACACCCCAAGCAACACCAATGGAATGCCCCTTTCACGTGGTGGTAAGCGTGAAAGGGGTCCATATTTACAAGGCCATTAAAAGCCACACAGGGTGGCTTTGTGTGGCCTTGTATATATGGGCTGATACACTGCACCTTTGGAGTGTAAAAAAAAACAACGCTCCGGTGGTGCAGTGTGCCTCTGGGGTAGCTTATTTGAGGCCCTGAATCTCAAAGGGTTGCAAAATGACCTGCCTAATTAATATTCATTAGGGAATGAAAAATTGCGATCTTCTGGGATTGGCTGTAATCACAGGGATAGTGGCCTGCAAGGGACCTCACCCGAAATATGACTGCATTCCAACATGGAAAACATTTTTTTTCAAGGCAGACAATGGCCCTCATTATGACAGTAGCAGTCAGCTGACCACCACGCCGGCGATGGCGGCAGTACCGTCACCAGGCTGGCGGTGAAGACTGCCAAATAATGAACATGGAGGTGATCTTTCCCATAGACAGCCAATGTACCACCCGAACCGCCAGTGCGGTCCGCCCACTGACAACGGTGGTACTCATCTTCAGGCAGGCGGAAGACAACGACCGACCCACCATATTATGACATAAAGGACCGCCAGGATTTCCAGGGGGGGACAACCGCCACCAAAAGCCTGGTGGAAACACAACACATAAACGCTGACGAAGACAACAGTGGTGAGTACAGCCGCCTAGCACACAAGGGAGGCAGGGGAGAGTGACACACCCACACGCACAACACACACCAAACACACATACCACACACCCAGATCAATCTGCACAGTAAATCAATAGCAACATAACCCAGGAGCAAAGAAAGCTAGGACACATACCTCTGGTCCAACCACTGTGGAAACAGCGATCTCAATTAAATATATAAATACATATATATATATATAACTATATATATATATATATATGTACATATGTACATATATACAGCAAGGGCCATTGGCCAGTCCACAGTCAACAAATGGCCACAGGGCAACGTCCAAGGCCCACCTTGACTCTTGACAGCCCAGTCGCTCCACTGGTCAGGGGCATCATGATGATGTTAGGCAGGCACCTCAGGGGGTGGGGGTCGAATTGACAGAGGGGGTTTCATCTTGGGAGGGGGGTCCTTGGGCTTGGGAGGGGGCTGGTCTTTACCCTTCTGTTTAGGGACGGTGAGTAGGCTTGGGGCGGAGTACCACTCTTGTGACCCTTAGTGGCAGGTGTAGTTTTAGGGGGAGGAACAGGAGTCGACTGGGAGCTGGAGGTCCTGGGCTGGGGGGAGGGATCTTTCTCTTACGGGCAGGACAGGGGGGAGGGAAGAGGCCAAGGCAGGAAAGGAAAAGCTTCTTAGTACCAAGGGGAGGGGTTGTGGGAGGAGGATTGGGAGTGGCGGTAGAGGGATTGGTTGTTGGCGGAGTGGGTGTGCTGGACTTGGGTGCAGGTGCATGGACAGTGTGCGTGTGTGAGGTGGATGGCTGTTGGGTGTCTGAGTGCGAGCGTTTATGTGTAATTCGAGGGGGGCAGACAGGGTGGGAGAGGACAAACAGGACATGTGTATGTATGTTGTTGTGGTGTCTGCAAGTGAAGTGGGTGTACTGCATGAGGTTGTGATGGTGGTGGTGGTGACTGCGTATGTGGTGTGTGGGGTGCATGTCTGCATGTCTGCTGTTGTGGTGACAGTAGGCAAGGCTGTACAGGTGGCAGAATCTGGGGCTGATAATGTAGTGAATGAAGGTGTAAGTGTTGATGTGACTGTGAGGGAGGAGGGGGAGACAGTGGAGGCAGTGGCTGTTGTAGTATGTGTATCTGGGAGTTGGCTGTGTGTGTGCTAGTGGAGTGAATTGTGGTGCCTGTGTTTGTCTGTGCGAGTCCTGTCTGTTGTTTTGGGTGCATGCTTGTCAAATTGTGTGCATGGGATGGGTTTAGGGAGAGGGCTTTGGGACTGGGAACAGGTAGTTGGCGGGAGGATGGTAGAGGCAGGGACACTGGCTGCCATCATAGAGCATGCCAGAGCCTGAAACAATCGCTATAGGGCAGCCAAGCCACCATGAATGCCCTCCAGGCAGGCATTGCATTGCTGCATCTGGGATGAAAGTCCCTGATGGCATTCACTATGGTTGACTGCCCTAGAGAGATGGGTCTCATGAGGTCAATAGCCTCCTCACTGAAGGCAGCAGGGGTGACAGGGGCAGGGCCTGAGGTGCCTGGGTGAAGGAGACACCTACCCTCCTGGGTGAGCGGGCACTGGCAACCGGGTGGGGGGCTACTGGGAGGGCAATGCTGGTACGGGGCGGAAACTCTCGTAGCTGGGGTGGTAACAGAGGGGTTTGCCACAACCAGGGAGCTTCCATTGGAGGAGGAATCAGAGTCTGTAGTTGTCATTCCTGTCTCCCCCGTGGTGCTCTGCTCGCCCTCCAACCCACTGGTCCCATCGGCGTCTGTGCTCTCTGCCTCCTGGGTCCCGTGGGCTACTGTTCCCCCACTCGCCGGTGCCCCTGCTCCTTCACCAGATGATGCTAATGCACACGAGGACAGGATGAGAAAAGGAGAGAGGGTGGAGGAGAAAGAAAGGGAGCACAGGGTCAATCACAGCACCAACAGCACATTTGGCATACACATCACAATCACTCACTGGGTCTAACACAGTACAGTATGGACCAGAATGGCAAACCATTACCTGGGTACAACAGCAGTAAAGAACACAAACACTACCATCTGCACACCTACTGGGAATCATTAAGCCCTGTCTGCCATGGCATGCTAGCTACTTACCAATACCAAATATACATACCACCCTATATAGGTAAGCAGGACCACACAGGAAAAGCTAAACTGGCATATTGGGGCACCCACTGACTAGAACCACACACTCTGTACTCACCCCCTTGTGGCTGCTGTGCTGCCCTCAAGCGCCCATCCAACTCAGGATTGGCCACCACCAGTATACGGGCCATTAAGGGGGTCAGGCTCCGACGGGCACCTTCCCCTCATTGGGAGGCCGTCCCCAAATTTCCTGAAGTTGGTGCTCTGCCGGCTATGGACCCCCAGGGTCTGCACGACCTTGGCAAAGGCACTCCACAACCCTTCCTTTTGATAGGCCCTGACCTGCAGAGAAGACACAGACAGAAGGACACCATGAACTCAACAATCCATTCTGTTTCACAAATGGCTTTCATTCTATATATGACCCACATTGATCACACACATGACCCCTACCTCTGCATACACACTGCTTGCAACCAACCCACCCCTCAAATGACACACTGCCAGCACACACATACATCTTCATGCAGCCATGGCGCATCCATAGTACCCATGATGTACTCACCTGTTGGAGGCCCATACAACTGCCCATACAGGTGTAGGCCCCCATCCACAAGCTTCTCCCACTCCTCAGATGTGATGGTTGGGGCCCTTTCCCCTGTAGCATGGGCCATCACAGGTCACAGCAGCACACGCAGTGGAGATGTTCAACCATAGAGAGTCAGGAATCAAGTGAAGTGGTACAGAGAAAATGGGCGTCAGGTCGCGGTGGTGAACATTGTCACCGCCAGCGTTGATCATCATTGGTTCCTGTACTCATAGAGTCCCATGTTAGCCAATGAGGAATTGCACGGCGGTGCAGACCGCCTTCCGCCATGATGCCAAACACAGGTGGAGTGAGGCAACTTCCACCTGTGCCTGCATACAGGACAGGCAGTTGCCATTTCCTAAGGCCAGAACTCATGTTGGACAAATCATTGGTATTGATTGTATGCACCTAGACAATTCCAGTCTCCTACATACATACATGCTCTGTGTACAGTGATATTGTGTGTCCATACTTCCTGTAGTCACACACATTTAAATTTTGGCTCATTTATATACCAACCACTGCGGAGGATGAGGAGGAGGAGGCAAGCACCCGTGTACAGACCCCTTGTTGACTTGGCTACACTGGAGGACCGGCACATCATACTCACCTATCGTCTGGACAGGGCCACAATTATTGAGCTGTGTGCACAATTGGAGCCTGATCTAATTCCTGCTATCTGTAGCACTACAGCAATTCCCCCTGTAGTACAGGTAGTCTCAGTACTCCACTTCCTGGCAAGTGGTTCATTCCAAGTGACAGTGGACTTGGCTGCAGGAATGTCACAGCCAATATGTTCGATTGCGCTTGCAAGGGTTTTGGCTGCCTTGCTCAAACACATGAGCAGCTACATCTCACTCCTCCAGAGTGAAGATTTGAACACTCTGAAGGCTGTATTATACTCCATGGGACACATATCACATGTAATTGGGGCCATTGGCAGGACTCTCATTGCCTTGGTCCCTCCCAGGGCAAATGAACAGGTCTACAGGAATAGGAAGAGTTTGCACTCAACAGATGTCCAGATGGTGTGCCTTGCCGATCAATACATCTCCCACGTCACTGCCAAGTTTCCTGGAACTGTTGAGAAATAGCAGCGTCCCACAGGTGAAGGCAGGACTACAGAGTGTGGCTCATAGGCAAGCTTGAGTCTTCACACACTGTATGTCAGTGTATGCTAACTGGAGTTGTACTCCATGCCATTGTACATGAGTAATGTGTGTCCCTCACTACTTCCAGGTGACTCGAGCTACCTAAACCTGTTCTGGCTGTTGACCCCTGTTAGGAATCCAAGAACAGGGGCTGAAAATCAGTACAATGAGGGACATGGCCATATCAGGAGGGTTGTAGAACGAACATTTGGTCTACTGAAAGCCAGATTCAGGTGCTTCCATTTAACAGGTAGGTGCCTATGCTACGCCCATAAGAAGTAAGAAGGTCTGCCAGATTGTAGTGGTCTGCTGCATGCTGCACAATTTGGCCCTCAGATGCCATGTGCCCTACCTGCAGGAGAAGGGGGCAGACAATGCACCTGTGGCAGCAGTGGAAACTGAATACAGTGAGGAGGAGGAAGAGGAGGAGGAGGTGGACAACAGGACACATATCATACAGCAGTACTTCCAATGACACTCAGGTAAGAATGTATATCTGTTCATATCTCTATTTAATTTAAGTGTTGTGTGTAGGACGCTGGCCTGATTTGTAGCAGGTACCTTGGGTACTTACACCTTACACCAGGTCCAGTTATCCCCTGTTAGTGAATGTAGTAGTGTTCTAGCAGCTTAGGCTGATAGATGTAGCTATAGCAGAGCAACTTAGGCTGAACTATGAGGCATGCAAAGCTCATGCAATACCACTTATGGTTACACAGTACTTATACACAAGCAAAGGCAATACTCAATTTCACCAAAAATGAAGGTATTTATTTGGGTGACACAGTAGCAAAAATATCTTAGAGACAATACTCCTTCTGCAAGTAAGTATGATACACAATATGTACACTAGACACCAAAAGTAGACATGTAAATAGTCATAGAACAGTGCAAACAGTAGGAAATCCTATAGAATGCAATGGGAGAAAATAGATTTAGGGGCAAACCAAACCATATACTAAAAAAGTGGAATGTGAATCACGAATTCCCCCCTAGACAAGTGTAGTGTGTGCAGAATCACTGGTAGAGTAAGAATACAGTAAAGGTAAGCAAATTACCCCACCCCATAGCCCAGAAAAGCAGGAGTAAAGTACTGGCAGTTTCCTTAAGGCACACTACACCTCGTTTTTGGGATTTTGCAGCAGCCAACGAAGTCTGCAAAGAACAACTGCTGGATTATTGGATCTGAAGACCTGCAAAGGAAGGGGACCAAGTTCAGAAGTCGAAAGAAGTTCCAGGAAGGACAGAAGCCCCTGCCAACCCAGAAGAGGGTGCAAAAGAAGAGTCCCTGGTTAGTAGAAGACTGCAAAATGCACTCTATGAAGATGCCAGTGGGTTCCTGCATGAAGCAAAATATGTCCCACGGCGTGAAGATTGTTACAGATGAGATTTCGTGTTGGAAGGCGCCAGCAAGCCTTGGCTATGGCAAAAGTGAATTTTTCATCAAAATGGTGCTGGATGGATCCGGGGGGACCTGGGGGCCTCACCTCTGAGTGAGGAGAAAGAGAGGGCTCTCAGCACTTCAGAGAGCCCTCAGGATTCCAGACAGCACCCCCAGAAGCTGCAGGATCCTGGTTCAAAGGAGGTGCAAAACACAGTTGATGCAGCACAACAAATGAAGGACCCACGCCGCCGGAGAACAATTCAGCGGGTTGAGCATCGCAGGGTGGAGTGCTGGGGACCTGGGCCAGGCTGTGCACGAAGGAATTTTGCAGAGAGTGTACAGAGGCCTCAAGAGGCAAAGAAGACACAAAACACAGGGGTACCATCATTCTTGGGGAAGGCAAGGTCTTACCTCCTCCAAATTGTGTCAGCAGGACCTCAGGACAGTCCATATTGATGATGTCTACCCTCTGTGTCCTTAAGAGCATGCTCGTCACCCTGAGAGGAGTCCCAGGGTACAGGTCGTCACTTTGGTAGGTGCCTGCTTCGAGCAGGGGAGTGATTCTGTCACTCCACAGGACATTTCTTTGGTTCTTCTGATGCAGGATGAAGACAGGGAGTCCCCAGAGTGTGCACACCATGGAAACTTTTGCAGTTGCTGACTTGGAACTGAGGTTGCTGAAGAAAAGTGTCTCTTGTAGACACTTTGTTGCAGTTACAGCATTTCTTGGAGCAGGCTGAGGTTTATCTGAGATCAGAGGATGAAGCAGTAGTTGCAGAGGATTCCTGAAGGAAAGTTGCAAGCAGAATCTGAAGAGAACCCACAGGAGAGACCCTAAATAGCCCTGAGAGGGGGATTGGCTACCTTATCAGGTATGGACCTATCAGGAGGGGTCTCTGACATCACCTGCTGGCACTGGCCACTTAGAGCCCTCCAGAGTGCCCCCACGCCTTGCAAAGCAAGATGGCTGAAGTCTGGGACACACTGGAGGAGCTCTGGGCACCACCCCTGGGGTAGTGGTGGACAGGGGAGTTGTGACTCCCCTTTTCTTTGTCTAGTTTCGCACCAGAGCAGGGACTGGGGGTTCCCTAAACCGGTGTAGACTGGCTTATGCAAGCAGGGCACCATCTGTGCCCTTCAAAGCATTTCCAGAGGCTGGGGGAGGCTATCCCTTCCCAGCCTTTAACACCTATATCCAAAGAGAGAGGGTGTAACACCCTGCTCTCAGAGGAAATGCTTTGTTCTGCCTTCCTGGGACTGGGCTGCCCAGCCCCAGGAGGGCAGACCCTGTCTGTGGGTTGGCATCAGCTGTAGCTACAGTGAAAACCCAAGAGAGCTGGTTTGGCAGCACTGGGGGTCCATAGAGGAGCCCTCAGGATGCATGGAATTGGCTCCCCAATACCAAATTTGGAATGGGGGGACAATTCCATGATCTTAGACATGTTACACGGCCATATTCAGAGTTACCATTGTGAAGCTACATATAGGTATTGACCTATATGTAGTGCATGCGTGTAATGGTGTCCCCGCACTCACAAAGTCCGGGGAAATGGCCTTGAACTATTTGGGGGTACTTTTGCTAGTGCAAGTGTGCCCTCACACTTAGTAACTTTGCACCTAACCTTCAGCAAGTGAAGGTTAGACATATAGGTGACTTATAAGTTACTTAAGTGCAGTGAATATGGGTTTGAAATACTGTGTGCACTATTTCACGCAGGCTGCAGTGGCAGTCCTGTGTAAGGGTTTGTCTAAGCTCCCTATGGGTGGCAAAAGAAATGATGCAGTCCATGTGGATCTCCTGGAACCCCAATGCCCTGGGTAACTAGGTATCATATACTAGGGACTTATAAGGGGGGTCCAGTATGCCAATTGAAATTGATAAATAAAGTCAGTGGCCTACAGTGACAAATTTAAAAGCAGAGAGAGCATAAGCACTGAGGTTTTGGTTAGCAGAGCCTCAGTGACACAGTTATGCATTACACAGGCATACACATTAGGCCACAAACTATGAGCACTGGGGTCCTGACCAGCAGGATCACAGTGAGACAGGCAAAAACATACTGACATACATGTGAAAAATGGGGGTAACATGCCAAGGAAGATGGTACTTTCCTACACAACCCCCCCAAACCAAGGACAATAAGGCTAACCTAACCGAGATAAGTCTTCATTGTCTCAGCGGAAATATCTGGAGAGTCCATATACATTGGAGTGGGTACTCACAGGTCTATGTTCCACTGTATAGTCCATTCCCTGTAGGCTCAATAACTCCAAGGTCTAACATTTTCTGAACTTCAACTTTATGCAATCTCTGACATGGTCAGGTTGCATTTAAATTTTACTTTTGACAGGTAAACTCTCTCCAGTGTCAATTGTATGTTCACACCAAGTAGCTGTACCAGGTGTGAGTGAGAAGAGTTCAGAAAACTAATCTAGGAGATTTTTACAGTCTTCCTTCTGCTCAGCAGTAAGGCAGTCTGCCAGAATCACTCCCTCCACTAAACCATCAGTTTCAGTGGTGGAGAAGAGATCAGAGAGAGGGTCATTCTCTTCTTCCTGTCCCGCATCTGTAGCCATGAACAGGGTTAAGTCAGTCCCGTCATAGTAAGGCTATAGGCGATTGACATCAAGTACAATAAGGGGGCTTCTGGCAGTGCCGCAGGTCCACCAAGTAGGTGACCTCACTTTCTTTTCTCTACAATTAGATGGGGTCAACTCAGTTTGTCCTGGAGTACTCTTGGGGCCACAGGCTCCAATACCCACACCTTCTGTCCTGGGTGGTAGTCTGTCAGGACAGCCTTCTGGTCAAACCATTGCTTTTGGAGCTCCTGGCTGGCCTGAAGGTTTTGTCTGGCCTTTTTCATGTACTCAGCCATCCTACTTCTCAGGGCAAGTACATAGTCCACTATGTCCTGTTTTGGAGCTTCTAAAGGTTGTTCCTAACCCTCCTTAACAAGAGCAAGTGGACCCCTCACAGGGTGACCAAAGAGGAGTTCAAAGGGGCTGTAGCCCACTCCTTTTTGGAGTACCTCCCTGCAGGCAAAAAGGAAGCAGGTAATAGGACATCCCATCTCCTTCTGAGTTTTTCAGAGAGTCAATAATACATTTGAGAGTTTTATTAAACCTCTCAACCAGTCCATTAGTTTGTGGATGATAAGGGGTGGTGAACTTGTATGTAACACCACACTCCTTCCACATTGCTTTTAGGTATGCAGACATGAAGTTACTACCTCTGCCTGACACCACTTCCTTAGGGAAGCTCACTCTAGAAAAGATTCCCAGGAGGGCCTTTGCCACTGCAGGAGCTGTAGTGGTCCTTAAGGGGATAGCTTCTGGGTACCTTGTGGCATGGTCCACCACCACAAGGATAAACCTATTGCCAGAAGCTGTTGGAGGGTCAACCCCTACCCTTTCAAAGGGCACCCCAACCACTGGTAGTGGTATTAAGGGTGCCACTAGCTTGGCAGGTGACACAGGAGCGACAAAACTCCTTTGTGTCTTCTGACATCTGGGGCCAGTGAAAATGTGGAACAAGTCTGTCCCATGTTTTACTCTGGCCTAAATGCCCAGCTAATGGGATGTCATGAGCCAGGGTTAGGAGGAATTCTCTGTACTGAAGGGGGATGATCAATCACCGGGTGGCACCAGGTTTAGGGTCCCTTGCTTCAGTATAAATGAGATGATTCTGCCAGTAAACTCTGTGGATGTCAGTGACATCACCATTTTGCTGCTTGACAGCTTGCTGTCTGAGGCCCTCCAATGTGCGACAGGTCTGCTGTGCCACACTCAGTTCTTCCCTGGCAGGCCCCCCTGCATCCAAAAGCTCAGCTGTATCAGCTTCCAGCTCCTCAGGTATAGGTTCTGCATAGGGAGAGAATTCCTTTTCCTCAAAAGGGGAATCATCTGTGGAGGGAGGGATAGTGGACAAGGGTTTGCTCTTCCTACCCCTAGTGTTTGGGAGCACTTGGTCCATTGTTCCAGGATCCAAATTTCCCTGTCCTCTTTTCTTTTCGGCCTGAGCCCTGGTAAGAGCAAAGATGTGCCCTGGAATGCCCAGCATTGCTGCATGAGCCTCCAACTCCACTTCAGCCCAAGCTGAAGTCTCCAAATCATTGTCTAGCAGACATTCTACAGGTAAATCAGTGGCTACCACAACTTTCTTTGGACCAGTAACACCCCCCCCCATTTGAGATTCACAACAGCCATGGGGTGGCTTACAGTGTTGCTATGGGCGTCTGTCACTTGGTTCTGGTAACCAAGTAGGTATTGGTCAGGGGCAACCAGTTTGTCCATCACCATTGTGACACTGGCACCTCTGTCCCTGTATGCCTCAACCTGAACACCATTAATCAGGGGTAGCTGCTTGTACTTATCAATATTAAGGGGACAAGCAACTATAGTGGTGAGGTCAATGCCACCACCAGAGATTAAAACAGCCTCAGTGATCTCCCTAACTAGACAAACCCCAACTACATTACCAATGATGAGCCCAGCTACACCCTTTGACTGTTTTTCCCACCAACACTGCTATTACTAGGGGCACTAGTGGTTGCAGTTGGGGTGGTGGGAGTTTTGGTGTTTTTCTTTGGACAATGAGGATCAGTTGCCCAATGGCCTTTGGCTTTACACATATAACACCAAGGTTTCTTATCTTTATGAGAAGAGGATTTGGACCCACCACACCCAGAGGATTTTTGTGGGCCTGATGAAGGCTCTGATGATTTTTTATCTTTGTCCCCACCCTTGTCGTGTGACTTACCATCCTTCTTCTTGCCATCCTTGTCACCCCCTGTATGAGCTTTTCTGCTCGCCCTTGTTCTGACCCATTTGTCTGCCTTCTTTCCCAGTTCTTGGGGAGAGGTCAGATCTGAGTTCACAAGATATTGATGCAACAAGTCAGACACACAATTATTCAAGATATGCTCTCTCAGAATCTAGTTATAAAGGCTTTCATAATCAGTCACCTTACTGCCATGCAACCAACCTTCTAGGGCCTTCACAGAACAGTCCACAAAGTCTGTCCAGTCCTGTGAAGACTCCTTTCTGGTCTCTCTAAACTTAAGTCTATGCTGTTCAGTGGTTAAGCCTAGACCATCCAAGAGTGCATTTTTAAGAACCTGGTAATTACCTGTATCATCCTATCTGACAATAAGAAGTCTGTCTCCACCTTTGCCAGAGAAGGATAACCAAAAGATAGCAGCCCACTGTACATGAGGGACCCTCTGAACTTTACAGGCCCTTTCAAGTGCAGCAAACCACTTGTTGATGTCATCACCATCCTTGTAAGGAGGTACAACTTTGTGCAGATTTCTAGAATCAAATGAAGGTTCCCTAACATTTGCATTTCTAAAACTGCTGCTGCCACCATGAGGAACTAACCCCAAACCCTGCCTCTCTTTCTCCACAGCCAGAGATTCCCTGTCTAAGGCCACCTGCTGCTGCATAAGCTTCAGTCTGGCCTCCTCTAACCTCAGCTTTCTGAGTTTCCCTATCTAGGGACTGGTCCTCAGGGTTAGAATTATGTGAAGCCTCTCAAACAGAGGTAACATGAGAGTGTGCAGAGGCAGACCTATCTCTAACAGGGGCCACTCTAGTGGCCTGGTCTCTATGGTTGAAGGGAGCCCTACTTGTGTGTGAACCCTTCCCACTACCAGTTATACTAGGGGGCTTGTTGACAGATATGTCTGTGGAAGGACCCTCCCCAGGATTGTCATCATGCTCCTCTGAGCCTTCCGGGTTGGAGTTATCCTCTACCTCTTCCCCTGAGTCCCTGGTCCCTGGTCATCTTGGAGAAGATGATTTAAGAGGAACTCCTTATTGGGGTACTTCCCAATCCCTAAACTTATTTCAATGCAGAGACCCCTCAAACTTTTAAAGTTTAGATTCTCATATGTTGTTTTCACAACTCTAGGGGTAGCACCTACAGAAGTCATATTAAAAGAAAATAGTTTTGGGAAAGTAAGTAAAAAGTTAGTAGACTAACAGAGCTAACTTTTTAGAGAAAAGAAGAAAACCTTCAAGAACTTTGAAAAACTTTTGCAAAGTTAAACAGAACTTTTAAGATAGTTAGAAAATTGTTTCTAGGTATATATTATATATGCTCTAAGTATTGGAGCAAGCTTTTCTTGTGAAAAGCACAGGTAGCAAAGTGGTAAAGCAATTGCAAGTACACATCCCACTGCTGCACCACCAATGTAGAAGGTTCTGCCTGGTTTGTACTGAGTACCGTGGTTACTTACACCTAACACCAGGTCCAGTTATCCCTTGTTAGTGAATGTAATAGTGTTCTAGCAGTTTAGGCTGACAGAGGTAGCTATAGCAGAGCAGCTTAGGCTGAACTAGGAGACATGCAAAGCTCATGCAATACCACTTATAGTTACACAGTACTTATACACAAGCAAAGACAATACTCAGTGTTACCAAAAATAAAGGTATTTATTTGGGTGACACAGTACCAAAAATATCTTAGGGACAATACTCCTTCTGGAGGTAAGTATTATACACAATATGTACACTAGACACCAAAAGTAGACATGTAAATAGTCATAGAACAATGCAAACATTAGGAAATACTATAGAATGCAATGGGAGAAAATAGGTCTGGGGCAACACAAACCATATACTAAAAAAGTGGAATGTGAATCACGAAGTCCCCCTAGACAAGTGTAATGTGTGCAGAATTGCTGGGAGAGTAAGAATACAGTAAATGTAAGTAAATTACCCCACCCCAGAGCTCAGAAAAGCAGGAGTAAAGCACTGCAAGGTTCCTTAGGACACACTGCACCTTGTTTTTGTGATTTTGCAGCAGCCAAACAAGTCTGCAAAGAACAACTGCTGGATTATTGGGCCTGAAGATCGGCAATGGAAGGGGACCAAGTCCAGAAGAACTTCCAGGAAGGACATGTATCTTGAATATTTGTGTGTCTGACTTGTTACATCAGTATCTTGTGGGCTCAGATCTGACCTCTCCCCAAGAATTGGGAAAGAAGGCAGACTAATAGGTCAGAACAAGGGTGAGCAGAAAAGCTCATACAGGGGGTGACAAGGGTGGCAAGAAGAAAGATGGTGAAAAATCTCAGGACAAGCATGGCGATAAAAGTAAACACAAAGAGGGTCATTACGACCTCGGCGGTCTTTTTGCAAGACCGCCGAGGGACCGCCGTGCGGAAGACCGCCTGTGCCGGCGGTTTGCCGCTTGGCGTATTATGACTGTTGGCTGCTCTCTGTCGTTTTTCCGACAGAGAGCCGCCAACAGCCATACTGGCAGGCGGCGGGGAAGTGGAGGTTGCTCCACCTCCACCGCCACGCCAACAGAACACCGCCCAGCGAATCCCGTCCTGTGATTCGCCGTGGCGGTGTTCTGTTGGCGGTGTGGTGTCAGCGGAGCTGCCCCCATGGCTCCCCTCCCCTCTCGGAGGATCGACAGACCAGGTAAGTCGATCGACCGTTAGGGGAGGGGGTGTAGGGGTGTTGTGTGTTGTGTGCATGCATGGGGGTGTGCGTGTGTGTATGGAGAGGAGGTGTGTGAGTGCGTGTATGCTTGCGGGGGTGTTGTGTGTATGGGAATGAGTGTGTGTATGTCTGTGGGTATGTGTGTATGGATGTATGCGTGTATGTGTGAATGTGGGTGTGCGTGTCTGACTGTGTGTGTGGATGTTGGCATATATGTCGGGGTGTGTGTGTGTGTGTGTGTTGGTGGTGCCTGCATGCGTGTCGGGTGTGTGTGAGTTATGTGATGTTGGGGGTCGGGGTGGGGTGCCCTGCCACCTTTCGGGAGTGGCAGGGGTGGGGGGGTGTAGGGGAGGGAGTCGGGGTGGCGGTGGGGGGTGGGGGAGACCCCTATCAGTGCCAGGGAAAGAATTCCCTGGCACTGATAGTGCTTACCGCCATGGATTTCATGGCTGTTCAAACTGCTGGAAATCCACGGCGGTAAGCCGGGTCCAAATACCGCTGGTGGTGTAGTGACGGCCGCCAGGCTGGCGGGCGGAACGGAGAACCGGCGGATGATAATTCCCCAAGGTAAGACCGCCAGCCTGTTGGCGGTCTTACCGCCGGTTCTCCACCATCCGCCAGGGTCGTAATGACCCCCAAAGATCCTTCTTCAGGTCCAAAACACTCCTCTGGGGTTGGGATAAAACTTCTTCATCTTCTTCAAACTCTTCACACAATCAGAAAAAGCCTTTGTGCTATGTGTGTAGAAATAAAGGCCATTGGCCAGGGGATAAGTCCTGCACAGGTGAAGCCCCTGAGCCTACCACCACTAAGACATCAGACTCTAGTGCCTCTAGCAGTAGTGGTAATAGTGGTGGGACTACTGACAATAGTCAAACTAAAGGTGTAGTTGGGTTCACTTTTGGGACCATATTAGAAACTGGGGTAGACAGTCCCAAGACAGTTTCTGTCAAACCTGGTGGCATTGGCCTTGCCACCTTGACTGCTTGTCCCCTTAACATGGATAAGTACAGGCTTTCAATCTTTATAAATGGTGTTGAGGCCCAGTCCTACAGGGACACAGGTGCCAGTATCAGTTTTGGTGACTGAAAACCTGGTGCCACCTACACAACACCACCATGGACAGAAGTACCAAGTTACTGATGTCAATAACTCCACTCAGTCTCTCCCCTTCACTGTAGTTCAACTTAGTTGGGGTGTAGTTAATGGCCCTAAGCAGGTGGTGGTATCACCTAGCTTACCTGTAGATTGTCTCTTAGGGAATGACCGAGAGGCCTCGGGTTGGGCTGAGGTAGAGTTTAGTACCCATGAATCTATGCTGGGTATCCCTGAGGAATTGCTTCCTCTCATTTCTGGTGAAATGAAAAAGCAAAGGAGAGAAAAAGGCCTGAAGTCTCAGGATCCCTCTCCAACAACAGGTGAAAAGGGTATCAAAGTATCCCTTCCCCACCCTGCCACTAAGTATACTATTCCTGTGGTGGGAGAATCCTCTCCTGGGGTGGAACCTGAACCAAAGGAGCCCTCAGCTACCACAGCTGAACTCCCAAAGGTAAAAGTACCTCTCTGTGGAACCACTAAAGCAGATGTGCAAAATTGCACAATTTTAGTAAATATGGAGCATCCCTCCAGCCCTCCCAGAGAAACTTTAGTGCAGCAGCCCTGCACTACCTCTAAACACTTAGGCCCATATTTATACTTTTTTAGCGCCGCATTTGCATCGTTTTTTGATGCAAAATTGGCGCAAACTTACAAAATACAATTGTATTTTGTAAGTTTGCGCTGATTTTGCGTCAAAAAACGATTCTCTGGGAGGGCTCCATATTTACTAAAATTGTATTTTGTCAAAAAATGGTGCAAATGCGGTGCTAAAAAAGTATAAATCTGGGCCTTAGGATAACAGCCCTGTCCTAGTGTGGAGATTTTAGGACAGCAGCCTTGCCCTGCTCCAACTCAAGAGAAACAGCAACCCTGTTCTCTCTTACAGCCATATGGACAACGTTTTTCCCCAGCTATGGCTTTATTGAGATAGCATCCCTGTCTAGCATTTCCTGCATTTGAAATAGGCCCAGTGGACCAATCCCGCTGCCAAAATTTAAAACATACTAATAGGATCTCTGAGAATTTACACTCACACTGTTGGTTAGGTAAAAATCTCCAAACAGGGTGGTTTACATCCCCAAAGGGAAGTAACCATATAGTGGATGATAAAGGGAGTAACCACTCTATTGTAGATCTACTCTCCACTTATCACCACTTAGACAATAAAGACTCAACTGGCCAAGGTTAGCCTTAATGTCCTTCGTTTGGGGGGGGGTTGTGTAGGAAAGTAGCCTCTTTCTAGACAGGTTACCCCCACTTTTGGCCTGTTTGTGAGTGTGTGTCAGTGTGTTTTTACTCTGTCAGTGGGATCCTGCTAGCTAGGACCCCAGTAATCATAGATAAAAACCTATATGTCAGTGTGTTTTGCCTGTCTCACTGGGATCCTGCTAGCCAGGACCCCAGTGCTCATAGTTTGTGGCCTAATTTGTATGCCTGTGTAGTGCCTGTGTCACTGAGGCGCTGCTAATCAGAACCTCAGTGCTTATGCTCTCTGCTTTTAAATTTGTCACTGTAGGCCAGTGACTTCATTTACCAATTTTAATTGACACACTGGACCCCCCCTTATAAGTCCCTAGTATTTGGTACCTAGGTACCAAGGGAATTGGGGTTCCAGGAGATCGATATGGGCTGAAGCATTTCTTTTGCCACCCATAGGGAGCTCAGACAAACCCTTGCATAGGCATGCCATTGCAGCCTGTGTGAAATAACGCACGCGTTATTTCACAGCCATTTTCACTGCACTTTAGTAACTTTTAAGTCACCTATATGTCTAACCTTCACTTGCTGAAGGTTAGGTGCAAAGTTACTAAGTGTGAGGGCACCCTTGCACTAGCAAATGTGCCGCCACATACTTCAGGGCCATTTCCCCGGACTTTGTGAGTGTGGGGACACCATTACACGTGTGCACTACATATAGGTCAATACCTATATGTAGCTTTGCAATGGTAACTTCGAATATGGCCATGTAACATGTCTAAGATCATGGAATTGTCCCCCCATTCCAAATATGGCATTGGGGAGCCAGTTCCATGCATCCTGGGGGCTCCACCATGGACCCCCAGCCCTGCCAAACCAGCTCTCTGAGGCTTGCACTGCAGCTACAGCTGCTGCCACCTCACAGACAGGGTTCTGCCCCCGGGGTCTGAGCAGCCCAGTCCCAAGAAGTCAGAACAAAGCATTTCCTATGAGAGGAGGGTGTTACACTCACTCTCTTTGAAAATAGGTGTTACAGGCTGGGGAGGGGTAGCCTCCCCCAGCCTCTGAAAATGCTTTGGAGAGCACAGATGGTGCCCTCCTTGCATAAACCAGTCTACACCGGTTCAGAGACCCCTTCTCCCCTGCTCTGGCGGGAAACTGGACAAAGGAAAGGGAAGTGACCACTCCCTTGTCCATCACCACCCCAGGGGTGGTGTCCAGAGCTCCTCCAGTGTGTCCCAGACTTCAGCCATCTTGCTTTGCAAGGTGTGGGGGCACTCTGGAGGGCTCTAAGTGGCCAGTGCCAGCAGATGATGTCAGAGACCCCTCCTGATAGGTCAATACCTGATAACGTAGCCAATCCCCTTCTCAGGGCTATTTAGGGTCTCTCCTGTGGGTTCTCTTCAGATTCTGCTTGCAAGATTCCTTCAGGAATCCTCTGCAACAACTTCAGACTCTTTTGACCACGGATCAACCGCAGCCTGCTCCAAGAAATGCTGTAACTGCAACAAATTGTCTACAAGAGACACTTTTCTTCAGCAGCCTCAGCTCCAAGTCAGCAACTGCAACAGTTTCCACGGTGTGCATGCTCTGGGGACTCCCTGTCTTCATCCTGGACCAGAAGAACCGAAGAAATGTCCTGTGGAGTGATGGAATCACTCCCCTGCTACAAGCAGGCACCATCCAAGGCAACAACCCATGCCCTGGGACTACTTTCATGGAGACGAGCGTGCTCCTAAGGACACAGAGGGTGGACTACATCAACATAGACTGTCCTGAGGTCCTGCTGACTCAATTTGGAGGAGGTACGATAGTACCCCTGTGTACTGTGTCTTCTTCACCTCCTGAGGCCTCTGTGCACTCTTTGCAAAATTCCTTTTTGCACAGCCTGGCCCAGGTCCCAGCACTCCACCCTGTGATGCTCAACTCACTGAGTTGTTCTCCGGCGGCGTGGAACCTTCTTTTGTTGTGCTGCATCAATTGCATTTTGCACTTCCTTTGAACGCCGATCCTGTGGCTTCTGGGGGTGCTGGCTGGCATCCTGAGGGCTCTCTAAAGTGCTGAGAGCCTCCTCTTCCTCCTCGCACAGAGTTGAGGCCCCCAGGTGCCTCCTGGGTCCATCCAGTGCGATTTTGATGTAAAACGCACTTTTGTCGTAGCCAAGGCTTGTTGGCACCTCCCTACACGAAATTTCATTCGCAACAATCTTCACTCCGTGAGACATCTTTTTCATCATGCAGAAATCCACTGGTATCTTCCTTGGGTGCATTTCTACAGTCTTCGACAAACCAGGGACTCTTCTTTTGCAAAACAAAAGGATGATGGACGGAGTGCTGAACAATGCAAACACTCACCCCCAGTCACAGATCTGGGTTTAATCCATCGTTCTTTTGCTCACCATGCCACCCCAGTTTAGACCCAGCCATATGCAAATCAGTCTTGACCCTGTTCCTCATGGGAACAGTCCAGCCCGAACTGCCAAGCCAGGTCCTCCCTGGACCGGAAACAAGCATCCTGGGACCGGTTTCAGGGTTTCACCCTTCATCAGCCAGGCTAGCTTGAATCCAGTGGCACAGTGAGCAAGGGACCCACGTCTGGGCATACCATTCCACTCTTCTTTTGCACCCTTTTCTGGGTTGGCAGGGGCTCTTGTCCTTCCTGGAACTTCTTTCGGCTTCTGGGCTCAGTACCCTTTCTTTGCATGTCTTCAGGTCCAATAATCCAGCAGTTTTTGTTTTCAGACTTGGTTGGCTGCTGCAAAATCCCAAAAACGAGGTGTAGTGTGTCCTAAGTAAACTTGCAGTACTTTAGTCCTGCTTTTCTGGTCTCTGGGGTGGGGTACTTTACTTACATTTACTGTATTCGTACTCTCCCAGCGATTCTGCACATACTACAGTTGTCTAGGGGGGAATTTGTGATTCACATTTTACTTTTTTAGTATATGGTTTATGTTGCCCCAGACCTATTTTCTACCATTGCATCTTATAGGATTTCCTACTGTTTGCATTGTTCTATGACTATTTACTTGTCTAATTTTGGTGTCTAGTGTATATATTGTGTATAATACTTACCTCCAGGAGTATTGCCTCTAAGATATTTTTGGTACTGTGTCACCCAAATAAAAACCTTTATTTTTGGTAACACTGAGTATTGTCTTTACTTGTGTATAAGTACTGTGTAACTATAAGTGGTATTGTATGAGCTTTGCATGGCTCCTAGTTCAGCCTAAGCTGCTCTGCCATAGCTAACTCTTGCAGCCTAAGCTGCTAGAACACTACTACATTCACTAACAGGGGATAACTGGATCTGGTATAAGGTGTAAGTACCCAAGGTACCCACTACAAACCAGGCCAGCCTCCTACAGTGTTGACTCTGGTCCTTCTACAGGTGGGTACACTATTGATCGATGTGTCCTGGGGACATTGGTCTGAAGATGTTGAGTGGCTGCTGTGGTGTTGGAGTCGGAATGGGGGGACTGTGGTGGACTGACTGTGGGATGTGGAAGCCGACTCACCTATGTTCCCAGATGGGCCAGGGAGTTAATCCAGGTCGGGACATCCAGAGTTGCTGTCATCACTGAGGGCATCTTCTGGTGGATGACTGGGTTGCCGTGGCACCTACTCGCCACTAACATTGGCTGGGGCACCAGTGGGGATGTAAGTGATTTGTTAGGGTCATTGTCTGTCACATAGTACGCTTTTATACCTTTCCCTATGGGTTTAGTGTTGTCCTACCACCTTTGGTAGTATAAGGTGATGGATTGTGGGATTGGTAGCTCTAAATGCTGTCCATGCATTGCTGGTGGGTGTGCATGCAGAGCTGGGAGGGGTGTGCTTGCAGTGGGTAAGGCATGCAGGGGTACAGATTTAAGTGTGGTCATTGAGGTAGTGCACTGTGTGGGATAGAGTGGGGTGTAAGGAGTCGGGCAGGTATAGGTGGAGGTAGGTTAGTAATGGTGACTTACCAGTGTGCAGCTCTGCAGTGACTCCTGTGAGGCCCTCAGAATGCAGTATTGCCAAGACTTGCTCCTCCCATGCTGTCAACTGTGGGGGAGGAGGGGGGGGACCACTGCCAGTTCTCATGATGGCAACCTGGTGCCTTGATGCAATGGAACGCACATTCCTTCGTAAGTCATTCCACCTCTTTCGGATGTCGTCCCTTGTGCATGGATATTGTCCCACAGAGTTCACCCTGCCCACAATCCTCCTCCATAGCTCCATCTTCCTGGCAATGGATGTCTGCTGGACTTGTGCAGCAAACAGCTGAGGCTCTACCCTGACAGTTTCCTCCACCATCACCCACAACTCCTTGTCTGTGAAACAGGGGTGCTTTTGTGGGGACATACCTATTGTGTGTTTTGTGCAGGGGGTGTTCGGTGTTGTGGTAGGGTGTGTGGTGTGTGATGTGTAACAGATGTATAAGTAGATGCGGTGTGTGTGAGCAGTTCTCTAAGGGATTGGCCTGGCAAGGTGTAGCAGTCTTTTCATGTTTGAAAAGGATTGTGAGTTATGTGGGAGGGGGGGTGTTTTATAGTGCTGTTGGTGGGTGTGTAGGATGTGTGTACATGTGTCAGGTGTGGGTTTTTTGGTCTGGCCAATGTTGGCTTGAAGTGGTGTTGGGTGCCCAATTCCACCACAGCGGTGTGGACTGCCAATGGCTGTCAGGTGTTGAATGTCGCGGGTGGTGATTTGTGGGTCATAATTTGGAGGGCGGTGTATTGCTGGCATAGCGGTGAGAGTGGTGGGTCTAAGCAGACATTAAAAGTGCTGTAAAAAATGGCACAAGGAAATCTCACAGATTTCCTAGCGCCAGTTTTCGCCACTCCTAACGGGGAAACCCCCCCATTGCATACATTATGCCTGGCGCTACTCTATAAATACGTTGCGGGATTTCAGCCGCTTTGGGCCACATTAACGTAAAAAATAATGACATTAATGTGGCGCAAGGTGGCACTATGGCATTATAAATATGCCCTTAGGTTTGTGGTAGTGTGGGCAAGCAGTTAGGCTAATCATAGGCTAGTGCTAAGCATTTGTTGTTCTCACAGAAGCAAAAGGTGAGACACACACTCAAAGAATAAATCCAAGAAAAATAACACTTCTTTTTATATATATTTTAAAACCAAGAACTTCGCAATAAGGTACGTACTGTTTTGAGTTTTAAAAGTTACAGGTAAGTAGAAAGTTCAAACCTGTGGGCAATTGTGCAGAATGCAATCTTATGGAGAGAAAAGTCAATTAGGCATAAAAGTAAGTACAGTCTGCTTTAGGGGTTCACCTTCTGTATTTAAAGTTGTAAGGACCTAAGGTCCAAAGAACCACCAGCAGTTCCCCTGGAGTGCCCTGTATTCTACCTGGAGCATGATGCTAGTACGATTGCATCTAGGCTCTACAAAGAAGTGGTGCCAACTAGAAACAGGATCCACAGGGGGACTTGGGGACAAGACCGAGAGTTCCCAAATGGTGTTCAGGATGCAGGAGGTCTTAGAGCAAGGGGGCACAGTAAATTCTTTAGGATCGGGGCTGGACAGCTCAGATGCAGAGTGGTTAGGGCAGTTGAGCTCTTTGCACAAAGGTGCTCCTTGCGTTCAGGGACAAACAAGTGGCAGGAGCAAAATCAGGACAGCTGGGAGTGGTGTGGGGGAGGCTCCATCCCATCCCCTGCAGCCTCGGATGGCTGAACCACCATGATTGGTGGTGGGGGCTCTGTATCAGTTCCAGCACCAGGCCTCCTGTCCCTCCTTCCTGCTGGTGTAAGCCCCCTTCCCTTCACTCTGGCAGCTGGTGGTGCCTCCTTGCCCTTCACTCTGGAACCTGGTGGTGCCTCTTTGCCCTTCACTCTGGCAGCTGTTGGTGCCTCCTTACCTTTCACTCTGGCAGCTGTTGGTGCCTCCTTGTCCTTCACTCTGGCAGCTGGTTGTACCTCCTTGCCCTTCCAAGACACACCTGGTGCAGGTACACTTCCAGTGCTGCTGCCTGGTTCCCTGGAGCCTCTCCCACCTGCAGCAGCTGTCGACAGTACTGTGGCCATGGACTGGGTGGCTGAGGTGCTCGTCTGGGTTCTGACCACCCTGGCCCGATGTGAAGGACAGAGGAGAGGGGTAGAGAAGAGGTCAACGGTGGAGAGGAAAAGCTTCTTGGGGACATTGGGGGCGGGAGAAGTGTGAAGGTTTGGGAGTGGATGATGAGGGAATGGTTGTAGGAGGTGTCTGTCTGCTGAGTTTGGGTGCAGGTGCATGGGCTGGATGCTGCTGTGAGGTGGATGGCTGTTGGGTGTCTGAGTGCTTGCGTTTGTGTACTTTTGGAAGAGGGGGCACAGACACAGTGGGAGAGGACACATGGGACATGTGCACAGATGTGGGGGTGGTGACTGCCAGTGAGGGGTGTGTACTGATAGGCGTGCTGGTGATTTTGGTAGTGGGTGAGGATGTAGTGCATGCAGGTGTGAGTGGAGACGCAACTGGGAGGGAGATGGAGGACGAGGAGGAGGGGGACACAGTGGATGCAGTGGATGTTGGTATGTCTGCATCTGGATGGTGTTTGTGTGAGTGCCTGTGGGATGATGTGTGGTGCTTGTGTTTGCCTGTTTGTTGTCCTGAGCCAATCCTGTGTGTTGTCCTGGGGGCCTGCTCATTTGCCTGTGTGTTTGGGATAGGTTGAAGTTGCGGGGAATGGGACTGGGTAGAGGAAGTTGGAGGGGGTGGTTAGAAAAAGGGACAATGGCTGCCATCAGAGAGGAGGCCAGAGCCTGGATTGATCTCTGTTGGGTGGCCATGCCAGAGTGAATGCCCTCCAGCAATGCATTTATTTGCTGCAAATGGGCTGCCAGGCCCTAGATGGCATTCACTATGGTTGACCGCCCAATAGAGATGGATCGCAGGAGGTCAATAACCTCCTCACTCAGGGCAGCAGAACTCACTGAGGCAGGGCCTGAGGTGCCTGGGGTGAAGGAGATGCCCACCCTCCTGGTTGAGCGGGCACGGGAAACACGCTGATGGAGCTACTGGGAGGGCAGTTCTGGTACGGGGTGGAGGCTGTACCTGTAGTTGGGGTGGCCACAGAGGTTCCACCATGACCAAGGAGCTTCCATCGGAGGAGGTGTCACTCTCAGAACTGTCCCCTCCTGTCTCTGCGTGATGCTCCCCTCACCCTCCGTCCCACTGGTGCCCTCACCGTCAGTGTATTCGGCCTCCTGGGCCATGAGGAATGCAGCTCCCTCCGTCGCTGGTGCTTCTGCTCCTCCGCCAGATGATGCTAGTGCACATAAGGACAGGATGACAAAACAAAAAGGGGGGGAAGAGACAAAGGATACACTTGGTCAATGGAAGCAACAACACCATAGTTGGTGTACACAACACACATACACAGGGAACAGCCCTATGCACTAGGCAATGTACTAACAGTCACAATGCTAGTCACCAGGGCATGGGGAGGAATACCTAACACCAATAGCAGCATACCTGAGACCCACAGACCCCTGCCCAGTAGTGGATGCCTACTAGCTTGGTAGGAGGTGGTATACATTAGACCCTGCCCAACATGGGACCTATCCTGCAATATCCGGCCTGGCCTAGTGGCACCCACAGGCCCACATCCCCCATCTGGAGACCACCCCACCATGTGCAAGTAGTTTATTGTGAAACTGTACTCACCCCCTTGTGGCTGCTGTGATGCTCCCAAGCGCCCATCCAGCTCCGGATAGGCCACCGCCAGTATGCAGGCCATCAGGGGGGGTCAGGTTTCAACAGGCACCCCTTCCTCGTTGAGAGGCCATCCCCAGCTGGGCCTCTGCCGTCTTTCTTGCCCAGCATCTCAGGTCCTCCCACCGTTTGCGACAGTGGGTGCTCCACCTGCCATAGACCCCCAGGGTCCGCACGTCTTTGGTGATGGCACACCATATACCCTTTTTCTGATGGGTGCTGATCTGCAGAAAAATACACATAGACAAAGGTATCAGTCAGACCGTCCGGCCTGTTGCACTCATGTTCCACCATAGCCCTCACATCCCCTTACGCACAGCTATTGGCCACCATACATGCAGCACGCTGCCCAGGGCCCTTCCACCAACCCCCCCTGACATGAGGCCCTCACACACAGCACTCCATGCATTCATGATCCATGCATCGTGCTCACAGTGTACTCACATGTTGGTCTAGAGGCCAATACAGCATTCAGTACTGGGGTAGGACCCCAGCCACCAGTCTCTCCAACTCTGCAGCAGTGAAGGCAGGGGCCCTTTCCCCGGTGACACGAGCCATGGTCGGTTCCAGAAACAGGTCACAACAGCACTTGCAGTGTAGGTCCTCTCCTATTGATGTTCAGGTAGCAAGTGTGTGAACAGATAGAAAATGGCAGTCACATCCGTGGCGGTGCGGACCATCACTGCCGGCGTACATCACCATTGGCCACTGTAACCCATAGGGCCCAATGACAACCAATGAGGAGTTGCACGGCAGTACTTGACCACCTCCCGCAACGGCGCACAACAACAGTGGAATTACCTAATTTCCACATGTCCATCCACAAAGGACAGGCAGAGGCCATTTCAGGGGTGGGGTAGGCCATGGCACCTAACTGCGTCACAGTATACATAGGCACCATTTGGGCCTATTCAACAATATACTATTACAGTCACAACCTGCAATGCAGTGTAGTGTTTTGAAATGTGGGATACTGATCAGCTGGTCCCCGTTTTGCCCCCAGATTACAACCGCTGCGGATCAATTTAAGATGAAGACATTCCCCTGTGTACAGACCCCTGGTGGACTTGGCAACAATGGAAGACAGGCACATGATCCTCACCTATAGACTGGGCAGGGCCACAATCACAGAGCTGTGGGCCCAATTGGAGCCTGATCTGATATCTGATATCCGTCACCCCACTGAGATCCCCCCTCTTGTGCAAGTGCTATCAGTGATGGCAACTGGTTATTTCCAAGTGACAGTGGGCTTGGCAGCAGGAATGTCACAGCCAATGTTCTCAATAATGCTGACCAGAGTGTTGTCTGCCCTGCTTAAACACATGCGCAGCTACATAGTTTTCCCCCAGGTGGAAGATTTGGCCACAGTGAAAGCTAACTTCTATGCTATGGGACATATCCCCAACATCATTAGGGCTACTGATGGTACACATATTGCATTTGTGCCCCCCGGAGAAATGAACAGGTGTTTAGAAATCAAAAAAGCTTTCCCTCGATGAATGTGCAGATAGTGTGCCTGGCGGACAAGTACATCTCCCATGTCAATGCAAAGTATCCTGGGTCTGTGCATGATGCCTTTATCCTGAAAAATAGCAGCATCCCATATGTGATGGCTCAACTCCAGAGGCCCCGGGTGTGGCTCATAGGTGAGCCCTGGTTCCCACCCAGTGGATGTTGGTGTATGGGTATGGTATTGGCCATAAGGGTTTGTGTGTGTCTAACAGGTATCCCTTCATATTTGCAGGTAACTCTGGTTACCCCAACCTCTCATGGCTACCTACCCCTTTGAGGAATGCCAGGACAAGGGCAGAGCAAAGTTACAATGAGGCACATTGGCGAACAAGAAGGATTATCAAGAGGACCTTTGGACTCTTGAAGGCCAGGTTTCGTTGCCTCCATCTAACTGGTGGATCCCTGTACTACTCACCCAAGAAGGTCTGCCAGATCATCGTGGCATGCTGCATGTTCCAAAACCTTTCCTTGAGACGCCAGGTGCCTTTTCTGCAGGAGTATGAGGCTGGAGATGGGCTTGTGGCAGCAGTGGGCCCTGTGGAGAGTGAAGACAAGGAGGCAGAGGATGAGGATGAGGACAATAGAACAGCAATCATATGGCAGTACTTCCAGTGACACACAGGTAAGACACTGTAACTTCACCTTCCATTGACAGTTTTGTGTTGGACATTGTACATGGCAGGCTGAATTTTCCACTTCTATGGCCACTTACTGTATCCTTTGGCCTCTCTATTTTCAGATATTTGTGCCTCACTCTGGCTCCTGGTGTGTTGTCTGCAGCCAACTAAAGGTCATACCTATGCATACATTACTGTACAGTTTAATTGCAATGTTCACAGCTTGTTAAACGAATACATAGTTCAATCATTTGACAGACACCATACTTGTATTTTTTCCTAGGGTGTTTATTTAAGTGCTAATAAGTGGAGGGGGTATTGCAATGGGCTGGGGTGCTGGTGGAGGAAAGTCCAGGGTAGAGTCCAGTCTATTTGAATCACAGGTGCATTGTGCAAAGGTACATAGGAAGAGGAGAAATGGTAGTTCAAGGTGGACAGGGTGAGAAAGTGGGACACAAGGGTGACAATCAGGAGAGTCTTATTTCCTGGCGGGGTTTTGGCAATGTTCTCTGGCTTCTGCATGGATTGCAGGGACAATTTGCGGGGTGGTTATCCTTCTGGGGAGGGGTGTTGGTGGCCTGTTGGTCCTGTGGTGGGGCCTCCTGTCCACTAGCGGAGGTGGAGGGCTGTTTATCGGTGTGGCTAGTGTCAGGGGCCCATTGGTGTGCCACTGCCTCCCTCATGGTGTTGGCCATGTCTGCCATTACCCCAGCAATGGTGACCAGGGTGGTTTGGATGTCCCTCAGGTCCTCCCTGATCCCCAGGTACTGTTCCTCCTGCAGCCGCTGGGTCTCCTGCAACTTGTACAGTATCTGGCCCATTGTCTCCTGGGAATGGTGGTATGCTCCCAGGATGTTGGTGAATGCCTCCTGGAGAGTTGGTTACCTGTGCTTGTCCTCCCTCTGTTGCCCAGCAGTCCTCCCAGCTTCCCTGTTGTCCTGCGTCTCTGTCCCCTGAACCGTGTGCCCACTGCAACTGACCCCAGTTCCCTGATCATCATTTGCGCGGCTTCCTGAGGTCCCTGTAGTGGTGGACACACTGCTGATTGACGTGTCCTGGGGACAGAGGTATGGGCCTGCTGGGTGGGTGCTGTGGTGGTGTTTCCTGAGGAGGGAGGCTCTGTGGTGGAATGGGACTGATCCTGGGTAACTGACTATCCAGAGGTCCCTGATGAGCCAGGTTGTTCATCCAGATCCAGGCGAGCAGAGCTGCTGTCATCACTGTGGGCCTCTTCTGGGGGAGGCCTGTATGAAACTGGTACCTCCTCTCCGGTGACATTGGCTGGGGGGCCTGTGGGGATGTAAATGCAGTATTATTGTTTCTATGTCTGCCATCTTGTGCATGGGTGTGTTGCCCTGTGTGGTTGTTGTTGACCTGCCAGCTTTGCCTTGTGTGAGTAGTGATTTGGTGGGCTAGGTGATTGTTTCTAGTGTGCATGCTTTAGTGATAGTTGTTCATGTAGGTCTGTGATGGGTGTCCATGCATTGGTGTTGCATGCAGGGCTTGGTTTTGGGAAGGGTGGGTTGTGATGGTGGGGTGTGTGGGAGGTGGTGGATTGATGGGAGTGTGGGTGGGGATGAGGGTGTGGGTATGGGATGGCATGCAGGTAGGGGGTGATAGTGGTAAAGATTTGACTTACCAGAGTCCAGTCCTCCTGCTACTCCTGCCAGGTCCTCAAGATGCATGATTGCCAAGACTTGCTCCTCCCATGTTGTTAGTTGTGGGGGAGGAGTTGGGGGTCCACCTCCAGTCCTCTGTACTGCGAGCTGGTATCTTGCTGCAATGGAATGCACCTTCCCCTGTAGGTTGTTCCACCTCTTCCTGATGTCATCCTTTGTTCTGGGGTTCTGTTCCACAGCGTTGACCCTGTCCATGATTCTCCGCCATAGCTCCATCTTCCTAGCGATGGATGTCTGCTGAACCTGTGATTCGAATAGCTGTGGCTCTACCTGGATGATTTCCTCCACCATGACCCTTAGATCCTCCTCTGAGAACCTGGGGTGTCTTTGTGGTGCCATGGGTATGGTTTGAGTGGTGTGTGCGAGGGTGTGTGTGGTGATGTGTTGGGGTGTATGCTGTGAGGTGCGTGGATGGTGTATGGGTGATGGTGTTCTGTGGCTCTGGTTCTGTGGGTGCTCTTAGTGTCTCTCTCTCTCTTGCAGTTGTCAATATTTTTTAGTCATAAGGGGTTGTGGGTAATGTGCGTGTGTGTTTCATAGTGGTGTGTGTGTGTGTGTGGTGTGTGTATGTGTGTCAGGTGTGTGTAGTTTGAATTGTCCAATGTAGTGTTGTTTTGTATGTTTGTGTGTATTTTGAGCGCAGCGGTATGTACTGCCAATGGTTTACCATGGTTAAATGTCCGCTGCGGTGATTCATGGGTCATAATGCTGTGGGCGTAATACTGTTGGCATAACAGTGTGGGTTTTGGTACCGCCAGTTTATCACTGACCTTTGGGCTGGCGGACTTGTGTGTGTGTCTGTATAGTGACGGATTGCTATGTGTGTGTCATAATATGGGTAGAGGTAATCAGCCGCGCTGGCGGTATGTTGGCGGTATTCAGTATGGCGGTAAGTGGAACTTACCGCCAATGTCATAATGAGTGCCATAGTTCTTTCTATACCGGCAGGCTTTGGAAGCCAGCATATAGATTAGTGAGCTAGGGCGGGGGACTGGTAGCAGTGCAGAGACTCCTATCATTTTTCTATTTCCCAGACTCCTAATTTGGAGGCCAATGAAGGCCTTGCTTTCATAATCTCCTTAATCCTTCTTTTACATCCAATGCAGCGCCACTTTTTTTGTGCACCCAGCGCACTCCTAATGCCACAATGTGTGCACCATATTTATGATATGGCACACCATGGCGGTATTAGGAACAATAGCGTCAAACTTTTTGACACTATTGTGGTGCTTTGCTCCACTAGCGTCAAAAATGTTAACGCTAGTGGAGCAAAGTGCAAGGAGGCACACTGATTACAATTGGTGTGTCCCTTTAATGCCTGCTTTCAGCAGGCGTTAAAAATGATGGCAAAAATGGCGCAATGAAATCTTGTAGATTTGACTGCGATATTTTTGGGGGCCTTCTTGAGACAGAATGCCCCCTTTACGTGCATTATGCATGTGGGGCAAAGCGTTACAAAGTGGTGCAATGCATGCATTGTGCCACTTTGTGAATATGGTGCAGAGAAAGGCCACCTTAACGCCTCTTTAGCATAAAAAAAATGATGCAAAGGCGGCTCTAGAGTGGTGCAAGAGACTCTTAAATCTGTCCCCTAGTATACAGACCCTGAATAGTAAGTCTGGTGCAGTTCATCATTTCACAGATCAGTTATCTATTCTGCCCTCAAACCTTCTGCTATTGGGAGACTTTAATCCTCACATTGATGATCCTAACTGCAGAGTGGCCAAATAGTTCCTTGGGTCCCTAGAGGTCTTCAATCTTGTCTAACATGTGGCTTGTCCAACTCATTCTGTTAGCCACACTTTGGATTTGATCTTCTCTCACTCATTGAATCTCCAGCTGATGCCTACCCTCCAAGTTACGTGGTCCCTTTCAGACATGCTGGTGCATTTTGTAAGAATGTGAAATCCTCAATCCAGAGAAGTGGCAGACTTTAGGAGCACCTGTTAGATTCTAAGTTAGTAGAGGCACTGCAAAGCACGTTGTTGGAACGTATTAGAGCAGTATGTACTGTCTTGGCTAAGGTCGACTCTAAGGCTATCTGCTGCACTGGACCGTATCGCTCCGAAGAGAGAGGTGTCCCAGCAGAGAGCCACGCCTTATCTGATGCATTGAAAAAGGAAAGAGCTAATTGTAAAAAAAACTCGAATGCAGATGGAGGAAATTCTATGATGCTGTGTACAAAATAGCGCTCAACAATTTGCGCAGTGCAGTGCGCAAGGCACAAAAAGAGTTTATTGCAGCTTCTATTGCCATAGCAACTAACAAACCATGTGAACTTTTCAAGGTGGTGAGTTCCTTTGTGGCACCCAGTGCGCTACAAAATGTAATGACCACCTCTGCAACACTGTGTGGAGAACTCTCAGAGTTCTTCTTCCACAAAATTCAATTAATTTCTGAAAAAAGTCCTGCCCATGTGGTGACCGGCAGGTGGGTGTGGCCAAGACCGGCAGGGTGTGAGCAGCAGAATACAGGAGCTCCGGGACCAGCGACTGCACCCGCACCACCATAACCCCTCCTGAAAGGATCTCAAGGGGGAAACAGATAGCAGACTTGCCAGTGACCAGGGAACTGACGACGGTGCTCTCAAAAGTGGCGTAATAGCCCCATAAAGTTAACTTTGATTGCTGCTGGTGCCGCACAAAAAATGGCGGCCGCCGCCGGGAGTCGGATCTAAACGGCGACTCCACGAGGCGGACCCACCTCTTGAACGGAGAAGCACGTCGGCAATAAAAGCAGTGCAATAGCAGAGCTGTGCATGAACAAGAAGTAAGATCTCGAGACTCAGATGGCAGATCAAGCACTGAGGTAGGTGCTAAGTGCGAACAGTAAAGGCTGAATGCCAGGGCATAGGAGGGCAGGCAAAACGGCAGTGAGATCCGCAGAGCACACCTACACAGCTCAGAGAGGAGCAGCCCCCAGATCGTTGACCTCGGCGAGCACCTGAGCAGAGCATTACCAGAGCAAACACACGGCGACCAATAAAACAAAAGTGGAGAGCGCCGTCGTGCAAGCGTGGCACCACTGATATGGCGGAGGCTGATGGGTAACAGGTATGACAAAGAAAGTCTAGGGCTGTTGCGTGATGGGTGTTAGCGGATAAGCCACCTCACGCTGCGAGGTCGAAAAAACAGATTGCAAGCGCCCAGCACAGTTAATTTGACTACTGACAAGATATTACGAACTGGCGCAGATATCTAGATCGAGACACCTTGAGGAGTAATAAGCACAAAGAATATGATACTATTATAGCTGTCAGAGGCTTCTCACACATTACTCTGCATGAAGCACCGAGAACGCTTAATTAGAACTATTGTGAAGCTGATGTGCATACCGAGGACAGGGTCACACTAACAGATGGTCCCTTACCGGAATAAACTGGGGCGCACGCAAAAAGGCAGCCACGCTACGGCGGCGAAGCCCGACAGCACAAAAATTAAGCTGTGTACTTGGTAGGCTCTGAAAATCATTGAGGATGAAGTTGGCGCTGTGAAGGGAAAACTAACAAGGCAGGCATCGGAGCACAGTTCACGAACCATGCTCAATGAAGAGACCCACAAGCGGTCTAACAATACCACCTGAGCGCACGCCCACCGATAGGTGACAAAACTTGAGGGACCCAGTAAATGACTCCAATCGCCCTGGCGAAATACTACATCTGGCTCTGGGTCAGCTAAAGGGGACTAAACAAGCGCTTCCCTGTCCAGCCCTTGGCGGTTTCGAAATGTGAAAAGTGCCCACAGCGGATATCAAATCAAGGCTACTATAAAAAGAAAAAGATGTTAACACAACAGAACCATTAAATATAGATCGCATGATCCCAGCATAGCCAGATAGCGTCAAGAAACACAGACCTGCAGCTGTGGAGTGGCAAGCGGAACCTGTGATACCGCTGGGAAGCGAAGAAACAACAACTTTATGAACAAGTAGCTTCAGTGGACAGAGGGAGCACTCCTTAGTCTGGCCAACGTACAGATTAGCGGCCTAGTAGACTAGGAGACTGCCCCCGCCAAAGCTGAACCGCTGAGCGGCTGCCTATGCAGCCGCAATCCCACCGCCCGCATTACAACACCCCCGCCGGCCCAGCGGGGATGTCGGTTGTAACATTGCAGCCGGCTCCTGATGGAGCCGGCGGTATTGCGGCTGTGCGACGGGTGCAGCTGCACCCGTTGCGCTTTTCACTGTCTGCTGGGCAGACAGTGAAAAGCAGGGTGGGGTTGTGCCTGGGGGCCCCTGCACTGCCCATGCGTATATGCATGGGCAGTGCAGGGTCCCCCAGGGGCCCGCAACTCCCCTTCCTGTCAGCCTTTCCATGGCGGTCTCTACTACCATGGACAGGCTGGCAGGAAGGGGAGTCATAATCCCCAGGGCAGTGCTGCAAGCAGCGCTGCCCTGGCGGATTAAAACCGCCAGGACAACGATGGCAGGAACCTGCCGGTCCCGGCGGTGTGACCGCGGCGCTACTGCTGCGGTCAAAATATGGCGATTTGTACCGCCAGCCTGTTGGCGGTACGATCGCCAAAACAACCCTGGCGGTCTCTGACCGCCAGGGTTGTAATGAGGGCGTATGTCCTTTGCCCTGGGGATGGGGAGTTGGGGTTTTTGTTATTTAAACATGTTGCAGTTTAAGCCGAGTGCCTGCGGTAAGATGCAAATCCATGGTTCACATAGAATCTTCTATCAATCAGATGGGTAGTGTAAGAGAACATGGAATGTTCGGGGGATCAGATCCATGACTAAACGTCACAAAGTCTTTGCTTACCTTAATAGAAGGGGTGTCCACTTTGCAATGCTCCAAGAGACGCACCTAGATTCAGCCGAGGGTAAAGCTCTTCAGAAGCGTTGGAGAGGCAGGGTTTTTTGTACAACATACTCCGCCTTCACTAGCGGGACCCTTATTTGGGTAAAAGCAGGAGTTCCCTACCAACACATGAAGGCCATTAATGATCCACTAGGCCGATATGCTGTAATTGTGGGAAAGCTAGACGGTAAAGAGATTACATTAGGTAGTCTCTACGGTCCCAACTTAAATCAAGGAGAGTTTTTGACAACCCTGTCATCAAAGCTAGCGGGGCACCTATCGGAGACGATAATTCTGGGCGGGGACTTTAATTGCATAGCGGATTTAGCACTGGACAGATCACACCCTCCCTTCCCTACTTCCCCAACAGTTCGAACGGTGCACGCATACCGAATGTGGCAAAACAACTGGGGATTGGTAGACAGATGGCAGGCCCAACATACTCAAGATCGAGAATACTCATTCTACTCGCACATGCATGACCTACATGTCAGACTAGATACTTTTTTCACCTCACCAAAAGTATATAGGACAGTGCAAATGAGAAAATACCTGGCCCAAACAATCTCGGACCATAATCCACTCCTTGTCCGATTGAGCTGGTCCCGGGCTCAAACGCCAATACCCACCTGGCGACTGCAACTGGCCCTGCTAGAGGACAGAGCATTTAAGCACGCTATTGATGAAACAATAGACACATACTTTTCTACGAATGAGGGTTCGTCTTCCTCCAGATTAATAGAATGGGATGCCTTTAAAGTGGTTATCAGAGGGAAGTGCATATTAGTAGTGTCTGGAGTGAGACGAGCACTTCTACAGGATATTGAAGTTGCTGAATGCAGTCAGAGAGAGATAGAACGACAGTGCCCCAGAACATCAAACTTGAGAGAGTCACTCACTATTACACGGGAAAAGACTGTTGGCGACCGATCTTTTACGCTGCTATGATTACAGGGCTTATTTAGCTCGCTCACACGCAGAAGGGGATCGGGCAAGTACGTTGTTAGCGTGGCTGGCGAACCCTGCAAAGAAAGGTTTGGTAATAGTAGAATTTAGCACGCCTGGAGGTACCCAGCTGAACTCCCAACTGGCTATCAATGAGGAATTTAGGAAATATTATGCGGACTTGTACGCGAGCAAAGTACACCCCCCACTAGAGGAAATCCAGAATTTCCTACATCTTCTACCACTCACTTCTACCAAACTATCAACGCCAGACACGATTAAACTAGGGGCACCAATCACGCTGACGGAAGTTAAAGAAGCAATAACCTATATGGCACGTAATAAAACACCAGGCCCGGACTGGCTGCCGATAGAATTCTACCTATCTTATCTTCCTAAACTAGGGCCCAAACTAGTAGAAATATATAACACAGCAGCTGAAAACCAATCTTTCCCCTTGTCGGCGTGGGAAGCTTTGATTATACTGCTCTTGAAGCCGGGGAAGGACCCGACGGATGTAGCCTCCTACCGGCCACTATCAATGTTAACTACAGATTATAAAATATTAAGCAAAATATTAGCGACTCGACTTATGCCACACATGCCCCAAATAGTACACTTGGATCAAGCTGGCTTTATTCCAGGACGCCAAATAACACAAAAAATACGCTGCCTATGATGGACGGCAACGGGTTCAATAAAACAGCGGCCATTGATTTTGAAAAAGAATTCAACAGTCTAGAATGGAAGTATTTATACGAGGTTCTCCACAAACTAGGGCTGGGAACCTGGTTTATAGCCTGGATGAAATTACTATACTTTAATCCAAAGGCCAGAGTCCGCACAGGGGATATTATCTCTGACAGTTATGAAGTGGCAAGTGGAACCAGGCAGGGCTGCCCCCTTTCCCCCTTGCTGTTCGCGCTGGCAGTAGAACCGCTGGCTTGCATGTCTAGAGAGGGTGCTATATACAGAGGTATCACCCTGGCAGGTCAGACCCATCATATAGCACTATATGCGGACAAACTCTTTCTTTTTCTCAGAAGCGCGAAGGAGGACCTACAAGGGGCCCAGTCGTTACTTAAAAAATTCTGAGATCTCTCAGGCTTGAGAGTGAACTGGAAGAAACCCAGCCTCTTCCCATTTGTAGAGGGAGGAGATTTCTCCCCCAGACATAGGAGAGCTAAAATGGGAACCCAGGTGCTGAAAATATCTGGTGGTCCATATCTACCACTCCTCCCAGAACATTTATGAAGGCAACATAGAGAGAGTGTTGAGAGGACGTAAAGGCTCAGTGGGGTTCTGGCCTATACTACCTATCTCAGTGGCAGGTAGAGCGGCACTTCTGAAAATGATAGCCTTCCCTAGGTTGCTGTATTTTTTTACAGCCCTCCTAGTGTGGATGCCAAGCAGCTTTTTCACTACCCTGAACACTATGCTCACAGGATTCATATGGGGTGCGGGTAGGTGGAGACTCTCGTTGGCGGTGATGCGTAGGATGGCGGAGGAGGGTGGGCTAGCGGTCCCGGACTTCGAGGCTTATTACCTGGCTGGACAACTCCAGTGGCTGACCAGGTGGGTGGCTACCCGCACAATGCCCGAAAGTGAAATTCCTTCTCTCACTCCTGAATTATGCACATTGACTAGGGTCGTTTTGAACCTCGGCAGCCCGGAATTCAGCGGCATCTGGGCCTTGGAGGTCATTCACAAATGCTGGAGGAGACATCTACGTAAGGCACAGTGCCCCAGACCTTACACCCCCGAACTTCCACTGAGTTGCTTATTGATGCTCCGGCACCACAGTAAATGGGGTGCGATCAGGGGATGGGAAAGAGCGGGAGCTTCAACTTTGGGCACGTTATACGAGGCCGACCATCTGTTACCTTTTACAGACTTTCGAGGCAGATACCAGATATCAACGGGGAATTTCTTGCTACATAGAGCAATCACAACCATGCTGAAGAAACACTGGCGAGAAGAGGATACAGAGCCGCCCACCTCGGAGGTTGCGCAGTACCTCGTGAGCGCTACGGGGACACATAGGGGCATATTTATACTCTGTTTGCACCGAATTAGCGTAATTTTTTTTACTCTAATTCGGTGCAAATCTAACTCCATATTTATACTTTGGTGCTAGACCCATCTAGCACCAAGGCCCTGATTTGTACTTTTTTTGCACCGCATTAACGTCATTTTTTGACGCAAAAGTGGCGCAAACTTGCAAAATATTGGCCATTATTTATACTTTTTGCTGCAAAACTGCACTAAAAAGTTTAGCACCGGCCTGCACCATTTCTGTGCACCAGCCGGGCACCATGTTTATGGAATGGTGCAAGCCGGTGCAAAGGGTAGGCTAGAGTAAAAAAAAATGACTTTAGTCGGGTGGGGCTGGCAGTATAGAAGAAGAGGGTTTAGCACCAAAAAATGACTTTAGGCAGGTTAGAGTGAAAAAAACTGACTCTAACCAGATTAGCGTCAATTTTAATGGTACTAAACCTACCATGCCACATGACTCCTGCCTTAGAAAAGGCACGAGTCATATCCACCACCCCAATGGCCAGCACAGAGGACAGGGGTCCCCTGGGCATGGCCATTGCACTCTGTGCCATGTATGGGTAGGCCCCCTATGGCACATAAAAAAAAAAAAAAAAATTATGCAATCTTACCTGTACTTACCTGGGATGGGGTCCCCCATCCTCCGCAGTCCCTCTGGTGAGGGTGGGGGTGCCCCTGGGGCCTGGGAAGGGCACCTGTGGGCTTAGTCCATGGTGTTCCAGATCCCCTAACGCCTGCCCTGACCCAGGCTTTAAAAAATGGGGCAAAGCAAGCTTTACCCCATTTTTTGACCCCTCCTCCCTCCTTTGCACCATTTGTGCATGGGAGTATAAATATGGCGTTAAGGCCATAGAGTCATTTTTTGCACAGGAACGCCTACCTTGCATCTCATTAAGGCAAGGTAGGGTTCCACTTCCAAAAAATGACTTTAACTCTATAAATTTGGTGCTAGACGGGTCTTGCACCAAAGTATAAATATGGAGTTAGTTTTGCACTGAATTAGAGTAAAAACAAATGACGCTAATTCAGTGCAAACAGAGTATAAATATGCCCCTTAGCGTCAAAAAATGATGCTAATCTGGTCAGAATCATTTATTTTGACTCAAAACTGCCGAATGTCTTTTTTTTTTTAAGCTAGCCTACCCTTTGCATTGGCTTGCACCATTCCATAAATATGCTAAAAAATGGTGCAAGCCGGTGCAAAACTTTTTGGTTCAAAACTGCATTAGTGCAGTTTTGCACCAAAAAGTATAAATAAGGCCCATGGATCAGTAGCCACTCTCTACAGAAAAATACGAGCTACTACAACCCGCCCCTTGACGGATCTTAAACTAGTATGGGAGGCAGACCTGTGTGTAACAATAGAAGAAAAAGCGTGGGAGGAAACTCTCCCGGACTACGAGAGTTTCTAGAAACGCCTGATTTAAGTTAATTAATATATACGTCCTGCATAGGGCATATCTAACACGAGGCAGAATCAAGAGGCATTTTGGGGCCTCGGTGGCTAGTTGCCCTAGATGCCGGGAGGAGGGAGCTGAATTTCTACACATGTTCTGGGACTGGCCAGCACTACGAGAGTACTGGCACAGCATAATACAACTTCTTTCTGGTGTAACCGGGCATATGTTATTAGAAAATCTCAGGCATTGCCTATTGGGAGACTATCGGCATCAGCCCAAACACAAATACACTAATCAATTCCAGGATCTGGCTCTGGTCTTGGCCAAAAGAGAGATAAACTTGGAAAGCGGAGACAGGTCCAAGATTACAGGCATGTACAAGGGAAGTCCTCAAATAGGCTTAAGCCAAAGAGACGATCAGACATAGAGAAGCACGGAGAGGTCGGGGTCCCATAAAGAGAGCTAAAGCCTGGAGCACACTGACAGATGAATGGGAAAAGAGACTTGAAGAAACGCAACAACCCCGACATCCGTAAGAGTAATTAGATGGATTGGCCCAGCCCCAAGTAGGTTACCATAATACATGTATCTTACTACAGCACCCCTTCAAGAATGCATCACTCCCACCCATGATCGAAGCATACTCCAGACCATTCCAGTGGAGATCAAGCTCTTACAGATACTAGCTCCCACACCTTTTAAATATGGCGTGGTGGGAATTTTCACAGTTTGATAGAATCGGGCGCACTTGCCGAATAGCGTCATTGGACGTAGACGAGACTGGAAAGGAGCTGTACAGGTACAGTTAATGGGAATTGATGGCTATTGAATTCTAAGATATGATGAATACACTTCTGAGGACTGATTCATGTGTTATAACTATAGGAAACGCCGGCTAACTTTGGCAGATGGCTTCCTAACATAATATATTTGAGGAGTTGAGGCATTATTACGGTCAGGTGAGCGCTACGAATTACGACAATTATTGTTTCAGAGACATGATTTACAAGGCAACGAATGGATAAATCTTGTTCTCTTTATATCTCTTAGGTCAACAGATATATATTTTGACTAATAGATGTAGGAAACAAACTCTACTTAATAATTGTAAGATGTGATGTCTGTTTTACTTATTAGGGATATAGTGACTGTTTAGCTTTGAGTTAGCACTTTGGTTGTGCACAAGGTTTGATGCACGTTTGTGGTGGAGCTATTTATACACTTTGGAGCATGAAATCATTTATTATTGTTATTCTTTTATTTTATTATTTATCATTTTTATTTTTATTTCTTTGGCAAACAACAGAATAATTATGATATTTCAAGCACTTATACTAATTGAAGACACATAATTTAATAGAGTGCGGTTTCCACTGTGAGGCATATACACTTGATTTCACCAGGAAGGGTGTTATTATAATTAGACTATATAAATTAATATACTGATTTGTTAATTATGGGAATATCTTTATAGGATGTCCTGAAAAAGTCTAGGGGCAATCCCCTGACGAAACACGTGTTGACAAGCAAGCAGGATTGATGAATCAGTAGGATCATAGAAGTGGAAATGTGATTGTTATTTGAAGAATCATTGAAGTTTGAAATTACGTTTTCAGGATTTGATATATGAATTTCATTTGGAACATTGGCTCTTTTTGAACATTCGAGATGAAATCATTCCTTTTAGAATAAACATTTCTTCGATTCGTGGAACAAATCATATCATGGACTTTATTTTGATTTGTATCAATATAATAAAAAAATGTATATAAACGTGTGCCACTACATATTATTAGCTACCGCACAGCACTTACCGGGCACTCGAACGGCAGTTGGGTAGGGTGGGGAGGTAGGGGGGAGGTTCGACCCCCTCAAGGGGAAACTCATAAGTCGATAGCAGCTTGTGGGCCGCAATATTACCCAATTGAAGTTTTTCACTCTTTACTATATTAACAGACATAAGGGAAGTAGCACATGAAAATGGCAATTCATGACTCCACTGATGAAGAAACCCTGAGCAAAAAGATATAGGCCCTCATTACAGCCCTGGCGGTCGGTGTTAAAGCGGCGGTAATACCGCCAACAGGCCGGCGAAAAAAAAAATGGGATGATGACCGTGGCGGAAACCGCCAACATAGACAGCCACTTTAACACTCCGACCGCCACGGCAGTACAAACAAACAGCGCGGTGGTCACCACCAACAGACAGGTGGAAAACAATGTACCGCCCGCCCTATCACAAGATGCCAATCCGCCACCTTTTCTGGGGCGGAACCAACGCGAACAAAAACACAGCGGAAACAGGACTTGGAAGGCAAAACACTCACCTCTCCACACCCCACGGGAACCAGGACGCCATGGAGCCAGACCTCCTGCTTGCAAATGGCTCTCGACACCCTGGATGGCATTCACAATGGTAGATTGCCCAACAGTGAGAGATCTCAGGAGGTCAATAGCCTCCTCACTGAGGGCAGCAGAGCTGACTCGGGCAGGCCCTGAGGTGCCTGGGGCGAAGGAGATGCCCAACCTCCTGGGTGAGCAGCCACAGGACACACGCTGAGGGGCTGCTGGGAGGGCGGTGCTGGTAGGGGGGGGCAGCTGTACCTGTTGATGCGGGGGCACAGAGGGGCCCGCCACCGCAAGGGAGCTCCAATCAGAGGAGGAGTCGCTGTCGCTGCTGTCACCTGCTGTCCCTTCGACAGGAGAGGACCTACACTGCAAGTGCTGCTGTGACCTCAGTCTGGAAGCGGCGATGGCTCATCTGTCTGGGGAAAGGGCCCCTGTCTTCACTTCCTAGGTGTTGGAGAAGTTAGTTGATGGGGTCCTCCTAGGTGGAGGATTTGCCTACAGTGAAAGGTGACTTCTATGCCCTGGGACATATCCCCAACATCATAGGTGCCATTGCTGGGACACATGTGGCCTTGGTCCCCCCCGCAGGAGTGAACAGGTGTACAGAAACCATTCTATGAATGTGCAGATGGAGTGTTTGGCCGACCAGTACATCTCCCATGTGAATGCCAAGTTTCCTGGCTCAGTGCATGACGCTTACATTCTGAGGAATAGCAGCATCCCTTATGTGATGGGGCAACTCCAGAGGCACCGTGTGTGGCTAATAGGTGAGGACAAGGACCCTATACCCTGTGAATAGTTGTCTGGGTCTGGGGTTGTCCCTAAGGGTTAGTGTATGTCTAACAGTTGTCCTTCGACATTTTCAGGTGACTCTGGTTACCCCAACCTGACAGGGCTACTGACCCCAGTGAGAAATCCCAGGACAAGGGCAGAGGAACGCTACAATGAGGCACATGGGTGAACTAGGAGAGTGATCGAAAGGTCCTTCGGCCTCCTGAAGGCCAGGTTCCAGTGCCTCCATATGACAGGTGGTTCTCTCTACTACTCACCAAAGAAGCTGTGCCAGATCATCGTGGCCTGCTGTATGCTGCACAACCTGGCTTTGTGATGGAAGGTGCCTTTTCTGCAGGAGGATGGTCCAGATGGAGGTCTTGTGGCAGCTGTGGAGCCTGTGGTCAGTGAAGAAGAGGAGGCAGAAGAAGAGGATATCGACAACAGAAACAACGTTATCCAGCAATACTTCCAGTGAGACACAGGTAAGAAGATATCACTGCCTCACACATCTCATACAATTGTTTGACCTATCATACGTCTGTCACTTTCACCCAGTGTGTGGACCCTGACCTGTCACTTTGCCTTTCCATTTAACAGATGTGGGTCCCACTGTGTGACCTCTGCTATATTACCTCATGGACTAGAGCTGTGTTACATCGGTATGTTGACAATAAAATTGACATTGCTATATTCCATAGTTATTGCAAATACACATTTGTGAAAGCACAGACTGACTCCAGACTGTTTTGTGATTCAAGGGTGTTTATTTCTGTGCAAATAAGTGGAGGGGTAGTAAAATGTTCAGGGGTGATGGTGGAGCAAAGTCCAGTCTATTTGTTTCGCAGGTGCATTGTCCAAAGGGGCATGGGAAGTGGAGCTAGGGCAGTTAAAGGATGGACAGGGTGACAAAGTGGGACAGAAGGATGACATTCAGGGGGGTCTCATTTCTTGGTGGGGTCTTGGCATTGTTCTCTGTCTTGTTCCTGGATCTCAGGGACCGTTTGGGGAATGGTTCTCCATCTGCAGGGGGTGGGGTGGGGTTCTGGTGTCATGGTCCTGTGGCGGTGCCTCCTGTCCACTAGCGCCGGCGGGGGTGGTGGGCTATTCATCATCCAGGCTAGTGTCAGGGGCCCCTTGTTGTGCCACAGTGTCCCTCCTGGTGTTGACAAGGTCCTTCAGCACCCCTACAATGGTGACCAGGGTGGTGTTGATGGACTTGAGTTCCTCCCTGATCCCCAGATAGTATTCCTCCTGCAGCTGCTGGGTCTCCTGTAAGTTGGCCAGTACCGTTGCCATCGTCTCCTGGGAATGATGGTACGCTCCCATGATGTTGGAGAGGGCCTTGTGGAGAGTGGGTCTCTGGGCCTGTCCTCCCCCTGTCGCACAGCAGTCCTCCCAGTTCCCCTGTTTTCCTGTGTCTCTGTCCCCTGCACCGTGTGCCCACTGTCACTGCCCCCAGGCCCCTGATTTTCTTGCAGTGGTGGGTTTGCCTGGGTTCCCTGTAGTGGTGGACAGACTGCTGCTTGACGTGTCCTGAGGACAGAGGGATGGGCCCGCTGGGTGGGTGCTGTGCTGGTGTTTCCTGAGGGTGGAGGCTCTGTGGTGGCATGTGCCAGTGTCAGGGGAACCGACTGCCCTCAGGTCCCAGATGGGCCGGGCTGGTCATCTTGATCCAGTTGGACAGAGCTGCTGTCATCACTGTGGGCCTCTTCTGTGGGGGGAGTGGACATGTCTGGAACCTCCTGTCCGGTGACGTTGGGTAGGGGTCCTGCAGGGGTGTAAAGGCATGATTATTGCATCTGTGTGTGCCATGGTATGCAATAGGTGAGTGACCCTGTACTCCAGTGCTTGCATTCTTGTCTAGGACCTTGTGTGATAATTGGTTTGGGGTCTGTGTGGGTATCTGTTGTGGACATGCTTTGGTGATGGGTGTCCATGCTTTGGTGTTGCATGCAGGGCTTGGTGTTGGGATGGGTGGGTTGTGATAGTGGGACATTTGTGAGGTGTTGTAATGATGGGGTGAGAGTGGGGGTGGGGCTTTGTGATAGCATGCAGGTAGAGTATGGGGATGTAATCGTTAAGATTTGACTTACCAGAGTCCATTCCTCCTGCTACTCCTGTGAGGCCCTCAGGATGCAGTATAGCCAAGTCTTGCGCTTCCCATGTTGTTAGTTGTGGGGGAGGAGGTGGGGGTCTGCCGCCAGTCCTCTGTACTGCAATCTGGTGTCTTGAGACCACGGAACGCACCTTCCCCCGTAGGTCGTTCCACCTCTTCCTGATGTCATCCCGGGTTCTTGGATGCTGTCACACTGCGTTGACCCTGTCGACGGTTCTGCGCCATAGCTCCATCTTCCTAGCAATGGAGGTGTGCTGCACCTGTGATCTGAATAGCTGTGGCTCTACCCGGACGATTTCCTCCACCATGACCCTGAGCTCCTCCTCAGAGAACCTGGGGTGTCGTTGAGGTGCCATTATGTGGTGTGGGTGATGTGTGAGGTGGTGTTGGTTGTGATGTGTGAGGGGATGTGTTTGTGTCTGTTGTCTGAGATGCGTGGATGTTGTGTGAGTGATGGTGTTGTGTGCCTGTGGATGCTAGTTTTGTTTCTGGTGGTGTCTCTCTCTGGCCTTCTTTCGAAATTTTGGTAGTATGGATTTGTGGGTGATGTGGGTGTGTGTTTTATATTGTATTGGGTGTGTGGGAGTGGTGTGTGTATGTGTATCAGGTGTGTGTATTTCGAATTGTCCAATGTGGTTGTGTTTTGTAAATGTGTGTGTATTTTGAGCGCGGCGGTGTGTACAGCTAATGGAAAACCGCGGTTGAAAGACCGCCTCGTGGATTCGTGGGTCGTCATAGTGTGGGCGTATTCCTGTTGATGTGACGGTGGAGGTTTTGTTATTACCAGTTTATCACTGACCTTTGGTATGGCTGACTTGTGTGGGTGTCTGGATTTTGGCGTATTCCGAGCTGTGGGCCGTAATAGCTGTAGCAGAATTCCGCCGCCGCAGCGGTGTGTTGGCGGTCTTCTGCACGGCAGTAAGCTGGATTTACCGCCAATGTTGTAATGAGGGCCATAATGCCTACAAGAAATGCTATAATAAACCAATACCACATCTTGTCATTCTACTTGAGAGGGATGTTCGACATGTTGTAATGTTTGTCTTTTAACCTGTACCAAAACCCAATAAAATGTTTTAAAAAAAAAAAAAAAATTGGTGCCCGGTCAGATGACTGACAAGACCCCTCCTTGAGACCCCATACTGGATAGCTTTGCTCCTGTTACGCTTTCTGATGTGTCCACGTCTTTGGCTAGATGCAAATCGGGGTCTCCAACTGATCCCTGGCCGCTTGACATTCTGAAGCGGGTGGCACCTCTTACTGCTCCAGATTTGCTTAAACTGTTGAGTTTTTCATAAGAGGCAGCCATGGTGCCTCAGAATTGGAAGGAGGCAATGTTGGTCCCACTCTTGAAGAAATCCAATGATGACCCTCACATGCTTAGCAATTTTCACCAGATCCCGATTCTCCCTGCGGCCATTGAAATACTGGAAAAATAGGTTAATGGTCACATTTTCACCTTCATGGAAAGTAATAACTTACTCCATGAGACCCAGTCGTGCTTCTGAGTGGGCTATAGCATGGAATCTGCCCTTTTGGAAGAAGGCTGCCTGACTTGGTGCTAGCCAGCTAAATTTAGTGACAGTGCTAGGGGAAGCACAGGGGTGCACCAAACATGCTCCTACTACTTTACATTTACATGCAGAGGTGACTAATGATGAGGATCATTAGAACTTTTGCAAGTCAAGCTAAAGTTGTTTACTCTTCTAAAGCTATGTACTCGCTTCTCAATCACAAAGCCATATAATTTACAAGGGCCAGAAATAGGATTACCAATAGGCACCATGTTATGAGACCACCTCTTTCTCTGCAGCAAATCAGTGGATTCTGGAAGTGTTTCTCTTGGGGTATTCGCTGCTGATGGATGGGATCCCTATGGATGTAAGTTCTTAATAAACTTGGACTACATCTATAAATTTCAGAACCCTCTTTTTCACATTGGTGATGAGTTGAGGAGTAGAAACCTGGACGTCAAGAGACCTCAACATCTAGTAACAAAGTTCAGAGGTAGCACTGTAGGACAGTTAGGGCAAGCTACCACAGGAAGAGATCATTGTTGGCCCACCGGAGGACAATTCAGATTCCATTGTTGGACCCTGAAAGTACTATATACACAGAAGTATTGGAGCCATGTCTTTCGGGTACAGATGGTGATTTGTTTACCTAATACTGTTACCCCGACAGTAATCACAGTAATCACCACTGTGTGGCTTGCCCACAGGTCCTCACTCTGCATTTGCCTGCATTTACTCTTCTTACGGCTCTGTCAGCAGGTGACGTGACACCCTATACGCGGACCAGCCTGCACTACCTGCAGCTTGCCCCCAGCTGCACAAACCAGCCCATGCTTCCAATTATCGAAGTGATCATCATCAACTCCTCCCGTCTTCCCCTCCTCTCGCTGCTTTTTATTGATACTCTCTCTTAATGCTAGAATTGTGTGATTGTGCACAGCTAAACCTGCCATACTGTTGCTGTTAATTACTGTTCTGCCCTGTACTGTTTGTAATGCTTATCCAATATGTGAATAAATAAATGTGCCTAAAAGGATTTGTGATGTTTCAGCATCAGTGCTAAAGGACCTTGGATGGGATTTACCAATGTCAAACAGTCGGGTATGGATCGCAGTACTGCTGGTTCTTGAGAACACTTTGGAGGTGATCTTGAAAAGGAACACTGCTTTTTTTTTTGGGGGGGGGTATTGCACTTTAGTAAATAATTAGGCCCATATTTATACTTTTTGACGCTAAACTGCGCTAACGCAGTTTAGCGTCAAAAAGTTTTGCGCCGGCTAACGCCATTCTGAAGCGCCATGCGGGCGCCGTATTTATTGAATGGCGTTAGCCGGCGCAAGCAGACCGGCGCTGCCTGGTGTGCGCGAGAAAAACCACGTACACCAGGCAGCGCCGGCGTAGGGGGAAAATGGCGCATGGGCGTCTTAAAATGGGGCAAGTCAGGTTACGTCGAAAAAATCATCGTAACCCGACTTGCGCCATTTATTTTCGACGCCCATCCCCCATCAACATGACTCCTATCATTGTAAAGATAGGAGTCATGCCCCCTTGCCCAATGGCCATGCCCAGGGGACTTCTGTCCCCTGGGCATGGTCATTGGGCATAGTGGCATGTAGGGGGGCACAAATCAGGCCCCCCTATGCCAAAAAAAATTATTAAAAAAAAAAAAAAAATACTTACCTGAACTTACCTGAATGTCCCTGGGGTGGGTCCCTCCAGCCTTGGGTGTCCTCCTGGGGTGGGCAAGGGTGGCAGGGGGGGTCCCTGGGGGCAGGGGAGGGCACTCTGGGCTCATTTTGAGCCCACTTGTCCCTTAACGCCATGCCTGACCCAGGCGTTAAAAAGCGGCGCAAATGCGCCGTTTTTAGCCACGCCCACTCCCGGGCGTCTCTTTTGCCCGGGAGTATAAATACCACGTAAAGGCCTGGGAGTCATTTTTTAGACGGGAACGCCTCCCTTGCATATCATTAACGCAAGGAAGGGGTTCACGCTAAAAAATGACGCACATTCCGGGAACTTTGGCGCTATACGCCTCTAACGCCATAGTATAAATATGGCGTTAGTTGGCGTTAGTTTAGCGTCGAATTTGCGTCGAAAAAAACGACGCAAATTCGGCGCAAACGGAGTATAAATACGGCCCTTAATTTGCACATTGGAAAAGGTCATTTTGGAAAGGGGTCATTGGTAAGTTCCATTAAATGAATACCGGAAGAACATTATCGGATATGTATTGTTGTTTAACTTTTATTCTATAGGTACTCTTTGGTATCAATTCGGGCACCATTGAAAGGGATTTGAGTATCACACCGGATAATTAAAGAAGGGTTATTGGGTCTGCTTGTATGTAATCTCCAAAGAAAGTTCAAGAGGCAGATTTAGGAGCTCCTAGCGCCTCCTTGCACCACATTAGCATAAATGTTTTTATGCTAATGTGGCTCAACAAGGCCAAAATCGCCATGTCGAATTTAAAAAGTGGCGCAGTGCATGAAAAGGGGTTGTTCCCCCATGAGGGGGGGCTGAAATAATGGTGCGTCATTTTTTTCGGCACTTTTAACGCATGCTTGGAGCAGGTATTAAATGGGGGCACACCATTGTTTACAATGGGCTTTGCAGGATTAGCATCAAAGTAATTACGCTAATCCTGCCAGGCTCCGAACTACCATAAAAATTTCGGATGTTAGTTCCCTAACTAAAGCCATGGTGTGCCATATCCTGGATACAGCGCACACATGGTGGCGTAAGGGGGGTGCTAAGGGGCGCTAGAAAAGTGGCACTGCGAATCTGACCCCTAGTTTTTTCAGTTTAAGATTTCGTAGTCCTCTTGTTTAGGCATCATGCAGAATGTATCTGCACCTCCTTTCTTTCTTTCCTCACCTGGTGAAACCTACAATATCATGGCAGAGGTGGAAGAAGGTTTTTAACCATTATGCTTGGTTGGGTGGAAAATGTTGTTGCTCATGCATTGTCTGGTTCCTGAAAGGCATAACGTTTTAACAGCTGCCCGATATTGCCTCTGATGATGCTAACATGCTAAATGAATATGAAATATGTCTGAAAAATGTTAGATCTACCTTATCTGCCAAAAGTTAGTACTGCATGCCCATCCCCCTGAGGCACAGGGTTAGGGGGAGAACATATATGTAGCTAGGTGTGATGGTCACATTGTAGATGACAGACATGTAATTCAAGCATGCATGTGTGCCACACTACACTGACCACTTATGATTAGCAACTGCATACCATCCTGCCATTTCCATATACAAGTCACAGGTTTTGTCTGCCTTGAAGTTGATCCAGATGATAGGGATTAGTTGGCCTGGCACATGTTGAGTACTTGCTGCATTTGCAATGTGACACATTGCACTACATAAATGCACAGATCAGTTCATTTGGTGCACACCTTGTTGTGCTTTGCTGTGCTGCTAGAAAGTTGATGGGTAGGTTGCATTGGCATGTTATTCCGCAGGGACCATCTATCATCTTTACTGTGATTTGGACTGCATGTGCAATTTGTGAGAAGGTGTTAGATGATCATCTGTACATGCATCACACAACGATGACACTAATGTTTGCCTGTCTCTTTTTTACAGCTGCCAACATGAATGCCGAACAATCCGAGAGTTTCAGAGGCGGGCAGTGCGATACAGGCACATCCTCCATGTGGAGGCTGGGTATAGAATGATGGCAAGACGCTATCATTGTGAAAGAGACACTGGAGCATGGCGGGCTTTTAGCCAAGGGGGGCCGGCATTGGCCACAACAGGTGCCACCACTACCCCGACTGCAGGCATTGGCACAGTGGGCACTAGTATAACTGCCACACCTACTGCATCTTCAACATCTGAAGCACAGGGCACAACAACTGCTGCAACATCTATGCCACCACCCCCAACCATAGCACCTGCAGTTGCTACAACCTCAGTGACACAAATCACCACAGCAGCTGGTATGGACATGGCCGCATTCCAGCAGCTTCAACAGGACATGCGTAGGGTCCTAAGGAGAATGGACAGTCTCCAGCGTGAGGTAGCCCGCAACAGCCAAAGACTGAAATCGATTAAAAAAACTCTGAGGGCAAACCTCTAAGTCCAGTTTTGCCTCACCCCTAAAGCTGTCCCCTCCCTCTTCTTTCCTTATACTGTTTTTAGTGGGTTTAGGGGGTTTAGCGATAGGTTGAGGTAGGCTATTCGTTTAGATAGGATAAGTAGGTTGGGGACTGGAAGGTGTTATATTGTTCCATGTTATTTTGCGGGTGGGTGGGTGGGTGTTGATGTTGGCGGTTACGTGCATTCTTGGGAGAATAAAATACAACAAAATATGTATTTGTTTAGTATCACTTAATATTTGTTTCAGTTAGTATATGTTGTCCTAAATGTGTCCCATCATACAAGGGGGTGGGGAGTTGATGTTTAGAGTGTTTAGTTACATGTGGTAAGTAAGTTTAGCATAGGGTAGTTAGGGCCAGTTGTGGGTAATGTATAGTTAGGATAGGTTAGGTTAGTATAGGTGTGTGACATAGTTTAGGTTTTCTTTCATACATATTTAATAACGTTTTAGGTACTCCTTTACGGTATGTGCCATATGCTTGGGGATCTGGGCCTTTGCAGGAGTGTACAGTGGCAAATTTGTGTTTGCCTGTGTATTCCATCCTGAATCCACATCCCATTCTTGACATGTTTATTCACACTTCAAAATGAGCTGCCACATTGGCAGCTACAACAAAGCTACTTCTCTATGCATCTGCCATCCATTGTACCCACCACTCAAGATGACTATGGTTGCCATGTATTGGACAGGTAGGTGTGCTTTTCAAAGCTGTCATCGTTTGGGTCCTGTGTTGGAATCTTGGGGACTGTGGGATGTCTGCCTGCAGCCTGATGTTCATGTGAACCCTGCTAAACTGAGTGGTGTCAAAATCTTATGAGGTTAAGTATACAAAAGTCACACCTATAAGTTTAGATTGTACTCCCATGTGACGTTATTGTCCAAACACTCTTACACATCCATTCCTACTGTATGTTGTGGTTGTAGGATTTATGTTTAGAGTCATATGTCAAATACACAATGATTGTCTTGTAGGGGATGTGGCCAGCATTGAGTTTAATCTTGTAGATACCTTGGCCCGTATTTATACTCCGTTTGCGCCAAATTAGCGTCGTTTTTTTCGACGCAAATTCGGCGCAAAACTAACGCCATATTTATACTTTGGCGTTAGACGCGTCTAGCGCCAAAGTATGGGCAAATAGCGTCATTTTTTTGCGTGAACGCCTTCCTTGCGTTAATGAGATGCAAGGAAGGCGTTCCCGTCTAAAAAAATGACGGCGACGCAAATGCCTCGTATTTATACTCCCGGGCAAAAGTCACGCCCGGGAGGTGGCGGGTCAAAAAACCCCGCATTTGCGCCACTATTTAACGCCTGGGTCAGGGTAGGCGTTAAGGGGCCTGTGGGCTCAAAATGAGCCCACAGGTGCCCTCCCCTGCCCCCAGGGACCCCCCCTGCCACCCGTGCCCACCCCAGGAGGACACCCAAGGATGGAGGGACCCACCCCAGGGACATTCAGGTAAGTTCAGGTAAGTATAATTTTTTATATTTTTTAATTTTTTTTGGGTGGCATAGGGGGGCCTTATTTGTGCCCCCCTACATGCCACTATGCCCAATGACCATGCCCAGGGGACATAAGTCCCCTGGGCATGGCCATTGGGCAAGGGGGCATGACTCCTGTCTTTACTAAGACAGGAGTCATTTAGGCCCGTATTTATACTCCGTTTGCGCCGAATTAGCGTCGTTTTTTTCGACGCAAATTCGGCGCAAAACTAACGCCATATTTATACTTTGGCGTTAGACGCGTCTAGCGCCAAAGTATGGGCAAATAGCGTCATTTTTTTGCGTGAACGCCTTCCTTGCGTTAATGAGATGCAAGGAAGGCGTTCCCGTCTAAAAAAATGACGGCGACGCAAATGCGTCGTATTTATACTCCCGGGCAAAAGTCACGCCCGGGAGGTGGCGGGTCAAAAAACCCAGCATTTGCGCCACTATTTAACGCCTGGGTCAGGGTAGGCGTTAAGGGGCCTGTGGGCTCAAAATGAGCCCACAGGTGCCCTCCCCTGCCCCCAGGGACCCCCCCTGCCACCCCTGCCCACCCCAGGAGGACACCCAAGGATGGAGGGACCCACCCCAGGGACATTCAGGTAAGTTCAGGTAAGTATAATTTTTTATATTTTTTAATTTTTTTTGGGTGGCATAGGGGGGCCTTATTTGTGCCCCCCTACATGCCACTATGCCCAATGACCATGCCCAGGGGACATAAGTCCCCTGGGCATGGCCATTGGGCAAGGGGGCATGACTCCTGTCTTTACTAAGACAGGAGTCATTTAAATGGCGTCTGGGCGTCGAAAATAATGGCGCAAATCGGGTTGAGGCGATTTTTTTGCCTCAACCTGACTTGCCCCATTTTAAGACGCCCTAACGCCATTTTCCCCCTACGCCGGCGCTGCCTGGTCTACGTGGTTTTTTTTCCACGCACACCAGGCAGCGCCGGTCTGCTAGCGCCGGCTAACGCCATTCCATAAATACGGCGCCCGCATGGCGCTTCAGAATGGCGTTAGACGGCGCAAAATTTTTTGACGCTAAACTGCGTTAGCGCAGTTTAGCGTCAAAAAGTATAAATATGGGCCTTAAATGGCGTCTGGGCGTCGAAAATAATGGCGCAAATCGGGTTGAGGCGATTTTTTTGCCTCAACCTGACTTGCCCCATTTTAAGACGCCCTAACGCCATTTTCCCCCTACGCCGGCGCTGCCTGGTCTACGTGGTTTTTTTCCACGCACACCAGGCAGCGCCGGTCTGCTAGCGCCGGCTAACGCCATTCCATAAATACGGCGCCCGCATGGCGCTTCAGAATGGCGTTAGACGGCGCAAAATTTTTTGACGCTAAACTGCGTTAGCGCAGTTTAGCGTCAAAAAGTATAAATATGGGCCCTTGGCCCGTATTTATACTCCGTTTGCGCCGAATTAGCGTCGTTTTTTTTTACGCAAATTCGGCGCAAAACTAACGCCATATTTATACTTTGGCGTTAGACGCGTCTAGCGCCAAAGTATGGGCAAATAGCGTCATTTTTTTGCGTGAACGCCTTCCTTGCGTTAATGAGATGCAAGGAAGGCGTTCCCGTCTAAAAAACTGACGGCGACGCAAATGCGTCGTATTTATACTCCCGGGCAAAAGTCACGCCCGGGAGGTGGCGGGTCAAAAAACCCCGCATTTGCGCCACTATTTAACGCCTGGGTCAGGGTAGGCGTTAAGGGGCCTGTGGGCTCAAAATGAGCCCACAGGTGCCCTCCCCTGCCCCCAGGGACCCCCCCTGCCACCCCTGCCCACCCCAGGAGGACACCCAAGGATGGAGGGACCCACCCCAGGGACATTCAGGTAAGTTCAGGTAAGTATAATTTTTTATATTTTTTAATTTTTTTTGGGTGGCATAGGGGGGCCTTATTTGTGCCCCCCTACATGCCACTATGCCCAATGACCATGCCCAGGGGACATAAGTCCCCTGGGCATGGCCATTGGGCAAGGGGGCATGACTCCTGTCTTTACTAAGACAGGAGTCATTTAAATGGCGTCTGTGCGTCAAAAATAATGGCGCAAATCGGGTTGAGGCGATTTTTTTGCCTCAACCTGACTTGCCCCATTTTAAGACGCCCTAACGCCATTTTCCCCCTATGCCGGCGCTGCCTGGTCTACGTGGTTTTTTTCCACGCACACCAGGCAGCGCCGGTCTGCTAGCGCCGGCTAACGCCATTCCATAAATACGGCGCCCGCATGGCGCTTCAGAATGGCGTTAGACGGCGCAAATTTTTTTGACGCTAAACTGCGTTAGCGCAGTTTAGCTTCAAAAAGTATAAATATGGGCCCTTGAGCCTGATATATACAATTTTTCCACAGCATTTGACTGTTTATGGTGCTTTAACTTCAGAAATGAGCCAGAAGCAGCACAGATGATTGTAAAATCCAGACCCTTGTGCATAGATATCAGCCAACATTCTTTCTACGCTCTTGTATTGACATTCTGCGGCCATTGACATGTTACATGCATCACAAATCTCCAGCACAGTAGATGTGTCACATTACAAAGTGGTTGTGCAGGTGCTGTTTATTTTAAAGTGCTGTAGTGCAATATCTACATAGTCCAGGTTTGTAAGTCCATTGGTGTGATGCATTCTATTGTGACCCAACACAACTGTAATGTTGAGGAACATGTAATTGGACATGCTGCGATGGAGTGTCATTCACTGCAGAAGAACGTGAATTGCCAATTGGGTAGTGAGAGACAATTGCAGTCCATAGTGGGAAGGTAAACAGTGTGTCGGAGAACAGCACATGTTACCAACTGTAGCAAGACTGGCATGGTGTCAAGCACAGGACAAAGCAAAAACAGTGACTATGTGGCATGGGCTAGTGCTACCGGGTACTCCTACAGGTGAAGGTGATCTGTTCCACGTCTTCATCTTCTGATTTGTGTGTCATCTCCTCTGCCCTTGGTGGTGGTGGTGGTGTTGGGTTTGAGGGGGCAACACACACTTCAGTTTTTGGAGAAGTGGACTCTGAATTCCCGGTAGATGCCAACTGTGGAACTATTAAGGGCATAACTGCAGCAAGGAGCAGCTGCTGGTTATTTGGTATGACAGCAACATCCCTGTGGTAGGCAGCCATGTCTGCCCTGAGGGAGTCCTGATTGTTGTCATGCATGCAGTGAAAAGTTTAGGAGGCCAGGTGTTGTGACAACTCCCTCACTGCAGTCCCTCACACACTGTTGTAGTCCTTGCAGTAGTGAATGTTGAACTTGCATGGCAGCTAACTGTTCTGCGGATGTCATCATGCACATGCGCATCCCCTCAAGGCTGGCTGCTATATTTTGCATCCCCACCCACACTTCCTTGGCCAGCTCCCGCTGTACTCCCACAACCGTCCCTCTCAAAGGTGGTCTCAGTATCATCAGAGTCCTCAGCTGTGTTTGAGCTGGCAGGTCGTACTATTGGGGTGGTGGGTGGTTCCTCTGGGATGGCTGCTACATCTGTGCTCCTCCTTGTGACTGGAGGTGGGGTCTGGAAGGTTACAGGACATCTTGGAGGGTTTCCTGGCTAATGGATGTCAGCTTGTCATCCATGTCATCAGGGTAGTCCAGGACAGGCAGATCTACATCTAGTAGAACTTAGCCTTTCAAAAGATTTTAAATATTCCCTTGGCTATGACCCTTGCAATCTAGGGAAGATCATATTCCTGCAGTAATTCAACTCCACACATTCACTAATGCATCTGATACGAGGCTAATTCCTACTAGATGCATTTTGTGTTCTTTGGTGCTTTTAATGCATTAGCCCAGAGGAAGGTGGTCTGAAAGATCACAATTAAATTAGGAAACTGAAACCACCGAAACTCGCGTCGGCGATGGAGTACCAAATTTTGATTGCTCAATAAGAAGATAAATTGAGGCGATGGAGTATCAAATTTAAAATAAGAAGACTAATTGAGCAGATATAGGAGCCAAGAAATGCAAGTCTTTCAAAGATCCTAGAAAAATATCAAATTAAAGAAGGATATGAAATATAGGAAGATCTTGACACAAATCTGGAGGTCCATAGGGAGTGGCAGAATATACATGCTTAAGACTTTACTGGACAATAGGGCCCATATTTATACTTTTTGACGCTAAACTGCGCTAACGCAGTTTAGCGTAAAAAAATTTAGCGCCGTCTAACGCCATTCTGAAGCGCCATGCGGGCGCCGTATTTATTGAATGGCGTTAGCCGGCGCAAGCAGACCGGCGCTGCCTGGTTTGCGTGGAAAAAAACCACGTAGACTAGGCAGCGCCGGCGTTGGGAAAAAATGACGTTAGGGCGTCTTAAAATGGGGCAAGTCAGGTTGAGGCAAAAAAATCGCCTCAACCCGATTTGCGCCATTTTTTTACGACGCCCAGACGCCATTTCATGACTCCTGTCTTAGTAAAGACAGGAGTCATGCCCCCTTGCCCAATGGCCATGCCCAGGGGACTTGTGTCCCCTGGGCATGGTCATTGGGCATAGTGGCATGTAGGGGGGCACAAATAAGGCCCCCCTATGCCACCCAAAAAAAAGTAAAAAAATATAAAAAATAATACTTACCTGAACTTACCTGAATGTCCCTGGGGTGGGTCCCTCCATCCTTGGGTGTCCTCCTGGGGTGGGCAGGGGTGGCAGGGGGGGTCCCTGGGGGCAGGGGAGGGCACCTGTGGGCTCATTTTGAGCCCACAGGCCCCTTAACGCCTACCCTGACCCAGGCGTTAAATAGTGGCGCAAATGCGGGGTTTTTTGACCCGCCAACTCCCGGGCGTGATTTTTGCCCGGGAGTATAAATACGACGCATTTGCGTCGCCGTCATTTTTTTAGACGGGAACGCCTTCCTTGCATCTCATTAACGCAAGGAAGGCGTTCACGCAAAAAAATGACGCTATTTGCCAATACTTTGGCGCTAGACGCGTCTAACGCCAAAGTATAAATATGGTGTTAGTTTTGCGCCGAATTTGCGTCGAAAAAAACGACGCAAATTCGGCGCAAACGGAGTATAAATACGGGCCTATATATCACTGCCACGAAAAATAAAAAGACATCAATTTCCCTCCACTAAGATTTATATCAGCCATTTATGTATTGATATGTTAATATATTGAAACAATATTTGAGTTTTGATGATGATATAGTTTGTTACATATGTTTTTGATTGTTTTAAATTTTTTGGTTTATGTCTATTTCTGAGATGATTTTTTCTATGTTGTGTTGAATGTGGTTTGTCTGAGTCTATGTTTGTATTGTCGTCGGAAAGTATGATCTATGATTGTATGTTAATTGTCATTTTAGTTTAATTTGAGGTTTCAGATTTTACATTATTTGAAATTCAATAAAATGTGATTCTTGTGTCTAAACTATATTAGAATGGTTGTTGTGCTTCTTTGCTTTTAAGGCAGAAGAGTTGCTTTTGCCTTTCCAGCCGCCTTGACATGGCGGTGTACCCCCACGCAAAAGTTGTTGTTGTTGTGTTGTGCTGTGCCCCTGCACAGCCCATGCACCTGTGCCGTGCCCATTTGACCTTTCCACTGCCTGATTTCATTGGCTGACATGCATTGTGTAGGAGGTATGCACTTGACATTTAGGCATTTTGGTCCCCCATGCAACTTACCCTGCATATGTGTTTTTTCCTGATTGTCTGCGCTGTCCAGTCGTGCAATTCATGTGACGATCTCCTCCGGGCTGACAGCTGCAACCATCTCCTCCATCTCATCCAGGGCATCCTGTGGTGCTGGACGCCCACCTCCAGCCTGCAGTGCTGCCTTTCTGTTCCTTGCCATTTTCTCATTTGTTCTGCGCTTGTAGTCAGGCCAGCATTTCTTGCACTCAGTGACAGTTCTCCTGACCTCTGCCACACTGTTTATCTGGTCAACAATTTGTTGCCAAATTGCCTCTCTCCTCCCTATTGGCAATTTAAAGGTGATGAAAAGTTGATGCTGGTGCTCCGTCACCTCTCTGACCAGTATTTCATGCTCCTCTGCACTGAAACAACACTTCCTTTTCTTCTTGTCTCTCCCCTGGGTCTTGCCTGTGTTCTCCTGGCTGGTTCCTGGTAGATTCATATCTCCCTGGGGTCTCTCCTGGCTTCTGGGATCCATTTTGGGGCTCCTTAGCACTATTTTCTGTGTTTGCGTGACTTTTTGATGCTATTGCGGTGAAAAATGGCACATATCCGGTTTGTAATGTTTTCCGTGTCGCAAACTGGATTAGAGTAATTTTTCCTACATTAACGTCATATTGCTTTTTGACGTGGTGCAATAGTTAGCATTAAAAAAAAATGATTCTAACCAGTTCTTAGTGCCACCGTTTGTCAAAGTATAAATTTGACACACGGGTGGTGCTAAGAAATGGCATTAGCCCGTGTTAAATATGGGCCTCAGTTCGTCCCAGGCAAGAGGCAGAGGCAGCAGCCAGAGGAGCTGAAGAGGGAAGCAGATGCTGAGAATCCGCGTTTCTGGAGCCTGTAAAACCTGTAAGAAAAAGAGACAAAAGAAAAACAAACAAAATTCGTCCAAAGTGGCAAAGTGGGACACGCAGGGCCGTATTTATACTCCGTTTGCGCCGAATTTGCGTCGTTTTTTTCGACGCAAATTCGACGCTAAACTAACGCCAACTAACGCCATATTTATACTATGGCGTTAGAGGCGTCTAGCGCCAAAGTTCCCGGAATGTGCGTCATTTTTTAGCGTGAACCCCTTCCTTGCGTTAATGATATGCAAGGGAGGCGTTCCCGTCTAAAAAATGACTCCCAGGCCTTTACGTGGTATTTATACTCCCGGGCAAAAGAGACGCCCGGGAGTGGGCGTGGCTAAAAACGGCGCATTTGCGCCGCTTTTTAACGCCTGGGTCAGGCATGGCGTTAAGGGACAAGTGGGCTCAAAATGAGCCCAGAGTGCCCTCCCCTGCCCCCAGGGACCCCCCGTGCCACCCTTGCCCACCCCAGGAGGACAGCCAAGGACGGAGGGACCCACCCCAGGGACATTCAGGTAAGTTCAGGTAAGTATTTTTATTTTATTTTTTGTGGCATAGGGGGGCCTGATTTGTGCCCCCCTACATGCCACTATGCCCAATGACCATGCCCAGGGGACAGAAGTCCCCTGGGCATGGCCATTGGGCAAGGGGGCATGACTCCTATCTTTACAATGATAGGAGTCATGTTGATGGGGGATGGGCGTCGAAAATAAATGGCGCAAGTCGGGTTACGATGATTTTTTCGACGTAACCTGACTTGCCCCATTTTAAGACGCCCATGCGCCATTTTCCCCCTACGCCGGCGCTGCCTGGTGTACGTGGTTTTTCTCGCGCACACCAGGCAGCGCCGGTCTGCTTGCGCCGGCTTACGCCATTCAATAAATACGGCGCCCGCATGGCGCTTCAGAATGGCGTTAGCCGGCGCAAAACTTTTTGACGCTAAACTGCGTTAGCGCAGTTTAGCGTCAAAAAGTATAAATATGGGCCGCAGTGCTGTATCCTTTGTGGGTTGGTGAGTGGGAGAAGCCGACCCACTAGCTGCCCTGTGGCCCCTCATAGGTGGGGAGAACACACTTACAATACGTTTGCACAACCCCTGCTCCCCCCCACTGGTGCCGCGTCCTTGCTGTGGGCTTACCTTCACCCCACCCAGGCACTCATCCTGGCGTGACCTGCCATATGTGTGGCTCCCCTAATTTGCGTTAGCCTGGTGCAAGAGCTCTTGCATAGACGAGACCTACTGGCTTTGCTAATGCTTGTTTTTTCTTTACCACTGACATTTGAAGGAGTGCTGGGGGCTACAAGTTCCAATTAACCTGTGAAAAAATCTTACTGAAAGAACTCCAACTACAAATAAAAACTCAAACATAGTAATTAAAATTTAGAGCCTGATTTAAGAGCCCCTAAAATCACCTAAGTGTTCCCGTAGTTTACACTACTCCTATAGCAATTTTTTTTTATACTATGGTGGCGCTATAAATGACTTTGTAAACTCTTAGGCCATATTATACCTGTGACTGCATAAATCGTGCAAGGAAGAAAGAATTTGCCCATTAAAGAAGCTGTAAAAAATGAAGCAATGTATGAGGAGAGAACTCTTCGATTCTTGGCATTTTTAACAAGCTGTTCATAAAATTAGCATGGATTAATTAGAATAGCGTTATCAAGTAAGTCCATTCCTTTCTTTTTAATAACATGATTTGATTCTTCTTAACAGAAGAATTTCCAAAAATTCCGAATCTTTTCATCAGTCACCACTAAGTGCAACTGAATTCAAAACACGGTGGAGTCGAATTAGGAGGAGTCAAAAACTACAGAACATTGCCTTAAACCAGGTAGTGATACGATTAACCGCTTGTTAATATTAGGGCGAGGAACTCCGCAGTGGTCGTGTTGGCGAATGTAGAAAAATGTTTCAAAAATATAGCTGGGATAACGAAAACATTTAAGACTAATGATTAATTAGAGTAATTTATTTTGTTAGAAGAAATGGCCGTTATGTTTGCAATGCATTATGGGCAATAGGATGTCCGATCACAGTTTGTCCCACCACACAGGAAGTGCTGCCCTGGCAGCGTCGCTGAAAGTTAAACAAGGGTTTGCGCTGCAATGGGTCTCGCATCTGCTCAGTTGAAGCTATTAGCGTTCTCAACTCCTAAACCGACTTTTCTTGCCCCATAAATTGAAAATTGAAAGTTAAACACTTTCACATAAAGGAGCCAATTCACAGCGCCACGGCCGCCATGAGCATCAGCGTGAAGAGATACACAAAAGGAAAAGAAGTTCGTTGGCAGTTAAACCTAAAAGTGTAATTAGCCATGTAACGGGCGACGGCCACGGAATAACAAAACCTCTCCAAGGTGGGACACAGGTAAACCATTTAACAATGTAATCAAAGGATTTTTGAATGGCAAGCGCATGAAGGAGTGGTAGTGATGGGCGTTGTTAAAAGCCCAGATACACACCAACACCTCGGAAAAGCAGCGCATGCGCGCTGCAATGCTCGACCTAAAGGTAAAGCAGGCACTTTCTCCTCACAGTGTTTATCTAGCAGAGCCCGTAGTTGACACTGCAGTGCGGAGTCTGGCTGGAGTGGGACACCTAGTGACGACTGTGGTACTGCACCTGGCATAGTGTGACTAAGTAAACCATGCATGCCAACATTTAGAAGAGTAAAGTGGGAGATTTCAAAAAAATTATCAGGAGGTCCGCATTGACTTCTACTGAAACAGAGGCAATTTCATGCAGGAAACAGCTGAAATAAGCAATTTTTGGCTTCAAACATAAGGAGTCTCCCTCCCGAATAGATCTATTGCCATGTATGACTAAACCTCTGGGACCTTGCAGTGCTTCCTTACACGTTCTAGGAACAGGGCCATATTATAGTTTTATAGCCCGCTGTAGCGAGGTATACTGGACATTAAAGGCCCAGTCCAGTGTTAAAGCTGAGGGCCTTTAACTAGTGAGAGGGACTTTAAATGACAGTATAGCCAAGGTTTGGAGGGCATAAGGCTGTTAGAACATTTTGCTACTAGAGTGCAGAAAGTTCTAATAAATAAAAGCCTCAAGCGGGCCCCCTGTGGCCTTTGTTCACAGCAGTTCCGAACAAAAGCATTGAAATGTTGGCGTCCGAGCTTCTACCGGCCATTAGAAACCCGCAGCACTCCATTGCTTTCAATGGAGCTCCCAACATTCCAATGTTCTAATTATCATTAGTTCACGCAATGCAGCAGAGCAAAACATCTTGCAGCACTGCATGAAGGGGAGAAGGCAGGAATGCGCCACATCTCTCAAGATATAAAGCATTCCTGATCTCTGCCTGCGATGGCGCACAAACTGCTGCGTGGCATCAACACCGTGGTACAAGGATGACTACATTATAGACAGGATTGTTTTTGTGCAGGAAGGGACACCTGAGGCATTTTACTTTTTTTACATATGTTGCAGAATGCAGCACACAGACAAAGAAGAAAAAACGAGGAGAAGTAAATATATTTCTCCTTGTTACACCTCCCCTGGGAAGAAATAGCATTCTGATGCACTGGCACATCTAACCAGTGCTGGTAAATCTGGGAATGTTTCAGATTCCATGGGTGGATGCGTGGGAACACTCATGCTCCACCCTTGGAACGTCTCCCTGAGTCAAAGTAACACAAGGTAACCACTTGGACTGCCCTCCATTACTCCAGATTGACCAAGCCACGCAAGGTGACGTTGCGTGGCTTGATAAATCTCATTATCGGTTTTGTGTCCCCTTTTGCCATCTAGCGTGGTGCAAAACGACAGAGTACCCTTTGATCAATTAATAAATCAGTGGATTTATATAGTGCGACTAATCACCCAAAAATGTATCCAGGCGCATGAGGGCCGCAAGGGCTAAGGTGACTCAGTTGAACAGCCAGGTCTTGAGTGCTCTCTGGAATTTCATTAGAGAGGTGGTCTAGGTCAATAGCTGCAGGGGGACGTCATTCCACGTTTTCACTGCGAGGTAGGAGAAGCAGAGCCCTCTGCTGTTGCTTTGGTGGATGTGGGGGTGTGTGGGGAAGTGAGAAGGAGAGTAGTTGGTAGATTGCTGTAAGTTTAGGCAGTGGTTGATGTAGGCTGGTCCTTGGTTCTGAAGCGCTTTGTAGGCGTGGGCCATCAGTGTGAAATAGCATTGATTCTGTATAGGGAGCCATTGGAGTTTTTTGAGGTAAGTGGATATGTGGGTCCACCTGGGTAGGTCTAGAATGAGTCTGGCATTGGAGTTCTCTATAGTCTCGAGTCTTTGCAGAAGGTGTGTAGAGATCCCAGGGTAGTGGGCGTTGCCATAGTTTAGACAGCTTGTGATTAGGGCCTGAGTGAAAGGATGTCTGCTGTTCAAGGGGAGCCGTTTGAAGACTTTTTGTAACATGCAAAGTGTGATTAAGCAGGCAGAGAAAACTGCTTTGATCTGGAACTCCATGGTCAGTTTGCTGTCCATGATTATGCTCAGGTTTCTGTCATGGTCGGTCGGTTTGGGTGATGGTCCTAGATGCAAGGCCCCCCAGGAGTCATTCCAAGGGGTGGTGTTGTTGCCAAAGACCAGCACTTCTGTTTTGTCTGTATTGAGCTTTAGGAGGTTACCCTTCCTCCATTTGGCGACTGTTGTTATGCACCTGTGGAAGTTGATTTTCATGCTGGTGGAATATTCTGAGAGTTGGATGATGAGCTGGGTGTCATCTGCGTAGGATATGATATTTAGTTCATGGGCTCTAAAATGTTGGCTAAGGGGATCATGTGGATGTTGAAAAGGGTAGTAGGGCAGAGGGATCAGCCTTGAGGAACACTGCAGATGATGCCCTTGGGTTCGGAGGTGAACAGTGGTAGGTGGACCTTCTGTGTTCTTTCGGTAAAGAAAGAGGCGATCCATTTGAGGGTGTTTTCTTGGATACCAATGTGATGCAGTCTTTTAATTAAGGTGTGACCTGATATGGTGTCAGAGGCTGCTGAGAGGTCAAGGAGGATCAGAGCTGCTGGAGCATTTTCTTCCTTCACAGGAATCAATGCCCAATGAGGTCAATGGATCTTTGGACCCTGCATAATGGTGTGGAAACCAGACAACACATTTCAATACGCAGTATGACCAACTTGGTCATACAAGGAAAACTCCAATCAGGACAAAGTTGAGTAGTTTTATTACAAACTTAAGCTCAAAGTCATGTAGACAATCCTCAAGACATAGTTATAAAATATCACCCAGGGTTGACCAAGGCGATGAAATGGGCTCAAGTGAACTAATATTACCAGAACTAAACATTCAACAAATATAATACAGGACAACAGGAAAATTATCTGATGAACGGAAAACACGCATTGCTCAGTTTTGATAAGCATTAAGGCAATTAAAACCATTAGGATTCAACTGACTTTAAACAAGGGAAGACCCTACTGATTAGCCAAGCATGGATTAACATGTGCTGGGTAAAACACGTGCACGCAAAAGACAAAAAGGACAAAGAGGGCAAAAATAATTTTGAAAAAGGTAATCTTGAGTAACAGGTTACTGACAGATGGGCAAAAGGTAAAGGAAAAGAAGGCATCAGCATTTCAGAAGCTCGGTCAGGAGTCTCCTTCTTTGAGTTAGGGAAGAATCTCTAAGTCTGAGAAAGGCATGTCAAAAAGGCAAGGGCAGAGAGAACTATACCTCTCAAAGTCCAAAGGGCTCGGCAAGCAATATGGGATGGGGCAAATAGCTGGGAAAAGACGGTTCCACTCCTGCCTTTCGGACTTTCTTCTCTTGATTTTGACCAAATTGCAGCTGGGGATCGGTATATTAAAGTTCACAGGCAAGATGATTTGTCAGTTTATCAGTCCATCTAACTTTAGGGGTTATACCCAACAGAAATCGATAATACAACTCCAACTTGAAACATTGGTGCGTTTCCAAGGTTTGTCATGAGAACGGTGTCAGTCTGTACTCTTCCATGCAAGATGGCAACATTTGTATAAATTGTCGGTCCACAGTCCTAAATGTTCCATCCTCAAGGATGACTTCCTATACTAACTAAGTGTAAAACACTAGACATCTATTACCAAGCTAGCATTCTCATGGGAACAAGATCTGGAAGAAAGATACACGTTAGCAAGATGACTTGACATTTTCTGCATAGTCACAAATACAGGGCCTAACAGGCCTAACTTAAGATAATGCGAGTGAATTAAACAGCACATTAAACCATACAAATAAAAAATTTAGCACTCACGTTCTAATGTCAACATTAATAAACTTCTATACTTTAAATTGAAAATAACTGTTAATACATTTCTATGAAAATGGTGTGGAACTACATTTCTCTATTTTTGCATATAAATTTAAAACACTTTTAATCAGAAATCTAATATTGCTTTAATGCAGAATATTAGTTTACACTAGAAAATATAACATAATCACAGATTAATTTTTTTAACATGTAATTGAATCTCTAAACCACAAAGGTTTCTGGTAGATAGTCTATGGTTAATTCACACTAACATGGCTTCTCAGGGCATCACATTACAATCTAACTGTTAGTGCTTTGAATAACATAATGCATTAACTGTCACATATAGATGATCACTGGGACATGAGAGACCATACAAACATTTCTGGCTACATCAGTCCTCCCTCTGTTGGCGAATCAAGCCGCCACACATATTCCAACTTTCATTTTCAATGAGACAGCTCAAAATTTCAGAGGTCGTCCCAGGTATGATGTTCTGAACTCCTCAACCTGCTGGATGTTACTATAGCATATGCTCCCCCTAGTCTCTATCTCAAACTCCTCCTTTCTCCTTTTATTCTTGTCTCTTTTAGTTTCTTTAACAACTTGAAAAGACCAACTGTAATTGGGCCTGGAAAGCCATCATCAATAGAGGTCTCCAAATAGTTCCAACAATTCCTCTCCCTAGATTTCCAAACCGCTTTCCAACTGCTGAGAAAACATTAGCTATTGCTTCCCAGGCACCTGTCACAGCTAAGTCCTTCTCTCAAGATTGTCATATTTGCAATTCACTTCCTTATCTCCTCACTGTTATCAGGAATATAAGTGCATCTTTGTTAGGCTTGCAGTGCTTTGCAAACTCTGCCCTCCTTAGCGAGAAGAATGTCTAAAGCAAGGCGATTTTGTAAAACCATTGACCTTGCAGTGCCCATTTCTGTGCCCATTAACACAATGGTACCTGGGGTGTCTGTAGATAATTTATCTACTGTTGTTGACCACTTCTTCATCTTGAGATCATTCAAGATAACACCTACTGATGTAATTATGGCACCTAAAACATCTCCTACTAGCACCTCTCTTCACTCTGGTGTTTGTTTTCTCATCCAGATTGGATCATTAAAATGGTCCACATAATACATTTTTGTAAAAACTACTCCCAGGTAAAATGTACAAATCCAGTCTTTTGGCAGCTTGTAGTAGGTATTCTTGTCCATGAAGGTCAAACACAACATAAAGGTCCAAATACTCTTAACCAAAAACACTTGTCTACATACACTAGTCCCTATAAAAAGTGTGTCAGTCTAAGATCTAAGTCTATATACACAAAACGTCCTTATATGTTGCCAATCAAAAACCCAGAATCCTTGATTTCAGCTACTGAATGTGTTTCATCTTTTCCCCAATTTTGTAAAATGATTCCCTTTCCTATTTTAGTCTTTATAGCTCTTCTCATTTCTTCAACTTGTCTAATGAACTCTTTCTCTATGGGTCAAATTAATTTTGTGGGCATAAACTGTACCAAATGTCAATGTAGGCTCAAGAAACCTCACACTGTGTCAATGTTTTTCTTCTTTGCGATGTTGCATAAATGTTTCATGATTGGGACAATTGAAAACACAAGGTCATAGTTTGAGTAATACTTCTGATGATACTGCTGCTGTTACCAAAGTGTTAGTAACAGGCTACAGGAAATTCCATAAGTTAGGAGTAAAGTATGGTTGGTGATTCCCTTACTCACTGATAAAGGCACCTGTGTGCACACGTAACAATCTCTAGCATCCATGGGGGCTTATTTACAAGCTTTATTGCAAAGAGCGGTGCAGCAAGTTTCTTGCTGGGCTGCCCCGTGCCCAGCGCATTCCTGTCCTCTTCCCCTGCACTGGTGCACAAATTGCTGCCATGCATAATCACCAGGCACCCTTGCACCATGGTGCAAGGGACACCTTCCTGAACAAAAACAATCAAGAGAGGTGTTTTCTTCTATGTGTGCTGTAAAATGCAGCACACATATAAAGATTGAAAAAGAGGGAGAAATAAATATATTTCTCCCTGTTACGTCACCTTTTTATCACCTCTGCGGTTGCATAGGAATCTGATGCATTCTCAGACTTTTAAATCTGGGAATGCGTCAAATTCCTTTGGGTTCCATTAGTGTCACGTGGGAACATCCACAGCACCACCCGTTGAATTCCCCTTTCACTGAGTTTTATGCGTGAAAGGGACCCATATTTACAAGGCCATGAGAAGCCATGAAAGGTGGCTTTGCTTTGCCTTGTAAATATGGGCTGGCACACTGCGCCACTGGAGCATAAAAAAGTGAGATGTAGCTACTGGAGGCAGATGATCCCTTCAAGAACTAGATATACACATCAATTGTCTAGAACTGCTTGCAGGATCCTTCGCTATTCAAGCGCTGTCCTCAAGAAAGGTGTCTTGTTGCATTCTGCTGAGGATAGACAACATCTCAGCTGTTCAATACATCAACAGGCTGAGGTGTACCAAATCCAAACTGCTGGTGGAAATAGCCAAAGATTTTTGGCATCTTTGCCTGGATCACAGGATTTTAGTAGTAGCCGAATACATTCCAGGACAGTTCAACATGATTGGGACTGGAATTCCAGGTATCTGAGGGATTCCAGCGACTGGCAATTGCAGTCAGGGTTGTTCAAATTGATCCCGGTCACTTTGGGAACTTGCAGCATCAACCTGTTTGCATCTCGGTTGAACCACCAACTGGAGAGGTTCTTCAGTTTGAGACCAGATCTGTGGGCGTCAGCAATGGATGCCTTTCTTCAGGATTGGTCAAGCGTTCTGAATAATGCCTTTCCCCCTTTGTCATGATTCTGAGGGTGGCAATGCAGGTGAAGCGCCAGAAAGTGGAAGTGGTTTTCCTCACACTGGTTTGGAAAGCACAACCCTGGTTTCCGATTCTGTTGGCATTGGCATGTGATTGTTCTCTTCTTCTTCTTTGGAGTCAGGACATGCTCCGGGGACCTCTGGGTGAACTTCATTTGATGGTAATATAGGAACAGTTATCCCTGATTGCCTAAAGGCTGTCAAGAAACAGTGTTGTTTGCCAGGAATTTCAGAGATGGCTGCAAAAAAAAGAAACGCTATGCGTCAGCTTGGAGATGCTGGGTGGGTTGGTGCTTGGAACGGCATGTGGATCCTGTGGAAGCAGATATTGTGAGTTTTCTGTCGCTGAAGGCATCAGAAAGATTAGTTTACAGGTCAGTACATAATTTTCATTCTGCCATATCGGCTGGGGATGTGCAGGTAGATAACACGTCTGGGGGTATGCATCCACTGATATGCAAACTAATTAAAGGTATCAGTGTTTCTAACCCTCTGCAGCCTAATTATACTTTTTTGTGGGATGTGAATATGGTTTCAAATCTCTATGAGAAATGGCCACAGAATAAATTGTTGAGCAGAAAACAGCTTTCTGCCAAAATGGCTATGCTGCTTTGTCTGGTTTCCTGCAGAAGAATGGCAGATGTAAAAGTGCTCGACCTTTCAGGTAGAGTATTTACCCCAGAGGGGGTTTCTTTTTCCATTAGCAGACATACTAAAACATTTACCTAGAGTATTGATTATTCTGCTTTTCCGTTTAATGAAGAATTATGTGCAGTAAAATGTTTGAAAGCTTATGAATCTAGTCCTCAAACAATTAGAAATCATTTGAGTTATCGATTGCTTTGCAAAAACCCTTCAAACCTGTTTCATCAGCCACTATAGCTAGGTGGCTAGAGATGTTATGAAGGAAGCTGATATTGATACTCAAGTGTTTGGAGCACACTCAGTAAGGGGTGCGATGGCTGCCAAATCTTTAACTCTTGGTACTTCTCTCCAGGATATAATGAAAACAGCTGATTGGTCATGAGCTTCATCTTTTAAATCATTCTATTATAAACCAGTTGTGGATGTGGCATCTGTGGTAATTAATCAGCTTTAAACTAGCATAATCTAAGCCTATGGTACAGACATAGAATGAATAATTTGTTAGCTTACGCACCAAGAATTTTTAATTCTATTAAGGACACGGAGGCGAGGATTATCCCTTCAAGGTTTCTGTGATTTATGGTCATAATGATAGATGATATAACTGTAATTGTTTACATAAGTACCATGCTTAATGGTTTCAGGTTTATTGTTATTATGTTCATACTTAATTTGCCCACCCATGATTGGAATTAATTGACGACTACATGCTTAGTAACATACTATCTGTGTTAGGTGCTGACCAAAAAAACATAATAAGAGGAGATTCCAAGGATTTGTCATATGAACATGATGGCTTCAGCAAGGCCTTCACTGCTCCATGGAAGTTTGTCAGTCTCAACATCAGATATCCATTGTTTACAGTTGTGTTTTAACAAGTTTATGGACTGAGTCTCTGCAAAGAAAGAGGAAATTATGTGGGTGTCTTGGAAATTTGAGGGGTTAGCTCATACAGGATTGGTGGTTTGACCAAGAGCATAATGGGATATGTAGTCACTATGTTTTATGCTGTTGTATGTTTGAACTATTTTTATTGGCTGCTGTAAAAAGAGTAGTGAAGTAAGAGAAGCATAAGCCTCGCCTCCTTGTCCTTAATAGAATTGAAAATTATTGATGCGTAAGCTAGCACATTTTTCATTCCTTGGAGGTTCCTCAGGAGGGACACATTGCAGCAGGAAGGCAGCACAGTGAGTATGCAGCCCACTGCTACTGCTGAACCGTGCTTTTTGCTTGGACAGGCCCTTTGAGGCTGGAGCAGTGGAGCTCAGGCAGCCCTCTAGGGCTGGGGCTGCTATTTTGACAGTCGGATGGCCCTTTGTTACTGGGACTGCACTGGAAAGTCCCTGCGACCATCTTGGAGGCAAAGGATTTTCAACCCCACCCAGGAAACTGCTCAATGCTTTGCAATGAGCTTTCTGACAATGGAGCTGACAGTAGGATTCTCCTTTTCCAGTAGGTGTTTCTATTGGTCTCCTGAAGCCAAGGTACAGCGCCCTGTTGTCACTAGCTGGTAAAGTTACCCTCTACATCACCGTGCCATGAGTACAGCCCCTGGGCATTACCAATGCTTTTATCATTCCAGTCGAAAGGACCGATAGGTGTGCAATGCCTTGAGACTGCTCCTATTATTTAAAAGTCATAACTCTTGTGTGCCTATTTGTGTGGTACTTAGCTTAAGTGTTGCTCCCATCACTTGGTGCACAGAACTTAAATGCAATATTCAAAGAACCCTGCGAGGACTCATGCCTTGAATGTGCTCATTGTAACTTAATAGCCTTAACCCCTATGTGCCTATTTCTGAGACACTGTGAATAAGGGTTGACTTAAAGGCAATTCCAGAGAACCCTATGAGGATTTATTTGGCTACAAAACATTGCCTCCCTCTATGGGCCCTTGGAACTACTGGTGTGGCATGCTGAGAGTGTGTTGAAAAACAGTGTGTTTGAGTGTGTACTTTGTCTAGGTCAAATTGGTGCTGCATGTTTTTTTGGGGTGACTACAGAATCTGTTGCTTAACCTAAAAGAACACATTTTTTCCTCACATTTCGGTGACAGAAAGTTCTGGAATCGGAGAGGAGCCACAGATTTCCTTCCACCCAGCATTCCCCCAAGTCTCCCAATAAAAATGGAACCTCACTTGTGTGGGTGACCCAGGTGCCTGCTACAGAAAAAGGCCAAAAACCTGTAGAGATTGAGGGGATAGCTAAGCGAGTTGATAAGCACATATTTTTCTTTTATACATCTTTAGGCTGACTCTGCTTTGGGGACCCACACGACTGAGGTATCATTTTACTTGGGAGGCTGAGGGCAATGCTGGGTGGTACGAAATGTGTGACTAGCGGTGATCCTATAAAGAAAAGTGAGGAAAATATGCTTTTTAAAGCAAATTTTGAGGTTTGCAGAGGAGAATGGGTAAGAAAATGTTGGGGTATCAACGCAAGCCACACCTCCTTGGACTTCTTGGGGTGTCTAGTTTAAAAAAATCTATGGGTTTGGTAGGTTTCCCTAGATGAAGGCTGCACCAGGGACCAAAAACATAGGTGCCCCCCCAAACGCAGGTAGTTTTGTCATAGATAATTTTGATGTTTCCACGTACTTCTGTGATGTTCCAAACACTACAATTGTGAAAAGAAATGCACCTAGGTTATGTTTACAAAAAAAAAAAAAACCCTCACCCTCCAACCAAGTTAGTGGCATTCTTCATCATCGGAGTCCCACCCGAGACACCTAGGGGCATATTTATACTCTGTTTGCGCCGAATTTGTGTCAAAAACTTTGCTGCAAATTTGGCGCAAACCTTACACCATATTTATACTATGACGCCCGACCCCACGAACGTCAAAAATCCTCTGTGTGCGTCATTTTTTGGATGCTGGCAACTGCCTTGCGTTAATGACATGCAAGGTAGGCGTTCCTGTCCAAAAAATTACGTTAAGGTCTGTGCGCCTTATTTATACTCCCGCGTCATTTTGACGCACAGGAGGGGGCGGGCCTTAAAAAACAGCGCCCAGCCTGATGTGCGCTGTTTTTCAACGCCTGGGTGAGGGAAGGCGTTAAGGGACCTGTGGGCTCATTTCCATGGTCTCTAACCATGGAAGCAGTCCACAGGACCCCTTCCCTGCCCCCAGGGACACCCCCTGACACCCCCACCCACCCCTGGAGGACACCCATGGATGGGGGTACCCATCCCAGGTAAGTACAGTAAGTTAAGGTAAGTGTTTTTTTTTTTTGGTGGCATGGGGGGCCTAACTTGGGCCCCCCTACATGCCACTGTGCCCAATGGCCATGCCCAGGGGACAGAAGTTCCCTGGGCATGGCAATTGGGCAGGGGGGCATGACTCCTGTCTTTGCTAAGACAGGAGTTATTTCAATGGTGGTTGTGCATCAAAAAATTGCGCTAGTCCTGTTAGAGCCATGATTTTTTACTCTAACCTGACTTGCACCATTTTTTGACATACAATCCCCATTTTTCCCTACGCCGGGTAACGTCAATCTTTAAATAGGGCGCTTGCCTGGCATGTTGGAATGGCGTTAGCCGGCTGTAAATTTTTTGACGCAAACCAGCGCCGGCGGTGGTTTTTGTCAAAAAGTATAAATATGGACCCTAGTGTGTCATAGGTGTGCTGCCTGATTACAGCGGAGCAGGTTTTGACATTTTTATCACACATACTGGTTGGATTTGGCACGAGGGTGAGTGATGGTTCAGTAGATCAAATTTTATTTACAAGAGATTTCACAAAAGTGAAGTGCACTGTAAATAACTAAAAGGCCAAAAAACTGAACCAATGACTCACAGCTCGTGAGCTGTAAAGCCGCGTCAAGGCACCAACCACTTTATAGTCCATTCACACACATTTCATACATGACATGCACAAGACCATTCATGCCGCCAGCCGTGGGCCCAGCACAACACTCGCATCAACAGACAGCGCCATTCAAGGACCTATCACTTTCATATGCCCACATGCCTGATACAGCAATCCGACCAGCTGATGGGAGTGTGTGGACTGGCGTTTGACTGGTACCACCAGCCAAGCGCCACTCCACACACACTGCCAGCCAAGCGCCACCCCACACACACCGCCAGCCAAGCGCCACCCCATGTACACTGCCAGCCAAGCCCCACCCCCTGCCAGCCAATCGCCACCCCAAACATTCCGCCAACCAAGTGCCACCCCACACACACCGCCAGCCAAGTGCCAACCCACACATAGCGCCAGCCAAGCGCCTCCCCACACACCACCAGCCATGTGCCACACCATCACTTTTTTTTTGTTTTTAACAACAAAGAAACCACTAATTATAAATAAGTACAAAACTGCAAACACAAAAGCTCTAACTGAATACATGATAGTAATGCCAACCGTGAAACTGAACATATGAAAATATAAAACAGCAGTTTATGCTCACGGTATTTCCCAATAATTCTACTGTGTGTGGTAGCTCCTGAAACAGCCACCCACACACAGCCCAGGCTTTGAAGGACAACCAGGGCAGTACATCCTAGTCTCCTTCCTGATACCTCTCTGAGCACAGATTCTACATCGCTTAATAGGAAAGTCTTTTTTGGCCGGGGGAGGAATGGGCTCAGCAAAGTGACGATCTTTCATTCTAGCCACATCCTCCACCACTACTTCTCTAGGAACTCTTGCCTATTCCAGCACAACAAGGCTCGCTATGATAGATTCCTGAAATTTCACAATTGTCATCCTTGACTCTGGAGAACTATCCTTGAACACAACAAAAGCATTAAAAGTTGCCAAGTGGAACAGGTGAACCGCTAATTTCCAACCTCTGATCCACTCTATCAACACCACTCAGGTGCTTTTTGTAGTCTAAAATGCACACAGGTTTGTGCACTTCAGCAACTTGACCCCAAACAGCCACAGGTGAAGTACTCTCATCATTGATGGTAGTTAGCATGTGTCGGAGGCTGGCCTGGCTTGGCTTGTAGTGGGTACAAATGGTACTTACACCTTATGCCAGGTCCAGTTATCCCTTATTAGTAGAGTGTAGTAGTGTTCTAGCAGCTTTGGCTGATAGAGGTAGCTATAACAGAGAAGCCAAGGCTGAACTAGGAGACACGCAAAGCTCATGCAATACCACTTATATCATATAGGTACTATATCATAAGAAAGACTATACTCATAGTTACTAAAAATAAAGGTACATTATTTTAGTGACAATGTGCCAAAAATATCTCAGAGGATATACTCCCTTAGGAGGTAACATACACAAAATATACGCAACTAACCAAATCAGGTAAGAAAAACAGTCAGAAAATAGTGCAAACACTGTAGAATACAATAGGATGCAATAGGTCTAGGGGCAACTGAACTATATACTTAGAAAGTGGAATGCAAACCATGAATGGACCCCTAGGCTAGTGTAGTGTGTAGAGGGTCACTGGGAGTGTAAGAAAACACTAAGGCCCGTATTTATACTTTTTTTTGTGCCGCATTTGCGTCGTTTTTTGACGCAAAAACGGCGCAAACTTGCAAAATGCCATTGTATTTTGTAGGTTTGCGCCGTTTTGCATCAAAAAGCGGCACAAATGCAGCGCTAAAAAAAGTATAAATACGGGCCTAAGGGTGTAAAGTACTACTATTTTCCCAGAAACACACTAAAGTCGTGATAAAGGATTTTGCAAGGGCCACAACAGAGTGCATAGCACTGAAGACGGATTCCTGAACCTGAAGACCTGCAAAGGAAGGGCACCAAGTACAAGAATCACTAAAGTGTCCAGGGTGCAGGAGCCCACTAAACCCCAGATGAAGGTGCAAAATGGCTGCCTCCGGTTGGAAGAAGCTGCAGGTTTTGCAACAATGAAAGGAGGTAGGAAGTTCTTCTTCGTGCAGAAGATGTCCGATGACGTGCTGGAGGATGCAGAGTTGTTTCCTTGGCAAAATACCGCAAACCAGCCTTGCTAGCTGCAAGAGTCACAGTTTGAGTGAAAGGTTGCTGGCTGTGCCAAGGAAGGACCAGGGTGTCTCCACTTGGGAGAGGAGACAGAGGGGGCCCTCAGCAATGCAGAGAGACCATGCACAGGAGGGAAGCACCCACAGAAGTCCTTGAACAAGGGTTCAAGATGTCTGAACATGGCGGTCATCTCAACACTGCAAAGAGAGGTCCCACGACACCGGAGATCAACTCAGGGATCTGAGCATCACAAGACAGAGTGCTGGGGACCTAGGCTCAGCTGTGCATGCAGGATTTCTTGGAAATGTGCACAGAAGCCCTTGTAGCTGCAGATCACATGGTGCACAGGATTACTGTCTGGGGAGGAGAGGCAAGGACTTATCTCCTCCAAATTCGGACAGTTGGACCACTGGACAGTCTGGGTCACTTGGGTCCACCACCTGTGTTCCAGGGGCCACGCTTATCAGAATGAGAGGGGACCCAGAGTACTGGTGAAGCTGAAGTTTGGTGCCTGCTGGAGCAGGGGGAAGATTCTATTGCCCCACAGGAGATTTCTTCATGGCTTCCAATGCAGGGTGAAGAGAGGCAGCCCCCAGAGCATGCACCACCAGGAAACAGTCGAGAAAGCCGGCAGGATTAGGCGCTACAATGTCGCTGGTAGTTTTCTGGCTACTTTGTTGCAGTTTTGCAGGTGTCCTGGAGCAGTCAGCGGTCGATCCTTGGCAGAAGTCGAAGAGAGAGGTGTAGAGGAACCCTGATGAATTCTTGCCAGTCATAATCTGTGAAAAAGCCCACTGGAGAGACCCTAAATAGCCCTCAGAGGAGGACTGGCTACCTAGTCAGGTATGCACCTATCAGGAGGGGTCTCTGACATCACCTGCTGGCACTGGCCACTCAGAGGCCTCCTGAGTGCCCTCACAGCTCTGGAAAAAAGATGACAGAGGTCTGGGGCACACTGGAGGAGTTCTGGGCACCACCCCTCAGGGTGGTGGGGGACAGGGTAGTGGTCACTCCCCTTTCCTTTGTCCAGTTTCCCACCAGAGCAGGGACTGGACGTTCCCTAAACCGGTGTAGACTGGCTTATGCAAGGAGGTTCACCATGTGTGCCCTTCAAAGCATTTCCAGAGGCTGGGAGAGGCTACCCCTCCCCAGCCTTTAACACCTATTTCCAAAGAGAGATGGTGTAACACCCTGTTCTCAGAGGAAATGCTTTGTTCTGCCTTCCTGGGACTGGGCTTCCCAGGCCCCAGGAGGGCAGAACCCTGTCTGTGGGTTGGCAGCAGCTATAACTGTAGTGAAAAGCCAAGAGTGCTGGTTTGGCAGTACTGGGGGTCCATAGTGATTAGCAGAACCTCAGTGACACAGTTAGGCACTACACAGGCATACACATTTAGGCCACAAACTATGAGCACTGGGGTCCTGGCTAACAGGATCCCAGTGAGACAGGCAAAAACAAACTGACATACATGTAAAATTGGGGGTAACATGTCAAGAAAGATGGTACTTTCCTACTCAACCTCCACCTCCCCCCCCAAAAAATAAGAGGGACAATAAGGCTAACCTTGCCCAGATGAGCCTTCATTGTCTAAGTGGAAATATCTGGAGAGTCCAACCTCATTGGAGTGGGTACTCCCAGGTCTATGTTTCACTGTATAGTCCATTCCCTGTAGGGAGATGGACCACCTCAACAAACTAGGGTTTTCACCCTTCATTAGTTTAAGCCATAACAGAGGTTTGTGGTCTGTTTGATCAATAAAGTGAGTACCAAAGAGGTATGGTCTCATGTTTTTCAAGGCCCAGACCACAGCAAAGGCTTCCCTCTCTATGGCAGGCCAACGCTTTTCTCTAGGGATCAACCTCCTGCTGATAAAAGCAACAGGTTGATCCTGGCCCTCTGTGTTTAGCTGTGATATAACTGCCCCTAACCCTAATTCAGAAGCATCAGTTTGAATTATGATTATTTTGGAGTAACAAGTGCTTTTTAGGACAGGTGTAGAGCACATGGCCTGTTGGAACTCATCAAAAACCTTTTGACAGCTAGCTGTCCATAATACCTTTTTAGGCATTTAGATGTGAGGTCATTAAGAGGGGCATCTATAGTGTACTCACACAGCTGTCCTCTCAAAGGTGGTCCTAGTATCATCAAAGTCTTCAGCTGTGTTTGAGCTGGCAGGTCGTACTATTGGGGTGGTTCCTCTGGGATGGCTGCTACATCTGTGCTCCTCCTTGCGACTGAAGGTGGAGTCTGGAAGGTTACAGGACATCTTGGAGGGTTTCCTGGCTAATGGATGTCAGCTTGTCATCCATGTCATCAGGGTAGTCCAGGACAGGCAGATCTACATCTAGTAGGAATCAGCCTTTCAAAAGATTTTAAATATTCCCTTGGCTATGACCCTTGCAATCTAGGGAAGATCATATTCCTGCAGTAATTCAACTCCACGCATTCACTAATGTGTCTGATACGAGGCTAAGTCCTACTAGATGCATTTTGTGTTCTTTGGTGCTTATAATGCATTAGCCCTGAGGAAGGTGGTCTGAAAGATCATAAATTAGGAAACTGAAACCACTGAAACGCGCGTCGGCGATGGCGATGGAGTACCAAATTTTGATTGCTCAATAAGAAGATAAATTGAGGCAATGGAGTATCAAATTTAAAATAAGAAGACTAATTGAGCTGATATAGCCAAGAAATGCAAGTCTTTCAAAGATCCTAGAAAAATATCAAATTAAAGAAGGATATGAAATATAGGAAGATCTTGACACATATCTGGATTTCCATGGGGAGTGGCAGAATATACATGCTTAAGACTTTACTGGACAATATATATCACTGCCACGAAAAAAAAAAAGACAGCAATTTTCCTCCACTAAGATTTATATCAGCCATTTATGTATTGATATGTTAATATATTGAAACAATATTTGAGTTTTGATGGCGATATAGTTTGTTACATATGTTTTTGATTGTTTTAAATTTTTTGGTTTATGTCTATTTCTGAGATGATTTTTTCTATGTTGTGTTGAATGTGGTTTGTCTGAGTCTATGTTTGTTTTGTCGTCGGAAAGTATGATCTATGATTGTATGTTAATTGTCATTTTAGTTTAATTTGAGGTTTCTGATTTTACATTATTTGAAATTCAATAAAATGTGATTCTTGTGTCTAAACTATATTAGAATGGTTGTTGTGCTTCTTTGCGTATAAGACAGGAGAGTTGCTTTTGCCTTTCCAGCCGCCTTGACATGGCGGTGTACCCCCACGCAAAAGTTGTTGGTGTTGTGTTGTGCTGTGCCCCTGCACAGCCCATGCACCAGTGCCGTGCCCATTTGACCTTTCCACTGCCTGATTTCATTGGCTGACATGCATTGTGTAGGAGGTATGCACTTGACATTTAGGCATTTTGGTCCCCCATGCAACTTACTCTGCATATGTGTTTTTTCCTGATTGTCTGCGCTGTCCAGTCGTGCAATTCATGTGACGATCTCCTCCGGGCTGACAGCTGCAACCATCTCCTCCATCTCATCCAGGGCATCCTGTGGTGCTGGACGCCCACCTCCAGCCTGCAGTGCTGCCTTTCTGTTCCTTGCCATTTTCTCATTTGTTCTGCGCTTGTAGTCAGGCCAGCATTTCTTGCACTCAGTGACAGTTCTCCTGACCTCTGCCACACTGTTTATCTGGTCAACAATTTGTTGCCAAATTGCCTCTCTCCTCCCAATTGGCAATTTAAAGGTGATGAAAAGTTGATGCTGGTGCTCCGTCACCTCTCTGACCAGTATTTCATGCTCCTCTGCACTGAAACAACACTTCCTTTTCTTCTTGTCTCTCCCCTGGGTCTTGCCTGTGTTCTCCTGCCTGGTTCCTGGTAGATTCATATCTCCCTGGGGTCTCTCCTGGCTTCTGGGATCCATTTTGGGGCTCCTTAGCACTTTTTTCTGTGTTTGCGTCACTTTTTGATGCTATTGCGGTGAAAAATGGCACATATCCGGTTTGTAATGTTTTCCGTGTCGCAAACTGGATTAGAGTAATTTTTCCTACATTAACGTCATATTGCTTTTTGACGTGGTGCAATGGTTAGCATAAAAAAAAAATGATTCTAACCAGTTCTTAGTGCCACCGTTTTTCAAAGTATAAATTTGACACACGGGTGGTGCTAAGAAATGGCATTAGCCGTGTTAAATATGGGCCTCAGTTCGTCCCAGGCAAGAGGCAGAGGCAGCTGCACCCAGAGGAGCTGGAGAGGGAAGCAGATGCTGAGAATCCGCGTTTCTGGAGCCTGTAAAACCTGTAAGAAAAAGAGACAAAAGAAAAACAAACAAAATTCGTCCAAAGTGGCAAAGTGGGACACGCAGGGCCATATTTATACTCCGTTTGCGCCGAAATTGCGTCGTTTTTTTTGACGCAATTTCGACGCAAAACTAACGCCAACTAACGCCATATTTATACTATGGCGTTAGAGGCGAATAGCGCCAAAGTTCCCGGAATGTGCGTCATTTTTTAGCGTGAACCCCTTCCTTGCGTTAATGATATGCAAGGGAGGCGTTCCCGTCTAAAAAATGACTCCCAGGCCTTTACGTGGTATTTATACTCCCGGGCAAAAGAGACGCCCGGGAGTTGGCGTGGCTAAAAACGGCGCATTTGCGCCACTTTTTAACGCCTGCTCAGGGCAGGCGTTAAGGGGCCTGTGGGCTCAAAATGAGCCCACAGGTGCCCTCCCATGCCCCCAGGGACCCCCCCTGCCACCCTTGCCCACCCCAGGAGGACCCCCAAGGATGGAGGGACCCACCCCAGGGACATTCAGGTAAGTTCAGGTAAGTATAATTTTTTATTTTTTTATATTTTGTTTTGGTGGCATAGGGGGGCCTTATTTGTGCCCCCCTACATGCCACTATGCCCAATGACCATGCCCAGGGGACATAAGTCCCCTGGGCATGGCCATTGGGCAAGGGGGCATGACTCCTATCTTTACAATGATAGGAGTCATGTTGATGGGGGATGGGCGTCGTTAAAAAATGGCGCAAGTCGGGTTAAGACGATTTTTTCGACGTAACCTGACTTGCCCCATTTTAAGACGCCCATGCGCCATTTTCCCCCTACGCCGGCGCTGTCTGGTCTACGTGGTTTTTTCCCACGCAAACCAGGCAGCGCCGGTCTGATTGCGCCGTCTAACGCCATTCCATAAATACGGCGCCCGCATGGCGCTTCAGAATGGCGTTAGACGGCGCAAAACTTTTTGACGCTAAACTGCGTTAGCGCAGTTTAGCGTCAAAAAGTATAAATATGGGCCGCAGTGCTGTATCCTTTGTGGGTTGGTGAGTGGGAGAAGCAGACCCACTAGCTGCCCTGTGGCCCCTCATAGGTGGGGAGAACACACTTACAATACGTTTGCACAACCCCTGCCCCCCCACTGGTGCCGCGTCCTTGCTGTGGGCTTACCTTCACCCCACCCAGGCACTCATCCTGGCGTGACCTGCCATATGTGTGGCTCCCCTAATTTGCAGTAGCCTGGTGCAAGAGCTCTTGCATAGACGAGACCTACTGGCTTTGCTAATGCTTGTTTTTTCTTTACCACTGACATTTGAAGGAGTGCTGGGGGCTACAAGTTCCAATTAACCTGTAAAAAAAACTTACTGAAAGAACTCCAACTACAAATTAAAACTCAAACATAGTAATTAAAATTTAGAGCCTGATTTAAGAGGCCCTAAAATCACCTAAGTGTTCCCGTAGTTTACACTACTCCTATAGCAATTTTTTTTTATACTACGGTGGCGCTATAAATGACTTTGTAAACTCTTAGGCCATATTATACCTGTGACTGCATAAATCGTGCAAAGAAAAAAGAAATTGCCCATTAAAGAAGCTGTAAAAAATGAAGCAATGCATGAGGAGAGAACTCTTCGATTCTTGGTATTTTTAACAAGCTGTTAATAAAATTAGCATGTATTAAATAGAACAGGGTTATCAAGTAAGTCCATTTCATTCTTTATAACAACATGATTTGATTCTTCCTAACAAAAGAATTTTCAAAAATTCCGAATCTTTTCATCAGTCACCACTAAGTGTAACTGAATTCAAAACACGGTGGAGTCGAAATAGGAGGAGTCAAAAACTACAGAACATTAATTTAAACCAGGTAGTGATACGATTAAACTCTTGTTAATATTAGGGCGAGGAACTCCGCAGCGTTCGTGTTGGCGAATGTAGAAGAATGTTTCACAAATATAGCTGGGATAACGAAAACATTAAAGACTAATGATGAGTAATTTATTTTGTTAGAAGAAATGGCCGTTATGTTTGCAATGCATTATGGGCAATAGGATGTCCGATCACAGTTTGTCCCACCACACACGAAGTGCTGCCCTGGCAGCGTCGCTGAAGGTTAAACAAGGGTTTGCGCTGCAATGGGTCTCGCATCTGCTCAGTTGAAGCTATTAGCGTTCTCAACTCCTAAACCGACTTTTCTTGCCCCATAAATTGAAAATTGAAAGTTAAACACTTTCACATAAAGGAGCCAATTCACAGCGCCACGGCCGCCATGAGCATCAGCGTGAAGAGATACACAAAAGAAAAAGAAGTTCGCTGGCAGTTAAACCTAAAAGTGTAATTAGCCATGTAACGGGCGACGGCCACGGAATAACAAAACCTCTCCAAGGTGGGACACAGGTAAACCATTTAACAATGTAATCAAAGGATTTTTGAATGGCAAGCGCATGAAGGAGTGGTAGTGATGGGCGTTGTTAAAAGCCCAGATACACACCAACACCTCGGAAAAGCAGCGCATGCGCGCTGCAATGCTCGACCTAAAGGTAAAGCAGGCACTTTCTCCTCACAGTGTTTATCTAGCAGAGGCCGTAGTTGACACTGCAGTTCGGAGTCTGGCTGGAGTGGGACACCTAGGCCCATATTTATACTTTTTGACGCTAAACTGCGCTAACGCAGTTTAGCGTCAAAAAGTTTTGCGCCGGCTAACGCCATTCTGAAGCGCCATGCGGGCGCCGTATTTATTGAATGGCGTTAGCCGGCGCAAGCAGACCGGCGCTGCCTGGTGTGCGCGAGAAAAACCACGTACACCAGGCAGCGCCGGCGTAGGGGGAAAATGGCGCATGGGCGTCTTAAAATGGGGCAAGTCAGGTTACGTCGAAAAAATCGTCGTAACCCGACTTGCGCCATTTATTTTCGACGCCCATCCCCCATCAACATGACTCCTATCATTGTAAAGATAGGAGTCATGCCCCCTTGCCCAATGGCCATGCCCAGGGGACTTCTGTCCCCTGGGCATGGTCATTGGGCATAGTGGCATGTAGGGGGGCACAAATCAGGCCCCCCTATGCCAAAAAAAATTATTAAAAAAAAATAAAAAAATACTTACCTGAATGTCCCTGGGGTGGGTCCCTCCAGCCTTGGGTGTCCTCCTGGGGTGGGCAAGGGTGGCAGGGGGGGTCCCTGGGGGCAGGGGAGGGCACTCTGGGCTCATTTTGAGCCCACTTGTCCCTTAACGCCATGCCTGACCCAGGCGTTAAAAAGCGGCGCAAATGCGCCGTTTTTAGCCACGCCCACTCCCGGGCGTCTCTTTTGCCCGGGAGTATAAATACCACGTAAAGGCCTGGGAGTCATTTTTTAGACGGGAACGCCTCCCTTGCATATCATTAACGGAAGGAAGGGGTTCACGCTAAAAAATGACGCACATTCCGGGAACTTTGGCGCTATTCGCCTCTAACGCCATAGTATAAATATGGCGTTAGTTGGCGTTAGTTTTGCGTCGAAAAAAAGACGCAAATTCGGCGCAAACGGAGTATAAATACGGCCCCTAGTGACGACTGTGGTACTGCACCCTGATATAGTGTGACTAAGTAAACCATGCATGCCAACATTTAGAAGAGTTAAGTGGGAGATTTCTAAAAAATTATCAGGAGGTCCGCATTGACTTCTACTGAAACAGAGGCAATTTCATGCAGGAAACAGCTGAAATAAGCAATTTTTGGCTTCAAACATAAGGAGTCTCACTCCTGAATAGATCTATTGCCATGTATGACTAAACCTCTGGGACCTTGCAGTGCTTCCTTACACGTTCTAGGAACAGGGCCATATTATAGTCTTATAGCCCGCTGTAGCGAGGTATACTGGACATTAAAGGCCCAGTCCAGTGTTAAAGCTGAGGGCCTTTAACTAGGGAGAGGGACTTTAAAGGACAGTATAGCCAAGGTTTGGAGGGCATAAGGCTGTTGGAACATTTTGCTACTAGAGTGCAGAAAGATCTATTAAATAAAAGCCTCACGCGGGCCCCCTGTGGCCTTTGTTCACAGCAGTTCCGAACAAAAGCATTAGAATGTTGGCGTTCGAGCTTCTACCGCCCATTAGAAACCCGCAGCACTCCATTGCTTTCAATGGAGCTCCCAACATTCCAATGTTCTAATTATCATTAGTTCACGCAATGCAGCAGAGCAAGACATCTTGCGGCACTGCATGAAAGGGAGAAGGCAGGAATGCGCCACATCTCTCAAGATATGAAGCATTCCTGATCGCTGCCTGCGATGGCACACAAACTGCTGCGTGGCATCAACACCGTGGTACAAGGATGACTACATTACAGACAGGATTGTTTTTGTGCAGGAAGGGACACCTGAGGCGTTTTACCTTTTTTACATATGTTGCAGAATGCAGCACACAGACAAAGAAGAAAAAACGAGGAGAAGTAAATATATTTCTCCTTGTTACACCTTCCCTGGGAAGAAATAGCATTCTGATGCACTGGTGCATCTAACCAGTGCTGGTAAATCTGGGAATGTTTCAGATTCCATGGGTGGATGTGTGGGAATACTCATGCTCCACCCTTGGAACGTCTCCCTGAGTCAAAGTAACACAAGGTAGCCACTTGGACTGCCCTCCATTACTCCAGATTGACCAAGCCACGCAAGGTGACGTTGCGTGGCTTGATAAATCTCATTATCGGTTTTGTGTCCCCTTTTGCCATCTAGCGTGGTGCAAAACGACAGAGCACCCTTTGATCAATTAATAAATCAGTGGATTTATATAGTGCGACTAATCACCCAAAAAGGTATCCAGGCGCTTGAGGGCCGCAAGGGCTAAGGTGACTCAGTTGAACAGCCAGGTCTTGAGTGCTCTCTGGAATTTCATTAGAGAGGTGGTCCAGGTCAATAGCTGCAGGGGGACGTCATTCCACGTTTTCACTGCGAGGTAGGAGAAGCAGAGCCCTCTGCTGTTGCTTTGGTAGTTGTGGGGGTGTGTGGGGAAGTGAGAAGGAGGTGGAGAGTAGTTGTCTGGTAGATTGCTGTAAGTTTAGGCAGTGGTTGATGTAGGCTGGTCCTTGGTTCTGAAGCGCTTTGTAGGCGTGGGCCATCAGTTTGAAATAGCATTGATTCTGTATAGGGAGCCATTGGAGTTTTTTGAGGTAAGTGGATATGTGGGTCCACCTGGGTAGGTCTAGAATGAGTCTGGCATTGGAGTTCTCTATAGTCTCGAGTCTTTGCAGAAGGTGTGTAGAGATCCCAGGGTAGTGGGCGTTGCCATAGTTTAGACAGCTTGTGATTAGGGCCTGAGTGAAAGGATGTCTGCTGTTCAAGGGGAGCCGTTTGAAGACTTTTTGTAACATGCAAAGTGTGATTAAGCAGGCAGAGAAAACTGCGTTGATCTGGAACTCCATGGTCAGTTTGCTGTCCATGATTATGCTCAGGTTTCTGTCATGGTCGGTCGGTTTGGGTGATGGTCCTAGATGCAAGTCCCCCCAGGAGTCATTCCAAGGGGTGGTGTTGTTGCCAAAGACCAGCACTTCTGTTTTGTCTGTATTGAGCTTTAGGAGGTTACCCTTCCTCCATTTGGCGACTGTTGTTATGCACCTGTGGAAGTTGATTTTCATGCTGGTGGAATATTCTGAGAGTTGGATGATGAGCTGGGTGTCATCTGCGTAGGATATGATATTTAGTTCATGGGCTCTAAAATGTTGGCTAAGGGGATCATGTGGATGTTGAAAAGGGTAGGGCAGAGGGATCAGCCTTGAGGAACACTGCAGATGATGCCCTTGGGTTCGGAGGTGAACAGTGGTAGGTGGACCTTCTGTGTTCTTTCGGTAAAGAAAGAGGCGATCCATTTGAGGGTGTTTTCTTGGATACCAATGTGATGCAGTCTTTTAATCAAGGTGTGACCTGATATGGTGTCAAAGGCTGCTGGGAGGTCAAGGAGGATCAGAGCTGCTGGAGCATTTTCTTCCTTCACAGGAATCAATGCCCAATGAGGTCAATGGATCTTTGGACCCTGCATAATGGTGTGGAAACCAGACGACACATTTCAATACGCAGTATGACCAACTTGGCCATACAAGGAAAACTCCAATCGGGACAAAGTTGAGTAGTTTTATTACAAACTTAAGCTCAAAGTCATGTAGACAATCCTCAAGACATAGTTATAAAATATCACCCAGGGTTGACCAAGGCGATGAAAGGGGCTCAAGTGAACTAATATTACCAGAACTAAACATTCAACAAATATAATACAGGACAACAGGAAAATTATCTGATGAACGGAAAACACGCATTGCTCAGTTTTGATAAGCATTAAGGCAATTAAAACCATTAAGATTCAACTGACTTTAAACAAGGGAAGACCCTACTGATTAGCCAAGCATGGATTAACATGTGCTGGGTAAAACACGTGCACGCAAAAGACAAAAAGGACAAAGAGGGCAAAAATTATTTTGAAAAAGGTAATCTTGAGTAACAGGTTACTGACAGATGGGCAAAAGGTAAAGGAAAAGAAGGCATCAGCATTTCAGATGCTCGGTCAGGAGTCTCCTTCTTTGAGTTAGGGAAGAATCTCTAAGTCTGAGAAAGGCATGTCAAAGAGGCAAGGGCAGAGAGAACTATACCTCTCAAAGTCCAAAGGGCTCGGCAAGCAATATGGGATGGGGCAAATAGCTGGGAAAAGACGGTTCCACTCCTGCCTTTCGGACTTTCTTCTCTTGATTTTGACCAAATTGCAGCTGGGGATCGGTATATTAAAGTTCACAGGCAAGATGATTTGTCAGTTCATCAGTCCATCTAACTTTAGGGGTTATACCCAACAGAAATCGATAATACAACTCCAACTTGAAACATTGGTGCGTTTCCAAGGTTTGTCATGAGAACGGTGTCAGTCTGTACTCTTCCATGCAAGATGGCAACATTTGTATAAATTGTCGGTCCACAGTCCTAAATGTTCCATCCTCAAGGATGACTTCCTATACTAACTAAGTGTAAAACACTAGACATCTATTACCAAGCTAGCATTCTCATGGGAACAAGATCTGGAAGAAAGATACACGTTAGCAAGATGACTTGACATTTTCTGCATAGTCACAAATACAGGGCCTAACAGGCCTAACTTAAGATAATGCGAGTGAATTAAACAGCACATTAAGCCATACAAATAAAAAATTTAGCACTCACGTTCTAATTTCAACATTAATAAACTTCTATACTTTAAATTGAAAATAACTGTTAATACATTTCTATGAAAATGGTGTGGAACTCCATTTCTCTATTTTTGCATATAAATTTAAAACACTTTTAATCAGAAATCTAATATTGCTTTGATGCAGAATATTAGTTTACACTAGAAAATATAACATAATCACAGATTAATTTTTTTAACATGTAATTTAATCTCTAAACCACAAAGGTTTCTGGTAGATAGTCTATGGTTAATTCACACTAACATGGCTTCTCAGGGCATCACATTACAATCTAACTGTTAGTGCTTTGAATAACATAATGCATTAACTGTCACATATAGATGATCACTGGGACATGAGAGACCATACAAACATTTCTGGCTACATCAGTCCTCCCTCTGTTGGCGAATCAAGCCGTCACACATATTCCAACTTTCATTTTCAATGAGACAGCTCAAAATTTCAGAGGTCGTCCCAGGTATGATGTTCTGAACTCCTCAAACTGCTGGATGTTACTATAGCATATGCTCCCCCTAGTCTCTATCTCAAACTCCTCCTTTCTCCTTTTATTCTTGTCTCTTTTAGTTTCTTTAACAATTTGAAAAGACCAACTGTAATTGGGCCTGGAAAGCCATCATCAATAGAGGTCTCCAAATAGTTCCAACAATTCCTCTCCCTAGATTTCCAAACCGCTTTCCAACTGCTGAGAAAACATTAGCTATTGCTTCCCAGGCACCTGTCACAGCTAAGTCCTTCTCTCAAGATTGTCATATTTGCAATTCACTTCCTTATCTCCTCACTGTTATCAGGAATATAAGTGCATCTTTGTTAGGCTTGCAGTGCTTTGCAAACTCTGCCCTCCTTAGCGAGAAGAATGTCTAAAGCAAGGCGATTTTGTAAAACCATTGACCTTGGAGTGCCCATTTCTGTGCCCATTAACACAATGGTACCTGCGGTGTCTGTAGATAATTTATCTACTGTTGTTGACCACTTCTTCATCTTGAGATCATTCAAGATCACACCTACTGATGTAATTATGGCACCTAAAACATCTCCTACTAGCACCTCTCTTCACTCTGGTGTTTGTTTTCTCATCCAGATTGGATCATTAAAATGGTCCACATAATACATTTTTGGAAAAACTACTTCCAGGTAAAATGTACAAATCAAGTCTTTTGGCAGCTTGTAGTAGGCATTCTTGTCCATGAAGGTCAAACACAATATAAAGGTCCAAATACTCTTAACTAAAAACACTTGTCTACATACACTAGTTCCTATAAAAAGTGTGTCAGTCTAAGATCTAAGTCTTAATCAAGGTGTGACCTGATATGGTGTCAAAGGCTGCTGGGAGGTCAAGGAGGATCAGAGCTGCTGGAGCATTTTCTTCCTTCACAGGAATCAATGCCCAATGAGGTCAATGGAGCTTTGGACCCTGCATAATGGTGTGGAAACCAGACGACACATTTCAATACGCAGTATGACCAACTTGGCCATACAAGGAAAACTCCAATCGCAAAGCGTCCTTATATGTTGCCAATCAAAAACCCAGAATCCTTGATTTCAGCTACTGAATGTTTCATCTTTTCCCCAATTTTGTAAAATGATTCCCTTTCCTATTTTAGTCTTTATAGCTCTTCTCATTTCTTCAACTTGTCTAATGAACTCTTTCTCTATGGGTCAAATTAAGTTTGTGGGCATAAACTGTACCAAATGTCAATGTAGGCTCAAGAAACCTCACACGGTGTCAATGTTTTTCTTCTTTGCGATGTTGCATAAATGTTTCATGATTGGGACAATTGAACACACAAGGTCATAGTTTGAGTAATACTTCTGATGATACTGCTGCTGTTACAAAAGTGTTAGTAACAGGCTACAGGAAATTCCATAAGTTAGGAGTAAAGTATGGTTGGTGATTCCCTTACTCACTGATAAAGGCACCTGTGTGCACACGTAACAATCTCTAGCATCCATGGGGGCTTATTTACAAGCTTTATCGCAAAGAGCGGTGCAGCAAGTTTCTTGCTGGGCTGCCCCATGCCCAGTGCATTCATGTCCTCTCCCCCTGCACTGGTGCACAAATTGCTGCCATGCATAATCACCAGGCACCCTTGCACCATGGTGCAAGGGACACCTTCCTGCACAAAAACAATCAAGAGAGGTGTTTTCTTCTATGTGTGCTGTAAAATGCAGCACACATATAAAGATTGAAAAAGAGGGAGAAATAAATATATTTCTCCCTGTTACGTCACCTTTTTATCACCTCTGCGGTTGCATAGGAATCTGATGCATTCTCAGACTTTTAAATCTGGAAATGCGTCAGATTCCTTTGGGTTCCATTAATGTCACGTGGGAACACCCACAGCACCACCCGTTGAATTCCCCTTTCACTGAGTTTTATGCGTGAAAGGGACCCATATTTACAAGGCCATGAGAAGCCATGAAAGGTGGCTTTCCTTTGCCTTGTAAATATGGGCTGGCACACTGCGCCACTGGAGCATAAAAAAGTGAGATGTAGCTACAGGAGGCAGATGATCGCTTCAAGAACTAGATATACACATCAATTGTCTAGAACTGCTTGCAGGATCCTTTGCTATTCAAGTGCTGTCCTCAAGAAAGGTGTCTTGTTGCATTCTGCTGAGGATAGACAACATCTCAGCTGTTCAATACATCAACAGGCTGAGGTGTACCAAATCCAAACTGCTGGTGGAAATAGCCAAAGATTTTTGGCATCTTTGCCTGGATCACAGGATTTCAGTAGTAGCCGAATACATTCCAGGACAGTTCAACATGATTGGGACTGGAATTCCAGGTATCTGAGGGATTCCAGCGACTGGCAATTGCAGTCAGGGTTGTTCAAATTGATCCCGGTCACTTTGGGAACTTGCAGCATCAACCTGTTTGCATCTCGGTTGAACCACCAACTGGAGAGGTTCTTCAGTTTGAGACCAGATCTGTGGGCGTCAACAATGGATGCCTTTCTTCAGGATTGGTCAAGCGTTCTGAATAATGCCTTTGCCCCCTTTGTCATGATTCTGAGGGCGGCAATGCAGGTGAAGCGCCAGAAAGTGGAAGTGGTTTTCCTCACACTGGTTTGGAAAGCACAACCCTGGTTTCCGATTCTGTTGGCATTGGCATGTGATTGTTCTCTTCTTCTTCTTTGGAGTCAGGACATGCTCCGGGGACCTCTGGGTGAACTTCATTTGATGGTAATATAGGAACAGTTATCCCTGATTGCCTAAAGGCTGTCAAGAAACAGTGTTGTTTGCCAGGAATTTCAGAGATGACTGCAAAAAAAAGAAACGCTATGCGTCAGCTTGGAGATGCTGGGTGGGTTGGTGCTTGGAACGGCACGTGGATCCTGTGGAAGCAGATATTGTGAGTTTTCTGTCGCTGAAGGCATCAGAAAGATTAGTTTACAGGTCAGTACATAATTTTCATTCTGCCATATCGGCTGGGGATGTGCAGGTAGATAACACGTCTGGGGGTATGCATCCACTGATATGCAAACTAATTAAAGGTATCAGTGTTTCTAACCCTCTGCAGCCTATGTTATGAAGGAAGCTGATATTGATACTCAAGTGTTTGGAGCACACTCAGTAAGGGGTGCGATGGCTGCCAAATCTTTAACTCTTGGTACTTCTCTCCAGGATATAATGAAAACAGCTGATTGGTCATGAGCTTCATCTTTTAAATCATTCTATTATAAACCAGTTGTGGATGTGGCATCTGTGGTAATTAATCAGCTTTAAACTAGCATAATCTGAGCCTATGGTCCAGACATAGAATGAATAATTTGTTAGCTTACGCACCAAGAATTTTTAATTCTATTAAGGACACGGAGGCGAGGATTATCCCTTCAAGGTTTCTGTGATTTATGGTCATAATGATAGATGATATAACTGTAATTGTTTACATAAGTACCATGCTTAATGGTTTCAGGTTTATTGTTATTATGTTCATACTTAATTTGCCCACCCATGATTGGAATTAATTGACGACTACATGCTTAGTAACATACTATCTGTGTTAGGTGCTGACCAAAAAACCATAATAAGAGGAGATTCCAAGGATTTGTCATATGAACATGATGGCTTCAGCAAGGCCTTCACTGCTCCATGGAAGTTTGTCAGTCTCAACATCAGATATCCATTGTTTACAGTTGTGTTTTAACAAGTTTATGGACTGAGTCTCTGCAAAGAAAGAGGAAATTATGTGGGTGTCTTGGATATTTGAGGGGTTAGCTCATACAGGATTGGTGGTTTGACCAAGAGCATAATGGGATATGTAGTCACTATGTTTTATGCTGTTGTATGTTTGAACTATTTTTATTGGCTGCTGTAAAAAGAGTAGTGAAGTAAGAGAAGCATAAGCCTCGCCTCCTTGTCCTTAATAGAATTGAAAATTATTGATGCGTAAGCTAGCAAATTTTTCATTCCTTGGAGGTTCCTCAGGAGGGACACATTGCAGCAGGAAGGCAGCACAGTGAGTATGCAGCCCACTGCTACTGCTGAACCGTGCTTTTTGCTTGGACAGGCCCTTTGAGGCTGGAGCAGTGGAGCTCAGGCAGCCCTCTAGGGCTGGGGCTGCTATTTTGACAGTCGGATGGCCCTTTGTTACTGGGACTGCACTGGAAAGTCCCTGCGACCATCTTGGAGGCAAAGGATTTTCAACCCCCCCAGGAAACTGCTCAATGCTTTGCACTGAGCTTTCTGACAATGGAGCTGACAGTAGGATTCTCCTTTTCCAGTAGGTGTTTCTATTGGTCTCCTGAAGCCAAGGTACAGCGCCCTGTTGTCACTAGCTGGTAAAGTTACCCTCTACATCACCGTGCCATGAGTACAGCCCCTGGGCATTACCAATGCTTTTATCATTCCAGTCGAAAGGACCGATAGGTGTGCAATGCCTTGAGACTGCTCCTATTATTTAAAGGTCATAACTCTTGTGTGCCTATTTATGTGGTACTTAGCTTAAGTGTTGCTCCCATCACTTGGTGCACAGAACTTAAATGCAATATTCAAAGAACCCTGCGAGGACTCGTGCCTTGAATGTGCTCATTGTAACTTAATAGCCTTAACCCCTATGTGCCTATTTCTGAGACACTGTGAATAAGGGTTGACTTAAAGGCAATTCCAGAGAACCCTATGAGGATTTATTTGGCTACAAAACATTGCCTCCCTCTATGGGCCCTTGGAACTACTGGTGTGGCATGCTGAGAGTGTGTTGAAAAACAGTGTGTTTGAGTGTGTACTTTGTCTAGGTCAAATTGGTGCTGCATGTTTTTTTGGGATGACTACAGAATCTGTTGCTTAACCTAAAAGAACACATTTTTTCCTCACATTTCGGTGACAGAAAGTTCTGGAATCGGAGAGGAGCCACAGATTTCCTTCCACCCAGCATTCCCCCAAGTCTCCCAATAAAAATGGAACCTCACTTGTGTGGGTGACCCAGGTGCCTGCTACAGAAAAAGGCCAAAAACCTGTAGAGATTGAGGGGATAGCTAAGCGAGTTGATAAGCACATATTTTTCTTTTATACATCTTTAGGCTGACTCTGCTTTGGGGACCCACACGACTGAGGTATCATTTTACTTGGGAGGCTGAGGGCAATGCTGGGTGGTACGAAATGTGTGACTAGCGGTGATCCTATAAAGAAAAGTGAGGAAAATATGTTTTTAAAGCAAATTTTGAGGTTTGCAGAGGAGAATGGGTAAGAAAATGTTGGGGTATCAACGCAAGCCACACCTCCTTGGACTTCTTGGGGTGTCTAGTTTAAAAAAATCTATGGGTTTGGTAGGTTTCCCTAGATGAAGGCTGCACCAGGGACCAAAAACATAGGTGCCCCCCCAAACGCAGGTAGTTTTGTCATAGATCATTTTGATGTTTCCACGTACTTCTGTGATGTTCCAAACACTACAATTGTGAAAAGAAATGCACCTAGGTTATGTTTACAAAAAAAAAAAAACCCTCACCCTCCAACCAAGTTAGTGGCATTCTTCATCATCGGAGTCCCACCCGAGACACCTAGGGGCATATTTATACTCTGTTTGCGCCGAATTTGTGTCAAAAACTTTGCTGCAAATTTGGCGCAAACCTTACACCATATTTATACTATGACGCCAGACCCCACGAACGTCAAAAATCCTCTGTGTGCGTCATTTTTTGGATGCTGGCAACTGCCTTGCGTTAATGACATGCAAGGTAGGCGTTCCTGTCCAAAAAATTACTTTAAGGTCTGTGCGCCTTATTTATACTCCCGCGTCATTTTGACGCACAGGAGGGGGCGGGCCTTGAAAAACAGCGCCCAGCCTGATGTGCGCTGTTTTTCAACGCCTGGGTGAGGGAAGGCGTTAAGGGACCTGTGGGCTCATTTCCATGGTCTCTAACCATGGAAGCAGTCCACAGGACCCCTTCCCTGCCCCCAGGGACACCCCCTGACACCCCCACCCACCCCTGGAGGACACCCATGGATGGGGGTACCCATCCCAGGTAAGTACAGTAAGTTAAGGTAAGTATTTTTTTTTTTGGTGGCATGGGGGGCCTAACTTGGGCCCCCCTACATGCCACTGTGCCCAATGGCCATGCCCAGGGGACAGAAGTTCCCTGGGCATGGAAATTGGGCAGGGGGGCATGACTCCTGTCTTTGCTAAGACAGGAGTTATTTCAATGGTGGTTGTGCATCAAAAAATAGCGCTAGTCCTGTTAGAGCCATGATTTTTTACTCTAACCTGACTTGCACCATTTTTTGACATACAATCCCCATTTTTCCCTACGCCGGGTAACGTCAATCTTTAAATAGGGCGCTTGCCTGGCATGTTGGAATGGCGTTAGCCGGCTGTAAATTTTTTGACGCAAACCAGCGCCGGCGGTGGTTTTTGTCAAAAAGTATAAATATGGACCCTAGTGTGTCATAGGTGTGCTGCCTGATTACAGCGGAGCAGGTTTTGACATTTTTATCACACATACTGGTTGGATTTGGCACGAGGGTGAGTGATGGTTCAGTAGATCAAATTTTATTTACAAGAGATTTCACAAAAGTGAAGTGCACTGTAAATAACTAAAAGGCCAAAAAACTGAACCAATGACTCACAGCTCGTGAGCTGTAAAGCCGCGTCAAGGCACCAACCACTTTATAGTCCATTCACACACATTTCATACATGACATGCACAAGACCATTCATGCCGCCAGCCGTGGGCCCAGCACAACACTCGCATCAACAGACAGCGCCATTCAAGGACCTATCACTTTCATATGCCCACATGCCTGATACAGCAATCCGACCAGCTGATGGGAGTGTGTGGACTGGCGTTTGACTGGTACCACCAGCCAAGCGCCACTCCACGCACACTGCCAGCCAAGCGCCACCCCACACACACCGCCAGCCAAGCGCCACCCCACGTACACTGCCAGCCAAGCCCCACCCCCTGCCAGCCAAACGCCACCCCAAACATTCCGCCAACCAAGTGCCACCCCACACACACCGCCAGCCAAGTGCCACCCCACACATAGCGCCAGCCAAGCGCCTCCCCACACACCACCAGCCATGTGCCACACCATCACTTTTTTTTTGTTTTTAACAACAAAGAAACCACTAATTATAAATAAGTACAAAACTGCAAACACAAAAGCTCTAACTGAATACATGATAGTAATGCCAACCGTGAAACTGAACATATGAAAATATAAAACAGCAGTTTATGCTCACGGTATTTCCCAATAATTCTACTGTGTGTGGTAGCTCCTGAAACAGCCACCCACACACAGCCCAGGCTTTGAAGGACAACCAGGGCAGTACATCCTAGTCTCCTTCCTGATACCTCTCTGAGCACAGATTCTACATCGCTTAATAGGAAAGTCTTTTTTGGCCGGGGGAGGAATGGGCTCAGCAAAGTGACGATCTTTCATTCTAGCCACATCCTCCACCACTACTTCTCTAGGAACTCTTGCCTATTCCAGCACAACAAGGCTCGCTATGATAGACTCCTGAAATTTCACAATTGTCATCCTTGACTCTGGAGAACTATCCTTGAACACAACAAAAGCATTAAAAGTTGCCAAGTGGAACAGGTGAACCGCTAATTTCTTATACCAAACATATGTCCTACGAGCAGCAGCGTGAGGTTCCAACCTCTGATCCACTCTATCAACACCACTCAGGTGCTTTTTGTAGTCTAAAATGCACACAGGTTTGTGCACTTCAGCAACTTGACCCCAAACATCCACAGGTGAAGTACTCTCATCATTGATGGTAGTTAGCATGTGTCGGAGGCTGGCCTGGCTTGGCTTGTAGTGGGTACAAATGGTACTTACACCTTATGCCAGGTCCAGTTATCCCTTATTAGTAGAGTGTAGTAGTGTTCTAGCAGCTTTGGCTGATAGAGGTAGCTATAACAGAGAAGCCAAGGCTGAACTAGGAGACACGCAAAGCTCATGCAATACCACTTATATCATATAGGTACTATATCATAAGAAAGACAATACTCATAGTTACTAAAAATAAAGGTACATTATTTTAGTGACAATGTGCCAAAAATATCTCAGAGGATATACTCCCTTAGGAGGTAAGTAACATACACAAAATATACGCAACTAACCAAATCAGGTAAGAAAAACAGTCAGAAAATAGTGCAAACACTGTAGAATACAATAGGATGCAATAGGTCTAGGGGCAACTGAACTATATACTTAGAAAGTGGAATGCAAACAATGAATGGACCCCTAGGCTAGTGTAGTGTGTAGAGGATCACTGGGAGTGTAAGAAAACACTAAGGCCCGTATTTATACTTTTTTTTGTGCCGCATTTGCGTCGTTTTTTGACGCAAAAACGGCGCAAACTTGCAAAATGCCATTGTATTTTGTAGGTTTGCGCCGTTTTGCGTCAAAAAGCGGCGCAAATGCAGCGCTAAAAAAAGTATAAATACGGGCCTAAGGGTGTAAAGTACTACTATTTTCCCAGAAACACACTAAAGTCGTGATAAAGGATTTTGCAAGGGCCACAACAGAGTGCATAGCACTGAAGACGGATTCCTGAACCTGAAGACCTGCAAAGGAAGGGCACCAAGTACAAGAATCACTAAAGTGTCCAGGGTGCAGGAGCCCACTAAACCCCAGATGAAGGTGCAAAATGGCTGCCTCCGGTTGGAAGAAGCTGCAGGTTTTGCAACAATGAAAGGAGGTAGGAAGTTCTTCTTCGTGCAGAAGATGTCCGATGACGTGCTGGAGGATGCAGAGTTGTTTCCTTGGCAAAATACCGCAAACCAGCCTTGCTAGCTGCAAGAGTCACAGTTTGAGAGAAAGGGTGCTGGCTGTGCCCAGGAAGGACCAGGGTGTCTCCACTTGGGAGAGGAGACAGAGGGGGCCCTCAGCAATGCAGAGAGACCATGCACAGGAGGGAAGCACCCACAGAAGTCCTTGAACAAGGGTTCAAGATGTCTGAATATGGCGGTCATCTCAACACTGCAAAGAGAGGTCCCACGACACAGGAGATCAACTCAGGGATCTGAGCATCACAAGACAGAGTGCTGGGGACCTAGGCTCAGCTCTGCATGCAGGATTTCTTGGAAATGTGCACAGAAGCCCTTGTAGCTGCAGATCACATGGTGCACAGGATTAATGTCTGGGGAGGAGAGGCAAGGACTTACCTCCTCCAAATTCGGACAGTTGGACCACTGGACAGTCTGGGTCACTTGGGTCCACCACCTGTGTTCCAGGGGCCACGCTTATCAGAATGAGAGGGGATCCAGAGTACTGGTGAAGCTGAAGTTTGGTGCCTGCTGGAGCAGGGGGAAGATTCTATTGCCCCACAGGAGATTTCTTCATGGCTTCCAATGCAGGGTGAAGAGAGGCAGCCCCCAGAGCATGCACCACCAGGAAACAGTCGAGAAAGCCGGCAGGATTAGGCGCTACAATGTCGCTGGTAGTTTTCTGGCTACTTTGTTGCAGTTTTGCAGGTGTCCTGGAGCAGTCAGCGGTCGATCCTTGGCAGAAGTCGAAGAGAGAGGTGTAGAGGAACCCTGATGAATTCTTGCCAGTCATAATCTGTGAAAAAGCCCACTGGAGAGACCCTAAATATCCCTCAGAGGAGGACTGGCTACCTAGTCAGGTATGCACCTATCAGGAGGGGTCTCTGACATCACCTGCTGGCACTGGCCACTCAGAGGCCTCCTGAGTGCCCTCACAGCTCTGGAAAAAAGATGACAGAGGTCTGGGGCACACTGGAGGAGTTCTGGGCACCACCCCTCAGGGTGGTGGGGGACAGGGGAGTGGTCACTCCCCTTTCCTTTGTCCAGTTTCCCACCAGAGCAGGGACTGGGGGTTCCCTAAACCGGTGTAGACTGGCTTATGCAAGGAGGTTCACCATGTGTGCCCTTCAAAGCATTTCCAGAGGCTGGGAGAGGCTACCCCTCCCCAGCCTTTAACACCTATTTCCAAAGAGAGATGGTGTAACACCCTGTTCTCAGAGGAAATGCTTTGTTCTGCCTTCCTGGGACTGGGCTTCCCAGGCCCCAGGAGGGCAGAACCCTGTCTGTGGGTTGGCAGCAGCTATAACTGTAGTGAAAAGCCAAGAGTGCTGGTTTGGCAGTACTGGGGGTCCATAGTGATTAGCAGAACCTCAGTGACACAGTTAGGCACTACACAGGCATACACATTTAGGCCACAAACTATGAGCACTGGGGTCCTGGCTAGCAGGATCCCAGTGAGACAGGCAAAAACAAACTGACATACATGTAAAATTGGGGGTAACATGCCAAGAAAGATGGTACTTTCCTACTCAACCTCCACCTCCCCCCCCAAACAAAAAGAGGGACAATAAGGCTAACCTTGCCCAGATGAGCCTTCATTGTCTAAGTGGAAATATCTGGAGAGTCCAACCTCATTGGAGTGGGTACTCCCAGGTCTTTCTTCACTGTATAGTCCATTCCCTGTAGGGAGATGGACCACCTCAACAAACTAGGGTTTTCACCCTTCATTAGTTTAAGCCATAATAGAGGTTTGTGGTCTGTTTGAACAATAAAGTGAGTACCAAAGAGGTATGGTCTCATGTTTTTCAAGGCCCAGACCACAGCAAAGGCTTCCCTCTCTATGGCAGGCCAACGCTTTTCTCTAGGGATCAACCTCCAGCTGATAAAAGCAACAGGTTGATCCTGGCCCTCTGTGTTTAGCTGTGATATAACTGCCCCTAACCCTAATTCAGAAGCATCAGTTTGAATTATGATTATTTTGGAGTAACAAGTGCTTTTTAGGACAGGTGTAGAGCACATGGCCTGTTGGAACTCATCAAAAACCTTTTGACAGCTAGCTGTCCATAATTCCTTTTTAGGCATTTAGATGTGAGGTCATTAAGAGGGGCATCTATAGTGTACTCACACAGCTGTCCTCTCAAAGGTGGTCCTAGTATCATCAAAGTCTTCAGCTGTGTTTGAGCTGGCAGGTCGTACTATTGGGGTGGTGGGTGGTTCCTCTGGGATGGCTGCTACATCTGTGCTCCTCCTTGCGACTGAAGGTGGAGTCTGGAAGGTTACAGGACATCTTGGAGGGTTTCCTGGCTAATGGATGTCAGCTTGTCATCCATGTCATCAGGGTAGTCCAGGACAGGCAGATCTACATCTAGTAGGAATCAGCCTTTCAAAAGATTTTAAATATTCCCTTGGCTATGACCCTTGCAATCTAGGGAAGATCATATTCCTGCAGTAATTCAACTCCACGCATTCACTAATGTGTCTGATACGAGGCTAAGTCCTACTAGATGCATTTTGTGTTCTTTGGTGCTTATAATGCATTAGCCCTGAGGAAGGTGGTCTGAAAGATCATAAATTAGGAAACTGAAACCACTGAAACGCGCGTCGGCGATGGCGATGGAGTACCAAATTTTGATTGCTCAATAAGAAGATAAATTGAGGCAATGGAGTATCAAATTTAAAATAAGAAGACTAATTGAGCTGATATAGCCAAGAAATGCAAGTCTTTCAAAGGCCCATATTTATACTTTTTGACGCTAAACTGCGCTAACGCAGTTTAGCGTCAAAAAGTTTTGCGCCGTCTAACGCCATTCTGAAGCGCCATGCGGGCGCCGTATTTATGGAATGGCGTTAGACGGCGCAATCAGACCGGCGCTGCCTGGTTTGCGTGGGAAGAAACCACGTAGACCAGACAGCGCCGGCGTAGGGGGAAAATGGCGCATGGGCGTCTTAAAATGGGGCAAGTCAGGTTACGTCGAAAAAATCGTCTTAACCCGACTTGCGCCATTTTTTAACGACGCCCATCCCCCATCAACATGACTCCTATCATTGTAAAGATAGGAGTCATGCCCCCTTGCCCAATGGCCATGCCCAGGGGACTTATGTCCCCTGGGCATGGTCATTGGGCATAGTGGCATGTAGGGGGGCACAAATAAGGCCCCCCTATGCCACCAAAACAAAATATAAAAAAATAAAAAATTATACTTACCTGAACTTACCTGAATGTCCCTGGGGTGGGTCCCTCCATCCTTGGGGGTCCTCCTGGGGTGGGCAAGGGTGGCAGGGGGGGTCCCTGGGGGCATGGGAGGGCACCTGTGGGCTCATTTTGAGCCCACAGGCCCCTTAACGCCTGCCCTGAGCAGGCGTTAAAAAGTGGCGCAAATGCGCCGTTTTTAGCCACGCCAACTCCCGGGCGTCTCTTTTGCCCGGGAGTATAAATACCACGTAAAGGCCTGGGAGTCATTTTTTAGACGGGAACGCCTCCCTTGCATATCATTAACGCAAGGAAGGGGTTCACGCTAAAAAATGACGCACATTCCGGGAACTTTGGCGCTATTCGCCTCTAACGCCATAGTATAAATATGGCGTTAGTTGGCGTTAGTTTTGCGTCGAAATTGCGTCAAAAAAAACGACGCAATTTCGGCGCAAACGGAGTATAAATATGCCCCAAAGATCCTAGAAAAATATCAAATTAAAGAAGGATATGAAATATAGGAAGATCTTGACACATATCTGGATTTCCATGGGGAGTGGCAGAATATACATGCTTAAGACTTTACTGGACAATATATATCACTGCCACGAAGAAAAAAAAAGACATCAATTTTCCTCAACTAAGATTTATATCAGCCATTTATGTATTGATATGTTAATAGATTGAAACAATATTTGAGTTTTGATGGCGATATAGTTTGTTACATATGTTTTTGATTGTTTTAAATTTTTTGGTTTATGTCTATTTCTGAGATGATTTTTTCTATGTTGTGTTGAATGTGGTTTGTCTGAGTCTATGTTTGTTTTGTCGTCGGAAAGTATGATCTATGATTGTATGTTAATTGTCATTTTAGTTTAATTTGAGGTTTCTGATTTTACATTATTTGAAATTCAATAAAATGTGATTCTTGTGTCTAAACTATATTAGAATGGTTGTTGTGCTTCTTTGCGTATAAGACAGGAGAGTTGCTTTTGCCTTTCCAGCCGCCTTGACATGGCGGTGTACCCCCACGCAAAAGTTGTTGTTGTTGTGTTGTGCTGTGCCCCTGCACAGCCCATGCACCAGTGCCGTGCCCATTTGACCTTTCCACTGCCTGATTTCATTGGCTGACATGCATTGTGTAGGAGGTATGCACTTGACATTTAGGCATTTTGGTCCCCCATGCAACTTACTCTGCATATGTGTTTTTTCCTGATTGTCTGCGCTGTCCAGTCGTGCAATTCATGTGACGATCTCCTCCGGGCTGACAGCTGCAACCATCTCCTCCATCTCATCCAGGGCATCCTGTGGTGCTGGACGCCCACCTCCAGCCTGCAGTGCTGCCTTTCTGTTCCTTGCCATTTTCTCATTTCTTCTGCGCTTGTAGTCAGGCCAGCATTTCTTGCACTCAGTGACAGTTCTCCTGACCTCTGCCACACTGTTTATCTGGTCAATAATTTGTTGCCAAATTGCCTCTCTCCTCCCAATTGGCAATTTAAAGGTGATGAAAAGTTGATGCTGGTGCTCCGTCACCTCTCTGACCAGTATTTCATGCTCCTCTGCACTGAAACAACACTTCCTTTTCTTCTTGTCTCTCCCCTGGGTCTTGCCTGTGTTCTCCTGCCTGGTTCCTGGTAGATTCATATCTCCCTGGGGTCTCTCCTGGCTTCTGGGATCCATTTTGGGGCTCCTTAGCACTATTTTCTGTGTTTGCGTCACTTTTTGATGCTATTGCGGTGAAAAATGGCACATATCCGGTTTGTAATGTTTTCCGTGTCGCAAACTGGATTAGAGTAATTTTTCCTACATTAACGTCATATTGCTTTTTGACGTGGTGCAATGGTTAGCATAAAAAAAAATTATTCTAACCAGTTCTTAGTGCCACCGTTTTTCAAAGTATAAATTTGACACACGGGTGGTGCTAAGAAATGGCATTAGCCGTGTTAAATATGGGCCTCAGTTCGTCCCAGGCAAGAGGCAGAGGCAGCTGCACCCAGAGGAGCTGGAGAGGGAAGCAGATGCTGAGAATCCGCGTTTCTGGAGCCTGTAAAACCTGTAAGAAAAAGAGACAAAAGAAAAACAAACAAAATTCGTCCAAAGTGGCAAAGTGGGACACGCAGTGCTGTATCCTTTGTGGGTTGGTGAGTGGGAGAAGCAGACCCACTAGCTGCCCTGTGGCCCCTCATAGGTGGGGAGAACACACTTACAATACGTTTGCACAACCCCTGCCCCCCCACTGGTGCCGCGTCCTTGCTGTGGGCTTACCTTCACCCCACCCAGGCACTCATCCTGGCGTGACCTGCCATATGTGTGGCTCCCCTAATTTGCGGTAGCCTGGTGCAAGAGCTCTTGCATAGACGAGACCTACTGGCTTTGCTAATGCTTGTTTTTTCTTTACCACTGACATTTGAAGGAGTGCTGGGGGCTACAAGTTCCAATTAACCTGTGAAAAAAACTTACTGAAAGAACTCCAACTACAAATTAAAACTCAAACATAGTAATTAAAATTTAGAGCCTGATTTAAGAGGCCCTAAAATCACCTAAGTGTTCCCGTAGTTTACACTACTCCTATAGCAAATTTTTTTTATACTACGGTGGCGCTATAAATGACTTTGTAAACTCTTAGGCCATATTATACCTGTGACTGCATAAATCGTGCAAGGAAAAAAGAAATTGCCCATTAAAGAAGCTGTAAAAAATGAAGCAATGTATGAGGAGAGAACTCTTCGATTCTTGGTATTTTTAACAAGCTGTTCATAAAATTAGCATGTATTAAATAGAACAGTGTTATCAAGTAAGTCCATTTCTTTCTTTAAAACAACATGATTTGATTCTTCCTAACAGAAGAATTTTCAAAAATTCCGAATCTTTTCATCAATCACCACTAAGTGTAACTGAATTCAAAACACGGTGGAGTCGAAATAGGAGGAGTCAAAAACTACAGAACATTGCTTTAAATCAGGAAGTGCTACGATTAACCTCTTGTTAATGTTAGGGCGAGGAACTCCGCAGCGATCGTGTTGGCGAATGTAGAAGAATGTTTCACAAATATAGCTGGGATAACGAAAACATTAAAGACTAATGATAAGAGTAATTTATTTTGTTAGAAGAAATGGACGTTATGTTTGCAATGCATTATGGGCAATAGGATGTCCGATCACAGTTTGTCCCACCACACACGAAGTGCTGCCCTGGCAGCGTCGCTGAAGGTTAAACAAGGGTTTGCGCTGCAATGGGTCTCGCTTCTGCTCAGTTGAAGCTATTAGCGTTCTCAACTCCTAAACCGACTTTTCTTGCCCCATAAATTGAAAATTGAAAGTTAAACACTTTCACATAAAGGAGCCAATTCACAGCGCCACGGCCGCCATGAGCATCAGCGTGAAGAGATACACAAAAGGAAAAGAAGTTCGCTGGCAGTTAAACCTAAAAGTGTAATTAGCCATGTAACGGGCGACGGCCACGGAATAACAAAACCTCTCCAAGGTGGGACACAGGTAAACCATTTAACAATGTAATCAAAGGATTTTTGAATGGCAAGCGCATGAAGGAGTGGTAGTGATGGGCGTTGTTAAAAGCCCAGATACACACCAACACCTCGGAAAAGCAGCGCATGCGCGCTGCAATGCTCGACCTAAAGGTAAAGCAGGCACTTTCTCCTCACAGTGTTTATCTAGCAGAGCCCGTAGTTGACACTGCAGTGCGGAGTCTGGCTGGAGTGGGACACCTAGTGACGACTGTGGTACTGCACCTGGCATAGTGTGACTAAGTAAACCATGCATGCCAACATTTAGAAGAGTTAAGTGGGAGATTTCTAAAAAATTATCAGGAGGTCCGCATTGACTTCTACTGAAACAGAGGCAATTTCATGCAGGAAACAGCTGAAATAAGCAATTTTTGGCTTCAAACATAAGGAGTCTCACTCCTGAATAGATCTATTGCCATGTATGACTAAACCTCTGGGACCTTGCAGTGCTTCCTTACACGTTCTAGGAACAGGGCCATATTATAGTCTTATAGCCCGCTGTAGCGAGGTATACTGGACATTAAAGGCCCAGTCCAGTGTTAAAGCTGAGGGCCTTTAACTAGGGAGAGGGACTTTAAAGGACAGTATAGCCAAGGTTTGGAGGGCATAAGGCTGTTAGAACATTTTGCTACTAGGGTGCAGAAAGATCTATTAAATAAAAGCCTCACGCAGGCCCCCTGTGGCCTTTGTTCACAGCAGTTCCGAACAAAAGCATTGGAATGTTGGCGTCCGAGCTTCTACCGGCCATTAGAAACCCGCAGCACTCCATTGCTTTCAATGGAGCTCCCAACATTCCAATGTTCTAATTATCATTAGTTCACGCAATGCAGCAGAGCAAGACATCTTGCGGCACTGCATGAAAGGGAGAAGGCAGGAATGCGCCACATCTCTCAAGATATGAAGCATTCCTGATCGCTGCCTGCGATGGCACACAAACTGCTGCGTGGCATCAACACCGTGGTACAAGGATGACTACATTACAGACAGGATTGTTTTTGTGCAGGAAGGGACACCTGAGGCGTTTTACTTTTTTTACATATGTTGCAGAATGCAGCACACAGACAAAGAAGAAAAAACGAGGAGAAGTAAATATATTTCTCCTTGTTACACCTTCCCTGGGAAGAAATAGCATTCTGATGCACTGGCGCATCTAACCAGTGCTGGTAATGTTTCAGATTCCATGGGTGGATGTGTGGGAATACTCATGCTCCACCCTTGGAACGTCTCCCTGAGTCAAAGTAACACAAGGTAGCCACTTGGACTGCCCTCCATTACTCCAGATTGACCAAGCCACGCAAGGTGACGTTGCGTGGCTTGATAAATCTCATTATCGGTTTTGTGTCCCCTTTTGCCATCTAGCGTGGTGCAAAACGACAGAGCACCCTTTGATCAATTAATAAATCAGTGGATTTATATAGTGCGACTAATCACCCAAAAAGGTATCCAGGCGCTTGAGGGCCGCAAGGGCTAAGGTGACTCAGTTGAACAGCCAGGTCTTGAGTGCTCTCTGGAATTTCATTAGAGAGGTGGTCCAGGTCAATAGCTGCAGGGGGACGTCATTCCACGTTTTCACTGCGAGGTAGGAGAAGCAGAGCCCTCTGCTGTTGCTTTGGTAGATGTGGGGGTGTGTGAGGAAGTGAGAAGGAGGTGGAGAGTAGTTGTCTGGTAGATTGCTGTAAGTTTAGGCAGTGGTTGATGTAGGCTGGTCCTTGGTTCTGAACCGCTTTGTAGGCGTGGGCCATCAGTTTGAAATAGCATTGATTCTGTATAGGGAGCCATTGGAGTTTTTTGAGGTAAGTGGATATGTGGGTCCACCTGGGTAGGTCTAGAATGAGTCTGGCATTGGAGTTCTCTATAGTCTCGAGTCTTTGCAGAAGGTGTTTAGAGATCCCAGGGTAGTGGGCGTTGCCATAGTTTAGACAGCTTGTGATTAGGGCCTGAGTGAAAGGATGTCTGCTGTTCAAGGGGAGCCGTTTGAAGACTTTTTGTAACATGCAAAGTGTGATTAAGCAGGCAGAGAAAACTGCGTTGATCTGGAACTCCATGGTCAGTTTGCTGTCCATGATTATGCTCAGGTTTCTGCCATGGTCGGTCGGTTTGGGTGATGGTCCTAGATGCAAGTCCCCCCCAGGAGTCATTCCAAGGGGTGGTGTTGTTGCCAAAGACCAGCACTTCTGTTTTGTCTGTAGTGAGCTTTAGGAGGTTACCCTTCCTCCATTTGGCGACTGTTGTTATGCACCTGTGGAAGTTGATTTTCATGCTGGTGGAATATTCTGAGAGTTGGATGATGAGCTGGGTGTCATCTGCGTAGGATATGATATTTAGTTCATGGGCTCTAAAATGTTGGCTAAGGGGATCATGTGGATGTTGAAAAGGGTAGGGCAGAGGGATCAGCCTTGAGGAACACTGCAGATGATGCCCTTGGGTTCGGAGGTGAACAGTGGTAGGTGGACCTTCTGTGTTCTTTCGGTAAAGAAAGAGGCGATCTATTTGAGGGTGTTTTCTTGGATACCAATGTGATGCAGTCTTTTAATCAAGGTGTGACCTGATATGGTGTCAAAGGCTGCTGGGAGGTCAAGGAGGATCAGAGCTGCTGGAGCATTTTCTTCCTTCACAGGAATCAATGCCCAATGAGGTCAATGGATCTTTGGACCCTGCATAATGGTGTGGAAACCAGACGACACATTTCAATACGCAGTATGACCAACTTGGCCATACAAGGAAAACTCCAATCGGGACAAAGTTGAGTAGTTTTATTACAAACTTAAGCTCAAAGTCATGTAGACAATCCTCAAGACATAGTTATAAAATATCACCCAGGGTTGACCAAGGCGATGAAATGGGCTCAAGTGAACTAATATTACCAGAACTAAACATTCAACAAATATAATACAGGACAACAGGAAAATTATCTGATGAACGGAAAACACGCATTGCTCAGTTTTGATAAGCATTAAGGCAATTAAAACCATTAAGATTCAACTGACTTTAAACAAGGGAAGACCCTACTGATTAGCCAAGCATGGATTAACATGTGCTGGGTAAAACACGTGCACGCAAAAGACAAAAAGGACAAAGAGGGCAAAAATAATTTTGAAAAAGGTAATCTTGAGTAACAGGTTACTGACAGATGGGCAAAAGGTAAAGGAAAAGAAGGCATCAGCATTTCAGATGCTCGGTCAGGAGTCTCCTTCTTTGAGTTAGGGAAGAATCTCTAAGTCTGAGAAAGGCATGTCAAAGAGGCAAGGGCAGAGAGAACTATACCTCTCAAAGTCCAAAGGGCTCGGCAAGCAATATGGGATGGGGCAAATAGCTGGGAAAAGACGGTTCCACTCCTGCCTTTCGGACTTTCTTCTCTTGATTTTGACCAAATTGCAGCTGGGGATCGGTATATTAAAGTTCACAGGCAAGATGATTTGTCAGTTCATCAGTCCATCTAACTTTAGGGGTTATACCCAACAGAAATCGATAATACAACTCCAACTTGAAACATTGGTGCGTTTCCAAGGTTTGTCATGAGAACGGTGTCAGTCTGTACTCTTCCATGCAAGATGGCAACATTTGTATAAATTGTCGGTCCACAGTCCTAAATGTTCCATCCTCAAGGATGACTTCCTATACTAACTAAGTGTAAAACACTAGACATCTATTACCAAGCTAGCATTCTCATGGGAACAAGATCTGGAAGAAAGATACACGTTAGCAAGATGACTTGACATTTTCTGCATAGTCACAAATACAGGGCCTAACAGGCCTAACTTAAGATAATGCGAGTGAATTAAACAGCACATTAAGCCATACAAATAAAAAATTTAGCACTCACGTTCTAATTTCAACATTAATAAACTTCTATACTTTAAATTGAAAATAACTGTTAATACATTTCTATGAAAATGGTGTGGAACTACATTTCTCTATTTTTGCATATAAATTTAAAACACTTTTAATCAGAAATCTAATATTACTTTAATGCAGAATATTAGTTTACACTAGAAAATATAACATAATCACAGATTAATTTTTTTAACATGTAATTTAATCTCTAAACCACAAAGGTTTCTGGTAGATAGTCTATGGTTAATTCACACTAGCATGGCTTCTCAGGGCATCACATTACAATCTAACTGTTAGTGCTTTGAATAACATAATGCATTAACTGTCACATACAGATGATCACTGGGACATGAGAGACCATACAAACATTTCTGGCTACATCAGTCCTCCCTCTGTTGGCGAATCAAGCCGTCACACATATTCCAACTTTCATTTTCAATGAGACAGCTCAAAATTTCAGAGGTCGTCCCAGGTATGATGTTCTGAACTCCTCAAACTGCTGGATGTTACTATAGCATATGCTCCCCCTAGTCTCTATCTCAAACTCCTCCTTTCTCTCCTTTTATTCTTGTCTCTTTTAGTTTCTTTAACAATTTGAAAAGACCAACTGTAATTGGGCCTGGAAAGCCATCATCAATAGAGGTCTCCAAATAGTTCCAACAATTCCTCTCCCTAGATTTCCAAACCGCTTTCCAACTGCTGAGAAAACATTAGCTATTGCTTCCCAGGCACCTGTCACAGCTAAGTCCTTCTCTCAAGATTGTCATATTTGCAATTCACTTCCTTATTTCCTCACTGTTATCAGGAATATAAGTGCATCTTTGTTAGGCTTGCAGTGCTTTGCAAACTCTGCCCTCCTTAGCGAGAAGAATGTCTAAAGCAAGGCGATTTTGTAAAACCATTGACCTTGCAGTGCCCATTTCTGTGCCCATTAATACAATGGTACCTGCGGTGTCTGTAGATAATTTATCTACTGTTGTTGACCACTTCTTCATCTTGAGATCATTCAAGATCACACCTACTGATGTAATTATGGCACCTAAAACATCTCCTACTAGCACCTCTCTTCACTCTGGTGTTTGTTTTCTCATCCAGATTGGATCATTAAAATGGTCCACATAATACATTTTTGGAAAAACTACTCCCAGGTAAAATGTACAAATCCAGTCTTTTGGCAGCTTGTAGTAGGCATTCTTGTCCATGAAGGTCAAACACAATATAAAGGTCCAAATACTCTTAACCAAAAACACTTGTCTACATACACTAGTCCCTATAAAAAGTGTGTCAGTCTAAGATCTAAGTCTATATACACAAAACGTCCTTATATGTTGCCAATCAAAAACCCAGAATCCTTGATTTCAGCTACTGAATGTTTCATCTTTTCCCCAATTTTGTAAAATGATTCCCTTTCCTATTTTAGTCTTTATAGCTTTTCTCATTTCTTCAACTTGTCTAATGAACTCTTTCTCTATGGGTCAAATTAAGTTTGTGGGCATAAACTGTACCAAATGTCAATGTAGGCTCAAGAAACCTCACACTGTGTCAATGTTTTTCTTCTTTGCGATGTTGCATAAATGTTTCATGATTGGGACAATTGAAAACACAAGGTCATAGTTTGAGTAATACTTCTGATGATACTGCTGCTGTTACAAAAGTGTTAGTAACAGGCTACAGGAAATTCCATAAGTTAGGAGTAAAGTATGGTTGGTGATTCCCTTACTCACTGATAAAGGCACCTGTGTGCACACGTAACAATCTCTAGCATCCATGGGGGCTTATTTACAAGCTTTATCGCAAAGAGCGGTGCAGCAAGTTTCTTGCTGGGCTGCCCCATGCCCAGTGCATTCATGTCCTCTCCCCCTGCACTGGTGCACAAATTGCTGCCATGCATAATCACCAGGCACCCTTGCACCATGGTGCAAGGGACACCTTCCTGCACAAAAACAATCAAGAGAGGTGTTTTCTTCTATGTGTGCTGTAAAATGCAGCACACATATAAAGATTGAAAAAGAGGGAGAAATAAATATATTTCTCCCTGTTACGTCACCTTTTTATCACCTCTGCGGTTGCATAGGAATCTGATGCATTCTCAGACTTTTAAATCTGGGAATGCGTCAGATTCCTTTGGGTTCCATTAATGTCACGTGGGAACACCCACAGCACCACCCGTTGAATTCCCCTTTCACTGAGTTTTATGCGTGAAAGGGACCCATATTTACAAGGCCATGAGAAGCCATGAAAGGTGGCTTTCCTTTGCCTTGTAAATATGGGCTGGCACACTGCGCCACTGGAGCATAAAAAAGTGAGATGTAGCTACTGGAGGCAGATGATCCCTTCAAGAACTAGATATACACATCAATTGTCTAAAACTGCTTGCAGGATCCTTCGCTATTCAAGCGCTGTCCTCAAGAAAGGTGTCTTGTTGCATTCTGCTGAGGATAGACAACATCTCAGCTGTTCAATACATCAACAGGCTGAGGTGTACCAAATCCAAACTGCTGGTGGAAATAGCCAAAGATTTTTGGCATCTTTGCCTGGATCACAGGATTTCAGTAGTAGCCGAATACATTCCAGGACAGTTCAACATGATTGGGACTGGAATTCCAGGTATCTGAGGGATTCCAGCGACTGGCAATTGCAGTCAGGGTTGTTCAAATTGATCCCGGTCACTTTGGGAACTTGCAGCATCAACCTGTTTGCATCTCGGTTGAACCACCAACTGGAGAGGTTCTTCAGTTTGAGACCAGATCTGTGGGCGTCAACAATGGATGCCTTTCTTCAGGATTGGTCAAGCGTTCTGGATAATGCCTTTCCCCCTTTGTCATGATTCTGAGGGTGGCAATGCAGGTGAAGCGCCAGAAAGTGGAAGTGGTTTTCCTCACACTGGTTTGGAAAGCACAACCCTGGTTTCCGATTCTGTTGGCATTGGCATGTGATTGTTCTCTTCTTCTTCTTTGGAGTCAGGACATGCTCCGGGGACCTCTGGGTGAACTTCATTTGATGGTAATATAGGAACAGTTATCCCTGATTGCCTAAAGGCTGTCAAGCAACAGTGCCGTTTGCCAGGAATTTCAGAGATGACTGCAAAAAAAAGAAACGCTATGCGTCAGCTTGGAGATGCTGGGTGGGTTGGTGCTTGGAACGGCACGTGGATCCTGTGGAAGCAGATATTGTGAGTTTTCTGTCGCTGAAGGCATCAGAAAGATTAGTTTACAGGTCAGTACATAATTTTCATTCTGCCATATCGGCTGGGGATGTGCAGGTAGATAACACGTCTGGGGGTATGCATCCACTGATATGCAAACTAATTAAAGGTATCAGTGTTTCTAACCCTCTGCAGCCTATGTTATGAAGGAAGCTGATATTGATACTCAAGTGTTTGGAGCACACTCAGTAAGGGGTGCGATGGCTGCCAAATCTTTAACTCTTGGTACTTCTCTCCAGGATATAATGAAAACAGCTGATTGGTCATGAGCTTCATCTTTTAAATCATTCTATTATAAACCAGTTGTGTATGTGGCATCTGTGGTAATTAATCAGCTTTAAACTAGCATCATCTGAGCCTATGGTCCAGACATAGAATGAATAATTTGTTAGTTTACGCACCAATAATTTTTAATTCTATTAAGGACGCGGAGGCGAGGATTATCCCTTCAAGGTTTCTGTGATTTATGGTCATAATGATAGATGATATAACTGTAATTGTTAACATAAGTATCATGCTTAATGGTTTCAGGTTTATTGTTATTATGTTCATACTTAATTTGCCCACCCATGATTGGAATTAATTGACGACTACATGCTTAGTAACATACTATCTGTGTTAGGTGCTGACCAAAAAACCATAATAAGAGGAGATTCCAAGGATTTGTCATATGAACATGATGGCTTCAGCAAGGCCTTCACTGCTCCATGGAAGTTTGTCAGTCTCAACATCAGATATCCATTGTTTACAGTTGTGTTTTAACAAGTTTATGGACTGAGTCTCTGCAAAGAAAGAGGAAATTATGTGGGTGTCTTGGATATTTGAGGGGTTAGCTCATACAGGATTGGTGGTTTGACCAAGAGCATAATGGGATATGTAGTCACTATGTTTTATGCTGTTGTATGTTTGAACTATTTTTATTGGCTGCTGTAAAAAGAGTAGTGAAGTAAGAGAAGCATAAGCCTCGCCTCCTTGTCCTTAATAGAATTGAAAATTATTGGTGCGTAAGCTAGCACATTTTTCATTCCTTGAAGGTTCCTCAGGAGGGACACATTGCAGCAGGAAGGCAGCACAGTGAGTATGCAGCCCACTGCTACTGCTGAACTGTGCTTTTTGCTTGGACAGGCCCTTTGAGGCTGGAGCAGTGGAGCTCAGGCAGCCCTCTAGGGCAGGGCTGCTATTTTGACAGTCGGATGGCCCTTTGTTACTGGGACTGCGCTGGAAAGTCCCTGCGACCATCTTGGAGGCAAAGGATTTTCAACCCCCCCCAGGAAACTGCTCAATGCTTTGCACTGAGCTTTCTGACAATGGAGCTGACAGTAGGATTCTCCTTTTCCAGTAGGTGTTTCTATTGGTCTCCTGAAGCCAAAGTACAGCGCCCTGTTGTCACTAGCTGGTAAAGTTACCCTCTACATCACCGTGCCATGAGTACAGCCCCTGGGCATTACCAATGCTTTTATCATTCCAGTCGAAAGGACGATAGGTGTGCAATGCCTTGAGACTGCTCCTATTATTTAAAAGTCATAACTCTTGTGTGCCTATTTGTGTGGTACTTAGCTTAAGTGTTGCTCCCATCACTTGGTGCACAGAACTTAAATGCAATATTCAAAGAACCCTGCGATGACTCATGCCTTGAATGTGCTCATTGTAACTTAATAGCCTTAACCCCTATGTGCCTATTTCTGAGACACTGTGAATAAGGGTTGACTTAAAGGCAATTCCAGAGAACCCTATGAGGATTTATTTGGCTACAAAACATTGCCTCCCTCTATGGGCCCTTGGAACTACTGGTGTGGCATGCTGAGAGTGTGTTGAAAAACAGTGTGTTTGAGTGTGTACTTTGTCTAGGTCAAATTGGTGCTGCATGTTTTTTTGGGGTGACTACAGAATCTGTTGCTTAACCTAAAAGAACACATTTTTTCCTCACATTTCGGTGACAGAAAGTTCTGGAATCGGAGAGGAGCCACAGATTTCCTTCCACCCAGCATTCCCCCAAGTCTCCCAATAAAAATGGAACCTCACTTGTGTGGGTGACCCAGGTGCCTGCTACAGAAAAAGGCCAAAAACCTGTAGAGATTGAGGGGATAGCTAAGCGAGTTGATAAGCACATATTTTTCTTTTATACATCTTTAGGCTGACTCTGCTTTGGGGACCCACACGACTGAGGTATCATTTTACTTGGGAGGCTGAGGGCAATGCTGGGTGGTACGAAATGTGTGACTAGCGGTGATCCTATAAAGAAAAGTGAGGAAAATATGCTTTTTAAAGCAAATTTTGAGGTTTGCAGAGGAGAATGGGTAAGAAAATGTTGGGGTATCAACGCAAGCCACACCTCCTTGGACTTCTTGGGGTGTCTAGTTTAAAAAAATCTATGGGTTTGGTAGGTTTCCCTAGATGAAGGCTGCACCAGGGACCAAAAACATAGGTGCCCCCCCAAACGCAGGTAGTTTTGTCATAGATAATTTTGATGTTTCCACGTACTTCTGTGATGTTCCAAACACTACAATTGTGAAAAGAAATGCACCTAGGTTATGTTTACAAAAAAAAAAAAAACCCTCACCCTCCAACCAAGTTAGTGGCATTCTTCATCATCGGAGTCCCACCCGAGACACCTAGGGGCATATTTATACTCTGTTTGCGCCGAATTTGTGTCAAAAACTTTGCTGCAAATTTGGCGCAAACCTTACACCATATTTATACTATGACGCCCGACCCCACGAACGTCAAAAATCCTCTGTGTGCGTCATTTTTTGGATGCTGGCAACTGCCTTGCGTTAATGACATGCAAGGTAGGCGTTCCTGTCCCAAAAATTACTTTAAGGTCTGTGCGCCTTATTTATACTCCTGCGTCATTTTGACGCACAGGAGGGGGCGGGCCTTAAAAAACAGCTCCCAGCCTGATGTGCGCTGTTTTTCAACGCCTGGGTGAGGGAAGGCGTTAAGGGACCTGTGGGCTCATTTCCATGGTCTCTAACCATGGAAGCAGTCCACAGGACCCCTTCCCTGCCCCCAGGGACACCCCCTGACACCCCCACCCACCCCTGGAGGACACCCATGGATGGGGGTACCCATCCCAGGTAAGTACAGTAAGTTAAGGTAAGTATTTTTTTTTTGGGTGGCATGGGGGGCCTAACTTGGGCCCCCCTACATGCCACTGTGCCCAATGGCCATGCCCAGGGGACAGAAGTTCCCTGGGCATGGCAATTGGGCAGGGGGGCATGACTCCTGTCTTTGCTAAGACAGGAGTTATTTCAATGGTGGTTGTGCATCAAAAAATTGCGCTGGTCCTGTTAGAGCCATGATTTTTTACTCTAACCTGACTTGCACCATTTTTTGACACACAATCCCCATTTTTCCCTACGCCGGGTAACGTCAATCTTTAAATAGGGCGCTTGCCTGGCATGTTGGAATGGCGTTAGCCGGCTGTAAATTTTTTGACGCAAACCAGCGCCGGCGGTGGTTTTTGTCAAAAAGTATAAATATGGACCCTAGTGTGTCATAGGTGTGCTGCCTGATTACAGCGGAGCAGGTTTTGACATTTTTATCACACATACTGGTTGGATTTGGCACGAGGGTGAGTGATGGTTCAGTAGATCAAATTTTATTTACAAGAGATTTCACAAAAGTGAAGTGCACTGTAAATAACTAAAAGGCCAAAAAACTGAACCAATGACTCATAGCTCGTGAGCTGTAAAGCCGCGTCAAGGCACCAACCACTTTATAGTCCATTCACACACATTTCATACATGACATGCACAAGACCATTCATGCCGCCAGCCGTGGGCCCAGCACAACACTCGCATCAACAGACAGCGCCATTCAAGGACCTATCACTTTCATATGCCCACATGCCTGATACAGCAATCCGACCAGCTGATGGGAGTGTGTGGACTGGCGTTTGACTGGTACCACCAGCCAAGTGCCACTCCACGCACACTGCCAGCCAAGCGCCACCCCACACACACCGCCAGCCAAGCGCCACCCCACGTACACTGCCAGCCAAGCCCCACCCCCTGCCAGCCAAACGCCACCCCAAACATTCCGCCAACCAAGTGCCACCCCACACACACCGCCAGCCAAGTGCCACCCCACACATAGCGCCAGCCAAGCGCCTCCCCACACACCACCAGCCATGTGCCACACCATCACTTTTTTTTTGTTTTTAACAACAAAGAAACCACTAATTATAAATAAGTACAAAACTGCAAACACAAAAGCTCTAACTGAATACATGACAGTAATGCCAACCGTGAAACTGAACATATGAAAATATAAAACAGCAGTTTATGCTCACGGTATTTCCCAATAATTCTACTGTGTGTGGTAGCTCCTGAAACAGCCACCCACACACAGCCCAGGCTTTGAAGGACAACCAGGGCAGTACATCCTAGTCTCCTTCCTGATACCTCTCTGAGCACAGATTCTACATCGCTTAATAGGAAAGTCTTTTTTGGCCGGGGGAGGAATGGGCTCAGCAAAGTGACGATCTTTCATTCTAGCCACATCCTCCACCACTACTTCTCTAGGAACTCTTGCCTATTCCAGCACAACAAGGCTCGCTATGATAGACTCCTGAAATTTCACAATTGTCATCCTTGACTCTGGAGAACTATCCTTGAACACAACAAAAGCATTAAAAGTTGCCAAGTGGAACAGGTGAACCGCTAATTTCTTATACCAAACATGTGCCCTACGAGCAGCAGCGTGAGGTTCCAACCTCTGATCCACTCTATCAACACCACTCAGGTGCTTTTTGTAGTCTAAAATGCACACAGGTTTGTGCACTTCAGCAACTAGACCCCAAACAGCCACAGGTGAAGTACTCTCATCATTGATGGTAGTTAGCATGTGTCGGAGGCTGGCCTGGCTTGTAGTGGGTACAAATGGTACTTACACCTTATGCCAGGTCCAGTTATCCCTTATTAGTAGAGTGTAGTAGTGTTCTAGCAGCTTTGGCTGATAGAGGTAGCTATAACAGAGAAGCCAAGGCTGAACTAGGAGACACGCAAAGCTCATGCAATACCACTTATATCATATAGGTACTATATCATAAGAAAGACAATACTCATAGTTACTAAAAATAAAGGTACATTATTTTAGTGACAATGTGCCAAAAATATCTCAGAGGATATACTCCCTTAGGAGGTAAGTAACATACACAAAATATACGCAACTAACCAAATCAGGTAAGAAAAACAGTCAGAAAATGGTGCAAACACTGTAGAATACAATAGGATGCAATAGGTCTAGGGGCAACTGAACTATATACTTAGAAAGTGGAATGCAAACCATGAATGGACCCCTAGGCTAGTGTAGTGTGTAGAGGGTCACTGGGAGTGTAAGAAAACACTAAGGCCCGTATTTATACTTTTTTTTGTGCCGCATTTGCGTCGTTTTTTGACGCAAAAACGGCGCAAACTTGCAAAATGCCATTGTATTTTGTAGGTTTGCGCCGTTTTGCGTCAAAAAGCGGCGCAAATGCAGCGCTAAAAAAAGTATAAATACGGGCCTAAGGGTGTAAAGTACTACTATTTTCCCAGAAACACACTAAAGTCGTGATAAAGGATTTTGCAAGGGCCACAACAGAGTGCATAGCACTGAAGACGGATTCCTGAACCTGAAGACCTGCAAAGGAAGGGCACCAAGTACAAGAATCACTAAAGTGTCCAGGGTGCAGGAGCCCACTAAACCCCAGATGAAGGTGCAAAATGGCTGCCTCCGGTTGGAAGAAGCTGCAGGTTTTGCAACAATGAAAGGAAGTAGGAAGTTCTTCTTCGTGCAGAAGATGTCCGATGACGTGCTGGAGGATGCAGAGTTGTTTCCTTGGCAAAATACCACAAACCAGCCTTGCTAGCTGCAAGAGTCACAGTTTGAGAGAAAGGGTGCTGGCTGTGCCCAGGAAGGACCAGGGTGTCTCCACTTGGGAGAGGAGACAGAGGGGGCCCTCAGCAATGCAGAGAGACCATGCACAGGAGGGAAGCACCCACAGAAGTCCTTGAACAAGGGTTCAAGATGTCTGAACATGGCGGTCATCTCAACACTGCAAAGAGAGGTCCCACGACACCGGAGATCAACTCAGGGATCTGAGCATCACAAGACAGAGTGCTGGTGACCTAGGCTCAGCTGTGCATGCAGGATTTCTTGGAAATGTGCACAGAAGCCCTTGTAGCTGCAGATCACATGGTGCACAGGATTACTGTCTGGGGAGGAGAGGCAAGGACTTACCTCCTCCAAATTCGGACAGTTGGACCACTGGACAGTCTGGGTCACTTGGGTCCACCACCTGTGTTCCAGGGGCCACGCTTATCAGAATGAGAGGGGATCCAGAGTAATGGTGAAGCTGAAGTTTGGTGCCTGCTGGAGCAGGGGGAAGATTCTATTGCCCCACAGGAGATTTCTTCATGGCTTCCAATGCAGGGTGAAGACAGGCAGCCCCCAGAGCATGCACCACCAGGAAACAGTCGAGAAAGCCGGCAGGATTAGGCGCTACAATGTCGCTGGTAGTTTTCTGGCTACTTTGTTGCAGTTTTGCAGGTGTCCTGGAGCAGTCAGCGGTCGATCCTTGGCAGAAGTCGAAGAGAGAGGTGTAGAGGAACCCTGATGAATTCTTGCCAGTCATAATCTGTGAAAAAGCCCACTGGAGAGACCCTAAATAGCCCTCAGAGGAGGACTGGCTACCTAGTCAGGTATGCACCTATCAGGAGGGGTCTCTGACATCACCTGCTGGCACTGGCCACTCAGAGGCCTCCTGAGTGCCCTCACAGCTCTGGAAAAAAGATGACAGAGGTCTGGGGCACACTGGAGGAGTTCTGGGCACCACCCCTCAGGGTGGTGGGGGACAGGGGAGTGGTCACTCCCCTTTCCTTTGTCCAGTTTCCCACCAGAGCAGGGACTGGGGGTTCCCTAAACCGGTATAGACTGGCTTATGCAAGGAGGTTCACCATGTGTGCCCTTCAAAGCATTTCCAGAGGCTGGGAGAGGCTACCCCTCCCCAGCCTTTAACACCTATTTCCAAAGAGAGATGGTGTAACACCCTGTTCTCAGAGGAAATGCTTTGTTCTGCCTTCCTGGGACTGGGCTTCCCAGGCCCCAGGAGGGCAGAACCCTGTCTGTGGGTTGGCAGCAGCTATAACTGTAGTGAAAAGCCAAGAGTGCTGGTTTGGCAGTACTGGGGGTCCATAGTGATTAGCAGAACCTCAGTGACACAGTTAGGCACTACACAGGCATACACATTTAGGCCACAAACTATGAGCACTGGGGTCCTGGCTAGCAGGATCCCAGTGAGACAGGCAAAAACAAACTGACATACATGTAAAATGGGGGGTAACATGCCAAGAAAGATGGTACTTTCCTACTCAACCTCCACCTCCCCCCCCAAAAAAAAGAGGGACAATAAGGCTAACCTTGCCCAGATGAGCCTTCATTGTCTAAGTGGAAATATCTGGAGAGTCCAACCTCATTGGAGTGGGTACTCCCAGGTCTATGTTTCACTGTATAGTCCATTCCCTGTAGGGAGATGGACAACCTCAACAAACTAGGGTTTTCACCCTTCATTAGTTTAAGCCATAATAGAGGTTTGTGGTCTGTTTGAACAATAAAGTGAGTACCAAAGAGGTATGGTCTCATGTTTTTCAAGGCCCAGACCACAGCAAAGGCTTCCCTCTCTATGGCAGGCCAACGCTTTTCTCTAGGGATCAACCTCCTGCTGATAAAAGCAACAGGTTGATCCTGGCCCTCTGTGTTTAGCTGTGATATAACTGCCCCTAACCCTAATTCAGAAGCATCAGTTTGAATTATGATTATTTTGGAGTAACAAGTGCTTTTTAGGACGGGTGTAGAGCACATGGCCTGTTGGAACTCATCAAAAACCTTTTGACAGCTAGCTGTCCATAATACCTTTTTAGGCATTTAGATGTGAGGTCATTAAGAGGGGCATCTATAGTGTACTCACACAGCTGTCCTCTCAAAGGTGGTCCTAGTATCATCAAAGTCTTCAGCTGTGTTTGAGCTGGCAGGTCGTACTATTGGGGTGGTGGGTGGTTCCTCTGGGATGGCTGCTACATCTGTGCTCCTCCTTGCGACTGAAGGTGGAGTCTGGAAGGTTACAGGACATCTTGGAGGGTTTCCTGGCTAATGGATGTCAGCTTGTCATCCATGTCATCAGGGTAGTCCAGGACAGGCAGATCTACATCTAGTAGGAATCAGCCTTTCAAAAGATTTTAAATATTCCCTTGGCTATGACCCTTGCAATCTAGGGAAGATCATATTCCTGCAGTAATTCAACTCCACGCATTCACTAATGTGTCTGATACGAGGCTAAGTCCTACTAGATGCATTTTGTGTTCTTTGGTGCTTATAATGCATTAGCCCTGAGGAAGGTGGTCTGAAAGATCATAAATTAGGAAACTGAAACCACTGAAACGCGCGTCGGCGATGGGGATGGAGTACCAAATTTTGATTGCTCAATAAGAAGATAAATTGAGGCAATGGAGTATCAAATTTAAAATAAGAAGACTAATTGAGCTGATATAGCCAAGAAATGCAAGTCTTTCAAAGATCCTAGAAAAATATCAAATTAAAGAAGGATATGAAATATAGGAAGATCTTGACACATATCTGGATTTCCATGGGGAGTGGCAGAATATACATGCTTAAGACTTTAATGGACAATATATATCACTGCCACGAAAAAAAAAAAGACATCAATTTTCCTCCACTAAGACTTATATCAGCCATTTATGTATTGATATGTTAATATATTGAAACAATATTTGAGTTTTGATGGCGATATAGTTTGTTACATATGTTTTTGATTGTTTTAAATTTTTTGGTTTATGTCTATTTCTGAGATGATTTTTTCTATGTTGTGTTGAATGTGGTTTGTCTGAGTCTATGTTTGTTTTGTCGTCGGAAAGTATGATCTATGATTGTATGTTAATTGTCATTTTAGTTTAATTTGAGGTTTCTGATTTTACATTATTTGAAATTCAATAAAATGTGATTCTTGTGTCTAAACTATATTAGAATGGTTGTTGTGCTTCTTTGCGTATAAGACAGGAGAGTTGCTTTTGCCTTTCCAGCCGCCTTGACATGGCGGTGTACCCCCACGCAAAAGTTGTTGGTGTTGTGTTGTGCTGTGCCCCTGCACAGCCCATGCACCAGTGCCGTGCCCATTTGACCTTTCCACTGCCTGATTTCATTGGCTGACATGCATTGTGTAGGAGGTATGCACTTGACATTTAGGCATTTTGGTCCCCCATGCAACTTACTCTGCATATGTGTTTTTTCCTGATTGTCTGCGCTGTCCAGTCGTGCAATTCATGTGACGATCTCCTCCGGGCTGACAGCTGCAACCATCTCCTCCATCTCATCCAGGGCATCCTGTGGTGCTGGACGCCCACCTCCAGCCTGCAGTGCTGCCTTTCTGTTCCTTGCCATTTTCTCATTTGTTCTGCGCTTGTAGTCAGGCCAGCATTTCTTGCACTCAGTGACAGTTCTCCTGACCTCTGCCACACTGTTTATCTGGTCAACAATTTGTTGCCAAATTGCCTCTCTCCTCCCAATTGGCAATTTAAAGGTGATGAAAAGTTGATGCTGGTGCTCCGTCACCTCTCTGACCAGTATTTCATGCTCCTCTGCACTGAAACAACACTTCCTTTTCTTCTTGTCTCTCCCCTGGGTCTTGCCTGTGTTCTCCTGCCTGGTTCCTGGTAGATTCATATCTCCCTGGGGTCTCTCCTGGCTTCTGGGATCCATTTTGGGGCTCCTTAGCACTATTTTCTGTGTTTGCGTCACTTTTTGATGCTATTGCGGTGAAAAATGGCACATATCCGGTTTGTAATGTTTTCCGTGTCGCAAACTGGATTAGAGTAATTTTTCCTACATTAACGTCATATTGCTTTTTGACGTGGTGCAATGGTTAGCATAAAAAAAAAATTATTCTAACCAGTTCTTAGTGCCACCGTTTTTCAAAGTATAAATTTGACACACGGGTGGTGCTAAGAAATGGCATTAGCCGTGTTAAATATGGGCCTCAGTTCGTCCCAGGCAAGAGGCAGAGGCAGCTGCACCCAGAGGAGCTGGAGAGGGAAGCAGATGCTGAGAATCCGCGTTTCTGGAGCCTGTAAAACCTGTAAGAAAAAGAGACAAAATAAAAACAAACAAAATTCGTCCAAAGTGGGACACGCAGTGCTGTATCCTTTGTGGGTTGGTGAGTGGGAGAAGCAGACCAACTAGCTGCCCTGTGGCCCCTCATAGGTGGGGAGAACACACTTACAATACGTTTGCACAACCCCTGCCCCCCCACTGGTGCCGCGTCCTTGCTGTGGGCTTACCTTCACCCCACCCAGGCACTCATCCTGGCGTGACCTGCCATATGTGTGGCTCCCCTAATTTGCGGTAGCCTGGTGCAAGAGCTCTTGCATAGACGAGACCTACTGGCTTTGCTAATGCTTGTTTTTTCTTTACCACTGACATTTGAAGGAGTGCTGGGGGCTACAAGTTCCAATTAACCTGTGAAAAAAACTTACTGAAAGAACTCCAACTACAAATTAAAACTCAAACATAGTAATTAAAATTTAGAGCCTGATTTAAGAGGCCCTAAAATCACCTAAGTGTTCCCGTAGTTTACACTACTCCTATAGCAATTTTTTTTTATACTACGGTGGCGCTATAAATGACTTTGTAAACTCTTAGGCCATATTATACCTGTGACTGCATAAATCGTGGAAGGAAAAAAGAAATTGCCCATTAAAGAAGCTGTAAAAAATGAAGCAATGTATGAGGAGAGAACTCTTCGATTCTTAGTATTTATAACAAGCTGTTCATAAAATTAGCATGTATTAAATAGAACAGTGTTATCAAGTAAGTCCATTTCTTTCTTTAAAACAACATGATTTGATTCTTCCTAACAAAAGAATTTTCAAAAATTCCGAATCTTTTCATCAATCACCACTAAGTGTAACTGAATTCAAAACACGGTGGAGTCGAAATAGGAGGAGTCAAAAACTACAGAACATTGCTTTAAATCAGGAAGTGGTACGATTAATCTCTTGTTAATGATAGGGCGAGGAACTCCGCAGCGATCGTGTTGGCGAATGTAGAAGAATGTTTCACAAATATAGCTGGGATAACGAAAACATTAAAGACTAATGATAAGAGTAATTTATTTTGTTAGAAGAAATGGACGTTCTGTTTGCAATGCATTATGGGCAATAGGATGTCCGATCACAGTTTGTCCCACCACACACGAAGTGCTGCCCTGGCAGCGTCGCTGAAGGTTAAACAAGGGTTTGCGCTGCAATGGGTCTCGCATCTGCTCAGTTGAAGCTATTAGCGTTCTCAACTCCTAAACCGACTTTTCTTGCCCCATAAATTGAAAATTGAAAGTTAAACACTTTCACATAAAGGAGCCAATTCACAGCGCCACGGCCGCCATGAGCATCAGCGTGAAGAGATACACAAAAGGAAAAGAAGTTCGTTGGCAGTTAAACCTAAAAGTGTAATTAGCCATGTAACGGGCGACGGCCACGGAATAACAAAACCTCTCCAAGGTGGGACACAGGTAAACCATTTAACAATGTAATCAAAGGATTTTTGAATGGCAAGCGCATGAAGGAGTGGTAGTGATGGGCGTTGTTAAAAGCCCAGATACACACCAACACCTCGGAAAAGCAGCGCATGCGCGCTGCAATGCTCGACCTAAAGGCAAAGCAGGCACTTTCTCCTCACAGTGTTTATCTAGCAGAGCCCGTAGTTGACACTGCACTGCGAGTCTAACCGGAGTGGGACACCTAGTGACGACTGTGGTACTGCACCTGGCATAGTGTGACTAAGTAAACCATGCATGCCAACATTTAGAAGAGTAAAGTGGGAGATTTCTAAAAAATTATCAGGAGGTCCGCATTGACTTCTACTGAAACAGAGGCAATTTCATGCAGGAAACAGCTGAAATAAGCAATTTTTGGCTTCAAACATAAGGAGTCTCACTCCTGAATAGATCTATTGCCATGTATGACTAAACCTCTGGGACCTTGCAGTGCTTCCTTACACGTTCTAGGAACAGGGCCATATTATAGTTTTATAGCCCGCTGTAGCGAGGTATATTGGACATTAAAGGCCCAGTCCAGTGTTAAAGCTGAGGGCCTTTAACTAATGAGAGGGACTTTAAATGACAGTATAGCCAAAGTTTGGAGGCCATAAGGCTGTTAGAACATTTTGCTACTAGAGTGCAGAAAGTTCTAATAAATAAAAGCCTCACGCGGGCCCCCTGTGGCCTTTGTTCACAGCAGTTCCGAACAAAAGCATTGGAATGTTGGCGTCCGAGCTTCTACCGGCCATTAGAAACCCGCAGCACTCCATTGCTTTCAATGGAGCTCCCAACATTCCAATGTTCTAATTATCATTAGTTCACGCAATGCAGCAGAGCAAAACATCTTGCAGCACTGCATGAAGGGGAGAAGGCAGGAATGCGCCACATCTCTCAAGATATAAAGCATTCCTGATCTCTGCCTGCGATGGCGCACAAACTGCTGCGTGGCATCAACACCGTGGTACAAGGATGACTACATTATAGACAGGATTGTTTTTGTGCAGGAAGGGACACCTGAGGCATTTTACTTTTTTTACATATGTTGCAGAATGCAGCACACAGACAAAGAAGAAAAAACGAGGAGAAGTAAATATATTTCTCCTTGTTACACCTCCCCTGGGAAGAAATAGCATTCTGATGAACTGGCACATCTAACCAGTGCTGGTAAATCTGGGAATGTTTCAGATTCCATGGGTGGATGCGTGGGAACACTCATGCTCCACCCTTGGAACGTCTCCCTGAGTCAAAGTAACACAAGGTAACCACTTGGACTGCCCTCCATTACTCCAGATTCACCAAGCCACGCAAGGTGACGTTGCGTGGCTTGATAAATCTCATTATCGGTTTTGTGTCCCCTTTTGCCATCTAGCGTGGTGCAAAACGACAGAGCACCCTTTGATCAATTAATAAATCAGTGGATTTATATAGTGCGACTAATCACCCAAAAAGGTATCCAGGCGCTTGAGGGCCGCAAGGGCTAAGGTGACTCAGTTGAACAGCCAGGTCTTGAGTGCTCTCTGGAATTTCATTAGAGAGGTGGTCTAGGTCAATAGCTGCAGGGGGACGTCATTCCACGTTTTCACTGCGAGGTAGGAGAAGCAGAGCCCTCTGCTGTTGCTTTGGTGGATGTGGGGGTGTGTGGGGAAGTGAGAAGGAGGTGGAGAGTAGTTGGTAGATTGCTGTAAGTTTAGGCAGTGGTTGATGTAGGCTGGTCCTTGGTTCTGAAGCGCTTTGTAGGCGTGGGCCATCAGTGTGAAATAGCATTGATTCTGTATAGGGAGCCATTGGAGTTTTTTGAGGTAAGTGGATATGTGGGTCCACCTGGGTAGGTCTAGAATGAGTCTGGCATTGGAGTTCTCTATAGTCTCGAGTCTTTGCAGAAGGTGTGTAGAGATCCCAGGGTAGTGGGCGTTGCCATAGTTTAGACAGCTTGTGATTAGGGCCTGAGTGAAAGGATGTCTGCTGTTCAAGGGGAGCCGTTTGAAGACTTTTTGTAACATGCAAAGTGTGATTAAGCAGGCAGAGAAAACTGCGTTGATCTGGAACTCCATGGTCAGTTTGCTGTCCATGATTATGCTCAGGTTTCTGCCATGGTCGGTCGGTTTGGGTGATGGTCCTAGATGCAAGTCCCCCCAGGAGTCATTCCAAGGGGTGGTGTTGTTGCCAAAGACCAGCACTTCTGTTTTGTCTGTATTGAGCTTTAGGAGGTTACCCTTCCTCCATTTGGCGACTGTTGTTATGCACCTGTGGAAGTTGATTTTCATGCTGGTGGAATATTCTGAGAGTTGGATGATGAGCTGGGTGTCATCTGCGTAGGATATGATATTTAGTTCATGGGCTCTAAAATATTGGCTAAGGGGATCATGTGGATGTTGAAAAGGGTAGGGCAGAGGGATCAGCCTTGAGGAACACTGCAGATGATGCCCTTGGGTTCGGAGGTGAACAGTGGTAGGTGGACCTTCTGTGTTCTTTCGGTAAAGAAAGAGGCGATCTATTTGAGGGTGTTTTCTTGGATACCAATGTGATGCAGTCTTTTAATCAAGGTGTGACCTGATATGGTGTCAAAGGCTGCTGGGAGGTCAAGGAGGATCAGAGCTGCTGGAGCATTTTCTTCCTTCACAGGAATCAATGCCCAATGAGGTCAATGGATCTTTGGACCCTGCATAATGGTGTGGAAACCAGACAACACATTTCAATACGCAGTATGACCAACTTGGCCATACAAGGAAAACTCCAATCGGGACAAAGTTGAGTAGTTTTATTACAAACTTAAGCTCAAAGTCATGTAGACAATCCTCAAGACATAGTTATAAAATATCACCCAGGGTTGACCAAGGCGATGAAATGGGCTCAAGTGAACTAATATTACCAGAACTAAACATTCAACAAATATAATACAGGACAACAGGAACATTATCTGATGAACGGAAAACACGCATTGCTCAGTTTTGATAAGCATTAAGGCAATTAAAACCATTAGGATTCAACTGACTTTAAACAAGGGAAGACCCTACTGATTAGCCAAGCATGGATTAACATGTGCTGGGTAAAACACGTGCACGCAAAAGACAAAAAGGACAAAGAGGGCAAAAATAATTTTGAAAAAGGTAATCTTGAGTAACAGGTTACTGACAGATGGGCAAAAGGTAAAGGAAAAGAAGGCATCAGCATTTCAGAAGCTCGGTCAGGAGTCTCCTTCTTTGAGTTAGGGAAGAATCTCTAAGTCTGAGAAAGGCATGTCAAAGAGGCAAGGGCAGAGAGAACTATACCTCTCAAAGTCCAAAGGGCTCGGCAAGCAATATGGGATGGGGCAAATAGCTGGGAAAAGACGGTTCCACTCCTGCCTTTCGGACTTTCTTCTCTTGATTTTGACCAAATTGCAGCTGGGGATCGGTATATTAAAGTTCACAGGCAAGATGATTTGTCAGTTTATCAGTCCATCTAACTTTAGGGGTTATACCCAACAGAAATCGATAATACAACTCCAACTTGAAACATTGGTGCGTTTCCAAGGTTTGTCATGAGAACGGTGTCAGTCTCTACTCTTCCATGCAAGATGGCAACATTTGTATAAATTGTCGGTCCACAGTCCTAAATGTTCCATCCTCAAGGATGACTTCCTATACTAACTAAGTGTAAAACACTAGACATCTATTACCAAGCTAGCATTCTCATGGGAACAAGATCTGGAAGAAAGATACACGTTAGCAAGATGACTTGACATTTTCTGCATAGTCACAAATACAGGGCCTAACAGGCCTAACTTAAGATAATGCGAGTGAATTAAACAGCACATTAAACCATACAAATAAAAAATTTAGCACTCACGTTCTAATTTCAACATTAATAAACTTCTATACTTTAAATTGAAAATAACTGTTAATACATTTCCATGAAAATGGTGTGGAACTACATTTCTCTATTTTTGCATATAAATTTAAAACACTTTTAATCAGAAATCTAATATTGCTTTAATGCAGAATATTAGTTTACACTAGAAAATATAACATAATCACAGATTAATTTTTTTAACATGTAATTTAATCTCTAAACCACAAAGGTTTCTGGTAGATAGTCTATGGTTAATTCACACTAACATGGCTTCTCAGGGCATCACATTACAATCTAACTGTTAGTGCTTTGAATAACATAATGCATTAACTGTCACATATAGATGATCACTGGGACATGAGAGACCATACAAACATTTCTGGCTACATCAGTCCTCCCTCTGTTGGCGAATCAAGCCGCCACACATATTCCAACTTTCATTTTCAATGAGACAGCTCAAAATTTCAGAGGTCGTCCCAGGTATGATGTTCTGAACTCCTCAACCTGCTGGATGTTACTATAGCATATGCTCCCCCTAGTCTCTATCTCAAACTCCTCCTTTCTCCTTTTATTCTTGTCTCTTTTAGTTTCTTTAACAATTTGAAAAGACCAACTGTAATTGGGCCTGGAAAGCCATCATCAATAGAGGTCTCCAAATAGTTCCAACAATTCCTCTCCCTAGATTTCCAAACCGCTTTCCAACTGCTGAGAAAACATTAGCTATTGCTTCCCAGGCACCTGTCACAGCTACGTCCTTCTCTCAAGATTGTCATATTTGCAATTCACTTCCTTATCTCCTCACTGTTATCAGGAATATAAGTGCATCTTTGTTAGGCTTGCAGTGCTTTGCAAACTCTGCCCTCCTTAGCGAGAAGAATGTCTAAAGCAAGGCGATTTTGTAAAACCATTGACCTTGCAGTGCCCATTTCTGTGCCCATTAACACAATGGTACCTGCGGTGTCTGTAGATAATTTATCTACTGTTGTTGACCACTTCCTCATCTTGAGATCATTCAAGATCACACCTACTGATGTAATTATGGCACCTAAAAAATCTCCTACTAGCACCTCTCTTCACTCTGGTGTTTGTTTTCTCATCCAGATTGGATCATTAAAATGGTCCACATAATACATTTTTGTAAAAACTACTCCCAGGTAAAATGTACAAATCCAGTCTTTTGGCAGCTTGTAGTAGGTATTCTTGTCCATGAAGGTCAAACACAACATAAAGGTCCAAATACTCTTAACCAAAAACACTTGTCTACATACACTAGTCCCTATAAAAAGTGTGTCAGTCTAAGATCTAAGTCTATATACACAAAACGTCCTTATATGTTGCCAATCAAAAACCCAGAATCCTTGATTTCAGCTACTGAATGTGTTTCATCTTTTCCCCAATTTTGTAAAATGATTCCCTTTCCTATTTTAGTCTTTATAGCTCTTCTCATTTCTTCAACTTGTCTAATGAACTCTTTCTCTATGGGTCAAATTAATTTTGTGGGCATAAACTGTACCAAATGTCAATGTAGGCTCAAGAAACCTCACACTGTGTCAATTTTTTTCTTCTTTGCGATGTTGCATACATGTTTCATGATTGGGACAATTGAAAACACAAGGTCATAGTTTGAGTAATACTTCTGATGATACTGCTGCTGTTACAAAAGTGTTAGTAACAGGCTACAGGAAATTCCATAAGTTAGGAGTAAAGTATGGTTGGTGATTCCCTTACTCACTGATAAAGGCACCTGTGTGCACACGTAACAATCTCTAGCATCCATGGGGGCTTATTTACAAGCTTTATTGCAAAGAGCGGTGCAGCAAGTTTCTTGCTGGGCTGCCCCGTGCCCAGCGCATTCCTGTCCTCTTCCCCTGCACTGGTGCACAAATTGCTGCCATGCATAATCACCAGGCACCCTTGCACCATGGTGCAAGGGACACCTTCCTGCACAAAAACAATCAAGATAGGTGTTTTCTTCTATGTGTGCTGTAAAATGCAGCACACATATAAAGATTGAAAAAGAGGGAGAAATAAATATATTTCTCCCTGTTACGTCACCTTTTTATCACCTCTGCGGTTGCATAGGAATCTGATGCATTCTCAGACTTTTAAATCTGGGAATGCGTCAGATTCCTTTGGGTTCCATTAGTGTCACGTGGGAACATCCACAGCACCACCCGTTGAATTCCCCTTTCACTGAGTTTTATGCGTGAAAGGGACCCATATTTACAAGGCCATGAGAAGCCATGAAAGGTGGCTTTGCTTTGCCTTGTAAATATGGGCTGGCACACTGCGCCACTGGAGCATAAAAAAGTGAGATGTAGCTACTGGAGGCAGATGATCCCTTCAAGAACTAGATATACACATCAATTGTCTAGAACTGCTTGCAGGATCCTTCGCTATTCAAGGGCTGTCCTCAAGAAAGGTGTCTTGTTGCATTCTGCTGAGGATAGACAACATCTCAGCTGTTCAATACATCAACAGGCTGAGGTGTACCAAATCCAAACTGCTGGTGGAAATAGCCAAAGATTTTTGGCATCTTTGCCTGGATCACAGGATTTCAGTAGTAGCCGAATACATTCCAGGACAGTTCAACATGATTGGGACTGGAATTCCAGGTATCTGAGGGATTCCAGCGACTGGCAATTGCAGTCAGGGTTGTTCAAATTGATCCCGGTCACTTTGGGAACTTGCAGCATCAACCTGTTTGCATCTCGGTTGAACCACCAACTGGAGAGGTTCTTCAGTTTGAGACCAGATCTGTGGGCGTCAGCAATGGATGCCTTTCTTCAGGATTGGTCAAGCGCTCTGAATAATGCCTTTCCCCCTTTGTCATGATTCTGAGGGTAGCAATGCAGGTGAAGCGCCAGAAAGTGGAAGTGGTTTTCCTCACACTGGTTTGGAAAGCACAACCCTGGTTTCCGATTCTGTTGGCATTGGCATGTGATTGTTCTCTTCTTCTTCTTTGGAGTCAGGACATGCTCCGGGGACCTCTGGGTGAACTTCATTTGATGGTAATATAGGAACAGTTATCCCTGATTGCCTAAAGGCTGTCAAGAAACAGTGTTGTTTGCCAGGAATTTCAGAGATGGCTGCAAAAAAAAGAAACGCTATGCGTCAGCTTGGAGATGCTGGGTGGGTTGGTGCTCGGAACGGCATGTGGATCCTGTGGAAGCAGATATTGTGAGTTTTCTGTCGCTGAAGGCATCAGAAAGATTAGTTTACAGGTCAGTACATAATTTTCATTCTGCCATATCGGCTGGGGATGTGCAGGTAGATAACACGTCTGGGGGTATGCATCCACTGATATGCAAACTAATTAAAGGTATCAGTGTTTCTAACCCTCTGCAGCCTATGTTATGAAGGAAGCTGATATTGATGCTCAAGTGTTTGGAGCACACTCAGTAAGGGGTGCGATGGCTGCCAAATCTTTAACTCTTGGTACTTCTCTCCAGGATATAATGAAAACAGCTGATTGGTCATGAGCTTCATCTTTTAAATCATTCTATTATAAACCAGTTGTGGATGTGGCATCTGTGGTAATTAATCAGCCTTAAACTAGCATAATCTGAGCCTATGGTCCAGACATAGAATGAATAATTTGTTATCTTACGCACCAATAATTTTTAATTCTATTAAGGACACGGAGGCGAGGATTATCCCTTCAAGGTTTCTGTGATTTATGGTCATAATGATAGATGATATAACTGTAATTGTTTACATAAGTACCATGCTTAATGGTTTCAGGTTTATTGTTATTATGTTCGTACTTAATTTGCCCACCCATGATTGGAATTAATTGACGACTACATGCTTAGTAACATACTATCTGTGTTAGGTGCTGACCAAAAAACCATAATAAGAGGAGATTCCAAGGATTTGTCATATGAACATGATGGCTTCAGCAAGGCCTTCACTGCTCCATGGAAGTTTGTCAGTCTCAACATCAGATATCCATTGTTTACAGTTGTGTTTTAACAAGTTTATGGACTGAGTCTCTGCAAAGAAAGAGGAAATTATGTGGGTGTCTTGGATATTTGAGGGGTTAGCTCATACAGGATTGGTGGTTTGACCAAGAGCATAATGGGATATGTAGTCACTATGTTTTATGCTGTTGTATGTTTGAACTATTTTTATTGGCTGCTGTAAAAAGAGTAGTGAAGTAAGAGAAGCATAAGCCTTGCCTCCTTGTCCTTAATAGAATTGAAAATTATTGATGCGTAAGCTAGCACATTTTTCATTCCTTGGAGGTTCCTCAGGAGGGACACATTGCAGCAGGAAGGCAGCACAGTGAGTATGCAGCCCACTGCTACTGCTGAACCGTGCTTTTTGCTTGGACAGGACCTTTGAGGCTGGAGCAGTGGAGCTCAGGCAGCCCTCTAGGGCTGGGGCTGCTATTTTGACAGTCGGATGGCCCTTTGTTACTGGGACTGCACTGGAAAGTCCCTGCGACCATCTTGGAGGCAAAGGATTTTCAACCCCACCCAGGAAACTGCTCAATGCTTTGCACTGAGCTTTCTGACAATGGAGCTGACAGTAGGATTCTCCTTTTCCAGTAGGTGTTTCTATTGGTCTCCTGAAGCCAAGGTACAGCGCCCCGTTGTCACTAGCTGGTAAAGTTACCCTCTACATCACCGTGCCATGAGTACAGCCCCTGGGCATTACCAATGCTTTTATCATTCCAGTCGAAAGGACCAATAGGTGTGCAATGCCTTGAGACTGCTCCTATTATTTAAAAGTCATAACTCTTGTGTGTCTATTTGTGTGGTACTTAGCTTAAGTGTTGCTCCCATCACTTGGTGCACAGAACTTAAATGCAATATTCAAAGAACCCTGCGAGGACTCATGCCTTGAATGTGCTCATTGTAACTTAATAGCCTTAACCCCTATGTGCCTATTTCTGAGACACTGTGAATAAGGGTTGACTTAAAGGCAATTCCAGAGAACCCTATGAGGATTTATTTGGCTACAAAACATTGCCTCCCTCTATGGGCCCTTGGAACTACTGGTGTGGCATGCTGAGAGTGTGTTGAAAAACAGTGTGTTTGAGTGTGTACTTTGTCTAGGTCAAATTGGTGCTGCATGTTTTTTTGGGGTGACTACAGAATCTGTTGCTTAACCTAAAAGAACACATTTTTTCCTCACATTTCGGTGACAGAAAGTTCTGGAATCGGAGAGGAGCCACAGATTTCCTTCCACCCAGCATTCCCCCAAGTCTCCCAATAAAAATGGAACCTCACTTGTGTGGGTGACCCAGGTGCCTGCTACAGAAAAAGGCCAAAAACCTGTAGAGATTGAGGGGATAGCTAAGCGAGTTGATAAGCACATATTTTTCTTTTATACATCTTTAGGCTGACTCTGCTTTGGGGACCCACACGACTGAGGTATCATTTTACTTGGGAGGCTGAGGGCAATGCTGGGTGGTACGAAATGTGTGACTAGCGGTGATCCTATAAAGAAAAGTGAGGAAAATATGCTTTTTAAAGCAAATTTTGAGGTTTGCAGAGGAGAATGGGTAAGAAAATGTTGGGGTATCAATGCAAGCCACACCTCCTTGGACTTCTTGGGGTGTCTAGTTTAAAAAAATCTATGGGTTTGGTAGGTTTCCCTAGATGAAGGCTGCACCAGGGACCAAAAACATAGGTGCCCCCCCAAACGCAGGTAGTTTTGTCATAGATCATTTTGATGTTTCCACGTACTTCTGTGATGTTCCAAACACTACAATTGTGAAAAGAAATGCACCTAGGTTATGTTTACAAAAAAAAAAAACCCTCACCCTCCAACCAAGTTAGTGGCATTCTTCATCATCGGAGTCCCACCCGAGACACCTAGGGGCATATTTATACTCTGTTTGCGCCGAATTTGTGTCAAAAACTTTGCTGCAAATTTGGCGCAAACCTTACACCATATTTATACTATGACGCCCGACCCCACGAACGTCAAAAATCCTCTGTGTGCGTCATTTTTTGGATGCTGGCAACTGCCTTGCGTTAATGACATGCAAGGTAGGCGTTCCTGTCCCAAAAATTACTTTAAGGTCTGTGCGCCTTATTTATACTCCCACGTCATTTTGACGCACAGGAGGGGGCGGGCCTTAAAAAACAGCACCCAGCCTGATGTGCGCTGTTTTTCAACGCCTGGGTGAGGGAAGGCGTTAAGGGACCTGTGGGCTCATTTCCATGGTCTCTAACCATGGAAGTAGTCCACAGGACCCCTTCCCTGCCCCCAGGGACACCCCGTGACACCCCCACCCACCCCTGGAGGACACCCATGGATGGGGGTACCCATCCCAGGTAAGTACAGTAAGTTAAGGTAAGTATTTTTTTTTTTGGTGGCATGGGGGGCCTAACTTGGGCCCCCCTACATGCCACTGTGCCCAATGGCCATGCCCAGGGGACAGAAGTTCCCTGGGCATGGCAATTGGGCAGGGGGGCATGACTCCTGTCTTTGCTAAGACAGGAGTTATTTCAATGGTGGTTGTGCATCAAAAAATTACGCTAGTCCTGTTAGAGCCATGATTTTTTACTCTAACCTGACTTGCACCATTTTTTGACACACAATCCCCATTTTTCCCTACGCCGGGTAACGTCAATCTTTAAATAGGGCGCTTGCCTGGCATGTTGGAATGGCGTTAGCCGGCTGTAAATTTTTTGACGCAAACCAGCGCCGGCGGTGGTTTTTGTCAAAAAGTATAAATATGGACCCTAGTGTGTCATAGGTGTGCTGCCTGATTACAGCGGAGCAGGTTTTGACATTTTTATCACACATACTGGTTGGATTTGGCACGAGGGTGAGTGATGGTTCAATAGATCAAATTTTATTTACAAGAGATTTCACAAAAGTGAAGTGCACTGTAAATAACTAAAAGGCCAAAAAACTGAACCAATGACTCACAGCTCGTGAGCTGTAAAGCCGCGTCAAGGCACCAACCACTTTATAGTCCATTCACACACATTTCATACATGACATGCACAAGACCATTCATGCCGCCAGCCGTGGGCCCAGCACAACACTCGCATCAACAGACAGCGCCATTCAAGGACCTATCACTTTCATATGCCCACATGCCTGATACAGCAATCCGACCAGCTGATGGGAGTGTGTGGACTGGCGTTTGACTGGTACCACCAGCCAAGCGCCACTCCACGCACACTGCCAGCCAAGCGCCACCCCACACACACCGCCAGCCAAGCGCCACCCCACGTACACTGCCAGCCAAGCCCCACCCATTGCCAGCCAAACGCCACCCCAAACATTCCGCCAACCAAGTGCCACCCCACACACACCGCCAGCCAAGTGCCACCCCACACATAGCGCCAGCCAAGCGCCTCCCCACACACCACCAGCCATGTGCCACACCATCACTTTTTTTTTGTTTTTAACAACAAAGAAACCACTAATTATAAATAAGTACAAAACTGCAAACACAAAAGCTCTAACTGGATACATGACAGTAATGCCAACCGTGAAACTGAACATATGAAAATATAAAACAGCAGTTTATGCTCACGGTATTTCCCAATAATTCTACTGTGTGTGGTAGCTCCTGAAACAGCCACCCACACACAGCCCAGGCTTTGAAGGACAACCAGGGCAGTACATCCTAGTCTCCTTCCTGATACCTCTCTGAGCACAGATTCTACATCGCTTAATAGGAAAGTCTTTTTTGGCCGGGGGAGGAATGGGCTCAGCAAAGTGACGATCTTTCATTCTAGCCACATCCTCCACCACTACTTCTCTAGGAACTCTTGCCTATTCCAGCACAACAAGGCTCGCTATGATAGACTCCTGAAATTTCACAATTGTCATCCTTGACTCTGGAGAACTATCCTTGAACACAACAAAAGCATTAAAAGTTGCCAAGTGGAACAGGTGAACCGCTAATTTCTTATACCAAACATGTGCCCTACGAGCAGCAGCGTGAGGTTCCAACCTCTGATCCACTCTATCAACACCACTCAGGTGCTTTTTGTAGTCTAAAATGCACACAGGTTTGTGCACTTCAGCAACTTGACCCCAAACAGCCACAGGTGAAGTACTCTCATCATTGATGGTAGTTAGCATGTGTCGGAGGCTGGCCTGGCTTGTAGTGGGTACAAATGGTACTTACACCTTATGCCAGGTCCAGTTATCCCTTATTAGTAGAGTGTAGTAGTGTTCTAGCAGCTTTGGCTGATAGAGGTAGCTATAACAGAGAAGCCAAGGCTGAACTAGGAGACATGCAAAGCTCATGCAATACCACTTATATCATATAGGTACTATATCATAAGAAAGACAATACTCATAGTTACTAAAAATAAAGGTACATTATTTTAGTGACAATGTGCCAAAAATATCTCAGAGGATATACTCCCTTAGGAGGTAAGTAACATACACAAAATATACGCAACTAACCAAATCAGGTAAGAAAAACAGTCAGAAAATAGTGCAAACACTGTAGAATACAATAGGATGCAATAGGTCTAGGGGCAACTGAACTATATACTTAGAAAGTGGAATGCAAACCATGAATGGACCCCTAGGCTAGTGTAGTGTGTAGAGGGTCACTGGGAGTGTAAGAAAACACTAAGGCCCGTATTTATACTTTTTTTTGTGCCGCATTTGCGTTGTTTTTTGACGCAAAAACGTCGCAAACTTGCAAAATGCCATTGTATTTTGTAGGTTTGCGCCGTTTTGCGTCAAAAAGCGGCGCAAATGCAGCGCTAAAAAAAGTATAAATACGGGCCTAAGGGTGTAAAGTACTACTATTTTCCCAGAAACACACTAAAGTCGTGATAAAGGATTTTGCAAGGGCCACAACAGAGTGCATAGCACTGAAGACGGATTCCTGAACCTGAAGACCTGCAAAGGAAGGGCACCAAGTACAAGAATCACTAAAGTGTCCAGGGCGCAGGAGCCCACTAAACCCCAGATGAAGGTGCATAATGGCTGCCTCCGGTTGGAAGAAGCTGCAGGTTTTGCAACAATGAAAGGAGGTAGGAAGTTCTTCTTCGTGCAGAAGATGTCCGATGACGTGCTGGAGGATGCAGAGTTGTTTCCTTGGCAAAATACCGCAAACCAGCCTTGCTAGCTGCAAGAGTCACAGTTTGAGAGAAAGGGTGCTGCCTGTGCCCAGGAAGGACCAGGGTGTCTCCACTTGGGAGAGGAGACAGAGGGGGCCCTCAGCAATGCAGAGAGACCATGCACAGGAGGGAAGCACCCACAGAAGTCCTTGAACAAGGGTTCAAGATGTCTGAACACGGCGGTCATCTCAACACTGCAAAGAGAGGTCCCACGACACCGGAGATCAACTCAGGGATCTGAGCATCACAAGACAGAGTGCTGGGGACCTAGGCTCAGCTGTGCATGCAGGATTTCTTGGAAATGTGCACAGAAGCCCTTGTAGCTGCAGATCACATGGTGCACAGGATTACTGTCTGGGGAGGAGAGGCAAGGACTTACCTCCTCCAAATTCGGACAGTTGGACCACTGGACAGTCTGGGTCACTTGGGTCCACCACCTGTGTTCCAGGGGCCACGCTTATCAGAATGAGAGGGGATCCAGAGTACTGGTGAAGCTGAAGTTTGGTGCCTGCTGGAGCAGGGGGAAGATTCTATTGCCCCACAGGAGATTTCTTCATGGCTTCCAATGCAGGGTGAAGACAGGCAGCCCCCAGAGCATGCACCACCAGGAAACAGTCGAGAATGCCGGCAGGATTAGGCGCTACAATGTCGCTGGTAGTTTTCTGGCTACTTTGTTGCAGTTTTGCAGGTGTCCTGGAGCAGTCAGCGGTCGATCCTTGGCAGAAGTCGAAGAGAGAGGTGTAGAGGAACCCTGATGAATTCTTGCCAGTCATAATCTGTGAAAAAGCCCACTGGAGAGACCCTAAATAGCCCTCAGAGGAGGACTGGCTACCTAGTCAGGTATGCACCTATCAGGAGGGGTCTCTGACATCACCTGCTGGCACTGGCCACTCAGAGGCCTCCTGAGTGCCCTCACAGCTCTGGAAAAAAGATGACAGAGGTCTGGGGCACACTGGATGAGTTCTGGGCACCACCCCTCAGGGTGGTGGGGGACAGGGGAGTGGTCACTCCCCTTTCCTTTGTCCAGTTTCCCACCAGAGCAGGGACTGGGGGTTCCCTAAACCGGTGTAGACTGGCTTATGCAAGGAGGTTCACCATGTGTGCCCTTCAAAGCATTTCCAGAGGCTGGGAGAGGCTACCCCTCCCCAGCCTTTAACACCTATTTCCAAAGAGAGATGGTGTAACACCCTGTTCTCAGAGGAAATGCTTTGTTCTGCCTTCCTGGGACTGGGCTTCCCAGGCCCCAGGAGGGCAGAACCCTGTCTGTGGGTTGGCAGCAGCTATAACTGTAGTGAAAAGCCAAGAGTGCTGGTTTGGCAGTACTGGGGGTCCATAGTGATTAGCAGAACCTCAGTGACACAGTTAGGCACTACACAGGCATACACATTTAGGCCACAAACTATGAGCACTGGGGTCCTGGCTAGCAGGATCCCAGTGAGACAGGCAAAAACAAACTGACATACATGTAAAATTGGGGGTAACATGCCAAGAAAGATGGTACTTTCCTACTCAACCTCCACCTCCCCCCCCAAAAAAAAAGAGGGACAATAAGGCTAACCTTTCCCAGATGAGCCTTCATTGTCTAAGTGGAAATATCTGGAGAGTCCAACCTCATTGGAGTGGGTACTCCCAGGTCTATGTTTCACTGTATAGTCCATTCCCTGTAGGGAGATGGACCACCTCAACAAACTAGGGTTTTCACCCTTCATTAGTTTAAGCCATAATAGAGGTTTGTGGTCTGTTTGAACAATAAAGTGAGTACCAAAGAGGTATGGTCTCATGTTTTTCAAGGCCCAGACCACAGCAAAGGCTTCCCTCTCTATGGCAGGCCAACGCTTTTCTCTAGGGATCAACCTCCTGCTGATAAAAGCAACAGGTTGATCCTGGCCCTCTGTGTTTAGCTGTGATATAACTGCCCCTAACCCTAATTCAGAAGCATCAGTTTGAATTATGATTATTTTGGAGTAACAAGTGCTTTTTAGGACAGGTGTAGAGCACATGGCCTGTTGGAACTCATCAAAAACCTTTTGACAGCTAGCTGTCTATAATACCTTTTTAGGCATTTAGATGTGAGGTCATTAAGAGGGGCATCTATAGTGTACTCACACAGCTGTCCTCTCAAAGGTGGTCCTAGTATCATCAAAGTCTTCAGCTGTGTTTGAGCTGGCAGGTCGTACTATTGGGGTGGTGGGTGGTTCCTCTGGGATGGCTGCTACATCTGTGCTCCTCCTTGCGACTGAAGGTGGAGTCTGGAAGGTTACAGGACATCTTGGAGGGTTTCCTGGCTAATGGATGTCAGCTTGTCATCCATGTCATCAGGGTAGTCCAGGACAGGCAGATCTACATCTAGTAGGAATCAGCCTTTCAAAAGATTTTAAATATTCCCTTGGCTATGACCCTTGTAATCTAGGGAAGATCATATTCCTGCAGTAATTCAACTCCACGCATTCACTAATGTGTCTGATACGAGGCTAAGTCCTACTAGATGCATTTTGTGTTCTTTGGTGCTTATAATGCATTAGCCCTGAGGAAGGTGGTCTGAAAGATCATAAATTAGGAAACTGAAACCACTGAAACGCGCGTCGGCGATGGCGATGGAGTACCAAATTTTGATTGCTCAATAAGAAGATAAATTGAGGCAATGGAGTATCAAATTTAAAATAAGAAGACTAATTGAGCTGATATAGCCAAGAAATGCAAGTCTTTCAAAGATCCTAGAAAAATATCAAATTAAAGAAGGATATGAAATATAGGAAGATCTTGACACATATCTGGATTTCCATGGGGAGTGGCAGAATATACATGCTTAAGACTTTACTGGACAATATATATCACTGCCACGAAAAAAAAAAAGACATCAATTTTCCTCCACTAAGATTTATATCAGCCATTTATGTATTGATATGTTAATATATTGAAACAATATTTGAGTTTTGATGGCGATATAGTTTGTTACATACGTTTTTGATTGTTTTAAATTTTTTGGTTTATGTCTATTTCTGAGATGATTTTTTCTATGTTGTGTTGAATGTGGTTTGTCTGAGTCTATGTTTGTTTTGTCGTCGGAAAGTATGATCTATAATTGTATGTTAATTGTCATTTTAGTTTAATTTGAGGTTTCTGATTTTACATTATTTGAAATTCAATAAAATGTGATTCTTGTGTCTAAACTATATTAGAATGGTTGTTGTGCTTCTTTGCGTATAAGACAGGAGAGTTGCTTTTGCCTTTCCAGCCGCCTTGACATGGCGGTGTACCCCCACGCAAAAGTTGTTGGTGTTGTGTTGTGCTGTGCCCCTGCACAGCCCATGCACCAGTGCCGTGCCCATTTGACCTTTCCACTGCCTGATTTCATTGGCTGACATGCATTGTGTAGGAGGTATGCACTTGACATTTAGGCATTTTGGTCCCCCATGCAACTTACCCTGCATATGTGTTTTTTCTTGATTGTCTGCGCTGTCCAGTCGTGCAATTCATGTGACGATCTCCTCCGGGCTGACAGCTGCAACCATCTCCTCCATCTCATCCAGGGCATCCTGTGGTGCTGGACGCCCACCTCCAGCCTGCAGTGCTGCCTTTCTGTTCCTTGCCATTTTCTCATTTGTTCTGCGCTTGTAGTCAGGCCAGCATTTATTGCACTCAGTGACAGTTCTCCTGACCTCTGCCACACTGTTTATCTGGTCAACAATTTGTTGCCAAATTGCCTCTCTCCTCCCAATTGGCAATTTAAAGGTGATGAAAAGTTGATGCTGTTGCTCCGTCACCTCTCTGACCAGTATTTCATGCTCCTCTGCACTGAAACAACACTTCCTTTTCTTCTTGTCTCTCCCCTGGGTCTTGCCTGTGTTCTCCTGCCTGGTTCCTGGTAGATTCATATCTCCCTGGGGTCTCTCCTGGCTTCTGGGATCCATTTTGGGGCTCCTTAGCACTATTTTCTGTGTTTGCGTCACTTTTTGATGCTATTGCGGTGAAAAATGGCACATATCCGGTTTGTAATGTTCTCCGTGTCGCAAACTGGATTAGAGTAATTTTTCCTACATTAACGTCATATTGCTTTTTGACGTGGTGCAATGGTTAGCATAAAAAAAAAATGATTCTAACCAGTTCTTAGTGCCACCGTTTTTCAAAGTATAAATTTGACACACGGGTGGTGCTAAGAAATGGCATTAGCCGTGTTAAATATGGGCCTCAGTTCGTCCCAGGCAAGAGGCAGAGGCAGCTGCACCCAGAGGAGCTGGAGAGGGAAGCAGATGCTGAGAATCCGCGTTTCTGGAGCCTGTAAAACCTGTAAGAAAAAGAGACAAAATAAAAACAAACAAAATTCGTCCAAAGTGGGACACGCAGTGCTGTATCCTTTGTGGGTTGGTGAGTGGGAGAAGCAGACCCACTAGCTGCCCTGTGGCCCCTCATAGGTGGGGAGAACACACTTACAATACGTTTGCACAACCCCTGCCCCCCCACTGGTGCCGCGTCCTTGCTGTGGGCTTACCTTCACCCCACCCAGGCACTCATCCTGGCGTGACCTGCCATATGTGTGGCTCCCCTAATTTGCGGTAGCCTGGTGCAAGAGCTCTTGCATAGACGAGACCTACTGGCTTTGCTAATGCTTGTTTTTTCTTTACCACTGACATTTGAAGGAGTGCTGGGGGCTACAAGTTCCAATTAACCTGTGAAAAAAACTTACTGAAAGAACTCCAACTACAAATTAAAACTCAAACATAGTAATTAAAATTTAGAGCCTGATTTAAGAGGCCCTAAAATCACCTAAGTGTTCCCGTAGTTTACACTACTCCTATAGCAATTTTTTTTTATACTACGGTGGCGCTATAAATGACTTTGTAAACTCTTAGGCCATATTATACCTGTGACTGCATAAATCGTGCAAGGAAAAAAGAAATTGCCCATTAAAGAAGCTGTAAAAAATGAAGCAATGTATGAGGAGAGAACTCTTCGATTCTTAGTATTTTTAACAAGCTGTTCATAAAATTAGCATGTATTAAATAGAACAGTGTTATCAAGTAAGTCCATTTCTTTCTTTAAAACAACATGATTTGATTCTTCCTAACAAAAGAATTTTCAAAAATTCCGAATCTTTTCATCAATCACCACTAAGTGTAACTGAATTCAAAACACGGTGGAGTCGAAATAGGAGGAGTCAAAAACTACAGAACATTGCTTTAAACCAGGAAGTGGTACGATAACCTCTTGTTAATGTTAGGGCCAGGAACTCCGCAGCGATCGTGTTGGCGAATGTAGAAGAATGTTTCACAAATATAGCTGGGATAACGAAAACATTAAAGACTAATGATAAGAGTAATTTATTTTGTTAGAAGAAATGGACGTTCTGTTTGCAATGCATTATGGGCAATAGGATGTCCGATCACAGTTTGGCCCATATTTATACTTTTTGACGCTAAACTGCGCTAACGCAGTTTAGCGTCAAAAAGTTTTGCGCCGTCTAACGCCATTCTGAAGCGCCATGCGGGCGCCGTATTTATGGAATGGCGTTAGACGGCGCAATCAGACCGGCGCTGCCTGGTTTGCGTGGGAAAAAACCACGTAGACCAGACAGCGCCGGCGTAGGGGGAAGATGGCGCATGGGCGTCTTAAAATGGGGCAAGTCAGGTTACGTCGAAAAAATCGTCTTAACCCGACTTGCGCCATTTATTTTCGACGCCCATCCCCCATCAACATGACTCCTATCATTGTAAAGATAGGAGTCATGCCCCCTTGCCCAATGGCCATGCCCAGGGGACTTCTGTCCCCTGGGCATGGTCATTGGGCATAGTGGCATGTAGGGGGGCACAAATAAGGCCCCCCTATGCCACCAAAACAAAATATAAAAAAAAAAAAATCATACTTACCTGAACTTACCTGAATGTCCCTGGGGTGGGTCCCTCCATCCTTGGGGGTCCTCCTGGGGTGGGCAAGGGTGGCAGGGGGGGTCCCTGGGGGCATGGGAGGGCACCTGTGGGCTCATTTTGAGCCCACAGGCCCCTTAACGCCTGCCCTGAGCAGGCGTTAAAAAGTGGCGCAAATGCGCCGTTTTTTGTCACGCCAACTCCCGGGCGTCTCTTTTGCCCGGGAGTATAAATACCACGTAAAGGCCTGGGAGTCATTTTTTAGACGGGAACGCCTCCCTTGCATATCATTAACGCAAGGAAGGGGTTCACGCTAAAAAATGACGCACATTCCGGGAACTTTGGCGCTATTCGCCTCTAACGCCATAGTATAAATATGGCGTTAGTTGGCGTTAGTTTTGCGTCGAAATTGCGTCAAAAAAAACGACGCAATTTCGGCGCAAACGGAGTATAAATATGGCCCTTTGTCCCACCACACACGAAGTGCTGCCCTGGCAGCGTCGCTGAAGGTTAAACAAGGGTTTGCGCTGCAATGGGTCTCGCATCTGCTCAGTTGAAGCTATTAGCGTTCTCAACTCCTAAACCGACTTTTCTTGCCCCATAAATTGAAAATTGAAAGTTAAACACTTTCACATAAAGGAGCCAATTCACAGCGCCACGGCCGCCATGAGCATCAGCGTGAAGAGATACACAAAAGGAAAAGAAGTTCGTTGGCAGTTAAACCTAAAAGTGTAATTAGCCATGTAACGGGCGACGGCCACGGAATAACAAAACCTCTCCAAGGTGGGACACAGGTAAACCATTTAACAATGTAATCAAAGGATTTTTGAATGGCAAGCGCATGAAGGAGTGGTAGTGATGGGCGTTGTTAAAAGCCCAGATACACACCAACACCTCGGAAAAGCAGCGCATGCGCGCTGCAATGCTCGACCTAAAGGCAAAGCAGGCACTTTCTCCTCACAGTGTTTATCTAGCAGAGCCCGTAGTTGACACTGCAGTGCGAGTCTAACCGGAGTGGGACACCTAGTGACGACTGTGGTACTGCACCTGGCATAGTGTGACTAAGTAAACCATGCATGCCAACATTTAGAAGAGTAAAGTGGGAGATTTCTAAAAAAATATCAGGAGGTCCGCATTGACTTCTACTGAAACAGAGGCAATTTCATGCAGGAAACAGCTGAAATAAGCAATTTTTGGCTTCAAACATAAGGAGTCTCACTCCTGAATAGATCTATTGCCATGTATGACTAAACCTCTGGGACCTTGCAGTGCTTCCTTACACGTTCTAGGAACAGGGCCATATTATAGTTTTATAGCCCGCTGTAGCGAGGTATATTGGACATTAAAGGCCCAGTCCAGTGTTAAAGCTGAGGGCCTTTAACTAATGAGAGGGACTTTAAATGACAGTATAGCCAAAGTTTGGAGGCCATAAGGCTGTTAGAACATTTTGCTACTAGAGTGCAGAAAGTTCTAATAAATAAAAGCCTCACGCGGGCCCCCTGTGGCCTTTGTTCACAGCAGTTCCGAACAAAAGCATTGGAATGTTGGCGTCCGAGCTTCTACCGGCCATTAGAAACCCGCAGCACTCCATTGCTTTCAATGGAGCTCCCAACATTCCAATGTTCTAATTATCATTAGTTCACGCAATGCAGCAGAGCAAAACATCTTGCAGCACTGCATGAAGGGGAGAAGGCAGGAATGCGCCACATCTCTCAAGATATAAAGCATTCCTGATCTCTGCCTGCGATGGCGCACAAACTGCTGCGTGGCATCAACACCGTGGTACAAGGATGACTACATTATAGACAGGATTGTTTTTGTGCAGGAAGGGACACCTGAGGCATTTTACTTTTTTTACATATGTTGCAGAATGCAGCACACAGACAAAGAAGAAAAAACGAGGAGAAGTAAATATATTTCTCCTTGTTACACCTCCCCTGGGAAGAAATAGCATTCTGATGAACTGGCACATCTAACCAGTGCTGGTAAATCTGGGAATGTTTCAGATTCCATGGGTGGATGCGTGGGAACACTCATGCTCCACCCTTGGAACGTCTCCCTGAGTCAAAGTAACACAAGGTAACCACTTGGACTGCCCTCCATTACTCCAGATTCACCAAGCCACTCAAGGTGACGTTGCGTGGCTTGATAAATCTCATTATCGGTTTTGTGTCCCCTTTTGCCATCTAGCGTGGTGCAAAACGACAGAGCACCCTTTGATCAATTAATAAATCAGTGGATTTATATAGTGCGACTAATCACCCAAAAAGGTATCCAGGCGCTTGAGGGCCGCAAGGGCTAAGGTGACTCAGTTGAACAGCCAGGTCTTGAATGCTCTCTGGAATTTCATTAGAGAGGTGGTCTAGGTCAATAGCTGCAGGGGGACGTCATTCCACGTTTTCACTGCGAGGTAGGAGAAGCAGAGCCCTCTGCTGTTGCTTTGGTGGATGTGGGGGTGTGTGGGGAAGTGAGAAGGAGGTGGAGAGTAGTTGGTAGATTGCTGTAAGTTTAGGCAGTGGTTGATGTAGGCTGGTCCTTGGTTCTGAAGCGCTTTGTAGGCGTGGGCCATCAGTGTGAAATAGCATTGATTCTGTATAGGGAGCCATTGGAGTTTTTTGAGGTAAGTGGATATGTGGGTCCACCTGGGTAGGTCTAGAATAAGTCTGGCATTGGAGTTCTCTATAGTCTCGAGTCTTTGCAGAAGGTGTGTAGAGATCCCAGGGTAGTGGGCGTTGCCATAGTTTAGACAGCTTGTGATTAGGGCCTGAGTGAAAGGATGTCTGCTGTTCAAGGGGAGCCGTTTGAAGACTTTTTGTAACATGCAAAGTGTGATTAAGCAGGCAGAGAAAACTGCGTTGATCTGGAACTCCATGGTCAGTTTGCTGTCCATGATTATGCTCAGGTTTCTGCCATGGTCGGTCGGTTTGGGTGATGGTCCTAGATGCAAGTCCCCCCAGGAGTCATTCCAAGGGGTGGTGTTGTTGCCAAAGACCAGCACTTCTGTTTTGTCTGTATTGAGCTTTAGGAGGTTACCCTTCCTCCATTTGGCGACTGTTGTTATGCACCTGTGGAAGTTGATTTTCATGCTGGTGGAATATTCTGAGAGTTGGATGATGAGCTGGGTGTCATCTGCGTAGGATATGATATTTAGTTCATGGGCTCTAAAATATTGGCTAAGGGGATCATGTGGATGTTGAAAAGGGTAGGGCAGAGGGATCAGCCTTGAGGAACACTGCAGATGATGCCCTTGGGTTCGGAGGTGAACAGTGGTAGGTGGACCTTCTGTGTTCTTTCGGTAAAGAAAGAGGCGATCTATTTGAGGGTGTTTTCTTGGATACCAATGTGATGCAGTCTTTTAATCAAGGTGTGACCTGATATGGTGTCAAAGGCTGCTGGGAGGTCAAGGAGGATCAGAGCTGCTGGAGCATTTTCTTCCTTCACAGGAATCAATGCCCAATGAGGTCAATGGATCTTTGGACCCTGCATAATGGTGTGGAAACCAGACAACACATTTCAATACGCAGTATGACCAACTTGGCCATACAAGGAAAACTCCAATCGGGACAAAGTTGAGTAGTTTTATTACAAACTTAAGCTCAAAGTCATGTAGACAATCCTCAAGACATAGTTATAAAATATCACCCAGGGTTGACCAAGGCGATGAAATGGGCTCAAGTGAACTAATATTACCAGAACTAAACATTCAACAAATATAATACAGGACAACAGGAACATTATCTGATGAACGGAAAACACGCATTGCTCAGTTTTGATAAGCATTAAGGCAATTAAAACCATTAGGATTCAACTGACTTTAAACAAGGGAAGACCCTACTGATTAGCCAAGCATGGATTAACATGTGCTGGGTAAAACACGTGCACGCAAAAGACAAAAAGGACAAAGAGGGCAAAAATAATTTTGAAAAAGGTAATCTTGAGTAACAGGTTACTGACAGATGGGCAAAAGGTAAAGGAAAAGAAGGCATCAGCATTTCAGAAGCTCGGTCAGGAGTCTCCTTCTTTGAGTTAGGGAAGAATCTCTAAGTCTGAGAAAGGCATGTCAAAGAGGCAAGGGCAGAGAGAACTATACCTCTCAAAGTCCAAAGGGCTCGGCAAGCAATATGGGATGGGGCAAATAGCTGGGAAAAGACGGTTCCACTCCTGCCTTTCGGACTTTCTTCTCTTGATTTTGACCAAATTGCAGCTGGGGATCGGTATATTAAAGTTCACAGGCAAGATGATTTGTCAGTTTATCAGTCCATCTAACTTTAGGGGTTATACCCAACAGAAATCGATAATACAACTCCAACTTGAAACATTGGTGCGTTTCCAAGGTTTGTCATGAGAACGGTGTCAGTCTCTACTCTTCCATGCAAGATGGCAACATTTGTATAAATTGTCGGTCCACAGTCCTAAATGTTCCATCCTCAAGGATGACTTCCTATACTAACTAAGTGTAAAACACTAGACATCTATTACCAAGCTAGCATTCTCATGGGAACAAGATCTGGAAGAAAGATACACGTTAGCAAGATGACTTGACATTTTCTGCATAGTCACAAATACAGGGCCTAACAGGCCTAACTTAAGATAATGCGAGTGAATTAAACAGCACATTAAACCATACAAATAAAAAATTTAGCACTCACGTTCTAATTTCAACATTAATAAACTTCTATACTTTAAATTGAAAATAACTGTTAATACATTTCCATGAAAATGGTGTGGAACTACATTTCTCTATTTTTGCATATAAATTTAAAACACTTTTAATCAGAAATCTAATATTGCTTTAATGCAGAATATTAGTTTACACTAGAAAATATAACATAATCACAGATTAATTTTTTTAACATGTAATTTAATCTCTAAACCACAAAGGTTTCTGGTAGATAGTCTATGGTTAATTCACACTAACATGGCTTCTCAGGGCATCACATTACAATCTAACTGTTAGTGCTTTGAATAACATAATGCATTAACTGTCACATACAGATGATCACTGGGACATGAGAGACCATACAAACATTTCTGGCTACATCAGTCCTCCCTCTGTTGGCGAATCAAGCCGCCACACATATTCCAACTTTCATTTTCAATGAGACAGCTCAAAATTTCAGAGGTCGTCCCAGGTATGATGTTCTGAACTCCTCAACCTGCTGGATGTTACTATAGCATATGCTCCCCCTAGTCTCTATCTCAAACTCCTCCTTTCTCCTTTTATTCTTGTCTCTTTTAGTTTCTTTAACAATTTGAAAAGACCAACTGTAATTGGGCCTGGAAAGCCATCATCAATAGAGGTCTCCAAATAGTTCCAACAATTCCTCTCCCTAGATTTCCAAACCGCTTTCCAACTGCTGAGAAAACATTAGCTATTGCTTCCCAGGCACCTGTCACAGCTACGTCCTTCTCTCAAGATTGTCATATTTGCAATTCACTTCCTTATCTCCTCACTGTTATCAGGAATATAAGTGCATCTTTGTTAGGCTTGCAGTGCTTTGCAAACTCTGCCCTCCTTAGCGAGAAGAATGTCTAAAGCAAGGCGATTTTGTAAAACCATTGACCTTGCAGTGCCCATTTCTGTGCCCATTAACACAATGGTACCTGCGGTGTCTGTAGATAATTTATCTACTGTTGTTGACCACTTCCTCATCTTGAGATCATTCAAGATCACACCTACTGATGTAATTATGGCACCTAAAAAATCTCCTACTAGCACCTCTCTTCACTCTGGTGTTTGTTTTCTCATCCAGATTGGATCATTAAAATGGTCCACATAATACATTTTTGTAAAAACTACTCCCAGGTAAAATGTACAAATCCAGTCTTTTGGCAGCTTGTAGTAGGTATTCTTGTCCATGAAGGTCAAACACAACATAAAGGTCCAAATACTCTTAACCAAAAACACTTGTCTACATACACTAGTCCCTATAAAAAGTGTGTCAGTCTAAGATCTAAGTCTATATACACAAAACGTCCTTATATGTTGCCAATCAAAAACCCAGAATCCTTGATTTCAGCTACTGAATGTGTTTCATCTTTTCCCCAATTTTGTAAAATGATTCCCTTTCCTATTTTAGTCTTTATAGCTCTTCTCATTTCTTCAACTTGTCTAATGAACTCTTTCTCTATGGGTCAAATTAATTTTGTGGGCATAAACTGTACCAAATGTCAATGTAGGCTCAAGAAACCTCACACTGTGTCAATTTTTTTCTTCTTTGCGATGTTGCATACATGTTTCATGATTGGGACAATTGAAAACACAAGGTCATAGTTTGAGTAATACTTCTGATGATACTGCTGCTGTTACAAAAGTGTTAGTAACAGGCTACAGGAAATTCCATAAGTTAGGAGTAAAGTATGGTTGGTGATTCCCTTACTCACTGATAAAGGCACCTGTGTGCACACGTAACAATCTCTAGCATCCATGGGGGCTTATTTACAAGCTTTATTGCAAAGAGCGGTGCAGCAAGTTTCTTGCTGGGCTGCCCCGTGCCCAGCGCATTCCTGTCCTCTTCCCCTGCACTGGTGCACAAATTGCTGCCATGCATAATCACCAGGCACCCTTGCACCATGGTGCAAGGGACACCTTCCTGCACAAAAACAATCAAGATAGGTGTTTTCTTCTATGTGTGCTGTAAAATGCAGCACACATATAAAGATTGAAAAAGAGGGAGAAATAAATATATTTCTCCCTGTTACGTCACCTTTTTATCACCTCTGCGGTTGCATAGGAATCTGATGCATTCTCAGACTTTTAAATCTGGGAATGCGTCAGATTCCTTTGGGTTCCATTAGTGTCACGTGGGAACATCCACAGCACCACCCGTTGAATTCCCCTTTCACTGAGTTTTATGCGTGAAAGGGACCCATATTTACAAGGCCATGAGAAGCCATGAAAGGTGGCTTTGCTTTGCCTTGTAAATATGGGCTGGCACACTGCGCCACTGGAGCATAAAAAAGTGAGATGTAGCTACTGGAGGCAGATGATCCCTTCAAGAACTAGATATACACATCAATTGTCTAGAACTGCTTGCAGGATCCTTCGCTATTCAAGGGCTGTCCTCAAGAAAGGTGTCTTGTTGCATTCTGCTGAGGATAGACAACATCTCAGCTGTTCAATACATCAACAGGCTGAGGTGTACCAAATCCAAACTGCTGGTGGAAATAGCCAAAGATTTTTGGCATCTTTGCCTGGATCACAGGATTTCAGTAGTAGCCGAATACATTCCAGGACAGTTCAACATGATTGGGACTGGAATTCCAGGTATCTGAGGGATTCCAGCGACTGGCAATTGCAGTCAGGGTTGTTCAAATTGATCCCGGTCACTTTGGGAACTTGCAGCATCAACCTGTTTGCATCTCGGTTGAACCACCAACTGGAGAGGTTCTTCAGTTTGAGACCAGATCTGTGGGCGTCAGCAATGGATGCCTTTCTTCAGGATTGGTCAAGCGCTCTGAATAATGCCTTTCCCCCTTTGTCATGATTCTGAGGGTAGCAATGCAGGTGAAGCGCCAGAAAGTGGAAGTGGTTTTCCTCACACTGGTTTGGAAAGCACAACCCTGGTTTCCGATTCTGTTGGCATTGGCATGTGATTGTTCTCTTCTTCTTCTTTGGAGTCAGGACATGCTCCGGGGACCTCTGGGTGAACTTCATTTGATGGTAATATAGGAACAGTTATCCCTGATTGCCTAAAGGCTGTCAAGAAACAGTGTTGTTTGCCAGGAATTTCAGAGATGGCTGCAAAAAAAAGAAACGCTATGCGTCAGCTTGGAGATGCTGGGTGGGTTGGTGCTCGGAACGGCATGTGGATCCTGTGGAAGCAGATATTGTGAGTTTTCTGTCGCTGAAGGCATCAGAAAGATTAGTTTACAGGTCAGTACATAATTTTCATTCTGCCATATCGGCTGGGGATGTGCAGGTAGATAACACGTCTGGGGGTATGCATCCACTGATATGCAAACTAATTAAAGGTATCAGTGTTTCTAACCCTCTGCAGCCTAATTATACTTTTTTGTGGGATGTGAATATGGTTTCAAATCTCTATGAGAAATGGCCACAGAATAAATTGTTGAGCAGAAAACAGCTTTCTGCCAAAATGGCTATGCTGCTTTGTCTGGTTTCCTGCAGAAGAATGGCAGATGTAAAAGTGCTCGACCTTTCAGGTAGAGTATTTACCCCAGAGGGGGTTTCTTTTTCCATTAGCAGACATACTAAAACATTTACCTAGGGTATTGATTATTCTGCTTTTCCGTTTAATGAAGAATTATGTGCAGTAAAATGTTTGAAAGCTTATGAATCTAGTCCTCAAACAATTAGAAATCATTTGAGTTATCGATTGCTTTGCAAAAACCCTTCAAACCTGTTTCATCAGCCATTATAGCTAGGTGGCTAGAGATGTTATGAAGGAAGCTGATATTGATACTCAAGTGTTTGGAGCACAGTCAGTAAGGGGTGCGATGGCTGCCAAATCTTTAACTCTTGGTACTTCTCTCCAGGATATAATGAAAACAGCTGATTGGTCATGAGCTTCATCTTTTAAATCATTCTATTATAAACCAGTTGTGGATGTGGCATCTGTGGTAATTAATCAGCTTTAAACTAGCATAATCTGAGCCTATGGTCCAGACATAGAATGAATAATTTGTTATCTTACGCACCAAGAGTTTTTAATTCTATTAAGGACACGGAGGCGAGGATTATCCCTTCAAGGTTTCTGTGATTTATGGTCATAATGATAGATGATATAACTGTAATTGTTTACATAAGTATCATGCTTAATGGTTTCAGGTTTATTGTTATTATGTTCGTACTTAATTTGCCCACCCATGATTGGAATTAATTGACGTCTACATGCTTAGTAACATACTATCTGTGTTAGGTGCTGACCAAAAAACCATAATAAGAGGAGATTCCAAGGATTTGTCATATGAACATGATGGCTTCAGCAAGGCCTTCACTGCTCCATGGAAGTTTGTCAGTCTCAACATCAGATATCCATTGTTTACAGTTGTGTTTTAACAAGTTTATGGACTGAGTCTCTGCAAAGAAAGAGGAAATTATGTGGGTGTCTTGGATATTTGAGGGGTTAGCTCATACAGGATTGGTGGTTTGACCAAGAGCATAATGGGATATGTAGTCACTATGTTTTATGCTGCTGTATGTTTGAACTATTTTTATTGGCTGCTGTAAAAAGAGTAGTGAAGTAAGAGAAGCATAAGCCTCGCCTCCTTGTCCTTAATAGAATTGAAAATTATTGGTGCGTAAGCTAGCACATTTTTCATTCCTTGAAGGTTCCTCAGGAGGGACACATTGCAGCAGGAAGGCAGCACAGTGAGTATGCAGCCCACTGCTACTGCTGAACCGTGCTTTTTGCTTGGACAGGCCCTTTGAGGCTGGAGCAGTGGAGCTCAGGCAGCCCTCTAGGGCTGGGGCTGCTATTTTGACAGTCGGATGGCCCTTTGTTACTGGGCCTGTACTGGAAAGTCCCTGCGACCATCTTGGAGGCAAAGGATTTTCAACCCCCCCCAGGAAACTGCTCAATGCTCTGCACTGAGCTTTCTGACAATGGAGCTGACAGTAGGATTCTCCTTTTCCAGTAGGTGTTTCTATTGGTCTCCTGAAGCCAAGGAAGAGCGCCCTGTTGTCACTAGCTGGTAAAGTTACCCTCTACATCACCGTGCCATGAGTACAGCCCCTGGGCATTACCAATGCTTTTATCATTCCAGTTGAAAGGACCGATAGGTGTGCAATGCCTTGAGACTGCTCCTATTATTTAAAAGTCATAACTCTTGTGTGCCTATTTGTGTGGTACTTAGCTTAAGTGTTGCTCCCATCACTTGGTGCACAGAACTTAAATGCAATATTCAAAGAACCCTGCGAGGACTCATGCCTTGAAAGTGCTCATTGTAACTTAATAGCCTTAAGCCCTATGTGCCTATTTCTGAGACACTGTGAATAAGGGTTGACTTAAAGGCAATTCCAGAGAACCCTATGAGGATTTATTTGGCTACAAAACATTGCCTCCCTCTATGGGCCCTTGGAACTACTGGTGTGGCATGCTGAGAGTGTGTTGAAAAACAGTGTGTTTGAGTGTGTACTTTGTCTAGGTCAAATTGGTGCTGCATGTTTTTTTGGGGTGACTACAGAATCTGTTGCTTAACCTAAAAGAACACATTTTTTCCTCACATTTCGGTGACAGAAAGTTCTGGAATCGGAGAGGAGCCACAGATTTCCTTCCACCCAGCATTCCCCCAAGTCTCCCAATAAAAATGGAACCTCACTTGTGTGGGTGACCCAGGTGCCTGCTACAGAAAAAGGCCAAAAACCTGTAGAGATTGAGGGGATAGCTAAGCGAGTTGATAAGCACATATTTTTCTTTTATACATCTTTAGGCTGACTCTGCTTTGGGGACCCACACGACTGAGGTATCATTTTACTTGGGAGGCTGAGGGCAATGCTGGGTGGTACGAAATGTGTGACTAGCGGTGATCCTATAAAGAAAAGTGAGGAAAATATGCTTTTTAAAGCAAATGTTGAGGTTTGCAGAGGAGAATGGGTATGAAAATGTTGGGGGATCAACGCAAGCCACACCTCCTTGGACTTCTTGGGGTGTCTAGTTTAAAAAAATCTATGGCTTTGGTAGGTTTCCCTAGATGAAGGCTTCACCAGGGACCAAAAACATAGGTGCCCCCCAAACGCAGGTAGTTTTGTCATAGATCATTTTGATGTTTCCACATACTTCTGTGATGTTCCAAACACTACAATTGTGAAAAGAATTGCACCTAGGTTATGTTTACAAAAAAAAAAAAAACCCTCACCCTCCAACCAAGTTGGTGGCATTCTTCATCATCGGAGTCCCACCCGAGACACCTAGGGGCATATTCATACTCTGTTTGCGCCGAATTTGTGTCAAAAACTTTGCTGCAAATTTGGCGCAAACCTTACACCATATTTATACTATGACGCCCGACCCCACGGACGTCAAAAATCCTCTGTGTGCGTCATTTTTTGGATGCTGGCAACTGCCTTGCGTTAATGACATGCAAGGTAGGCGTTCCTGTCCAAAAAATTACTTTAAGGTCTGTGCGCCTTATTTATACTCCCGTGTCATTTTGACGCACAGGAGGGGGCGAGCCTTAAAAAACAGCGCCCAGCCTGATGTGCGCTGTTTTTCAACGCCTGGGTGAGGGAAGGCGTTAATGGACCTGTGGGCTCATTTCCATGGTCTCTAACCATGGAAGCAGACCACAGGACCCCTTCCCTGCCCCCAGGGACACCCCCTGACACCCCCACCCACCCCTGGAGGACACCCATGGATGGGGGTACCCATCCCAGGTAAGTACAGTAAGTTAAGGTAAGTATTTTTTTTTTTGGTGGCATGGGGGGTCTAACTTGGGCCCCCCTACATGCCACTGTGCCCAATGGCCATGCCCAGGGGACAGAAGTTCCCTGGGCATGGCAATTGGGCAGGGGGGCATGACTCCTGTCTTTGCTAAGACAGGAGTTATTTCAATGGTGGTTGTGCATCAAAAAATTGCGCTAGTCCTGTTAGAGCCATGATTTTTGACTCTAACCTGACTTGCACCATTTTTTGACGCACAATCCCCATTTTTCCCTACGCCGGGTAACGTCAATCTATAAATAGGGCGCCTGCCTGGCATGTTGGAATGGCGTTAGCCGGCTGTACATTTTTTGACGCAAACCAGCGCCGGCGGTGGTTTGTGTCAAAAAGTATAAATATGGACCCTAGTGTGTCATAGGTGTGCTGCCTGAATACAGCGGAGCAGGTTTTGACATTTTTATCACACATACTGGTTGGATTTGGCACGAGGGTGAGTGATGGTTCAGTAGATCAAATTTTATTTACAAGAGATTTCACAAAAGTGAAGTGCACTGTAAATAACTAAAAGGCCAAAAAACTGAACCAATGACTCACAGCTCGTGAGCTGTAAAGCCGCGTCAAGGCACCAACCACTTTACAGTCCATTCACACACATTTCATACATGACATGCACAAAACCATTCATGCCGCCAGCCGTGGGCCAAGCACAACACTCGCATCAACAGACAGCGCCATTCAAGGGCCTATCACTTTCATATGCCCACATGCCTGATACAGCAATCACACCAGCTGATGGGAGTGTGTGGACTGGCGTTTGGCTGGTACCACCAGCCAAGCGCCACTCCACGCACACTGCCAGCCAAGCGCCACCCCACACACACCGCCAGCCAAGCGCCACCCCACGTACACTGCCAGCCAAGCCCCACCCCCTGCCAGCCAAACGCCACCCCAAACATTCCGCCAACCAACCGCCACCCCACACACACCGCCAGCCAAGTGCCACCCCACACATAGCGCCAGCCAAGCGCCTCCCCACACACACCACCAGCCATGTGCCACACCATCACTTTTTTTTTGTTTTTAACAACAAAGAAACCACTAATTATAAATAAGTACAAAACTGCAAACACAAAAGCTCTAACTGAATACATGATAGTAATGCCAACCGTGAAACTGAACATATGAAAATATAAAACAGCAGTTTATGCTCACGGTATTTCCCAATAATTCTACTGTGTGTGGTAGCTCCTGAAACAGCCACCCACACACAGCCCAGGCTTTGAAGGACAACCAGGGCAGTACATCCTAGTCTCCTTCCTGATACCTCTCTGAGCACAGATTCTACATCGCTTAATAGGAAAGTCTTTTTTGGCCGGGGGAGGAATGGGCTCAGCAAAGTGACGATCTTTCATTCTAGCCACATCCTCCACCACTACTTCTCTAGGAACTCTTGCCTATTCCAGCACAACAAGGCTCGCTATGATAGACTCCTGAAATTTCACAATTGTCATCCTTGACTCTGGAGAACTATCCTTGAACACAACAAAAGCATTAAAAGTTGCCAAGTGGAACAGGTGAACCGCTAATTTCTTATACCAAACATGTGCCCTACGAGCAGCAGCGTGAGGTTCCAACCTCTGATCCACTCTATCAACACCACTCAGGTGCTTTTTGTAGTCTAAAATGCACACAGGTTTGTGCACTTCAGCAACTTGACCCCAAACAGCCACAGGTGAAGTACTCTCATCATTGATGGTAGTTAGCATGTGTCGGAGGCTGGCCTGGCTTGTAGTGGGTACAAATGGTACTTACACCTTATGCCAGGTCCAGTTATCCCTTATTAGTAGAGTGTAGTAGTGTTCTAGCAGCTTTGGCTGATAGAGGTAGCTATAACAGAGAAGCCAAGGCTGAACTAGGAGACACGCAAAGCTCATGCAATACCACTTATATCATATAGGTACTATATCATAAGAAAGACAATACTCATAGTTACTAAAAATAAAGGTACATTATTTTAGTGACAATGTGCCAAAAATATCTCAGAGGATATACTCCCTTAGGAGGTAAGTAACATACACAAAATATACGCAACTAACCAAATCAGGTAAGAAAAACAGTCAGAAAATAGTGCAAACACTGTAGAATACAATAGGATGCAATAGGTCTAGGGGCAACTGAACTATATACTTAGAAAGTGGAATGCAAACCATGAATGGACCCCTAGGCTAGTGTAGTGTGTAGAGGGTCACTGGGAGTGTAAGAAAACACTAAGGCCCGTATTTATACTTTTTTTTGTGCCGCATTTGCGTCGTTTTTTGACGCAAAAACGGCGCAAACTTGCAAAATGCCATTGTATTTTGTAGGTTTGCACCGTTTTGCGTCAAAAAGCGGCGCAAATGCGGCGCTAAAAAAAGTATAAATACGGGCCTAAGGGTGTAAAGTACTACTTTTTTCCCAGAAACACACTAAAGTCGTGATAAAGGATTTTGCAAGGGCCACAACAGAGTGCATAGCACTGAAGACGGATTCCTGAACCTGAAGACCTGCAAAGGAAGGGCACCAAGTACAAGAATCACTAAAGTGTCCAGGGCGCAGGAGCCCACTAAACCCCAGATGAAGGTGCAAAATGTCTGCCTCCGGTTGGAAGAAGCTGCAGGTTTTGCAACAATGAAAGGAGGTAGGAAGTTCTTCTTCGTGCAGAAGATGTCCGATGACGTGCTGGAGGATGCAGAGTTGTTTCCTTGGCAAAATACCGCAAACCAGCCTTGCTAGCTGCAAGAGTCACAGTTTGAGAGAGAGGGTGCTGCCTGTGCCCAGGAAGCACCAGGGTGTCTCCACTTGGGAGAGGAGACAGAGGGGGCCCTCAGCAATGCAGAGAGACCATGCACAGGAGGGAAGCACCCACAGAAGTCCTTGAACAAGGGTTCAAGATGTCTGAACACGACGGTCATCTCAACACTGCAAAGAGAGGTCCCACGACACCGGAGATCAACTCAGGGATCTGAGCATCACAGGACAGAGTGCTGGGGACCTAGGCTCAGCTGTGCATGCAGGATTTCTTGGAAATGTGCACAGAAGCCCTTGTAGCTGCAGATCACATGGTGCACAGGATTACTGTCTGGGGAGGAGAGGCAAGGACTTACCTCCTCCAAATTCGGACAGTTAGACCACTGGACAGTCTGGGTCACTTGGGTCCACCACCTGTGTTCCAGGGGCCACGCTTATCAGAATGAGAGGGGATACAGAGTACTGGTGAAGCTGAAGTTTGGTGCCTGCTGGAGCAGGGGGAAGATTCTATTGCCCCACAGGAGATTTCTTCATGGCTTCCAATGCAGGGTGAAGACAGGCAGCCCCCAGAGCATGCACTACCAGGAAACAGTCGAGAAAGCCGGCAGGATTAGGCGCTACAATGTCGCTGGTAGTTTTCTGGCTACTTTGTTGCAGTTTTGCAGGTGTCCTGGAGCAGTCAGCGGTCGATCCTTGGCAGAAGTCGAAGAGAGAGGTGTAGAGGAACCCTGATGAATTCTTGCCAGTCATAATCTGAGAAAAAGCCCACTGGAGAGACCCTAAATAGCCCTCAGAGGAGGACTGGCTACCTAGTCAGGTATGCACCTATCAGGAGGGGTCTCTGACATCACCTGCTGGCACTGGCCACTCAGAGGCCTCCTGAGTGCCCTCACAGCTCTGAAAAAAAGATGACAAAGGTCTGGGGCACTCTGGAGGAGTTCTGGGCACCACCCCTCAGGGTGGTGGGGGACAGGGGAGTGGTCACTCCCCTTTCCTTTGTCCAGTTTCCCACCAGAGCAGGGACTGGGGGTTCCCTAAACCGGTGTAGACTGGCTTATGCAAGGAGGTTCACCATGTGTGCCCTTCAAAGCATTTCCAGAGGCTGGGAGAGGCTACCCCTCCCCAGCCTTTAACACCTATTTCCAAAGAGAGATGGTGTAACACCCTGTTCTCAGAGGAAATGCTTTGTTCTGCCTTCCTGGGACTGGGCTTCCCAGGCCCCAGGAGGGCAGAACCCTGTCTGTGGGTTGGCAGCAGCTATAACTGTAGTGAAAAGCCAAGAGTGCTGGTTTGGCAGTACTGGGGGTCCATAGTGATTAGCAGAACCTCAGTGACACAGTTAGGCACTACACAGGCATACACATTTAGGCCACAAACTATGAGCACTGGGGTCCTGGCTAGCAGGATCCCAGTGAGACAGGCAAAAACAAACTGACATACATGTAAAATTGGGGGTAACATGCCAAGAAAGATGGTACTTTCCTACTCAACCTCCACCTCCCCCCCCCCCCAAAAAAAAAAAAAAACAATAAGGCTAACCTTGCCCAGATGAGCCTTCATTGTCTAAGTGGAAATATCTGGAGAGTCCAACCTCATTGGAGTGGGTACTCCCAGGTCTATGTTTCACTGTATAGTCCATTCCCTGTAGGGAGATGGACCACCTCAACAACCTAGGGTTTTCACCCTTCATTAGTTTAAGCCATAATAGAGGTTTGTGGTCTGTTTGAACAATAAAGTGAGTACCAAAGAGGTATGGTCTCATGTTTTTCAAGGCCCAGACCACAGCAAAGGCTTCCCTCTCTCTGGCAGGCCAACGCTTTTCTCTAGGGATCAACCTCCTGCTGATGAAAGCAACAGGTTGATCCTGGCCCTCTGTGTTTAGCTGTGATAGAACTGCCCCTAACCCTAATTCAGAAGCATCAGTTTGAATTATGATTATTTTGGAGTAACAAGTGCTTTTTAGGACAGGTGCAGAGCACATGGCCTGTTGGAACTCATCAAAAACCTTTTGACAGCTAGCTGTCCATAATACCTTTTTAGGCATTTAGATGTGAGGTCATTAAGAGGGGCATCTATAGTGTACTCACACAGCTGTCCTCTCAAAGGTGGTCCTAGTATCATCAAAGTCTTCAGCTGTGTTTGAGCTGGCAGGTCGTACTATTGGGGTGGTGGGTGGTTCCTCTGGGATGGCTGCTACATCTGTGCTCCTCCTTGCGACTGAAGGTGGGGTCTGGAAGGTTACAGGACATCTTGGAGGGTTTCCTGGCTAATGGATGTCAGCTTGTCATCCATGTCATTAGGGTAGTCCAGGACAGGCAGATCTACATCTAGTAGGAATCAGCCTTTCAAAAGATTTTAAATATTCCCTTGGCTATGACCCTTGCAATCTAGGGAAGATCATATTCCTGCAGTAATTCAACTCCACGCATTCACTAATGTGTCTGATACGAGGCTAAGTCCTACTAGATGCATTTTGTGTTCTTTGGTGCTTATAATGCATTAGCCCTGAGGAAGGTGGTCTGAAAGATCATAAATTAGGAAACTGAAACCACTGAAACGCGCGTCGGCGATGGAGTACCAAATTTTGATTGCTCAATAAGAAGATAAATTGAGGCAATGGAGTATCAAATTTAAAATAAGAAGACTAATTGAGCTGATATAGCCAAGAAATGCAAGTCTTTCAAAGATCCTAGAAAAATATAAAATTAAAGAAGGATATGAAATATAGGAAGATCTTGACACATATCTGGATTTCCATGGGGAGTGGCAGAATATACATGCTTAAGACTTTACTGGACAATATATATCACTGCCACGAAAAAAAAAAGACATCAATTTTCCTCCACTAAGATTTATATCAGCCATTTATGTATTGATATGTTAATATATTGAAACAATATTTGAGTTTTGATGGCGATATAGTTTGTTACATATGTTTTTGATTGTTTTAAATTTTTTGGTTTATGTCTATTTCTGAGATGATTTTTTCTATGTTGTGTTGAATGTGGTTTGTCTGAGTCTATGTTTGTTTTGTCGTCGGAAAGTATGATCTATGATTGTATGTTAATTGTCATTTTAGTTTAATTTGAGGTTTCAGATTTTACATTATTTGAAATTCAATAAAATGTGATTCTTGTGTCTAAACTATATTAGAATGGTTGTTGTGCTTCTTTGCGTATAAGACAGGAGAGTTGCTTTTGCCTTTCCAGCCGCCTTGACATGGCGGTGTACCCCCACGCAAAAGTTGTTGGTGTTGTGTTGTGCTGTGCCCCTGCACAGCCCATGCACCAGTGCCGTGCCCATTTGACCTTTCCACTGCCTGATTTCATTGGCTGACATGCATTGTGTAGGAGGTATGCACTTGACATTTAGGCATTTTGGTCCCCCATGCAACTTACCCTGCATATGTGTTTTTTCCTGATTGTCTGCGCTGTCCAGTCGTGCAATTCATGTGACGATCTCCTCCGGGCTGACAGCTGCAACCATCTCCTCCATCTCATCCAGGGCATCCTGTGGTGCTGGACGCCCACCTCCAGCCTGCAGTGCTGCCTTTCTGTTCCTTGCCATTTTCTCATTTCTTCTGCGCTTGTAGTCAGGCCAGCATTTCTTGCACTCAGTGACAGTTCTCCTGACCTCTGCCACACTGTTTATCTGGTCAACAATTTGTTGCCAAATTGCCTCTCTCCTCCCAATTGGCAATTTAAAGGTGATGAAAAGTTGATGCTGTTGCTCCGTCACCTCTCTGACCAGTATTTCATGCTCCTCTGCACTGAAACAACACTTCCTTTTCTTCTTGTCTCTCCCCTGGGTCTTGCCTGTGTTCTCCTGCCTGGTTCCTGGTAGATTCATATCTCCCTGGGGTCTCTCCTGGCTTCTGGGATCCATTTTGGGGCTCCTTAGCACTATTTTCTGTGTTTGCGTCACTTTTTGATGCTATTGCGGTGAAAAATGGCACATATCCGGTTTGTAATGTTCACCGTGTCGCAAACTGGATTAGAGTACTTTTTCCTACATTAACGTCATATTGCTTTTTGACGTGGTGCAATGGTTAGCATAAAAAAAAATGATTCTAACCAGTTCTTAGTGCCACCGTTTTTCAAAGTATAAATTTGATACACGGCTGGTGCTAAGAAATGGCATTAGCCGTGTTAAATATGGGCCTCAGTTCGTCCCAGGCAAGAGGCAGAGGCAGCTGCACCCAGAGGAGCTGGAGAGGGAAGCAGATGCTGAGAATCCGCGTTTCTGGAGCCTGTAAAACCTGTAAGAAAAAGAGACAAAAGAAAAACAAACAAGATTCGTCCAAAGTGGCAAAGTGGGACTCGCAGTGCTGTATCCTTTGTGGGTTGGTGAGTGGGAGAAGCAGACCCACTAGCTGCCCTGTGGCCCCTCATAGGTGGGGAGAACACACTTACAATACGTTTGCACAACCCCTGCCCCCCCCACTGGTGCCGCGTCCTTGCTGTGGGCTTACCTTCACCCCACCCAGGCACTCATCCTGGCGTGACCTGCCATATGTGTGGCTCCCCTAATTTGTGGTAGCCTGGTGCAAGAGCTCTTGCATAGACGAGACCTACTGGCTTTGCTAATGCTTGTTTTTTCTTTACCACTGACATTTGAAGGAGTGCTGGGGGCTACAAGTTCCAATTAACCTGTGAAAAAATCTTACTGAAAGAACTCCAACTACAAATTAAAACTCAAACATAGTAATTAAAATTTAGAGCCTGATTTAAGAGGCCCTAAAATCACCTAAGTGTTCCCGTAGTTTACACTACTCCTATAGCAATTTTTTTTATACTACGGTGGCGCTATAAATGACTTTGTAAACTCTTAGGCCATATTATACCTGTGACTGCATAAATCGTGCAAGGAAAAAAGAAATTGCCCATTAAAGAAACTGTAAAAAATGAAGCAATGTATGAAGAGAGAACTCTTCGATTCTGGGTATTTTTAAGAAGCTGTTAATAAAATTAGCATGTCTTAAATAGAACAGTGTTATCAAGTAAGTCGAGTTCTTTATTTAAAATAACATGATTTGATTCTCCCTAACAGAAGAAATTTCAAAAATTCCGAATCTTTTCATCAATCACCACTAAATGTAACTGAATTCAAAACACGGTGGAGTCGAAATAGGAGGAGTCAAAAACTACGTGACATTGCTTTAAACCATGAAGTGGTACGATTAACCTCTTGTTAATGTTAGGGCGAAGAACTCCGCAGCGATCGTGTTGGCGAATGTAGAAGAATGTTTCAAAAATATAGCTGGGATAACGAAAACATTAAAGACTAATGATAGGAGTAATTTATTTTGTTAGAAGAAATGGCCGTTATGTTTGCAATGCATTATGGGCAATAGGATGTCCGATCACAGTTTGTCCCACCACACAGGAAGTGCTGCCCTGGCAGCGTCGCTGAAGGTTAAACAAGGGTTTGCTCTGCAATGGGTCTCGCATCTGCTCAGTTGAAGCTATTAGCGTTCTCAACTCCTAAACCGACTTTTCTTGCCCCATAAATTGAAAATTTAGGCCCATATTTATACTTTTTGACGCTAAACTGCGCTAACGCAGTTTAGCGTCAAAAAGTTTTGCGCCGTCTAACGCCATTCTGAAGCGCCATGCGGGCGCCGTATTTATGGAATGGCGTTAGACGGCGCAATCAGACCGGCGCTGCCTGGTTTGCGTGGGAAAAAACCACGTAGACCAGACAGCGCCGGCGTAGGGGGAAAATGGCGCATGGGCGTCTTAAAATGGGGCAAGTCAGGTTACGTCGAAAAAATCGTCTTAACCCGACTTGCGCCATTTTTTAACGACGCCCATCCCCCATCAACATGACTCCTATCATTGTAAAGATAGGAGTCATGCCCCCTTGCCCAATGGCCATGCCCAGGGGACTTCTGTCCCCTGGGCATGGTCATTGGGCATAGTGGCATGTAGGGGGGCACAAATAAGGCCCCCCTATGCCACCAAAAAAAAATATAAAAAATAAAAAATTATACTTACCTGAACTTACCTGAATGTCCCTGGGGTGGGTCCCTCCATCCTTGGGGGTCCTCCTGGGGTGGGCAAGGGTGGCAGGGGGGGTCCCTGGGGGCATGGGAGGGCACCTGTGGGCTCATTTTGAGCCCACAGGCCCCTTAACGCCTGCCCTGAGCAGGCGTTAAAAAGTGGCGCAAATGCGCCGTTTTTAGCCACGCCAACTCCCGGGCGTCTCTTTTGCCCGGGAGTATAAATACCACGTAAAGGCCTGGGAGTCATTTTTTAGACGGGAACGCCTCCCTTGCATATCATTAACGCAAGGAAGGGGTTCACGCTAAAAAATGACGCACATGCCGGGAACTTTGGCGCTATTCGCCTCTAACGCCATAGTATAAATATGGCGTTAGTTGGCGTTAGTTTTGCGTCGAAATTGCGTCAAAAAAAACGACGCAATTTCGGCGCAAACGGAGTATAAATATGGCCCTTAAAGTTAAACACTTTCACATAAAGGAGCCGATTCACAGCGCCACGGCCGCCATGAGCATCAGCGTGAAGAGATACACAAAAGGAAAAGAAGTTCGCTGGCAGTTAAACCTAAAAGTGTAATTAGCCATGTAACGGGCGACGGCCACGGAATAACAAAACCTCTCCAAGGTGGGACACAGGTAAACCATTTAACAATGTAATCAAAGGATTTTTGAATGGCAAGCGCATGAAGGAGTGGTAGTGATGGGCGTTGTTAAAAGCCCAGATACACACCAACACCTGGGAAAAGCAGCGCATGCGCGCTGCAATGCTCGACCTAAAGGCAAAGCAGGCACTTTCTCCTCACAGTGTTTATCTAGCAGAGCCCGTAGTTGACACTGCAGTGCGAGTCTAACCGGAGTGGGACACCTAGTGACGACTGTGGTACTGCACCTGGTATAGTGTGGTGGCTAAGTAAACCATGCATGCCAACATTTTAGAAGAGTTAAGTGGGAGATTTCTAAAAAAAATAATCAGGATGTCCACATTGACTCCTACTGAAACAGAGGCAATTTCATGCAGGAGACAGCTGAAATAAGCAATTTTTGGCTTCAAACATAAGGGCCCGTATTTATACTCCGTTTGTGCCGAATTAGCGTCGTTTTTTTAGACGCAAATTCGGCGCAAAACTAACGCCATATTTATACTTTGGTGTTAGACGCGTCTAGCGCCAAAGTATGGGCAAATAGCGTCATTTTTTGGCGTGAACGCCTTCCTTGCGTTAATGAGATGCAAGGAAGGCGTTCCCGTCTAAAAAAATGACGGCGACGCAAATGCGTCGTATTTATACTCCCGGGCAAAAATCACGCCCGGGAGTTGGCGGGTCAAAAAACCCCGCATTTGCGCCACTATTTAACGCCTGGGTCAGGGTAGGCGTTAAGGGGCCTGTGGGCTCAATAAGAGCCCACAGGTGCCCTCCCCTGCCCCCAGGGACCCCCCCTGCCACCCCTGCCCACCCCAGGAGGACACCCAAGGATGGAGGGACCCACCCCAGGGACATTCAGGTAAGTTCAGGTAAGTATTATTTTTTATATTTTTAATTTTTTTTGGTGGCATAGGGGGGCCTTATTTGTGCCCCCCTACATGCCACTATGCCCAATGACCATGCCCAGGGGACATAAGTCCCCTGGGCATAGCCATTGGGCAAGGGGGCATGACTCCTGTCTTTACTAAGACAGGAGTCATTTAAATGGCGTCTGGGCGTCGAAAAAAATGGCGCAAATCGGGTTGAGGCGATTTTTTTGCCTCAACCTGACTTGCCCCATTTTAAGACGCCCTAACGCCATTTTCCCCCTACGCCGGCGCTGCCTGGTCTACGTGGTTTTTTTCCACGCACACCAGGCAGCGCCGGTCTGCTAGCGCCGGCTAACGCCATTCCATAAATACGGCGCCCGCATGGCGCTTCAGAATGGCGTTAGACGGCGCTAAATTTTTTGACGCTAAACTGCGTTAGCGCAGTTTAGCGTCAAAAAGAATAAATATGGGCCAAGGAGTCTCCCTCCCGAATAGATCTATTGCCATGTATGACTAAACCTCTGGGACCTTGCAGTGCTTCCTTACACGTTCTAGGAACAGGGCCATATTATAGTTTTATAGCCCGCTGTAGCGAGGTATATTGGACATTAAAGGCCCAGTCCAGTGTTAAAGCTGAGGGCCTTTAACTAGTGAGAGGGACTTTAAATGACAGTATAGCCAAGGTTTGGAGGGCATAAGGCTGTTAGAACATTTTGCTTCTAGAGTGCAGAAAGTTCTAATAAATAAAAGCCTATCGCGGGCCCCCTGTGGCCTTTGTTCACAGCAGTTCCGAACAAAAGCATTGGAATGTTGGCGTCCGAGCTTCTACCGGCCATTAGAAACCCGCAGCACTCCATTGCTTTCAATGGAGCTCCCAACATTCCAATGTTCTAATTATCATTAGTTCACACAATGCAGCAGAGCAAAACATCTTGCAGCACTGCATGAAGGGGAGAAGGCAGGAATGCGCCACATCTCTCAAGATATAAAGCATTCCTGATCTCTGCCTGCGATGGCGCACAAACTGCTGCGTGGCATCAACACCGTGGTACAAGGATGACTACATTATAGACAGGATTGTTTTTGTGCAGGAAGGGACACCTGAGGCATTTTACTTTTTTTACATATGTTGCAGAATGCAGCACACAGACAAAGAAGAAAAAACGAGGAGAAGTAAATATATTTCTCCTTGTTACACCTCCCCTGGGAAGAAATAGCATTCTGATGCACTGGCACATCTAACCAGTGCTGGTAAATCTGGGAATGTTTCAGATTCCATGGGTGGATGCGTGGGAACACTCATGCTCCACCCTTGGAACGTCTCCCTGAGTCAAAGTAACACAAGGTAACCACTTGGACTGCCCTCCATTACTCCAGATTGACCAAGCCACGCAAGGTGACGTTGCGTGGCTTGATAAATCTCATTATCGGTTTTGTGTCCCCTTTTGCCATCTAGCGTGGTGCAAAACGACAGAGCACCCTTTGATCAATTAATAAATCAGTGGATTTATATAGTGCGACTAATCACCCAAAAAGGTATCCAGGCGCTTGAGGGCCGCAAGGGCTAAGGTGACTCAGTTGAACAGCCAGGTCTTGAGTGCTCTCTGGAATTTCATTAGAGAGGTGGTCTAGGTCAATAGCTGCAGGGGGACGTCATTCCACGTTTTCACTGCGAGGTAGGAGAAGCAGAGCCCTCTGCTGTTGCTTTGGTAGATGTGGGGGTGTGTGGGGAAGTGAGAAGGAGGTGGAGAGTAGTTGTCTGGTAGATTGCTGTAAGTTTAGGCAGTGGTTGATGTAGGCTGGTCCTTGGTTCTGAACCGCTTTGTAGGCGTGGGCCATCAGTTTGAAATAGCATTGATTCTGTATAGGGAGCCATTGGAGTTTTTTGAGGTAAGTGGATATGTGGGTCCACCTGGGTAGGTCTAGAATGAGTCTGGCATTGGAGTTCTCTATAGTCTCGAGTCTTTGCAGAAGGTGTGTAGAGATCCCAGGGTAGTGGGCGTTGCCATAGTTTAGACAGCTTGTGATTAGGGCCTGAGTGAAAGGATGTCTGCTGTTCAAGGGGAGCCGTTTGAAGACTTTTTGTAACATGCAAAGTGTGATTAAGCAGGCAGAGAAAACTGCGTTGATCTGGAACTCCATGGTCAGTTTGCTGTCCATGATTATGCTCAGGTTTCTGTCATGGTCGGTCGGTTTGGGTGATGGTCCTAGATGCAAGGCCCCCCAGGAGTCATTCCAAGGGGTGGTGTTGTTGCCAAAGACCAGCACTTCTGTTTTGTCTGTATTGAGCTTTAGGAGGTTACCCTTCCTCCATTTGGCGACTGTTGTTATGCACCTGTGGAAGTTGATTTTCATGCTGGTGGAATATTCTGAGAGTTGGATGATGAGCTGGGTGTCATCTGCGTAGGATATGATATTTAGTTCATGGGCTCTAAAATGTTGGCTAAGGGGATCATGTGGATGTTGAAAAGGGTAGGGCAGAGGGATCAGCCTTGAGGAACACTGCAGATGATGCCCTTGGGTTCGGAGGTGAACAGTGGTAGGTGGACCTTCTGTGTTCTTTCGGTAAAGAAAGAGGCGATCTATTTGAGGGTGTTTTCTTGGATACCAATGTGATGCAGTCTTTTAATCAAGGTGTGACCTGATATGGTGTCAAAGGCTGCTGGGAGGTCAAGGAGGATCAGAGCTGCTGGAGCATTTTCTTCCTTCACAGGAATCAATGCCCAATGAGGTCAATGGATCTTTGGACCCTGCATAATGGTGTGGAAACCAGACGACACATTTCAATACGCAGTATGACCAAATTGGCCATACAAGGAAAACTCCAATCGGGACAAAGTTGAGTAGTTTTATTACAAACTTAAGCTCAAAGTCATGTAGACAATCCTCAAGACATAGTTATAAAATATCACCCAGGGTTGACCAAGGCGATGAAATGGGCTCAAGTGAACTAATATTACCAGAACTAAACATTCAACAAATATAATACAGGACAACAGGAAAATGATCTGATGAACGGAAAACACGCATTACTCAGTTTTGATAAGCATTAAGGCAATTAAAACCATTAAGATTCAACTGACTTTAAACAAGGGAAGACCCTACTGATTAGCCAAGCATGGATTAACATGTGCTGGGTAAAACACGTGCACGCAAAAGACAAAAAGGACAAAGAGGGCAAAAATAATTTTGAAAAAGGTAATCTTGAGTAACAGGTTACTGACAGATGGGCAAAGGGTAAAGGAAAAGAAGGCATCAGCATTTCAGATGCTCGGTCAGGAGTCTCCTTCTTTGAGTTAGGGAAGAATCTCTAAGTCTGAGAAAGGCATGTCAAAGAGGCAAGGGCAGAGAGAACTATACCTCTCAAAGTCCAAAGGGCTCGGCAAGCAATATGGGATGGGGCAAATAGCTGGGAAAAGACGGTTCCACTCCTGCCTTTCGGACTTTCTTCTCTTGATTTTTACCAAATTGCAGCTGGGGATCGGTATATTAAAGTTCACAGGCAAGATGATTTGTCAGTTCATCAGTCCATCTAACTTTAGGGGTTATACCCAACAGAAATCGATAATACAACTCCAACTTGAAACATTGGTGCGTTTCTAAGGTTTGTCATGAGAACGGTGTCAGTCTGTACTCTTCCATGCAAGATGGCAACATTTGTATAAATTGTCGGTCCACAGTCCTAAATGTTCCATCCTCAAGGATGACTTCCTATACTAACTAAGTGTAAAACACTAGACATCTATTACCAAGCTAGCATTCTCATGGGAACAAGATCTGGAAGAAAGATACACGTTAGCAAGATGACTTGACATTTTCTGCATAGTCACAAATACAGGGCCTAACAGGCCTAACTTAAGATAATGCGAGTGAATTAAACAGCACATTAAGCCATACAAATAAAAAATTTAGCACTCACGTTCTAATTTCAACATTAATAAACTTCTATACTTTAAATTGAAAATAACTGTTAATACATTTCTATGAAAATGGTGTGGAACTACATTTCTCTATTTTTGCATATAAATTTAAAACACTTTTAATCAGAAATCTAATATTACTTTAATGCAGAATATTAGTTTACACTAGAAAATATAACATAATCACAGATTAATTTTTTTAACATGTAATTTAATCTCTAAACCACAAAGGTTTCTGGTAGATAGTCTATGGTTAATTCACACTAGCATGGCTTCTCAGGGCATCACATTACAATCTAACTGTTAGTGCTTTGAATAACATAATGCATTAACTGTCACATACAGATGATCACTGGGACATGAGAGACCATACAAACATTTCTGGCTACATCAGTCCTCCCTCTGTTGGCGAATCAAGCCGTCACACATATTCCAACTTTCATTTTCAATGAGACAGCTCAAAATTTCAGAGGTCGTCCCAGGTATGATGTTCTGAACTCCTCAAACTGCTGGATGTTACTATAGCATATGCTCCCCCTAGTCTCTATCTCAAACTCCTCCTTTCTCCTTTTATTCTTGTCTCTTTTAGTTTCTTTAACAATTTGAAAAGACCAACTGTAATTGGGCCTGGAAAGCCATCATCAATAGAGGTCTCCAAATAGTTCCAACAATTCCTCTCCCTAGATTTCCAAACCGCTTTCCAACTGCTGAGAAAACATTAGCTATTGCTTCCCAGGCACCTGTCACAGCTAAGTCCTTCTCTCAAGATTGTCATATTTGCAATTCACTTCCTTATTTCCTCACTGTTATCAGGAATATAAGTGCATCTTTGTTAGGCTTGCAGTGCTTTGCAAACTCTGCCCTCCTTAGCGAGAAGAATGTCTAAAGCAAGGCGATTTTGTAAAACCATTGACCTTGCAGTGCCCATTTCTGTGCCCATTAATACAATGGTACCTGCGGTGTCTGTAGATAATTTATCTACTGTTGTTGACCACTTCTTCATCTTGAGATCATTCAAGATCACACCTACTGATGTAATTATGGCACCTAAAACATCTCCTACTAGCACCTCTCTTCACTCTGGTGTTTGTTTTCTCATCCAGATTGGATCATTAAAATGGTCCACATAATACATTTTTGGAAAAACTACTCCCAGGTAAAATGTACAAATCCAGTCTTTTGGCAGCTTGTAGTAGGCATTCTTGTCCATGAAGGTCAAACACAATATAAAGGTCCAAATACTCTTAACCAAAAACACTTGTCTACATACACTAGTCCCTATAAAAAGTGTGTCAGTCTAAGATCTAAGTCTATATACACAAAACGTCCTTATATGTTGCCAATCAAAAACCCAGAATCCTTGATTTCAGCTACTGAATGTTTCATCTTTTCCCCAATTTTGTAAAATGATTCCCTTTCCTATTTTAGTCTTTATAGCTTTTCTCATTTCTTCAACTTGTCTAATGAACTCTTTCTCTATGGGTCAAATTAAGTTTGTGGGCATAAACTGTACCAAATGTCAATGTAGGCTCAAGAAACCTCACACTGTGTCAATGTTTTTCTTCTTTGCGATGTTGCATAAATGTTTCATGATTGGGACAATTGAAAACACAAGGTCATAGTTTGAGTAATACTTCTGATGATACTGCTGCTGTTACAAAAGTGTTAGTAACAGGCTACAGGAAATTCCATAAGTTAGCAGTAAAGTATGGTTGGTGATTCCCTTACTCACTGATAAAGGCACCTGTGTGCACACGTAACAATCTCTAGCATCCATGGGGGCTTATTTACAAGCTTTATCGCAAAGAGCGGTGCAGCAAGTTTCTTGCTGGGCTGCCCCATGCCCAGTGCATTCATGTCCTCTCCCCCTGCACTGGTGCACAAATTGCTGCCATGCATAATCACCAGGCACCCTTGCACCATGGTGCAAGGGACACCTTCCTGCACAAAAACAATCAAGAGAGGTGTTTTCTTCTATGTGTGCTGTAAAATGCAGCACACATATAAAGATTGAAAAAGAGGGAGAAATAAATATATTTCTCCCTGTTACGTCACCTTTTTATCACCTCTGCGGTTGCATAGGAATCTGATGCATTCTCAGACTTTTAAATCTGGGAATGCGTCTGATTCCTTTGGGTTCCATTAATGTCACGTGGGAACACCCACAGCACCACCCGTTGAATTCCCCTTTCACTGAGTTTTATGCGTGAAAGGGACCCATATTTACAAGGCCATGAGAAGCCATGAAAGGTGGCTTTCCTTTGCCTTGTAAATATGGGCTGGCACACTGCGCCACTGGAGCATAAAAAAGTGAGATGTAGCTACTGGAGGCAGATGATCCCTTCAAGAACTAGATATACACATCAATTGTCTAAAACTGCTTGCAGGATCCTTCGCTATTCAAGCGCTGTCCTCAAGAAAGGTGTCTTGTTGCATTCTGCTGAGGATAGACAACATCTCAGCTGTTCAATACATCAACAGGCTGAGGTGTACCAAATCCAAACTGCTGGTGGAAATAGCCAAAGATTTTTGGCATCTTTGCCTGGATCACAGGATTTCAGTAGTAGCCGAATACATTCCAGGACAGTTCAACATGATTGGGACTGGAATTCCAGGTATCTGAGGGATTCCAGCGACTGGCAATTGCAGTCAGGGTTGTTCAAATTGATCCCGGTCACTTTGGGAACTTGCAGCATCAACCTGTTTGCATCTCGGTTGAACCACCAACTGGAGAGGTTCTTCAGTTTGAGACCAGATCTGTGGGCGTCAACAATGGATGCCTTTCTTCAGGATTGGTCAAGCGTTCTGAATAATGCCTTTCCCCCTTTGTCATGATTCTGAGGGTGGCAATGCAGGTGAAGCGCCAGAAAGTGGAAGTGGTTTTCCTCACACTGGTTTGGAAAGCACAACCCTGGTTTCCGATTCTGTTGGCATTGGCATGTGATTGTTCTCTTCTTCTTCTTTGGAGTCAGGACATGCTCCGGGGACCTCTGGGTGAACTTCATTTGATGGTAATATAGGAACAGTTATCCCTGATTGCCTAAAGGCTGTCAAGCAACAGTGCCGTTTGCCAGGAATTTCAGAGATGACTGCAAAAAAAAGAAACGCTATGCGTCAGTTTGGAGATGCTGGGTGGGTTGGTGCTTGGAACGGCACGTGGATCCTGTGGAAGCAGATATTGTGAGTTTTCTGTCGCTGAAGGCATCAGAAAGATTAGTTTACAGGTCAGTACATAATTTTCATTCTGCCATATCGGCTGGGGATGTGCAGGTAGATAACACGTCTGGGGGTATGCATCCACTGATATGCAAACTAATTAAAGGTATCAGTGTTTCTAACCCTCTGCAGCCTATGTTATGAAGGAAGCTGATATTGATACTCAAGTGTTTGGAGCACACTCAGTAAGGGGTGCGATGGCTGCCAAATCTTTAACTCTTGGTACTTCTCTCCAGGATATAATGAAAACAGCTGATTGGTCATGAGCTTCATCTTTTAAATCATTCTATTATAAACCAGTTGTGGATGTGGCATCTGTGGTAATTAATCAGCTTTAAACTAGCATCATCTGAGCCTATGGTCCAGACATAGAATGAATAATTTGTTAGTTTACGCACCAATAATTTTTAATTCTATTAAGGACACGGAGGCGAGGATTATCCCTTCAAGGTTTCTGTGATTTATGGTCATAATGATAGATGATATAACTGTAATTGTTAACATAAGTATCATGCTTAATGGTTTCAGGTTTATTGTTATTATGTTCATACTTAATTTGCCCACCCATGATTGGAATTAATTGACGACTACATGCTTAGTAACATACTATCTGTGTTAGGTGCTGACCAAAAAAACATAATAAGAGGAGATTCCAAGGATTTGTCATATGAACATGATGGCTTCAGCAAGGCCTTCACTGCTCCATGGAAGTTTGTCAGTCTCAACATCAGATATCCATTGTTTACAGTTGTGTTTTAACAAGTTTATGGACTGAGTCTCTGCAAAGAAAGAGGAAATTATGTGGGTGTCTTGGATATTTGAGGGGTTAGCTCATACAGGATTGGTGGTTTGACCAAGAGCATAATGGGATATGTAGTCACTATGTTTTATGCTGTTGTATGTTTGAACTATTTTTATTGGCTGCTGTAAAAAGAGTAGTGAAGTAAGAGAAGCATAAGCCTCGCCTCCTTGTCCTTAATAGAATTGAAAATTATTGGTGCGTAAGCTAGCACATTTTTCATTCCTTGAAGGTTCCTCAGGAGGGACACATTGCAGCAGGAAGGCAGCACAGTGAGTATGCAGCCCACTGCTACTGCTGAACTGTGCTTTTTGCTTGGACAGGCCCTTTGAGGCTGGAGCAGTGGAGCTCAGGCAGCCCTCTAGGGCAGGGCTGCTATTTTGACAGTCGGATGGCCCTTTGTTACTGGGACTGCGCTGGAAAGTCCCTGCGACCATCTTGGAGGCAAAGGATTTTCAACCCCCCCCAGGAAACTGCTCAATGCTTTGCACTGAGCTTTCTGACAATGGAGCTGACAGTAGGATTCTCCTTTTCCAGTAGGTGTTTCTATTGGTCTCCTGAAGCCAAAGTACAGCGCCCTGTTGTCACTAGCTGGTAAAGTTACCCTCTACATCACCGTGCCATGAGTACAGCCCCTGGGCATTACCAATGCTTTTATCATTCCAGTCGAAAGGACGATAGGTGTGCAATGCCTTGAGACTGCTCCTATTATTTAAAAGTCATAACTCTTGTGTGCCTATTTGTGTGGTACTTAGCTTAAGTGTTGCTCCCATCACTTGGTGCACAGAACTTAAATGCAATATTCAAAGAACCCTGCGATGACTCATGCCTTGAATGTGCTCATTGTAACTTAATAGCCTTAACCCCTATGTGCCTATTTCTGAGACACTGTGAATAAGGGTTGACTTAAAGGCAATTCCAGAGAACCCTATGAGGATTTATTTGGCTACAAAACATTGCCTCCCTCTATGGGCCCTTGGAACTACTGGTGTGGCATGCTGAGAGTGTGTTGAAAAACAGTGTGTTTGAGTGTGTACTTTGTCTAGGTCAAATTGGTGCTGCATGTTTTTTTGGGGTGACTACAGAATCTGTTGCTTAACCTAAAAGAACACATTTTTTCCTCACATTTCGGTGACAGAAAGTTCTGGAATCGGAGAGGAGCCACAGATTTCCTTCCACCCAGCATTCCCCCAAGTCTCCCAATAAAAATGGAACCTCACTTGTGTGGGTGACCCAGGTGCCTGCTACAGAAAAAGGCCAAAAACCTGTAGAGATTGAGGGGATAGCTAAGCGAGTTGATAAGCACATATTTTTCTTTTATACATCTTTAGGCTGACTCTGCTTTGGGGACCCACACGACTGAGGTATCATTTTACTTGGGAGGCTGAGGGCAATGCTGGGTGGTACGAAATGTGTGACTAGCGGTGATCCTATAAAGAAAAGTGAGGAAAATATGCTTTTTAAAGCAAATTTTGAGGTTTGCAGAGGAGAATGGGTAAGAAAATGTTGGGGTATCAACGCAAGCCACACCTCCTTGGACTTCTTGGGGTGTCTAGTTTAAAAAAATCTATGGGTTTGGTAGGTTTCCCTAGATGAAGGCTGCACCAGGGACCAAAAACATAGGTGCCCCCCCAAACGCAGGTAGTTTTGTCATAGATAATTTTGATGTTTCCACGTACTTCTGTGATGTTCCAAACACTACAATTGTGAAAAGAAATGCACCTAGGTTATGTTTACAAAAAAAAAAAAAACCCTCACCCTCCAACCAAGTTAGTGGCATTCTTCATCATCGGAGTCCCACCCGAGACACCTAGGGGCATATTTATACTCTGTTTGCGCCGAATTTGTGTCAAAAACTTTGCTGCAAATTTGGCGCAAACCTTACACCATATTTATACTATGACGCCCGACCCCACGAACGTCAAAAATCCTCTGTGTGCGTCATTTTTTGGATGCTGGCAACTGCCTTGCGTTAATGACATGCAAGGTAGGCGTTCCTGTCCCAAAAATTACTTTAAGGTCTGTGCGCCTTATTTATACTCCTGCGTCATTTTGACGCACAGGAGGGGGCGGGCCTTAAAAAACAGCGCCCAGCCTGATGTGCGCTGTTTTTCAACGCCTGGGTGAGGGAAGGCGTTAAGGGACCTGTGGGCTCATTTCCATGGTCTCTAACCATGGAAGCAGTCCACAGGACCCCTTCCCTGCCCCCAGGGACACCCCCTGACACCCCCACCCACCCCTGGAGGACACCCATGGATGGGGGTACCCATCCCAGGTAAGTACAGTAAGTTAAGGTAAGTATTTTTTTTTGGGTGGCATGGGGGGCCTAACTTGGGCCCCCCTACATGCCACTGTGCCCAATGGCCATGCCCAGGGGACAGAAGTTCCCTGGGCATGGCAATTGGGCAGGGGGGCATGACTCCTGTCTTTGCTAAGACAGGAGTTATTTCAATGGTGGTTGTGCATCAAAAATTGCGCTGGTCCTGTTAGAGCCATGATTTTTGACTCTAACCTGACTTGCACCATTTTTTGACACACAATCCCCATTTTTCCCTACGCCGGGTAACGTCAATCTTTAAATAGGGCGCTTGCCTGGCATGTTGGAATGGCGTTAGCCGGCTGTAAATTTTTTGACGCAAACCAGCGCCGGCGGTGGTTTTTGTCAAAAAGTATAAATATGGACCCTAGTGTGTCATAGGTGTGCTGCCTGATTACAGCGGAGCAGGTTTTGACATTTTTATCACACATACTGGTTGGATTTGGCACGAGGGTGAGTGATGGTTCAGTAGATCAAATTTTATTTACAAGAGATTTCACAAAAGTGAAGTGCACTGTAAATAACTAAAAGGCCAAAAAACTGAACCAATGACTCATAGCTCGTGAGCTGTAAAGCCGCGTCAAGGCACCAACCACTTTATAGTCCATTCACACACATTTCATACATGACATGCACAAGACCATACATGCCGCCAGCCGTGGGCCCAGCACAACACTCGCATCAACAGACAGCGCCATTCAAGGACCTATCACTTTCATATGCCCACATGCCTGATACAGCAATCCGACCAGCTGATGGGAGTGTGTGGACTGGCGTTTGACTGGTACCACCAGCCAAGTGCCACTCCACGCACACTGCCAGCCAAGCGCCACCCCACACACACCGCCAGCCAAGCGCCACCCCACGTACACTGCCAGCCAAGCCCCACCCCCTGCCAGCCAAACGCCACCCCAAACATTCCGCCAACCAAGTGCCACCCCACACACACCGCCAGCCAAGTGCCACCCCACACATAGCGCCAGCCAAGCGCCTCCCCACACACCACCAGCCATGTGCCACACCATCACTTTTTTTTTGTTTTTAACAACAAAGAAACCACTAATTATAAATAAGTACAAAACTGCAAACACAAAAGCTCTAACTGAATACATGACAGTAATGCCAACCGTGAAACTGAACATATGAAAATATAAAACAGCAGTTTATGCTCACGGTATTTCCCAATAATTCTACTGTGTGTGGTAGCTCCTGAAACAGCCACCCACACACAGCCCAGGCTTTGAAGGACAACCAGGGCAGTACATCCTAGTCTCCTTCCTGATACCTCTCTGAGCACAGATTCTACATCGCTTAATAGGAAAGTCTTTTTTGGCCGGGGGAGGAATGGGCTCAGCAAAGTGACGATCTTTCATTCTAGCCACATCCTCCACCACTACTTCTCTAGGAACTCTTGCCTATTCCAGCACAACAAGGCTCGCTATGATAGACTCCTGAAATTTCACAATTGTCATCCTTGACTCTGGAGAACTATCCTTGAACACAACAAAAGCATTAAAAGTTGCCAAGTGTAACAGGTGAACCGCTAATTTCTTATACCAAACATGTGCCCTACGAGCAGCAGCGTGAGGTTCCAACCTCTGATCCACTCTATCAACACCACTCAGGTGCTTTTTGTAGTCTAAAATGCACACAGGTTTGTGCACTTCAGCAACTTGACCCCAAACAGCCACAGGTGAAGTACTCTCATCATTGATGGTAGTTAGCATGTGTCGGAGGCTGGCCTGGCTTGTAGTGGGTACAAATGGTACTTACACCTTATGCCAGGTCCAGTTATCCCTTATTAGTAGAGTGTAGTAGTGTTCTAGCAGCTTTGGCTGATAGAGGTAGCTATAACAGAGAAGCCAAGGCTGAACTAGGAGACACGCAAAGCTCATGCAATACCACTTATATCATATAGGTACTATATCATAAGAAAGACAATACTCATAGTTACTAAAAAATAAAGGTACATTATTTTAGTGACAATGTGCCAAAAATATCTCAGAGGATATACTCCCTTAGGAGGTAAGTAACATACACAAAATATACGCAACTAACCAAATCAGGTAAGAAAAACAGTCAGAAAATAGTGCAAACACTGTAGAATACAATAGGATGCAATAGGTCTAGGGGCAACTGAACTATATACTTAGAAAGTGGAATGCAAACCATGAATGGACCCCTAGGCTAGTGTAGTGTGTAGAGGGTCACTGGGAGTGTAAGAAAACACTAAGGCCCGTATTTATACTTTTTTTTGTGCCGCATTTGCGTCGTTTTTTGACGCAAAAACGGCGCAAACTTGCAAAATGCCATTGTATTTTGTAGGTTTGCGCCGTTTTGCGTCAAAAAGCGGCGCAAATGCAGCGCTAAAAAAAGTATAAATACGGGCCTAAGGGTGTAAAGTACTACTATTTTCCCAGAAACACACTAAAGTCGTGATAAAGGATTTTGCAAGGGCCACAACAGAGTGCATAGCACTGAAGACGGATTCCTGAACCTGAAGACCTGCAAAGGAAGGGCACCAAGTACAAGAATCACTAAAGTGTCCAGGGTGCAGGAGCCCACTAAACCCCAGATGAAGGTGCAAAATGGCTGCCTCCGGTTGGAAGAAGCTGCAGGTTTTGCAACAATGAAAGGAAGTAGGAAGTTCTTCTTCGTGCAGAAGATGTCCGATGACGTGCTGGAGGATGCAGAGTTGTTTCCTTGGCAAAATACCACAAACCAGCCTTGCTAGCTGCAAGAGTCACAGTTTGAGAGAAAGGGTGCTGGCTGTGCCCAGGAAGGACCAGGGTGTCTCCACTTGGGAGAGGAGACAGAGGGGGCCCTCAGCAATGCAGAGAGACCATGCACAGGAGGGAAGCACCCACAGAAGTCCTTGAACAAGGGTTCAAGATGTCTGAACATGGCGGTCATCTCAACACTGCAAAGAGAGGTCCCACGACACCGGAGATCAACTCAGGGATCTGAGCATCACAAGACAGAGTGCTGGGGACCTAGGCTCAGCTGTGCATGCAGGATTTCTTGGAAATGTGCACAGAAGCCCTTGTAGCTGCAGATCACATGGTGCACAGGATTACTGTCTGGGGAGGAGAGGCAAGGACTTACCTCCTCCAAATTCGGACAGTTGGACCACTGGACAGTCTGGGTCACTTGGGTCCACCACCTGTGTTCCAGGGGCCACGCTTATCAGAATGAGAGGGGATCCAGAGTAATGGTGAAGCTGAAGTTTGGTGCCTGCTGGAGCAGGGGGAAGATTCTATTGCCCCACAGGAGATTTCTTCATGGCTTCCAATGCAGGGTGAAGACAGGCAGCCCCCAGAGCATGCACCACCAGGAAACAGTCGAGAAAGCCGGCAGGATTAGGCGCTACAATGTCGCTGGTAGTTTTCTGGCTACTTTGTTGCAGTTTTGCAGGTGTCCTGGAGCAGTCAGCGGTCGATCCTTGGCAGAAGTCGAAGAGAGAGGTGTAGAGGAACCCTGATGAATTCTTGCCAGTCATAATCTGTGAAAAAGCCCACTGGAGAGACCCTAAATAGCCCTCAGAGGAGGACTGGCTACCTAGTCAGGTATGCACCTATCAGGAGGGGTCTCTGACATCACCTGCTGGCACCGGCCACTCAGAGGCCTCCTGAGTGCCCTCACAGCTCTGGAAAAAAGATGACAGAGGTCTGGGGCACACTGGAGGAGTTCTGGGCACCACCCCTCAGGGTGGTGGGGGACAGGGGAGTGGTCACTCCCCTTTCCTTTGTCCAGTTTCCCACCAGAGCAGGGACTGGGGGTTCCCTAAACCGGTGTAGACTGGCTTATGCAAGGAGGTTCACCATGTGTGCCCTTCAAAGCATTTCCAGAGGCTGGGAGAGGCTACCCCTCCCCAGCCTTTAACACCTATTTCCAAAGAGAGATGGTGTAACACCCTGTTCTCAGAGGAAATGCTTTGTTCTGCCTTCCTGGGACTGGGCTTCCCAGGCCCCAGGAGGGCAGAACCCTGTCTGTGGGTTGGCAGCAGCTATAACTGTAGTGAAAAGCCAAGAGTGCTGGTTTGGCAGTACTGGGGGTCCATAGTGATTAGCAGAACCTCAGTGACACAGTTAGGCACTACACAGGCATACACATTTAGGCCACAAACTATGAGCACTGGGGTCCTGGCTAGCAGGATCCCAGTGAGACAGGCAAAAACAAACTGACATACATGTAAAATTGGGGGTAACATGCCAAGAAAGATGGTACTTTCCTACTCAACCTCCACCTCCCCCCCCCAAAAAAAGAGGGACAATAAGGCTAACCTTGCCCAGATGAGCCTTCATTGTCTAAGTGGAAATATCTGGAGAGTCCAACCTCATTGGAGTGGGTACTCCCAGGTCTATGTTTCACTGTATAGTCCATTCCCTGTAGGGAGATGGACCACCTCAACAAACTAGGGTTTTCACCCTTCATTAGTTTAAGCCATAATAGAGGTTTGTGGTCTGTTTGAACAATAAAGTGAGTACCAAAGAGGTATGGTCTCATGTTTTTCAAGGCCCAGACCACAGCAAAGGCTTCCCTCTCTATGGCAGGCCAACGCTTTTCTCTAGGGATCAACCTCCTGCTGATAAAAGCAACAGGTTGATCCTGGCCCTCTGTGTTTAGCTGTGATATAACTGCCCCTAACCCTAATTCAGAAGCATCAGTTTGAATTATGATTATTTTGGAGTAACAAGTGCTTTTTAGGACGGGTGTAGAGCACATGGCCTGTTGGAACTCATCAAAAACCTTTTGACAGCTAGCTGTCCATAATACCTTTTTAGGCATTTAGATGTGAGGTCATTAAGAGGGGCATCTATAGTGTACTCACACAGCTGTCCTCTCAAAGGTGGTCCTAGTATCATCAAAGTCTTCAGCTGTGTTTGAGCTGGCAGGTCGTACTATTGGGGTGGTGGGTGGTTCCTCTGGGATGGCTGCTACATCTGTGCTCCTCCTTGCGACTGAAGGTGGAGTCTGGAAGGTTACAGGACATCTTGGAGGGTTTCCTGGCTAATGGATGTCAGCTTGTCATCCATGTCATCAGGGTAGTCCAGGACAGGCAGATCTACATCTAGTAGGAATCAGCCTTTCAAAAGATTTTAAATATTCCCTTGGCTATGACCCTTGCAATCTAGGGAAGATCATATTCCTGCAGTAATTCAACTCCACGCATTCACTAATGTGTCTGATACGAGGCTAAGTCCTACTAGATGCATTTTGTGTTCTTTGGTGCTTATAATGCATTAGCCCTGAGGAAGGTGGTCTGAAAGATCATAAATTAGGAAACTGAAACCACTGAAACGCGCGTCGGCGATGGGGATGGAGTACCAAATTTTGATTGCTCAATAAGAAGATAAATTGAGGCAATGGAGTATCAAATTTAAAATAAGAAGACTAATTGAGCTGATATAGCCAAGAAATGCAAGTCTTTCAAAGATCCTAGAAAAATATCAAATTAAAGAAGGATATGAAATATAGGAAGATCTTGACACATATCTGGATTTCCATGGGGAGTGGCAGAATATACATGCTTAAGACTTTAATGGACAATATATATCACTGCCACGAAAAAAAAAAAGACATCAATTTTCCTCCACTAAGACTTATATCAGCCATTTATGTATTGATATGTTAATATATTGAAACAATATTTGAGTTTTGATGGCGATATAGTTTGTTACATATGTTTTTGATTGTTTTAAATTTTTTGGTTTATGTCGATTTCTGAGATGATTTTTTCTATGTTGTGTTGAATGTGGTTTGTCTGAGTCTATGTTTGTTTTGTCGTCGGAAAGTATGATCTATGATTGTATGTTAATTGTCATTTTAGTTTAATTTGAGGTTTCTGATTTTACATTATTTGAAATTCAATAAAATGTGATTCTTGTGTCTAAACTATATTAGAATGGTTGTTGTGCTTCTTTGCGTATAAGACAGGAGAGTTGCTTTTGCCTTTCCAGCCGCCTTGACATGGCGGTGTACCCCCACGCAAAAGTTGTTGGTGTTGTGTTGTGCTGTGCCCCTGCACAGCCCATGCACCAGTGCCGTGCCCATTTGACCTTTCCACTGCCTGATTTCATTGGCTGACATGCATTGTGTAGGAGGTATGACTTGACATTTAGGCATTTTGGTCCCCCATGCAACTTACTCTGCATATGTGTTTTTTCCTGATTGTCTGCGCTGTCCAGTCGTGCAATTCATGTGACGATCTCCTCCGGGCTGACAGCTGCAACCATCTCCTCCATCTCATCCAGGGCATCCTGTGGTGCTGGACGCCCACCTCCAGCCTGCAGTGCTGCCTTTCTGTTCCTTGCCATTTTCTCATTTCTTCTGCGCTTGTAGTCAGGCCAGCATTTCTTGCACTCAGTGACAGTTCTCCTGACCTCTGCCACACTGTTTATCTGGTCAACAATTTGTTGCCAAATTGCCTCTCTCCTCCCAATTGGCAATTTAAAGGTGATGAAAAGTTGATGCTGGTGCTCCGTCACCTCTCTGACCAGTATTTCATGCTCCTCTGCACTGAAACAACACTTCCTTTTCTTCTTGTCTCTCCCCTGGGTCTTGCCTGTGTTCTCCTGCCTGGTTCCTGGTAGATTCATATCTCCCTGGGGTCTCTCCTGGCTTCTGGGATCCATTTTGGGGCTCCTTAGCACTATTTTCTGTGTTTGCGTCACTTTTTGATGCTATTGCGGTGAAAAATGGCACATATCCGGTTTGTAATGTTTTCCGTGTCGCAAACTGGATTAGAGTAATTTTTCCTACATTAACGTCATATTGCTTTTTGACGTGGTGCAATGGTTAGCATAAAAAAAAAATTATTCTAACCAGTTCTTAGTGCCACCGTTTTTCAAAGTATAAATTTGACACACGGGTGGTGCTAAGAAATGGCATTAGCCGTGTTAAATATGGGCCTCAGTTCGTCCCAGGCAAGAGGCAGAGGCAGCTGCACCCAGAGGAGCTGGAGAGGGAAGCAGATGCTGAGAATCCGCGTTTCTGGAGCCTGTAAAACCTGTAAGAAAAAGAGACAAAATAAAAACAAACAAAATTCGTCCAAAGTGGGACACGCAGGGCCGTATTTATACTCTGGTTGCGCCGAATTTGCGTCGTTTTTTTCGACGCAAATTCGACGCTAAACTAACGCCAACTAACGCCATATTTATACTATGGCGTTAGACGCTTCGGGCGCCAAAGTGCCCGGAGTGTGCGTAATTTTTTTGCGTGAACCCCTTCCTTGCGTTAATGATATGCAAGGGAGGCGTTCCCGTCTTAAAAAATGACTCCCAGGCCTTTACGTGGTATTTATACTCCCGGGCAAAAATGACGCCCGGGAGTGGGCGTGGCCTAAAACGGCGCATTTGCGCCGCTTTTTAACGCCTGGGTCAGGCATGGCGTTAAGGGACAAGTGGGCTCAAAATGAGCCCAGAGTGCCCTCCCCTGCCCCCAGGGACCCCCCCTGCCACCCTTGCCCACCCCAGGAGGACACCCAAGGACGGAGGGACCCATCCCATGGACATTAAGGTAAGTTCAGGTAAGTATTTTTTTTTTTTTTTTGTGGCATAGGGGGTCCTGATTTGTGCCCCCCTACATGCCACTATGCCCAATGGCCATGCCCAGGGGACAGAAGTCCCCTGGGCATGGCCATTGGGCAAGGGGGCATGACTCCTATCTTTACAATGATAGGAGTCATGTTGATGGGGGATGGGCGTCGTTAAAAAATGGCGCAAGTCGGGTTACGACGATTTTTTCGACGCAACCTGACTTGCCCCATTTTAAGACGCCCATACGCCATTTTCCCCCTACGCCGGCGCTGTCTGGTGTACGTGGTTTTTTTCCACGCACACCAGGCAGCGCAGGTCTGCTAGCGCCGGCTAACGCCATTCAATAAATACGGCGCCCGCATGGCGCTTCAGAATGGCGTTAGCCGGCGCTATTTTTTTTGACGCAAAACTGCGTTAGCGCAGTTTTGCGTCAAAAAGTATAAATACGGCCCGCAGTGCTGTATCCTTTGTGGGTTGGTGAGTGGGAGAAGCAGACCCACTAGCTGCCCTGTGGCCCCTCATAGGTGTGGAGAACACACTTACAATACGTTTGCACAACCCCTGCCCCCCCACTGGTGCCGCGTCCTTGCTGTGGGCTTACCTTCACCCCACCCAGGCACTCATCCTGGCGTGACCTGCCATATGTGTGGCTCCCCTAATTTGCGGTAGCCTGGTGCAAGAGCTCTTGCATAGACGAGACCTACTGGCTTTGCTAATGCTTGTTTTTTCTTTACCACTGACATTTGAAGGAGTGCTGGGGGCTACAAGTTCCAATTAACCTGTGAAAAAAACTTACTGAAAGAACTCCAACTACAAATTAAAACTCAAACATAGTAATTAAAATGTAGAGCCTGATTTAAGAGGCCCTAAAATCACCTAAGTGTTCCCGTAGTTTACACTACTCCTATAGCAATTTTTTTTTATACTACGGTGGCGCTATAAATGACTTTGTAAACTCTTAGGCCATATTATACCTGTGACTGCATAAATCGTGCAAAGAAAAAAGAAATTTTATTACAAGAACGGAGGCTCCTATTATGCTTCCTTTTCTTGCTTTATTTTAAATAGCAGCCAAGACAGAAAAGCAAAACTACATATCCCAAGAGGCACAGCAAATACAATAAACGATGAGGTCATAGATAATAACCAATGAAAACCATTCAACCACAATAATTATCTTAACTGCGAGCAACAAGCCCTCTTTTCTTGCTGCTCGCAGTCAAGATAAGTTCATTCCTCATATCGTTCTCTTATCTTGGTGTATTTCTTGTATTACGATTTAACTGTTCTTTATATTAATGTTCTGATAGATTATTGCTTTACTGTTTAACTTTAATTTATTTATTTATTGTTTTTTCTCGCCGTTTTTTCCCCTCAGCGCTTGCTTCGCGCTTCACTGGCTGAGCCGAGCGTTCTTTCGAACGTTCTGCTCTCCCGCCGCTTTCCTCTGAGGAGCGCGTCTCACTTCGACGCGTTTCCTCAGAGGAGTCTGACTGAAACTGACGCGTCGCTACGGAAACCTCCCCCTGGGATCGGGAGGCTCCGTTTCCACTTCCAGCTGCCAGCTGACAGTCTCGGCTTCATCGCGAAGGGCGCGACACGCCCCCTTTCAGTATCTTTGCTTTTTTCTTGAATCCCTTGCTCGCCCACAATAATTTTTAACCCTTAATTAACTGTTAAAAAATTTAAACAGTTTTATTTCAATTTGGGAGTTTTTCTGCCTGGCATCCTTATTAATTAATTATTTGTTTTATTAATTAATTATTTGTTTATTATGTCAAAACAAGTAGCTGATCATTCCAATGATACTGATATGGATAATTTACGGGCTGATTTAAATTCTTTTATTCAAGAAACAGTACAACAGGCTGTATCTTCATCTATGTTACAGATGTCAAAAAAATTAGAATTGTCTTTTAAGAAAATGTCCTCTAAGGGTTCCAATGTTTCGGAACCGGTTAAAGGTAAAAAGCGCATATTTTCCAAAGTTCACGTGGAATCGAGCGCTGATGAATCTCCCCAGATGGCTGGTCCTTCCCCCCGTAAGGAAACAAAAACGGTGGAAAAGGGTCCCTCTCCTTTGAATATTGTTCAGTTGAGGGATACTGATGATGATATGGATTATGATGATGGGGACGATGATGATTTACAGGGTTCTGACGACCTCTGGAAAGGGCCTTTAGAGAAGAGGCTGAAAGTTTCTCTTTGTGATACAAATCCTTCACAGGTTAATGATTTTACAGTACTTGATGCTTTGGGGGAACCAATGTTTGATCCGACTCTAATACACCACCCAAACTCTACGGAATGGTTCCCGTCTGATCACGTGGCAGAATATGTTTCGTGTCATTTAAGACACTCGTTAGATAAAGCCACGAGAAATAAACTTCGATCTGAATGTCCTCGTCCCTCCCTTCCTTGTAAAATTACTTCCATCCCTGTAATTGATCCTAACATGGTGCTATTCTTCTCCAAGTTCGGTAAGGATCCTAAGAAAGGGGTCGACCGTGCGTGGTCCATTTGCCAAGACCGATTATTGGACTTGGTTGGTCCCTTAACTAGGATTCTCGATTTAGCTGAGGATGCCAGGTTGGAAGGCTCACAGATTGATCCTGAAGCTCTGTCCAATTGGGCCCAGCGGGCAATCTGTTTGTTGGGAAATGCAAACACTGCTATTTCTCAGGAGAGACGTAAGAGTCTTTTACTCAAGATAGAGCCTAAGTTGGGCAGTTTCGCAGCCAGGGAAGAAGGACAGCAGGCGGACGGCCTTCTTTTTGGAGACTCATTCATTAAAGAGCTAGGTAGATATGTTTCTACCTTTGCGACATTGGACAAGGCTCAATTTTCAATGAAAAAGATCTTCAACTCCAGAGTTTTTGCCAGGGCCGGTAAAGGAAGGAGCCGCTTTACCGGCCGTTTCGCCACCCGCGGTGGCAGTTTCCGAGGCTCTTCCATCTACTCCACGGATTTTAGACCTCAGTTCTACCCCCAAAGAGGGAGGGGCTTCAGGAGCAGAAGCTTCCGTCAAAGGGGAGGACAGGTCTCAGGTAAGAGTTTTATGTTTTGGCCCTCTTCCTGTAGGTGGTCGATTAGCCCATTTTCTGTCAAATTGGTATCGAATTACCGCAGATCCTTGGGTTCTTCAAACCATTCAGGGGTATTGCATAGATCTCTATCAGGTTCCCAGCCAAACTTCTCCACCTCTTCCTCTAAGGTTCTCTCAAGAACAATCTCGTTTGATGAATCTAGAGATTTTATCCTTAATTTCAAAAAATGTAATAGAAGAGACTTGCTTCCATCCCTCAGGTTTTCTCAGCACCATATTTTTGGTACAAAAGAAAAACAAGAAATTTCGCCCAGTGATAAACTTAAAACTATTCAACAACTACGTTGTTTACAATCATTTCAAAATGGAAACGATCCTGCATCTCAGAGACATTCTGTTGGAGGGCGATTGGTTTGTTCGACTGGATCTTCAGGACGCTTATTTTGCGATTCCTATCCATCCCTTTTACAGAAAGTTCCTACAGTTTCAGTGGGAAGACTCGATTTTCCAGTTCAAAGCACTCCCTTTCGGTCTAGCTTCGGCTCCTTGGTGCTTCACAAAAGTGATGAAACCAGTGGTAGCTTCTTTAAGAGCTCAGGGAATAAGATTGATCGTCTATCTAGACGACTTTCTCATAATGGCTCAGGACAAGGATACCCTGTTGCAACACTTGCACATTTCCCTTCATCTACTACAGTCCCTTGGCTTTCTAGTAAATATGGAAAAATCTTCTCTAGTTCCCACAACTCAAGTGGAGTTTCTGGGTTTCCTCATAGATTCCAAAACCTCATCTCTGTCCCTTCCCCATCAGAAGGTATGTCGTATAAAGCACGAGTTACGGCAGGTCCTCAGTCTCTCTCACCTATCTCTGCGATCCTTAGCAAAGATTGTGGGCCTATTGGCTTCATCCATTCAAGCCATATTCCCAGGACCATTACATTACAGGGCTCTCCAAAGACTAAAGATTCGTCATCTCCGCATGGGCCTTCAGTACTCGGACGTTGTTCGGTTAGATCAGGATTCTCGCGCGGAGATACAATGGTGGCTCGATCATTTGGAAGCCTGGAACGGAAGAGCTATTTTCTCTTCGGCCCCAGATCTAGTATTAGAATCCGATGCAAGTCGGACAGGTTGGGGCGCGAGATGTGGCAACATCTCGACTGGGGGCGTATGGTCAGAGAGGGAGTCTGCCTTGCACATCAATTGTTTAGAGATGCTTGCAGGCTCCTTTGCTCTGAAGACCTTTGCGAAGGACAAGGTAAGCTGTTCTATTCTCCTAAAGATGGACAACATTTCCGCCGTAAAATATATCAATCATCTAGGGGGAACAAAATCCAAACCCCTTGCCGATCTAGCCAAAAGCTTTTGGGAGTTTTGCCTTCTCCGAAAATTGTCGGTCACGGCACAATACCTTCCAGGGAAAATGAATACCATAGCAGACTGGTGCTCACGCTACCTAAAAGATTCCAGCGATTGGCGTCTTCATCCTTTAGTATTCAACAAACTTTCTTCAAAATTCGGCCTCATGTCGATAGATTTGTTCGCTTCACGATTGAATTCTCACCTCCCAAGATTTTACAGTTGGAGACCGGATCCCCAGGCTCTCGATACGGACGCTTTTCTCCAAGACTGGTCTCCTCAGTTCAATTATGCCTTTCCTCCCTTTATGATGATTGCCAGAGTTATAGCCCAGGTTCGTCGTCAACGAGCCTCCCTGGTTTTTGTAACCCCCTTTTGGCAAACCCAACCCTGGTTCCCCTCGGTTCTAGAATTGTCAATAGACTTCCCTGTCCTGATTCCTTCCTTCCCGGAGCTCCTCCTCGATCCAGAAGGTCTTCCTCACGATATGATTCTCGACCAATCCTTAACTCTGGTAGCATGGAAGATTTCGGGTCAGCCTGGAGAACCCCAGGAATTTCGGAAGAAGCTGCTCAATATATCCGCCACTCTTGGGCCCCAGGAACATCCAAGGCCTACAAGTATGCCTGGTTGGTCTGGTGTGGCTGGTGTTTGGACAGGAACTCAGATCCCTTTTCAGCCGATGTGACTCTAATTGTTAATTTTTTAGCGTCTCTTGCCTCCCAAGGAAAGGCATATAGAACAGTGAATACTTATAGATCCGCCATTTCTGCTGAACATATTCGAATCGATGGTAAGCCGGTTGGGGAACATCCTCTGGTGTGCCGTCTTTTGAAGGGAGTAAGATTTTCTAATCCCCCTACTCCTAGATACACACATTTATGGGATGTGAATTTGGTTTTAAATTTGTTCAATTCTTGGCTCGATAATGATTTACTCTCTTTAAAGTGTCTTTCTGCGAAATTAACTATGTTGTTATGTTTAGTTTCATTGAAGCGTGTTTCTGATGTAAGAGCTTTGGACATATCTTCCGTCCAGTTTTCTCCTTCTAACGTATCTTTTAGAGTTCATAGGAGAACTAAAACTAATATTTCTATAATTCATTATCCATATTTTCCTTTGCATCCTAAGCTATGTGTGGGTAAATGTTTAAAAGTTTATATTGCCAGAACTGCAGATTTAAGAACGTCCTCCTCTCACCAGTTATTGATTTCATTTTCTAAACCTCATAAACCCGTTTCTTCTCCAACCCTAGCTCGTTGGGTTAAATGGGTTATGACCCTTGCGGGTATTGACACTAAGGGCCATATTTATACTTTTTGACGCAAAACTGCGCTAACGCAGTTTAGCGTCAAAAAATTTTGCGCCGTCTAACGCCATTCTGAAGCGCCATGCGGGCGCCGTATTTATGGAATGGCGTTAGCCGGCGCAAGCAGACCGGCGCTGCCTGGTGTGCGTGGAAAAAAACCACGTAGACCAGGCAGCGCCGGCGTTGGGCAAAAATGACGTTAGGGCGTCTTAAAATGGGGCAAGTCAGGTTGAGGCAAAAAAATCGTCTTAACCCGACTTGCGCCATTTGTTAACGACGCCCATCCCCCATCAACATGACTCCTATCATTGTAAAGATAGGAGTCATGCCCCCTTGCCCAATGGCCATGCCCAGGGGACTTCTGTCCCCTGGGCATGGTCATTGGGCATAGTGGCATGTAGGGGGGCACAAATCAGGCCCCCCTATGCCAAAAAAAATTATAAAAAAAAAAATAAAAAATACTTACCTGAACTTACCTGAATGTCCCTGGTGTGGGTCCCTCCGTCCTTGGGTGTCCTCCTGGGGTGGCAAGGGTGGCAGGGGGGGTCCCTGGGGGCAGGGGAGGGCACTCTGGGCTCATTTTGAGCCCACTTGTCCCTTAACGCCATGCCTGACCCAGGCGTTAAAAAGCGGCGCAAATGCGCCGTTTTTGGCCACGCCCACTCCCGGGCGTCATTTTTGCCCGGGAGTATAAATACCACGTAAAGGCCTGGGAGTCATTTTTTAAGACGGGAACGCCTCCCTTGCATATCATTAACGCAAGGAAGGGGTTCACGCTAAAAAATGACGCCCACTCCGGGCACTTTGGCGCCCGAAGCGTCTAACGCCATAGTATAAATATGGCGTTAGTTTGCGTTAGTTTAGCGTCGAATTTGCGTCGAAAAAAACGACGCAAATTCGGCGCAACCAGAGTATAAATACGGCCCTAACTCTTTTGGAGCTCATTCTACTAGAGGCGCCATGGCTTCTAAGGCTTTTTGGGCTGGAGCTCGCTTGGAGGACATTCTTAGATCGGCGGATTGGTCTAATGTTACTACCTTTAGAACCTTTTATTGTAAACCTATTTCTTCAATGGCTGATTCTGTTGTTAATATGCTTTAAACAAGCATAATAGGAGCCTCCGTTCTTGTAATAAAATTCAGATTTTCCTAGCTTTAGTAAAGGAAAGTCTAGATTTTATTAAAGAAGCGGAGGCGAGTATTATCCCACCTCTTTTATTAACCCACCCTTTTCTTTTTCAGTGCCGGTTTCTCCTGCACCAACCGCTTCGACTTGAAACGTTCTTCTGCCTGCTCCTACGATCAGCGGATAGTGCCTTCCGGATGTGGTGATATCCACCTGAAGTCGGCTTCTCCTTCTTCCTTGGACTTTGCCAAAGACTTTTTCACGTTACTTATGGCTTTCTCTATTATTTTGGTTATTATTCCATTGTTCCGTCCACTTTGACCGGCTTGTTGCTCGCAGTTAAGATAATTATTGTGGTTGAATGGTTTTCATTGGTTATTATCTATGACCTCATCGTTTATTGTATTTGCTGTGCCTCTTGGGATATGTAGTTTTGCTTTTCTGTCTTGGCTGCTATTTAAAGTAAAGCAAGAAAAGGAAGCATAATACTCGCCTTCGCTTCTTTAATAAAATCTAGACTTTCCTTTACTAAAGCTAGGAAAATCTGAATTGCCCATTAAAGAAGCTGTAAAAAATGAAGCAATGTATGAGAAGAGAACTCTTCGATGCTGTTAATAAAATTAGCGTGTATTAAATAGAACAGTGTTATCAAGTAAGTCCATTTCTTTCTTTATAACAACATGATTTGATTCTTCCTAACAGAAAAATTTTCAAAAATTCCGAATCTTTTCATCAGTCACCACTAAGTGTAACTGAATTCAAAACACGGTGGAGTCGAAAAAGGAGGAGTCAAAAACTACAGAACATTCCTTTAAACCAGGTAGTGATACGATTAACCTCTTGTTAATTTTAGGGCGAGGAACTCCGCAGCGTTCGTGTTGGCGAATGTAGAAGAATGTTTCACAAATATAGCTGGGATAACGAAAACATTAAAGACTAATGATAAGAGTAATTTATTTTGTTAGAAGAAATGGACGTTATGTTTGCAATGCATTATGGGCAATAGGATGTCCGATCACAGTTTGTCCCACCACACACGAAGTGCTGCCCTGGCAGCGTCGCTGAAGGTTAAACAAGGGTTTGCGCTGCAATGGGTCTCGCATCTGCTCAGTTGAAGCTATTAGCGTTCTCAACTCCTAAACCGACTTTTCTTGCCCCATAAATTGAAAATGGAAAGTTAAACACTTTCACATAAAGGAGCCAATTCACAGCGCCACGGCCGCCATGAGCATCAGCGTGAAGAGATACACAAAAGGAAAAGAAGTTCGCTGGCAGTTAAACCTAAAAGTGTAATTAGCCATGTAACGGGCGACGGCCACGGAATAACAAAACCTCTCCAAGGTGGGACACAGGTAAACCATTTAACAATGTAATCAAAGGATTTTTGAATGGCAAGCGCATGAAGGAGTGGTAGTGATGGGCGTTGTTAAAAGCCCAGATACACACCAACACCTCGGAAAAGCAGCGCATGCGCGCTGCAATGCTCGACCTAACGGCAAAGCAGGCACTTTCTCCTCACAGTGTTTATCTAGCAGAGCCCGTAGTTGACACTGCAGTGCGGAGTCTGGCTGGAGTGGGACACCTAGTGACGACTGTGGTACTGCACCTGGCATAGTGTGACTAAGTAAACCATGCATGCCAACATTTAGAAGAGTAAAGTGGGAGATTTCTAAAAAATTATCAGGAGGTCCGCATTGACTTCTACTGAAACAGAGGCAATTTCATGCAGGAAACAGCTGAAATAAGCAATTTTTGGCTTCAAACATAAGGAGTCTCACTCCTGAATAGATCTATTGCCATGTATGACTAAACCTCTGGGACCTTGCAGTGCTTCCTTACACGTTCTAGGAACAGGGCCATATTATAGTTTTATAGCCCGCTGTAGCGAGGTATATTGGACATTAAAGGCCCAGTCCAGTGTTAAAGCTGAGGGCCTTTAACTAGTGAGAGGGACTTTAAATGACAGTATAGCCAAAGTTTGGAGGCCATAAGGCTGTTAGAACATTTTGCTACTAGAGTGCAGAAAGTTCTAATAAATAAAAGCCTCACGCGGGCCCCCTGTGGCCTTTGTTCACAGCAGTTCCGAACAAAAGCATTGGAATGTTGGCGTCCGAGCTTCTACCGGCCATTAGAAACCCGCAGCACGCCATTGCTTTCAATGGAGCTCCCAACATTCCAATGTTCTAATTATCATTAGTTCACGCAATGCAGCAGAGCAAAACATCTTGCAGCACTGCATGAAGGGGAGAAGGCAGGAATGCGCCACATCTCTCAAGATATAAAGCATTCCTGATCTCTGCCTGCGATGGCGCACAAACTGCTGCGTGGCATCAACACCGTGGTACAAGGATGACTACATTATAGACAGGATTGTTTTTGTGCAGGAAGGGACACCTGAGGCATTTTACTTTTTTTACATATGTTGCAGAATGCAGCACACAGACAAAGAAGAAAAAACGAGGAGAAGTAAATATATTTCTCCTTGTTACACCTCCCCTGGGAAGAAATAGCATTCTGATGAACTGGCACATCTAACCAGTGCTGGTAAATCTGGGAATGTTTCAGATTCCATGGGTGGATGTGTGGGAATACTCATGCTCCACCCTTGGAACGTGACGTTGCGTGGCTTGATAAATCTCATTATCGGTTTTGTGTCCCCTTTTGCCATCTAGCGTGGTGCAAAACGACAGAGCACCCTTTGATCAATTAATAAATCAGTGGATTTATATAGTGCGACTAATCACCCAAAAAGGTATCCAGGCGCTTGAGGGCCGCAAGGGCTAAGGTGACTCAGTTGAACAGCCAGGTCTTGAGTGCTCTCTGGAATTTCATTAGAGAGGTGGTCTAGGTCAATAGCTGCAGGGGGACGTCATTCCACGTTTTCACTGCGAGGTAGGAGAAGCAGAGCCCTCTGCTGTTGCTTTGGTGGATGTGGGGGTGTGTGGGGAAGTGAGAAGGAGGTGGAGAGTAGTTGGTAGATTGCTGTAAGTTTAGGCAGTGGTTGATGTAGGCTGGTCCTTGGTTCTGAAGCGCTTTGTAGGCGTGGGCCATCAGTTTGAAATAGCATTGATTCTGTATAGGGAGCCATTGGAGTTTTTTGAGGTAAGTGGATATGTGGGTCCACCTGGGTAGGTCTAGAATGAGTCTGGCATTGGAGTTCTCTATAGTCTCGAGTCTTTGCAGAAGGTGTGTAGAGATCCCAGGGTAGTGGGCGTTGCCATAGTTTAGACAGCTTGTGATTAGGGCCTGAGTGAAAGGATGTCTGCTGTTCAAGGGGAGCCGTTTGAAGACTTTTTGTAACATGCAAAGTGTGATTAAGCAGGCAGAGAAAACTGCGTTGATCTGGAACTCCATGGTCAGTTTGCTGTCCATGATTATGCTCAGCTTTCTGTGATGGTCGGTCGGTTTGGGTGATGGTCCGAGATGCAAGGCCCCCCAGGAGTCATTCCAAGGGGTGGTGTTGTTGCCAAAGACCAGCACTTCTGTTTTGTCTGTATTGAGCTTTAGGAGGTTACCCTTCCTCCATTTGGCGACTGTTGTTATGCACCTGTGGAAGTTGATTTTCATGCTGGTGGAATATTCTGAGAGTTGGATGATGAGCTGGGTGTCATCTGCGTAGGATATGATATTTAGTTCATGGGCTCTAAAATGTTGGCTAAGGGGATCATGTGGATGTTGAAAAGGGTAGTAGGGCAGAGGGATCAGCCTTGAGGAACACTGCAGATGATGCCCTTGGGTTCGGAGGTGAACAGTGGTAGGTGGACCTTCTGTGTTCTTTCGGTAAAGAAAGAGGCGATCCATTTGAGGGTGTTTTCTTGGATACCAATGTGATGCAGTCTTTTAATTAAGGTGTGACCTGATATGGTGTCAGAGGCTGCTGAGAGGTCAAGGAGGATCAGAGCTGCTGGAGCATTTTCTTCCTTCACAGGAATCAATGCCCAATGAGGTCAATGGATCTTTGGACCCTGCATAATGGTGTGGAAACCAGACGACACATTTCAATACGCAGTATGACCAACTTGGCCATACAAGGAAAACTCCAATCGGGACAAAGTTGAGTAGTTTTATTACAAACTTAAGCTCAAAGTCATGTAGACAATCCTCAAGACATAGTTATAAAATATCACCCAGGGTTGACCAAGGCGATGAAATGGGCTCAAGTGAACTAATATTACCAGAACTAAACATTCAACAAATATAATACAGGACAACAGGAAAATTATCTGATGAACGGAAAACACGCATTGCTCAGTTTTGATAAGCATTAAGGCAATTAAAACCATTAGGATTCAACTGACTTTAAACAAGGGAAGACCCTACTGATTAGCCAAGCATGGATTAACATGTGCTGGGTAAAACACGTGCACGCAAAAGACAAAAAGGACAAAGAGGGCAAAAATAATTTTGAAAAAGGTAATCTTGAGTAACAGGTTACTGACAGATGGGCAAAAGGTAAAGGAAAAGAAGGCATCAGCATTTCAGATGCTCGGTCAGGAGTCTCCTTCTTTGAGTTAGGGAAGAATCTCTAAGTCTGAGAAAGGCATGTCAAAGAGGCAAGGGCAGAGAGAACTATACCTCTCAAAGTCCAAAGGGCTCGGCAAGCAATATGGGATGGGGCAAATAGCTGGGAAAAGACGGTTCCACTCCTGCCTTTCGGACTTTCTTCTCTTGATTTTGACCAAATTGCAGCTGGGGATCGGTATATTAAAGTTCACAGGCAAGATGATTTGTCAGTTTATCAGTCCATCTAACTTTAGGGGTTATACCCAACAGAAATCGATAATACAACTCCAACTTGAAACATTGGTGCGTTTCCAAGGTTTGTCATGAGAACGGTGTCAGTCTCTACTCTTCCATGCAAGATGGCAACATTTGTATAAATTGTCGGTCCACAGTCCTAAATGTTCCATCCTCAAGGATGACTTCCTATACTAACTAAGTGTAAAACACTAGACATCTATTACCAAGCTAGCATTCTCATGGGAACAAGATCTGGAAGAAAGATACACGTTAGCAAGATGACTTGACATTTTCTGCATAGTCACAAATACAGGGCCTAACAGGCCTAACTTAAGATAATGCGAGTGAATTAAACAGCACATTAAACCATACAAATAAAAAATTTAGCACTCACGTTCTAATTTCAACATTAATAAACTTCTATACTTTAAATTGAAAATAACTGTTAATACATTTCCATGAAAATGGTGTGGAACTACATTTCTCTATTTTTGCATATAAATTTAAAACACTTTTAATCAGAAATCTAATATTGCTTTAATGCAGAATATTAGTTTACACTAGAAAATATAACATAATCACAGATTAATTTTTTTAACATGTAATTTAATCTCTAAACCACAAAGGTTTCTGGTAGATAGTCTATGGTTAATTCACACTAGCATGGCTTCTCAGGGCATCACATTACAATCTAACTGTTAGTGCTTTGAATAACATAATGCATTAACTGTCACATACAGATGATCACTGGGACATGAGAGACCATACAAACATTTCTGGCTACATCAGTCCTCCCTCTGTTGGCGAATCAAGCCGCCACACATATTCCAACTTTCATTTTCAATGAGACAGCTCAAAATTTCAGAGGTCGTCCCAGGTATGATGTTCTGAACTCCTCAACCTGCTGGATGTTACTATAGCATATGCTCCCCCTAGTCTCTATCTCAAACTCCTCCTTTCTCCTTTTATTCTTGTCTCTTTTAGTTTCTTTAACAATTTGAAAAGACCAACTGTAATTGGGCCTGGAAAGCCATCATCAATAGAGGTCTCCAAATAGTTCCAACAATTCCTCTCCCTAGATTTCCAAACCGCTTTCCAACTGCTGAGAAAACATTAGCTATTGCTTCCCAGGCACCTGTCACAGCTAAGTCCTTCTCTCAAGATTGTCATATTTGCAATTCACTTCCTTATCTCCTCACTGTTATCAGGAATATAAGTGCATCTTTGTTAGGCTTGCAGTGCTTTGCAAACTCTGCCCTCCTTAGCGAGAAGAATGTCTAAAGCAAGGCGATTTTGTAAAACCATTGACCTTGCAGTGCCCATTTCTGTGCCCATTAACACAATGGTACCTGCGGTGTCTGTAGATAATTTATCTACTGTTGTTGACCACTTCCTCATCTTGAGATCATTCAAGATCACACCTACTGATGTAATTATGGCACCTAAAAAATCTCCTACTAGCACCTCTCTTCACTCTGGTGTTTGTTTTCTCATCCAGATTGGATCATTAAAATGGTCCACATAATACATTTTTGTAAAAACTACTCCCAGGTAAAATGTACAAATCCAGTCTTTTGGCAGCTTGTAGTAGGTATTCTTGTCCATGAAGGTCAAACACAACATAAAGGTCCAAATACTCTTAACCAAAAACACTTGTCTACATACACTAGTCCCTATAAAAAGTGTGTCAGTCTAAGATCTAAGTCTATATACACAAAACGTCCTTATATGTTGCCAATCAAAAACCCAGAATCCTTGATTTCAGCTACTGAATGTGTTTCATCTTTTCCCCAATTTTGTAAAATGATTCCCTTTCCTATTTTAGTCTTTATAGCTCTTCTCATTTCTTCAACTTGTCTAATGAACTCTTTCTCTATGGGTCAAATTAATTTTGTGGGCATAAACTGTACCAAATGTCAATGTAGGCTCAAGAAACCTCACACTGTGTCAATTTGTTTCTTCTTTGCGATGTTGCATACATGTTTCATGATTGGGACAATTGAAAACACAAGGTCATAGTTTGAGTAATACTTCTGATGATACTGCTGCTGTTACAAAAGTGTTAGTAACAGGCTACAGGAAATTCCATAAGTTAGGAGTAAAGTATGGTTGGTGATTCCCTTACTCACTGATAAAGGCACCTGTGTGCACACGTAACAATCTCTAGCATCCATGGGGGCTTATTTACAAGCTTTATTGCAAAGAGCGGTGCAGCAAGTTTCTTGCTGGGCTGCCCCGTGCCCAGCGCATTCCTGTCCTCTTCCCCTGCACTGGTGCACAAATTGCTGCCATGCATAATCACCAGGCACCCTTGCACCATGGTGCAAGGGACACCTTCATGCACAAAAACAATCAAGATAGGTGTTTTCTTCTATGTGTGCTGTAAAATGCAGCACACATATAAAGATTGAAAAGAGGGAGAAATAAATATATTTCTCCCTGTTACGTCACCTTTTTATCACCTCTGCGGTTGCATAGGAATCTGATGCATTCTCAGACTTTTAAATCTGGGAATGCGTCAGATTCCTTTGGGTTCCATTAGTGTCACGTGGGAACATCCACAGCACCACCCGTTGAATTCCCCTTTCACTGAGTTTTATGCGTGAAAGGGACCCATATTTACAAGGCCATGAGAAGCCATGAAAGGTGGCTTTGCTTTGCCTTGTAAATATGGGCTGGCACACTGCGCCACTGGAGCATAAAAAAGTGAGATGTAGCTACTGGAGGCAGATGATCCCTTCAAGAACTAGATATACACATCAATTGTCTAGAACTGCTTGCAGGATCCTTCGCTATTCAAGCGCTGTCCTCAAGAAAGGTGTCTTGTTGCATTCTGCTGAGGATAGACAACATCTCAGCTGTTCAATACATCAACAGGCTGAGGTGTACCAAATCCAAACTGCTGGTGGAAATAGCCAAAGATTTTTGGCATCTTTGCCTGGATCACAGGATTTCAGTAGTAGCCGAATACATTCCAGGACAGTTCAACATGATTGGGACTGGAATTCCAGGTATCTGAGGGATTCCAGCGACTGGCAATTGCAGTCAGGGTTGTTCAAATTGATCCCGGTCACTTTGGGAACTTGCAGCATCAACCTGTTTGCATCTCGGTTGAACCACCAACTGGAGAGGTTCTTCAGTTTGAGACCAGATCTGTGGGCGTCAGCAATGGATGCCGTTCTTCAGGATTGGTCAAGCGCTCTGAATAATGCCTTTCCCCCTTTGTCATGATTCTGAGGGTAGCAATGCAGGTGAAGCGCCAGAAAGTGGAAGTGGTTTTCCTCACACTGGTTTGGAAAGCACAACCCTGGTTTCCGATTCTGTTGGCATTGGCATGTGATTGTTCTCTTCTTCTTCTTTGGAGTCAGGACATGCTCCGGGGACCTCTGGGTGAACTTCATTTGATGGTAATATAGGAACAGTTATCCCTGATTGCCTAAAGGCTGTCAAGAAACAGTGTTGTTTGCCAGGAATTTCAGAGATGGCTGCAAAAAAAAGAAACGCTATGCGTCAGCTTGGAGATGCTGGGTGGGTTGGTGCTCGGAACGGCATGTGGATCCTGTGGAAGCAGATATTGTGAGTTTTCTGTCGCTGAAGGCATCAGAAAGATTAGTTTACAGGTCAGTACATAATTTTCATTCTGCCATATCGGCTGGGGATGTGCAGGTAGATAACACGTCTGGGGGTATGCATCCACTGATATGCAAACTAATTAAAGGTATCAGTGTTTCTAACCCTCTGCAGCCTAATTATACTTTTTTGTGGGATGTGAATATGGTTTCAAATCTCTATGAGAAATGGCCACAGAATAAATTGTTGAGCAGAAAACAGCTTTCTGCCAAAATGGCTGTGCTGCTTTGTCTGGTTTCCTGCAGAAGAATGGCAGATGTAAAAGTGCTCGACCTTTCAGGTAGAGTATTTACCCCAGAGGGGGTTTCTTTTTCCATTAGCAGACATACTAAAACATTTACCTAGAGTATTGATTATTCTGCTTTTCCGTTTAATGAAGAATTATGTGCAGTAAAATGTTTGAAAGCTTATGAATCTAGTCCTCAAACAATTAGAAATCATTTGAGTTATCGATTGCTTTGCAAAAACCCTTCAAACCTGTTTCATCAGCCACTATAGCTAGGTGGCTAGAGATGTTATGAAGGAAGCTGATATTGATACTCAAGTGTTTGGAGCACAGTCAGTAAGGGGTGCGATGGCTGCCAAATCTTTAACTCTTGGTACTTCTCTCCAGGATATAATGAAAACAGCTGATTGGTCATGAGCTTCATCTTTTAAATCATTCTATTATAAACCAGTTGTGGATGTGGCATCTGTGGTAATTAATCAGCTTTAAACTAGCATAATCTGAGCCTATGGTCCAGACATAGAATGAATAATTTGTTATCTTACGCACCAAGAGTTTTTAATTCTATTAAGGACACGGAGGCGAGGATTATCCCTTCAAGGTTTCTGTGATTTATGGTCATAATGATAGATGATATAACTGTAATTGTTTACATAAGTATCATGCTTAATGGTTTCAGGTTTATTGTTATTATGTTCGTACTTAATTTGCCCACCCATGATTGGAATTAATTGACGTCTACATGCTTAGTAACATACTATCTGTGTTAGGTGCTGACCAAAAAACCATAATAAGAGGAGATTCCAAGGATTTGTCATATGAACATGATGGCTTCAGCAAGGCCTTCACTGCTCCATGGAAGTTTGTCAGTCTCAACATCAGATATCCATTGTTTACAGTTGTGTTTTAACAAGTTTATGGACTGAGTCTCTGCAAAGAAAGAGGAAATTATGTGGGTGTCTTGGATATTTGAGGGGTTAGCTCATACAGGATTGGTGGTTTGACCAAGAGCATAATGGGATATGTAGTCACTATGTTTTATGCTGCTGTATGTTTGAACTATTTTTATTGGCTGCTGTAAAAAGAGTAGTGAAGTAAGAGAAGCATAAGCCTCGCCTCCTTGTCCTTAGTAGAATTGAAAATTATTGGTGCGTAAGCTAGCACATTTTTCATTCCTTGAAGGTTCCTCAGGAGGGACACATTGCAGCAGGAAGGCAGCACAGTGAGGCCCATATTTATACTTTTTGACGCTAAACTGCGCTAATGCAGTTTTGCGTCAAAAAGTTTTGCGCCGGCTAACGCCATTCTGAAGCGCCATGCGGGCGCCGTATTTATTGAATGGCGTTAGCCGGCGCAAGCAGACCGGCGCTGCCTGGTGTGTGCGAGAAAAACCACGTACACCAGGCAGCGCCGGCGTAGGGGGAAAATGGTGCATGGGCGTCTTAAAATGGGGCAAGTCAGGTTACGTCGAAAAAATCATCGTAACCCGACTTGCGCCATTTATTTTCGACGCCCATCCCCCATCAACATGACTCCTATCATTGTAAAGATAGGAGTCATGCCCCCTTGCCCAATGGCCATGCCCAGGGGACTTCTGTCCCCTGGGCATGGTCATTGGGCATAGTGGCATGTAGGGGGGCACAAATCAGGCCCCCCTATGCCAGAAAAAAAAAAAAAAAAATACTTACCTGAACTTACCTTAATGTCCATGGGATGGGTCCCTCCGTCCTTGGGTGTCCTCCTGGGGTGGGCAAGGGTGGCAGGGGGGGTCCCTGGGGGCAGGGGAGGGCACTCTGGGCTCATTTTGAGCCCACTTGTCCCTTAACGCCATCCCTGACCCAGGCGTTAAAAAGCGGCGCAAAAGCGCCGTTTTTGGCCACGCCCACTCCCGGGCGTCATTTTTGCCCGGGAGTATAAATACCACGTAAAGGCCTGGGAGTCATTTTTTAAGACGGGAACGCCTCCCTTGCATATCATTAACGCAAGGAAGGGGTTCACGCTAAAAAATGACGCACACTCCGGGCACTTTGGCGCCCGAAGCGTCTAACGCCAGAGTATAAATATGGCGTTAGTTGGCGTTAGTTCTGCGTCGAATTTGCGTCGAAAAAAACGACGCAAATTCGGCGCAAACGGAGTATAAATACGGGCCTGAGTATGCAGCCCACTGCTACTGCTGAACCGTGCTTTTTGCTTGGACAGGCCCTTTGAGGCTGGAGCAGTGGAGCTCAGGCAGCCCTCTAGGGCTGGGGCTGCTATTTTGACAGTCGGATGGCCCTTTGTTACTGGGACTGCACTGGAAAGTCCCTGCGACTATCTTGGAGGCAAAGGATTTTCAACCCCCCCCAGGAAACTGCTCAATGCTCTGCACTGAGCTTTCTGACAATGGAGCTGACAGTAGGATTCTCCTTTTCCAGTAGGTGTTTCTATTGGTCTCCTGAAGCCAAGGTAGAGCGCCCTGTTGTCACTAGCTGGTAAAGTTACCCTCTACATCACCGTGCCATGAGTACAGCCCCTGGGCATTACCAATGCTTTTATCATTCCAGTTGAAAGGACCGATAGGTGTGCAATGCCTTGAGACTGCTCCTATTATTTAAAAGTCATAACTCTTGTGTGCCTATTTGTGTGGTACTTAGCTTAAGTGTTGCTCCCATCACTTGGTGCACAGAACTTAAATGCAATATTCAAAGAACCCTGCGAGGAGTCATGCCTTGAAAGTGCTCATTGTAACTTAATAGCCTTAAGCCCTATGTGCCTATTTCTGAGACACTGTGAATAAGGGTTGACTTAAAGGCAATTCCAGAGAACCCTATGAGGATTTATTTGGCTACAAAACATTGCCTCCCTCTATGGGCCCTTGGAACTACTGGTGTGGCATGCTGAGAGTGTGTTGAAAAACAGTGTGTTTGAGTGTGTACTTTGTCTAGGTCAAATTGGTGCTGCATGTTTTTTTGGGGTGACTACAGAATCTGTTGCTTAACCTAAAAGAACACATTTTTTCCTCACATTTCGGTGACAGAAAGTTCTGGAATCGGAGAGGAGCCACAGATTTCCTTCCACCCAGCATTCCCCCAAGTCTCCCAATAAAAATTGAACCTCACTTGTGTGGGTGACCCAGGTGCCTGCTACAGAAAAAGGCCAAAAACCTGTAGAGATTGAGGGGATAGCTAAGCGAGTTGATAAGCACATATTTTTCTTTTATACATCTTTAGGCTGACTCTGCTTTGGGGACCCACACGACTGAGGTATCATTTTACTTGGGAGGCTGAGTGCAATGCTGGGTGGTACGAAATGTGTGACTAGCGGTGATCCTATAAAGAAAAGTGAGGAAAATATGCTTTTTAAAGCAAATGTTGAGGTTTGCAGAGGAGAATGGGTAAGAAAATGTTGGGGGATCAACGCAAGCCACACCTCCTTGGACTTCTTGGGGTGTCTAGTTTAAAAAAATCTATGGCTTTGGTAGGTTTCCCTAGATGAAGGCTTCACCAGGGACCAAAAACATAGGTGCCCCCTCAAACGCAGGTAGTTTTGTCATAGATCATTTTGATGTTTCCACATACTTCTGTGATGTTCCAAACACTACAATTGTGAAAAGAATTGCACCTAGGTTATGTTTACAAAAAAAAAAAAACCCTCACCCTCCAACCAAGTTGGTGGCATTCTTCATCATCGGAGTCCCACCCGAGACACCTAGGGGCATATTCATACTCTGTTTGCGCCGAATTTGTGTCAAAAACTTTGCTGCAAATTTGGCGCAAACCTTACACCATATTTATACTATGACGCCCGACCCCACGAACGTCAAAAATCCTCTGTGTGCGTCATTTTTTGGATGCTGGCAACTGCCTTGCGTTAATGACATGCAAGGTAGGCGTTCCTGTCCAAAAAATTACTTTAAGGTCTGTGCGCCTTATTTATACTCCCGTGTCATTTTGACGCACAGGAGGGGGCGGGCCTTAAAAAACAGCGCCCAGCCTGATGTGCGCTGTTTTTCAACGCCTGGGTGAGGGAAGGCGTTAAGGGACCTGTGGGCTCATTTCCATGGTCTCTAACCATGGAAGCAGACCACAGGACCCCTTCCCTGCCCCCAGGGACACCCCCTGACACCCCCACCCACCCCTGGAGGACACCCATGGATGGGGGTACCCATCCCAGGTAAGTACAGTAAGTTAAGGTAAGTATTTTTTTTTTTGGTGGCATGGGGGGTCTAACTTGGGCCCCCCTACATGCCACTGTGCCCAATGGCCATGCCCAGGGGACAGAAGTTCCCTGGGCATGGCAATTGGGCAGGGGGGCATGACTCCTGTCTTTGCTAAGACAGGGGTTATTTCAATGGTGGTTGTGCATCAAAAAATTGCGCTAGTCCTGTTACAGCCATGATTTTTGACTCTAACCTGACTTGCACCATTTTTTGACGCACAATCCCCATTTTTCCCTACGCCGGGTAACGTCAATCTATAAATAGGGCGCCTGCCTGGCATGTTGGAATGGCGTTAGCCGGCTGTAAATTTTTTGACGCAAACCAGCGCCGGCGGTGGTTTGTGTCAAAAAGTATAAATATGGACCCTAGTGTGTCATAGGTGTGCTGCCTGAATACAGCGGAGCAGGTTTTGACATTTTTATCACACATACTGGTTGGATTTGGCACGAGGGTGAGTGATGGTTCAGTAGATCAAATTTTATTTACAAGAGATTTCACAAAAGTGAAGTGCACTGTAAATAACTAAAAGGCCAAAAAACTGAACCAATGACTCACAGCTCGTGAGCTGTAAAGCCGCGTCAAGGCACCAACCACTTTACAGTCCATTCACACACATTTCATACATGACATGCACAAAACCATTCATGCCGCCAGCCGTGGGCCAAGCACAACACTCGCATCAACAGACAGCGCCATTCAAGGGCCTATCACTTTCATATGCCCACATGCCTGATACAGCAATCACACCAGCTGATGGGAGTGTGTGGACTGGCGTTTGACTGGTACCACCAGCCAAGCGCCACTCCACGCACACTGCCAGCCAAGCGCCACCCCACACACACCGCCAGCCAAGCGCCACCCCACGTACACTGCCAGCCAAGCCCCACCCCCTGCCAGCCAAACGCCACCCCAAACATTCCGCCAACCAACCGCCACCCCACACACACCGCCAGCCAAGTGCCACCCCACACATAGCGCCAGCCAAGCGCCTCCCCACACACACCACCAGCCATGTGCCACACCATCACTTTTTTTTTGTTTTTAACAACAAAGAAACCACTAATTATAAATAAGTACAAAACTGCAAACACAAAAGCTCTAACTAAATACATGACAGTAATGCCAACCGTGAAACTGAACATATGAAAATATAAAACAGCAGTTTATGCTCACGGTATTTCCCAATAATTCTACTGTGTGTGGTAGCTCCTGAAACAGCCACCCACACACAGCCCAGGCTTTGAAGGACAACCAGGGCAGTACATCCTAGTCTCCTTCCTGATACCTCTCTGAGCACAGATTCTACATCGCTTAATAGGAAAGTCTTTTTTGGCCGGGGGAGGAATGGGCTCAGCAAAGTGACGATCTTTCATTCTAGCCACATCCTCCACCACTACTTCTCTAGGAACTCTTGCCTATTCCAGCACAACAAGGCTCGCTATGATAGACTCCTGAAATTTCACAATTGTCATCCTTGACTCTGGAGAACTATCCTTGAACACAACAAAAGCATTAAAAGTTGCCAAGTGGAACAGGTGAACCGCTAATTTCTTATACCAAACATGTGCCCTACGAGCAGCAGCGTGAGGTTCCAACCTCTGATCCACTCTATCAACACCACTCAGGTGCTTTTTGTAGTCTAAAATGCACACAGGTTTGTGCACTTCAGCAACTTGACCCCAAACAGCCACAGGTGAAGTACTCTCATCATTGATGGTAGTTAGCATGTGTCGGAGGCTGGCCTGGCTTGTAGTGGGTACAAATGGTACTTACACCTTATGCCAGGTCCAGTTATCCCTTATTAGTAGAGTGTAGTAGTGTTCTAGCAGCTTTGGCTGATAGAGGTAGCTATAACAGAGAAGCCAAGGCTGAACTAGGAGACACGCAAAGCTCATGCAATACCACTTATATCATATAGGTACTATATCATAAGAAAGACAATACTCATAGTTACTAAAAATAAAGGTACATTATTTTAGTGACAATGTGCCAAAAATATCTCAGAGGATATACTCCCTTAGGAGGTAAGTAACATACACAAAATATACGCAACTAACCAAATCAGGTAAGAAAAACAGTCAGAAAATAGTGCAAACACTGTAGAATACAATAGGATGCAATAGGTCTAGGGGCAACTGAACTATATACTTAGAAAGTGGAATGCAAACCATGAATGGACCCCTAGGCTAGTGTAGTGTGTAGAGGGTCACTGGGAGTGTAAGAAAACACTAAGGCCCGTATTTATACTTTTTTTTGTGCCGCATTTGCGTCGTTTTTTGACGCAAAAACGGCGCAAACTTGCAAAATGCCATTGTATTTTGTAGGTTTGCGCCGTTTTGCGTCAAAAAGCGGCGCAAATGCGGCGCTAAAAAAAGTATAAATACGGGCCTAAGGGTGTAAAGTACTACTTTTTTCCCAGAAACACACTAAAGTCGTGATAAAGGATTTTGCAAGGGCCACAACAGAGTGCATAGCACTGAAGACGGATTCCTGAACCTGAAGACCTGCAAAGGAAGGGCACCAAGTACAAGAATCACTAAAGTGTCCAGGGCGCAGGAGCCCACTAAACCCCAGATGAAGGTGCAAAATGTCTGCCTCCGGTTGGAAGAAGCTGCAGGTTTTGCAACAATGAAAGGAGGTAGGAAGTTCTTCTTCGTGCAGAAGATGTCCGATGACGTGCTGGAGGATGCAGAGTTGTTTCCTTGGCAAAATACCGCAAACCAGCCTTGCTAGCTGCAAGAGTCACAGTTTGAGAGAAAGGGTGCTGCCTGTGCCCAGGAAGCACCAGGGTGTCTCCACTTGGGAGAGGAGACAGAGGGGGCCCTCAGCAATGCAGAGAGACCATGCACAGGAGGGAAGCACCCACAGAAGTCCTTGAACAAGGGTTCAAGATGTCTGAACACGACGGTCATCTCAACACTGCAAAGAGAGGTCCCACGACACCGGAGATCAACTCAGGGATCTGAGCATCACAGGACAGAGTGCTGGGGACCTAGGCTCAGCTGTGCATGCAGGATTTCTTGGAAATGTGCACAGAAGCCCTTGTAGCTGCAGATCACATGGTGCACAGGATTACTGTCTGGGGAGGAGAGGCAAGGACTTACCTCCTCCAAATTCGGACAGTTAGACCACTGGACAGTCTGGGTCACTTGGGTCCACCACCTGTGTTCCAGGGGCCACGCTTATCAGAATGAGAGGGGATACAGAGTACTGGTGAAGCTGAAGTTTGGTGCCTGCTGGAGCAGGGGGAAGATTCTATTGCCGCACAGGAGATTTCTTCATGGCTTCCAATGCAGGGTGAAGACAGGCAGCCCCCAGAGCATGCACTACCAGGAAACAGTCGAGAAAGCCGGCAGGATTAGGCGCTACAATGTCGCTGGTAGTTTTCTGGCTACTTTGTTGCAGTTTTGCAGGTGTCCTGGAGCAGTCAGCGGTCGATCCTTGGCAGAAGTCGAAGAGAGAGGTGTAGAGGAACCCTGATGAATTCTTGCCAGTCATAATCTGAGAAAAAGCCCACTGGAGAGACCCTAAATAGCCCTCAGAGGAGGACTGGCTACCTAGTCAGGTATGCACCTATCAGGAGGGGTCTCTGACATCACCTGCTGGCACTGGCCACTCAGAGGCCTCCTGAGTGCCCTCACAGCTCTGAAAAAAAGATGACAAAGGTCTGGGGCACTCTGGAGGAGTTCTGGGCACCACCCCTCAGGGTGGTGGGGGACAGGGGAGTGGTCACTCCCCTTTCCTTTGTTCAGTTTCCCACCAGAGCAGGGACTGGGGGTTCCCTAAACCGGTGTAGACTGGCTTATGCAAGGAGGTTCACCATGTGTGCCCTTCAAAGCATTTCCAGAGGCTGGGAGAGGCTACCCCTCCCCAGCCTTTAACACCTATTTCCAAAGAGAGATGGTGTAACACCCTGTTCTCAGAGGAAATGCTTTGTTCTGCCTTCCTGGGACTGGGCTTCCCAGGCCCCAGGAGGGCAGAACCCTGTCTGTGGGTTGGCAGCAGCTATAACTGTAGTGAAAAGCCAAGAGTGCTGGTTTGGCAGTACTGGGGGTCCATAGTGATTAGCAGAACCTCAGTGACACAGTTAGGCACTACACAGGCATACACATTTAGGCCACAAACTATGAGCACTGGGGTCCTGGCTAGCAGGATCCCAGTGAGACAGGCAAAAACAAACTGACATACATGTAAAATTGGGGGTAACATGCCAAGAAAGATGGTACTTTCCTACTCAACCTCCACCTCCCCCCCCCCCCCCCAAAAAAAGAGGGACAATAAGGCTAACCTTGCCCAGATGAGCCTTCATTGTCTAAGTGGAAATATCTGGAGAGTCCAACCTCATTGGAGTGGGTACTCCCAGGTCTATGTTTCACTGTATAGTCCATTCCCTGTAGGGAGATGGACCACCTCAACAACCTAGGGTTTTCACCCTTCATTAGTTTAAGCCATAATAGAGGTTTGTGGTCTGTTTGAACAATAAAGTGAGTACCAAAGAGGTATGGTCTCATGTTTTTCAAGGCCCAGACCACAGCAAAGGCTTCCCTCTCTCTGGCAGGCCAACGCTTTTCTCTAGGGATCAACCTCCTGCTGATAAAAGCAACAGGTTGATCCTGGCCCTCTGTGTTTAGCTGTGATAGAACTGCCCCTAACCCTAATTCAGAAGCATCAGTTTGAATTATGATTATTTTGGAGTAACAAGTGCTTTTTAGGACAGGTGCAGAGCACATGGCCTGTTGGAACTCATCAAAAACCTTTTGACAGCTAGCTGTCCATAATACCTTTTTAGGCATTTAGATGTGAGGTCATTAAGAGGGGCATCTATAGTGTACTCACACAGCTGTCCTCTCAAAGGTGGTCCTAGTATCATCAAAGTCTTCAGCTGTGTTTGAGCTGGCAGGTCGTACTATTGGGGTGGTGGGTGGTTCCTCTGGGATGGCTGCTACATCTGTGCTCCTCCTTGCGACTGAAGGTGGGGTCTGGAAGGTTACAGGACATCTTGGAGGGTTTCCTGGCTAATGGATGTCAGCTTGTCATCCATGTCATCAGGGTAGTCCAGGACAGGCAGATCTACATCTAGTAGGAATCAGCCTTTTAAAAGATTTTAAATATTCCCTTGGCTATGACCCTTGCAATCTAGGGAAGATCATATTCCTGCAGTAATTCAACTCCACGCATTCACTAATGTATCTGATACGAGGCTAAGTCCTACTAGATGCATTTTGTGTTCTTTGGTGCTTATAATGCATTAGCCCTGAGGAAGGTGGTCTGAAAGATCATAAATTAGGAAACTGAAACCACTGAAACGCGCGTCGGCGATGGCGATGGAGTACCAAATTTTGATTGCTCAATAAGAAGATAAATTGAGGCAATGGAGTATCAAATTTAAAATAAGAAGACTAATTGAGCTGATATAGCCAAGAAATGCAAGTCTTTCAAAGATCCTAGAAAAATATAAAATTAAAGAAGGATATGAAATATAGGAAGATCTTGACACATATCTGGATTTCCATGGGGAGTGGCAGAATATACATGCTTAAGACTTTACTGGACAATATATATCACTGCCACGAAAAAAAAAAAGACATCAATTTTCCTCCACTAAGATTTATATCAGCCATTTATGTATTGATATGTTAATATATTGAAACAATATTTGAGTTTTGATGGCGATATAGTTTGTTACATATGTTTTTGATTGTTTTAAATTTTTTGGTTTATGTCTATTTCTGAGATGATTTTTTCTATGTTGTGTTGAATGTGGTTTGTCTGAGTCTATGTTTGTTTTGTCGTCGGAAAGTATGATCTATGATTGTATGTTAATTGTCATTTTAGTTTAATTTGAGGTTTCAGATTTTACATTATTTGAAATTCAATAAAATGTGATTCTTGTGTCTAAACTATATTAGAATGGTTGTTGTGCTTCTTTGCGTATAAGACAGGAGAGTTGCTTTTGCCTTTCCAGCCGCCTTGACATGGCGGTGTACCCCCACGCAAAAGTTGTTGGTGTTGTGTTGTGCTGTGCCCCTGCACAGCCCATGCACCAGTGCCGTGCCCATTTGACCTTTCCACTGCCTGATTTCATTGGCTGACATGCATTGTGTAGGAGGTATGCACTTGACATTTAGGCATTTTGGTCCCCCATGCAACTTACCCTGCATATGTGTTTTTTCTTGATTGTCTGCGCTGTCCAGTCGTGCAATTCATGTGACGATCTCCTCCGGGCTGACAGCTGCAACCATCTCCTCCATCTCATCCAGGGCATCCTGTGGTGCTGGACGCCCACCTCCAGCCTGCAGTGCTGCCTTTCTGTTCCTTGCCATTTTCTCATTTGTTCTGCGCTTGTAGTCAGGCCAGCATTTCTTGCACTCAGTGACAGTTCTCCTGACCTCTGCCACACTGTTTATCTGGTCAACAATTTGTTGCCAAATTGCCTCTCTCCTCCCAATTGGCAATTTAAAGGTGATGAAAAGTTGATGCTGTTGCTCCGTCACCTCTCTGACCAGTATTTCATGCTCCTCTGCACTGAAACAACACTTCCTTTTCTTCTTGTCTCTCCCCTGGGTCTTGCCTGTGTTCTCCTGGCTGGTTCCTGGTAGATTCATATCTCCCTGGGGTCTCTCCTGGCTTCTGGGATCCATTTTGGGGCTCCTTAGCACTATTTTCTGTGTTTGCGTCACTTTTTGATGCTATTGCGGTGAAAAATGGCACATATCCGGTTTGTAATGTTCACCGTGTCGCAAACTGGATTAGAGTACTTTTTCCTACATTAACGTCATATTGCTTTTTGACGTGGTGCAATGGTTAGCATAAAAAAAAAATGATTCTAACCAGTTCTTAGTGCCACCGTTTTTCAAAGTATAAATTTGATACACGGCTGGTGCTAAGAAATGGCATTAGCCCGTGTTGAATATGGGCCTCAGTTCGTCCCAGGCAAGAGGCAGAGGCAGCTGCACCCAGAGGAGCTGGAGAGGGAAGCAGATGCTGAGAATCCGCGTTTCTGGAGCCTGTAAAACCTGTAAGAAAAAGAGACAAAAGAAAAACAAACAAGATTCGTCCAAAGTGGCAAAGTGGGACTCGCAGTGCTGTATCCTTTGTGGGTTGGTGAGTGGGAGAAGCAGACCCACTAGCTGCCCTGTGGCCCCTCATAGGTGGGGAGAACACACTTACAATACGTTTGCACAACCCCTGCCCCCCCCACTGGTGCCGCGTCCTTGCTGTGGGCTTACCTTCACCCCACCCAGGCACTCATCCTGGCGTGACCTGCCATATGTGTGGCTCCCCTAATTTGTGGTAGCCTGGTGCAAGAGCTCTTGCATAGACGAGACCTACTGGCTTTGCTAATGCTTGTTTTTTCTTTACCACTGACATTTGAAGGAGTGCTGGGGGCTACAAGTTCCAATTAACCTGTGAAAAAAACTTACTGAAAGAACTCCAACTACAAATTAAAACTCAAACATAGTAATTAAAATTTAGAGCCTGATTTAAGAGGCCCTAAAATCACCTAAGTGTTCCCGTAGTTTACACTACTCCTATAGCAATTTTTTTTATACTACGGTGGCGCTATAAATGACTTTGTAAACTCTTAGGCCATATTATACCTGTGACTGCATAAATCGTGCAAGGAAAAAAGAAATTGCCCATTAAAGAAACTGTAAAAAATGAAGCAATGTATGAAGAGAGAAGTCTTCGATTCTGGGTATTTTTAAGAAGCTGTTAATAAAATTAGCATGTCTTAAATAGAACAGTGTTATCAAGTAAGTCCATTTCTTTCTTTAAAACAACATGATTTGATTCTTCCTAACAGAAAAATTTTCAAAAATGGAGATTTTCTTAGCTTTAGTGAAGGAAAGTCTTGATTTTATTAAAACACGGAGGCGAGTATTATGCTTATCTTCTCTTGCTTTAATTCAAATAGCAGCCAAGAAACTACAAATCCCAGCAGACCCCGCTGGGAAACTACAATAACGAATATGTCATACAATATGTCATAGAGTATGTAACCAATCAGATGCACAGAGGGGTATAAACATATTGGCTGATAGCAACAAGTCCTCTTTTCTTGTAGAGCAGTTAAGATAGTCTGAATAAAGGTATTATCAACAACAAAATAATACATGCCAATATGAATGAAAATAGAGCCTCCAAACGATAGACAACATGAATAGTCTTTTGATCCAAATTGGGAATGAAGAGGTCTTGGAATAGAGTCGTTTCATGAGTCGGAGAAGATGCCGCTTGCGGAGCATCCTGGTAGGATGAAGGCAGGATCTTAAGTTGACTGGTTGGTAGTGGAAGTTGTACCTAATGAGAATAAAGGGAGGGTTAATAATGGACCCAAAGCGGTGGGATAATACTCGCCTCCGTGTTTTAATAAAATCAAGACTTTCCTTCACTAAAGCTAAGAAAATCTCCATTTTATTACAAGCACGGAGGCTCCTATTATGCTTAGTTCAAAGCATAGAAATTATTGAATTAGCTACATGGGATACAGGCTTGCAATAAAAGGTTCTAAAAGTTGAGACATTTGACCAATCAGCGGACTTGAGGATGTCCCCTAAGCTCAAACCTGTCCAAAAGGATTTGGAAGCCATAGCTCCTCTGGTAGAATGGGCACCGAAAATGGAGGTGTTAATGCCAGCCAATTCCATCATCCATTTCACCCATCGTGCTAAAGTAGTGGAAGTTACAGGTTTATGAGGGGGTCTGAAAGAGACGAGGAGTTGAGCTTCAGAAGACTTCCTCAAATCCTTGGTTCTAAAAATGTATTCCTTCAAGCAATTTCCTACACATAAGTTAACATGCTCAGGAAAGTAAGGATAAAAAACAGACATTAAATTAGTTTTTGTTCGTTTTTGTACCTGAAAGAAAACACCTTGAGGGGTATACTGAACTGAGGTCACATCTAGAGCTCTAACATCAGAAATACGTTTTAGAGACACCAGACAAAGAAGCATGGTTAATTTAGCAGAAAGCAACTTTAGAGATAAAAGGGAATTAGGCGGTTGAGATAAGAAAAATCGTAGCATTACATTAACATCCCACATGAAATTGTACTTCGGTAAAGGAGGTTTGGTAAAACGGATTCCTTTCAATAAACGACAAATCAGAGGATGTTCACCGACAGGTTTATTGTTTACTCTGTCATGTTCCGCTGAAATAGCCGACCTGTACATGTTGACCGTTCTGTAGGCCTTTCCTTGGGCTGCCAAGGAAGCTAAAAAATTTACAACTAGGACTACATCTGCTGAAAAGGGATTGGCACCCCTGAGCAGACACCAATTATGCCAGACAGACCATGCTGACTTGTAAGCTTTGGTTGTGCCAGGAGCCCAGTTCTAACTTGAACGCCTGGGGCGCGCGCGCACGCTCTATCCGCCGCATTCCTCTCAAGCGAGCGGACGGAGCTTCTGACAGCTGAACGCGCGTCAGATCAGCTGTTTTTTCTCTTCAGCTGAGGCTTGCCGGCTGTTCTCCGCGGCATTGCTTCAGCGTACACGCGTTCGGCAGCGCTCCTTTGGCTCAAGTTTCTTCGTCCTTTTCTTTGGCTGCGGTCGCGCCTTTACGTTTGGAAAGGTTTTAAACCTCTACGACATCGTCTTAGTGCACTCTACTGGGCTTGTCAAACACCGTTTTTTCTCAATACAAGCACTTTATTTCACGGTTGGTTCTTTCATTTATTTATTTAACCTGTTGAAAGGGAAATTTTAGTTATTTATTCGGAATATCATATTTACAATTTTTTTCCTCTGAATATGGAAAATTACTCAGAAGAGGATGACGCTCAGCAATTCAAGGAAGATTTGGACTCTTTTATTAAAGATTCGGTCCAGAAAGCGGTTTCTGCTTCAATCTCGGGGGTTTCTAAAACATTTGAGGCCTCTATTAGAAAGTTAATCTCTTCAGCCTCGCCTTCTAAATCCAAAAAAAGAAAGGCAGACAAGGCTCAGGATGACTCCGACTCTCCGGCTAAAAAAGTTTCTAACCAGGCTTCCACCCCTAGCACTTCCTTTCCTATACAGATCACTAATCTGGGAGATACTGATGATGACATGGGTGATTCAGATTCGGATAAAGATTCGGATAAGGAGGATCCAGACATAATGATCTGGCCAGGGCCTACGGAGAAGAGGCGTAAAACTTCTCTGAGTCAACTGGGAGAGTCTTCTCAAACAAAATTAAAAAATACCTTAGTGGACTTCGCGGGCCAACCGATGTTTGACCCATCCCTTATCCGTCACCCAAATTCCACTGAATGGACTCCCTGTGATCATGTATCGGAATACGTACTTAAGAACTTACGTCAACCTCTAGAGAAACTGGTACGTAACAGACTCAAATCTGAGTGCCCCAGGCCTTCACTACCGAACAACATCACTAATACTCCGGCCATTGATCCAAATATCATAATGTTTTTCACAAAATTTGGGAAAGATCCCAAAAAAGGTGTGGACAGAGCCTGGACCAACTGTCAGGACAGGCTGCTGGATATCTCCGGTCCACTCACTAGAATTTTGGATCTAGCAGAAGAGGCTAGAATGGAGGGCAAGAAAGTGGATCCGGTTGTACTCTCTAATTGGGCCCAAAGGGCGATATGTCTTCTTGGAAATGCTAACGCCTCTATGGCACAGGAAAGGCGGAAGAGTCTACTCCTTAAAATCGACCCTAAACTCAATTCTCTCGCAACCAAGGAGACGGGTCCAGAAGCCAACGGTTTGCTGTTTGGAGACTCTTTCCTCAAAGAACTCAGCAAATATGTTCAAACTTTTGCTTCAATGGACAAGGCGCAGTCTTCCATGAACAAAATCTTTCACTCCCGTGTTTTTGGAAGAGCCGGCAAAGGCAGGAGCCGCTTTGCCGGCCGCTACACCCAGAGGGGTGCGGTCAATCAGACCAGAGGCTCCTCTTCATACCCTCAGGAGTACAAGCCACAGTTCTATCCACAAAGGTATCGCTCCTTCAGACGTGGCTTCAGGTCCAGAGGCTCCCAAAACGCAGGTAAGCGTTCCTCCTTGTGGCTCATTGTTGGTGGGAGGCCGGACGGCTTTGTTTGTGACAAATTGGCGGTCTCTAACCGCAGATCCTTGGGTCCTGCAGACAATTTCAGGATATCACATAGAACTCTACTCGATTCCTTTCCAACATCATCATCCAAAACCCTTAAAGTTTTCCGAACAGCAAAACACTCTTCTTTCTCGCGAGGTTCATTCTTTACTCCTCAAGCATGCGATAGAGCCATGCGCTCCTCACCCTTCAGGCTTTACAAGCACTTTGTTTCTCGTACAAAAGAAGAACAAGAAATTTCGTCCTGTGATAAACCTCAAATTGTTCAACAATTTTGTCATTTATCACCATTTCAAGATGGAATCTATTCTCCATCTCCGAGATTCGTTGTTAACAAACGATTGGATGGTCCGCTTAGACCTACAGGATGCATACCTTTCCATTCCCATTCATTACTCCTTCAGGAAGTTTCTACAATTTCAGTGGAACGGCCAATTTTATCGATTTACATGTCTTCCATTTGGCCTCTCCTCGGCTCCTTGGTGCTTTACCAAGGTGTTGAAACCAGTCATAACTCATCTACGAGCTCAGGGAGTCAGAATTATCGTATACTTAGACGACTTCCTAATCCTTCACCAGGACAGATCCACTCTCATACAACATGTGGACATGTTAGTTTCTCTTCTTCAAGAGTTAGGTTTTCTGATAAACAACGACAAATCCAACCTCATTCCATCTCATCACATGGAATTCTTGGGGTTTCTCGTAGACTCTATCAAGGCTACTCTTCATCTTCCGGCCCAAAAAATTTCCCATATCAAGAAAGAAATACACTTAGTTCTCAGCAAATCACAACTTACGATCAAAGGTCTCGCCCGGATAATTGGTCTGTTAGCATCATCCATTCAAGCTATATTTCCAGGTCCCCTTCATTATCGAGCACTCCAGCGTCTAAAAATCCGACATCTGAGAGAGGGCTTTACTTACGAAGACCTAATCTTGCTGGATCACGAATCCCGGATCGAACTTCAATGGTGGCTCGATCATCTAGATGCTTGGAATGGCCGGGCAATATTCTCTAGAGCACCAGATCTTGTTTTAGAATCCGATGCAAGTCGGACTGGTTGGGGCGCAAGATGCGCTCAGTTCTCGACTGGAGGTTTATGGTCAAGAGAGGAGTCATATCTGCACATAAATTGTTTAGAGATTCTTGCAGGTTCCTTTGCGATCCAAACCTTCGCCAAAGACAGGGTAAGCTGTTCTATTCTCCTCCGGATGGACAACCTTTCTGCGGTTCGTTACATAAATCATCTTGGAGGTACTCGGTCAAAACCCCTGGCCGAGCTAGCAAAGAGCCTATGGGAATTCTGTCTCCAAAATCAGATTTCGCTTCGAGCAGAGTATCTTCCAGGAGAGATGAACACAATCGCAGATTGGTGTTCCAGATATCTCCAAGATTCGAGCGATTGGCGTCTTCACCCCTCAGTATTCAACGCTCTTTCTTCCAAATTCGGTCCCTTCTCGGTCGATCTTTTTGCTTCTCGTTTAAACAGCCAGATCCCTCGGTACTACAGCTGGCGTCCAGACCCCCAGGCTTTGGCCACCAATGCTTTCCAACAGGACTGGTCCAATCAAATCAACTATGCTTTTCCTCCTTTCATAATGATTTCCAGGGTTTTGGCGCAGGTTCGCCGTCAATCCACCAGAATCCTCTTGATTACCCCCCTCTGGCAAGGTCAGCCTTGGTTCCCGTTAGCCCTCGAGCTACTTATAGATCTCCCCGTTCTTCTTCCAAGTTTCCCATCTCTATTATTGAATCCTCAAGGTCATCCCCACGACCTAATAATCAGTCAATCCCTTCAGCTAGTTTCTTGGATGGTTTCGGGTCTGCCTGGAGAACCCCAGGAATTTCGCAGGAAGCTGCAAGCTTCATACGACAGGCCTGGGCTCCTGGCACAACCAAAGCTTACAAGTCAGCATGGTCTGTCTGGCATAATTGGTGTCTGCTCAGGGGTGCCAATCCCTTTTCAGCAGATGTAGTCCTAGTTGTAAATTTTTTAGCTTCCTTGGCAGCCCAAGGAAAGGCCTACAGAACGGTCAACATGTACAGGTCGGCTATTTCAGCGGAACATGACAGAGTAAACAATAAACCTGTCGGTGAACATCCTCTGATTTGTCGTTTATTGAAAGGAATCCGTTTTACCAAACCTCCTTTACCGAAGTACAATTTCATGTGGGATGTTAATGTAATGCTACGATTTTTCTTATCTCAACCGCCTAATTCCCTTTTATCTCTAAAGTTGCTTTCTGCTAAATTAACCATGCTTCTTTGTCTGGTGTCTCTAAAACGTATTTCTGATGTTAGAGCTCTAGATGTGACCTCAGTTCAGTATACCCCTCAAGGTGTTTTCTTTCAGGTACAAAAACGAACAAAAACTAATTTAATGTCTGTTTTTTATCCTTACTTTCCTGAGCATGTTAACTTATGTGTAGGAAATTGCTTGAAGGAATACATTTTTAGAACCAAGGATTTGAGGAAGTCTTCTGAAGCTCAACTCCTCGTCTCTTTCAGACCCCCTCATAAACCTGTAACTTCCACTACTTTAGCACGATGGGTGAAATGGATGATGGAATTGGCTGGCATTAACACCTCCATTTTCGGTGCCCATTCTACCAGAGGAGCTATGGCTTCCAAAGCCTTTTGGACAGGTTTGAGCTTAGGGGACATCCTCAAGTCCGCTGATTGGTCAAATGTCTCAACTTTTAGAACCTTTTATTGCAAGCCTGTATCCCATGTAGCTAATTCAATAATTTCTATGCTTTGAACTAAGCATAATAGGAGCCTCCGTGCTTGTAATAAAATGGAGATTTTCTTAGCTTTAGTGAAGGAAAGTCTTGATTTTATTAAAACACGGAGGCGAGTATTATGCTTATCTTCTCTTGCTTTAATTCAAATAGCAGCCAAGAAACTACAAATCCCAGCAGACCCCGCTGGGAAACTACAATAACGAATATGTCTGCAAAACTAACGCCATATTTATACTTTGGCGTTAGACGCGTCTAGCGCCAAAGTATGGGCAAATAGCGTCATATTTTGGCGTGAACGCCTTCCTTGCGTTAATGAGATGCAAGGAAGGCGTTCCCGTCTAAAAAAATGACGGCGACGCAAATGCGTCGTATTTATACTCCCGGGCAAAAATCACGCCCGGGAGTTGGCGGGTCAAAAAACCCCGCATTTGCGCCACTATTTAACGCCTGGGTCAGGGTAGGCGTTAAGGGGCCTGTGGGCTCAATATGAGCCCACAGGTGCCCTCCCCTGCCCCCAGGGACCCCCCCTGCCACCCCTGCCCACCCCAGGAGGACACCCAAGGATGGAGGGACCCACCCCAGGGACATTCAGGTAAGTTCAGGTAAGTATTATTTTTTATATTTTTAATTTTTTTTGGTGGCATAGGGGGGCCTTATTTGTGCCCCCCTACATGCCACTATGCCCAATGACCATGCCCAGGGGACATAAGTCCCCTGGGCATGGCCATTGGGCAAGGGGGCATGACTCCTGTCTTTACTAAGACAGGAGTCCTTTAAATGGCGTCTGGGCGTCGAAAAAAATGGCGCAAATCGGGTTGAGGCGATTTTTTTGCCTCAACCTGACTTGCCCCATTTTAAGACGCCCTAACGCCATTTTCCCCCTACGCCGGCGCTGCCTGGTCTACGTGGTTTTTTTCCACGCACACCAGGCAGCACCGGTCTGCTAGCGCCGGCTAACGCCATTCCATAAATACGGCGCCCGCATGGCGCTTCAGAATGGCGTTAGACGGCGCTAAATTTTTTGACGCTAAACTGCGTTAGCGCAGTTTAGCGTCAAAAAGAATAAATATGGGCCAAGGAGTCTCCCTCCCGAATAGATCTATTGCCATGTATGACTAAACCTCTGGGACCTTGCAGTGCTTCCTTACACGTTCTAGGAACAGGGCCATATTATAGTTTTATAGCCCGCTGTAGCGAGGTATATTGGACATTAAAGGCCCAGTCCAGTGTTAAAGCTGAGGGCCTTTAACTAGTGAGAGGGACTTTAAATGACAGTATAGCCAAGGTTTGGAGGGCATAAGGCTGTTAGAACATTTTGCTACTAGAGTGCAGAAAGTTCTAATAAATAAAAGCCTATCGCGGCCCCCTGTGGCCTTTGTTCACAGCAGTTCCGAACAAAAGCATTGGAATGTTGGCGTCCGAGCTTCTACCGGCCATTAGAAACCCGCAGCACTCCATTGCTTTCAATGGAGCTCCCAACATTCCAATGTTCTAATTATCATTAGTTCACGCAATGCAGCAGAGCAAAACATCTTGCAGCACTGCATGAAGGGGAGAAGGCAGGAATGCGCCACATCTCTCAAGATATAAAGCATTCCTGATCTCTGCCTGCGATGGCGCACAAACTGCTGCGTGGCATCAACACCGTGGTACAAGGATGACTACATTATAGACAGGATTGTTTTTGTGCAGGAAGGGACACCTGAGGCATTTTACTTTTTTTACATATGTTGCAGAATGCAGCACACAGACAAAGAAGAAAAAACGAGGAGAAGTAAATATATTTCTCCTTGTTACACCTCCCCTGGGAAGAAATAGCATTCTGATGCACTGGCACATCTAACCAGTGCTGGTAAATCTGGGAATGTTTCAGATTCCATGGGTGGATGCGTGGGAACACTCATGATCCACCCTTGGAACGTCTCCCTGAGTCAAAGTAACACAAGGTAACCACTTGGACTGCCCTCCATTACTCCAGATTGACCAAGCCACGCAAGGTGACGTTGCGTGGCTTGATAAATCTCATTATCGGTTTTGTGTCCCCTTTTGCCATCTAGCGTGGTGCAAAACGACAGAGCACCCTTTGATCAATTAATAAATCAGTGGATTTATATAGTGCGACTAATCACCCAAAAAGGTATCCAGGCGCTTGAGGGCCGCAAGGGCTAAGGTGACTCAGTTGAACAGCCAGGTCTTGAGTGCTCTCTGGAATTTCATTAGAGAGGTGGTCTAGGTCAATAGCTGCAGGGGGACGTCATTCCACGTTTTCACTGAGAGGTAGGAGAAGCAGAGCCCTCTGCTGTTGCTTTGGTGGATGTGGGTGTGTGTGGGGAAGTGAGAAGGAGGTGGAGAGTAGTTGGTAGATTGCTGTAAGTTTAGGCAGTGGTTGATGTAGGCTGGTCCTTGGTTCTGAAGCGCTTTGTAGGCGTGGGCCATCAGTTTGAAATAGCATTGATTCTGTATAGGGAGCCATTGGAGTTTTTTGAGGTAAGTGGATATGTGGGTCCACCTGGGTAGGTCTAGAATGAGTCTGGCATTGGAGTTCTCTATAGTCTCGAGTCTTTGCAGAAGGTGTGTAGAGATCCCAGGGTAGTGGGCGTTGCCATAGTTTAGACAGCTTGTGATTAGGGCCTGAGTGAAAGGATGTCTGCTGTTCAAGGGGAGCCGTTTGAAGACTTTTTGTAACATGCAAAGTGTGATTAAGCAGGCAGAGAAAACTGCGTTGATCTGGAACTCCATGGTCAGTTTGCTGTCCATGATTATGCTCAGGTTTCTGTCATGGTCGGTCGGTTTGGGTGATGGTCCTAGATGCAAGGCCCCCCAGGAGTCTTCCAAGGGGTGGTGTTGTTGCCAAAGACCAGCACTTCTGTTTTGTCTGTATTGAGCTTTAGGAGGTTACCCTTCCTCCATTTGGCGATTGTTGTTATGCACCTGTGGAAGTTGATTTTCATGCTGGTGGAATATTCTGAGAGTTGGATGATGAGCTGGGTGTCATCTGCGTAGGATATGATATTTAGTTCATGGGCTCTAAAATGTTGGCTAAGGGGATCATGTGGATGTTGAAAAGGGTAGTAGGGCAGAGGGATCAGCCTTGAGGAACACTGCAGATGATGCCCTTGGGTTCGGAGGTGAACAGTGGTAGGTGGACCTTCTGTGTTCTTTCGGTAAAGAAAGAGGCGATCCATTTGAGGGTGTTTTCTTGGATACCAATGTGATGCAGTCTTTTAATTAAGGTGTGACCTGATATGGTGTCAGAGGCTGCTGAGAGGTCAAGGAGGATCAGAGCTGCTGGAGCATTTTCTTCCTTCACAGGAATCAATGCCCAATGAGGTCAATGGATCTTTGGACCCTGCATAATGGTGTGGAAACCAGACAACACATTTCAATACGCAGTATGACCAACTTGGCCATACAAGGAAAACTCCAATCGGGACAAAGTTGAGTAGTTTTATTACAAACTTAAGCTCAAAGTCATGTAGACAATCCTCAAGACATAGTTATAAAATATCACCCAGGGTTGACCAAGGCGATGAAATGGGCTCAAGTGAACTAATATTACCAGAACTAAACATTCAACAAATATAATACAGGACAACAGGAAAATTATCTGATGAACGGAAAACACGCATTGCTCAGTTTTGATAAGCATTAAGGCAATTAAAACCATTAGGATTCAACTGACTTTAAACAAGGGAAGACCCTACTGATTAGCCAAGCATGGATTAACATGTGCTGGGTAAAACACGTGCACGCAAAAGACAAAAAGGACAAAGAGGGCAAAAATAATTTTGAATAAGGTAATCTTGAGTAACAAGTTACTGACAGATGGGCAAAAGGTAAAGGAAAAGAAGGCATCAGCATTTCAGAAGCTCGGTCAGGAGTCTCCTTCTTTGAGTTAGGGAAGAATCTCTAAGTCTGAGAAAGGCATGTCAAAGAGGCAAGGGCAGAGAGAACTATACCTCTCAAAGTCCAAAGGGCTCGGCAAGCAATATGGGATGGGGCAAATAGCTGGGAAAAGACGGTTCCACTCCTGCCTTTCGGACTTTCTTCTCTTGATTTTGACCAAATTGCAGCTGGGGATCGGTATATTAAAGTTCACAGGCAAGATGATTTGTCAGTTTATCAGTCCATCTAACTTTAGGGGTTATACCCAACAGAAATCGATAATACAACTCCAACTTGAAACATTGGTGCGTTTCCAAGGTTTGTCATGAGAACGGTGTCAGTCTGTACTCTTCCATGCAAGATGGCAACATTTGTATAAATTGTCGGTCCACAGTCCTAAATGTTCCATCCTCAAGGATGACTTCCTATACTAACTAAGTGTAAAACACTAGACATCTATTACCAAGCTAGCATTCTCATGGGAACAAGATCTGGAAGAAAGATACACGTTAGCAAGATGACTTGACATTTTCTGCATAGTCACAAATACAGGGCCTAACAGGCCTAACTTAAGATAATGCGAGTGAATTAAACAGCACATTAAACCATACAAATAAAAAATTTAGCACTCACGTTCTAATTTCAACATTAATAAACTTCTATACTTTAAATTGAAAATAACTGTTAATACATTTCTATGAAAATGGTGTGGAACTACATTTCTCTATTTTTGCATATAAATTTAAAACACTTTTAATCAGAAATCTAATATTGCTTTAATGCAGAATATTAGTTTACACTAGAAAATATAACATAATCACAGATTAATTTTTTTAACATGTAATTTAATCTCTAAACCACAAAGGTTTCTGGTAGATAGTCTATGGTTAATTCACACTAACATGGCTTCTCAGGGCATCACATTACAATCTAACTGTTAGTGCTTTGAATAACATAATGCATTAACTGTCACATATAGATGATCACTGGGACATGAGAGACCATACAAACATTTCTGGCTACATCAGTCCTCCCTCAAGCCGCCACACATATTCCAACTTTCATTTTCAATGAGACAGCTCAAAATTTCAGAGGTCGTCCCAGGTATGATGTTCTGAACTCCTCAACCTGCTGGATGTTACTATAGCATATGCTCCCCCTAGTCTCTATCTCAAACTCCTCCTTTCTCCTTTTATTCTTGTCTCTTTTAGTTTCTTTAACAATTTGAAAAGACCAACTGTAATTGGGCCTGGAAAGCCATCATCAATAGAGGTCTCCAAATAGTTCCAACAATTCCTCTCCCTAGATTTCCAAACCGCTTTCCAACTGCTGAGAAAACATTAGCTATTGCTTCCCAGGCACCTGTCACAGCTAAGTCCTTCTCTCAAGATTGTCATATTTGCAATTCACTTCCTTATCTCCTCACTGTTATCAGGAATATAAGTGCATCTTTGTTAGGCTTGCAGTGCTTTGCAAACTCTGCCCTCCTTAGCGAGAAGAATGTCTAAAGCAAGGCGATTTTGTAAAACCATTGACCTTGCAGTGCCCATTTCTATGCCCATTAACACAATGGTACCTGCGGTGTCGGTAGATAATTTATCTACTGTTGTTGACCACTTCCTCATCTTGAGATCATTCAAGATCACACCTACTGATGTAATTATGGCACCTAAAACATCTCCTACTAGCACCTCTCTTCACTCTGGTGTTTGTTTTCTCATCCAGATTGGATCATTAAAATGGTCCACATAATACATTTTTGTAAAAACTACTCCCAGGTAAAATGTACAAATCCAGTGTTTTGGCAGCTTGTAGTAGGTATTCTTGTCCATGAAGGTCAAACACAACATAAAGGTCCAAATACTCTTAACCAAAAACACTTGTCTACATACACTAGTCCCTATAAAAAGTGTGTCAGTCTAAGATCTAAGTCTATATACACAAAACGTCCTTATATGTTGCCAATCAAAAACCCAGAATCCTTGATTTCAGCTACTGAATGTGTTTCATCTTTTCCCCAATTTTGTAAAATGATTCCCTTTCCTATTTTAGTCTTTATAGCTCTTCTCATTTCTTCAACTTGTCTAATGAACTCTTTCTCTATGGGTCAAATTAATTTTGTGGGCATAAACTGTACCAAATGTCAATGTAGGCTCAAGAAACCTCACACTGTGTCAATGTTTTTCTTCTTTGCGATGTTGCATAAATGTTTCATGATTGGGACAATTGAAAACACAAGGTCATAGTTTGAGTAATACTTCTGATGATACTGCTGCTGTTACAAAAGTGTTAGTAACAGGCTACAGGAAATTCCATAAGTTAGGAGTAAAGTATGGTTGGTGATTCCCTTACTCACTGATAAAGGCACCTGTGTGCACACGTAACAATCTCTAGCATCCATGGGGGCTTATTTACAAGCTTTATTGCAAAGAGCGGTGCAGCAAGTTTCTTGCTGGTCTGCCCCGTGCCCAGCGCATTCCTGTCCTCTTCCCCTGCACTGGTGCACAAATTGCTGCCATGCATAATCACCAGGCACCCTTGCACCATGGTGCAAGGGACACCTTCCTGCACAAAAACAATCAAGAGAGGTGTTTTCTTCTATGTGTGCTGTAAAATGCAGCACACATATAAAGATTGAAAAAGAGGGAGAAATAAATATATTTCTCCCTGTTACGTCACCTTTTTATCACCTCTGCGGTTGCATAGGAATCTGATGCATTCTCAGACTTTTAAATCTGGGAATGCGTCAGATTCCTTTGGGTTCCATTAGTGTCACGTGGGAACATCCACAGCACCACCCGTTGAATTCCCCTTTCACTGAGTTTTATGTGTGAAAGGGACCCATATTTACAAGGCCATGAGAAGCCATGAAAGGTGGCTTTGCTTTGCCTTGTAAATATGGGCTGGCACACTGCGCCACTGGAGCATAAAAAAGTGAGATGTAGCTACTGGAGGCAGATGATCCCTTCAAGAACTAGATATACACATCAATTGTCTAGAACTGCTTGCAGGATCCTTCGCTATTCAAGCGCTGTCCTCAAGAAAGGTGTCTTGTTGCATTCTGCTGAGGATAGACAACATCTCAGCTGTTCAATACATCAACAGGCTGAGGTGTACCAAATCCAAACTGCTGGTGGAAATAGCCAAAGATTTTTGGCATCTTTGCCTGGATCACAGGATTTCAGTAGTAGCCGAATACATTCCAGGACAGTTCAACATGATTGGGACTGGAATTCCAGGTATCTGAGGGATTCCAGTGACTGGCAATTGCAGTCAGGGTTGTTCAAATTGATCCCGGTCACTTTGGGAACTTGCAGCATCAACCTGTTTGCATCTCGGTTGAACCACCAACTGGAGAGGTTCTTCAGTTTGAGACCAGATCTGTGGGCGTCAGCAATGGATGCCTTTCTTCAGGATTGGTCAAGCGTTCTGAATAATGCCTTTCCCCCTTTGTCATGATTCTGAGGGTGGCAATGCAGGTGAAGCGCCAGAAAGTGGAAGTGGTTTTCCTCACACTGGTTTGGAAAGCACAACCCTGGTTTCCGATTCTGTTGGCATTGGCATGTGATTGTTCTCTTCTTCTTCTTTGGAGTCAGGACATGCTCCGGGGACCTCTGGGTGAACTTCATTTGATGGTAATATAGGAACAGTTATCCCTGATTGCCTAAAGGCTGTCAAGAAACAGTGTTGTTTGCCAGGAATTTCAGAGATGGCTGCAAAAAAAAGAAACGCTATGCGTCAGCTTGGAGATGCTGGGTGGGTTGGTGCTTGGAACGGCATGTGGATCCTGTGGAAGCAGATATTGTGAGTTTTTTGTCGCTGAAAGCATCAGAAAGATTAGTTTACAGGTCAGTACATAATTTTCATTCTGCCATATCGGCTGGGGATGTGCAGGTAGATAACACGTCTGGGGGTATGCATCCACTGATATGCAAACTAATTAAAGGTATCAGTGTTTCTAACCCTCTGCAGCCTAATTATACTTTTTTGTGGGATGTGAATATGGTTTCAAATCTCTATGAGAAATGGCCACAGAATAAATTGTTGAGCAGAAAACAGCTTTCTGCCAAAATGGCTATGCTGCTTTGTCTGGTTTCCTGCAGAAGAATGGCAGATGTAAAAGTGCTCGACCTTTCAGGTAGAGTATTTACCCCAGAGGGGGTTTCTTTTTCCATTAGCAGACATACTAAAACATTTACCTAGAGTATTGATTATTCTGCTTTTCCGTTTAATGAAGAATTATGTGCAGTAAAATGTTTGAAAGCTTATGAATCTAGTCCTCAAACAATTAGAAATCATTTGAGTTATCGATTGCTTTGCAAAAACCCTTCAAACCTGTTTCATCAGCCACTATAGCTAGGTGGCTAGAGATGTTATGAAGGAAGCTGATATTGATACTCAAGTGTTTGGAGCACACTCAGGCCCATATTTATACTTTTTGACGCTAAACTGCGCTAACGCAGTTTAGCGTCAAAAAGTTTTGCGCCGTCTAACGCCATTCTGAAGCGCCATGCGGGCGCCGTATTTATGGAATGGCGTTAGACGGCGCAATCAGACCGGCGCTGCCTGGTTTGCGTGGGAAAAAACCACGTAGACCAGACAGCGCCGGCGTAGGGGGAAAATGGCGCATGGGCGTCTTAAAATGGGGCAAGTCAGGTTACGTCGAAAAAATCGTCTTAACCCGACTTGCGCCATTTTCTAACGACGCCCATCCCCCATCAACATGACTCCTATCATTGTAAAGATAGGAGTCATGCCCCCTTGCCCAATGGCCATGCCCAGGGGACTTCTGTCCCCTGGGCATGGCCATTGGGCATAGTGGCATGTAGGGGGGCACAAATAAGGCCCCCCTATGCCACCAAAATAAAATATAAAAAATAAAAAATTATACTTACCTGAACTTACCTGAATGTCCCTGGGGTGGGTCCCTCCATCCTTGGGGGTCCTCCTGGGGTGGGCAAGGATGGCAGGGGGGGTCCCTGGGGGCATGGGAGGGCACCTGTGGGCTCATTTTGAGCCCACAGGCCCCTTAACGCCTGCCCTGAGCAGGCGTTAAAAAGTGGCGCAAATGCGCCGTTTTTAGCCACGCCAACTCCCGGGCGTCTCTTTTGCCCGGGAGTATAAATACCACGTAAAGGCCTGGGAGTCATTTTTTAGACGGGAACGCCTCCCTTGCATATCATTAACGCAAGGAAGGGGTTCACGCTAAAAAATGACGCACATTCCGGGAACTTTGGCGCTATTCGCCTCTAACGCCATAGTATAAATATGGCGTTAGTTGGCGTTAGTTTTGCGTCGAAATTGCGTCAAAAAAACCGACGCAATTTTGGCGCAAACGGAGTATAAATATGGCCCTCAGTAAGGGATGCGATGGCTGCCAAATCTTTAACTCTTGGTACTTCTCTCCAGGATATAATGAAAACAGCTGATTGGTCATGAGCTTCATCTTTTAAATCATTCTATTATAAACCAGTTGTGGATGTGGCATCTGTGGTAATTAATCAGCTTTAAACTAGCATAATCTGAGCCTATGGTCCAGACATAGAATGAATAATTTGTTATCTTACGCACCAAGAGTTTTTAATTCTATTAAGGACACGGAGGCGAGGATTATCCCTTCAAGGTTTCTGTGATTTATTGTCATAATGATAGATGATATAACTGTAATTGTTTACATAAGTACCATGCTTAATGGTTTCAGGTTTATTGTTATTATGTTCGTACTTAATTTGCCCACCCATGATTGGAATTAATTGACGTCTACATGCTTAGTAACATACTATCTGTGTTAGGTGCTGACCAAAAAAACATAATAAGAGGAGATTCCAAGGATTTGTCATATGAACATGATGGCTTCAGCAAGGCCTTCACTGCTCCATGGAAGTTTGTCAGTCTCAACATCAGATATCCATTGTTTACAGTTGTGTTTTAACAAGTTTATGGACTGAGTCTCTGCAAAGAAAGAGGAAGTTATGTGGGTGTCTTGGATATTTGAGTGGTTAGCTCATACAGGATTGGTGGTTTGACCAAGAGCATAATGGGATATGTAGTCACTATGTTTTATGCTGTTGTATGTTTGAACTATTTTTATTGGCTGCTGTAAAAAGAGTAGTGAAGTAAGAGAAGCATAAGCCTCGCCTCCTTCTCCTTAATAGAATTGAAAATTATTGATGCGTAAGCTAGCACATTTTTCATTCCTTGGAGGTTCCTCAGGAGGGACACATTGCAGCAGGAAGGCAGCACAGTGAGTATGCAGCCCACTGCTACTGCTGAACCGTGCTTTTTGCTTGGACAGGCCCATTGAGGCTGGAGCAGTGGAGCTCAGGCAGCCCTCTAGGGCTGGGGCTGCTATTTTGACAGTCGGATGGCCCTTTGTTACTGGGACTGCACTGGAAAGTCCCTGCGACCATCTTGGAGGCAAAGGATTTTCAACCCCACCCAGGAAACTGCTCAATGCTTTGCACTGAGCTTTCTGACAATGGAGCTGACAGTAGGATTCTCCTTTTCCAGTAGGTGTTTCTATTGGTCTCCTGAAGCCAAGGTACAGCGCCCTGTTGTCACTAGCTGGTAAAGTTACCCTCTACATCACCGTGCCATGAGTACAGCCCCTGGGCATTACCAATGCTTTTATCATTCCAGTCGAAAGGACCGATAGGTGTGCAATGCCTTGAGACTGCTCCTATTATTTAAAAGTCATAACTCTTGTGTGCCTATTTGTGTGGTACTTAGCTTAAGTGTTGCTCCCATCACTTGGTGCACAGAACTTAAATGCAATATTCAAAGAACCCTGCGAGGACTCATGCCTTGAATGTGCTCATTGTAACTTAATAGCCTTAACCCCTATGTGCCTATTTCTGAGACACTGTGAATAAGGGTTGACTTAATGGCAATTCCAGAGAACCCTATGAGGATTTATTTGGCTACAAAACATTGCCTCCCTCTATGGGCCCTTGGAACTACTGGTGTGGCATGCTGAGAGTGTGTTGAAAAACAGTGTGTTTGAGTGTGTACTTTGTCTAGGTCAAATTGGTGCTGCATGTTTTTTTGGGGTGACTACAGAATCTGTTGCTTAACCTAAAAGAACACATTTTTTCCTCACATTTCGGTGACAGAAAGTTCTGGAATCGGAGAGGAGCCACAGATTTCCTTCCACCCAGCATTCCCCCAAGTCTCCCAATAAAAATGGAACCTCACTTGTGTGGGTGACCCAGGTGCCTGCTACAGAAAAAGGCCAAAAACCTGTAGAGATTGAGGGGATAGCTAAGCGAGTTGATAAGCACATATTTTTCTTTTATACATCTTTAGGCTGACTCTGCTTTGGGGACCCACACGACTGAGGTATCATTATACTTGGGAGGCTGAGGGCAATGCTGGGTGGTACGAAATGTGTGACTAGCGGTGATCCTATAAAGAAAAGTGAGGAAAATATGCTTTTTAAAGCACATTTTGAGGTTTGCAGAGGAGAATGGGTAAGAAAATGTTGGGGTATTAACGCAAGCCACACCTCCTTGGACTTCTTGGGGTGTCTAGTTTAAAAAAATCTATGGGTTTGGTAGGTTTCCCTAGATGAAGGCTGCACCAGGGACCAAAAACATAAGTGCCCCCCCAAACGCAGGTAGTTTTGTCATAGATCATTTTGATGTTTCCACGTACTTCTGTGATGTTCCAAACACTACAATTGTGAAAAGAAATGCACCTAGGTTATGTTTACAAAAAAAAAAAAAAAACTCCAACCAAGTTAGTGGCATTCTTCATCATCGGAGTCCCACCCGAGACACCTAGGGGCATATTTATACTCTGTTTGCGCCGAATTTGTGTCAAAAACTTTGCTGCAAATGTGGCGCAAACCTTACACCATATTTATACTATGACGCCCGACCCCACGAACGTCAAAAATCCTCTGTGTGCGTCATTTTATGGATGCTGGCAACTGCCTTGCCTTAATGACATGCAAGGTAGGCGTTCCTGTCCCAAAAATTACTTTAAGGTCTGTGCGCCTTATTTATACTCCCGCGTCATTTTGACGCACAGGAGGGGGCGGGCCTTAAAAAACAGCGCCCAGCCTGATGTGCGCTGTTTTTCAACGCCTGGGTGAGGGAAGGCGTTAAGGGACCTGTGGGCTCATTTCCATGGTCTCTAACCATGGAAGCAGTCCACAGGACCCCTTCCCTGCCCCCAGGGACACCCCCTGACACCCCCACCCACCCCTGGAGGACACCCATGGATGGGGGTACCCATCCCAGGTAAGTACAGTAAGTTAAGGTAAGTATTTGTTTTTTTGGTGGCATGGGGGGCCTAACTTGGGCCCCCCTACATGCCACTGTGCCCAATGGCCATGCCCAGGGGACAGAAGTTCCCTGGGCATGGCAATTGGGCAGGGGGGCATGACTCCTGTCTTTGCTAAGACAGGAGTTATTTCAATGGTGGTTGTGCATCAAAAAATTGCGCTAGTCCTGTTAGAGCCATAATTTTTGACTCTAACCTGACTTGCACCATTTTTTGACACACAATCCCCATTTTTCCCTACGCCGGGTAACGTCAATCTTTAAATAAGGCGCTTGCCTGGCATGTTGGAATGGCGTTAGCCGGCTGTAAATTTTTTGACGCAAACCAGCGCCGGCGGTGGTTTTTGTCAAAAAGTATAAATATGGACCCTAGTGTGTCATAGGTGTGCTGCCTGATTACAGCGGAGCAGGTTTTGACATTTTTATCACACATACTGGTTGGATTTGGCACGAGGGTGAGTGATGGTTCAGTAGATAAAATTTTATTTACAAGAGATTTCACAAAAGTAAAGTGCACTGTAAATAACTAAAAGGCCAAAAAACTGAACCAATGACTCACAGCTCGTGAGCTGTAAAGCCGCGTCAAGGCACCAACCACTTTATAGTCCATTCACACACATTTCATACATGACATGCACAAGACCATTCATGCCGCCAGCCGTGGGCCCAGCACAACACTCGCATCAACACACAGCGCCATTCAAGGACCTATTACTTTCATATGCCCACATGCCTGATACAGCAATCCGACCAGCTGATGGGAGTGTGTGGACTGGCGTTTGACTGGTACCACCAGCCAAGCGCCACTCCACGCACACTGCCAGCCAAGCGCCACCCCACACACACCGCCAGCCAAGCGCCACCCCACGTACACTGCCAGCCAAGCCCCACCCCCTGCCAGCCAAACGCCACCCCAAACATTCCGCCAACAAAGTGCCACCCCACACACACCGCCAGCCAAGTGCCACCCCACACATAGCGCCAGCCAAGCGCCTCCCCACACACCACCAGCCATGTGCCACACCATCACTTTTTTTTTGTTTTTAACAACAAAGAAACCACTAATTATAAATAAGTACAAAACTGCAAACACAAAAGCTCTAACTGAATACATGACAGTAATGCCAACCGTGAAACTGAACATATGAAAATATAAAACAGCAGTTTATGCTCATGGTATTTCCCAATAATTCTACTGTGTGTGGTAGCTCCTGAAACAGCCACCCACACACAGCCCAGGCTTTGAAGGACAACCAGGGCAGTACATCCTAGTCTCCTTCCTGATACCTCTCTGAGCACAGATTCTACATCGCTTAATAGGAAAGTCTTTTTTGGCCGGGGAGGAATGGGCTCAGCAAAGTGACGATCTTTCATTCTAGCCACATCCTCCACCACTACTTCTCTAGGAACTCTTGCCTATTCCAGCACAACAAGGCTCGCTATGATAGACTCCTGAAATTTCACAATTGTCATCCTTGACTCTGGAGAACTATCCTTGAACACAACAAAAGCATTAAAAGTTGCCAAGTGGAACAGGTGAACCGCTAATTTCTTATACCAAACATGTGCCCTACGAGCAGCAGCGTGAGGTTCCAACCTCTGATCCACTCTATCAACACCACTCAGGTGCTTTTTGTAGTCTAAAATGCACACAGGTTTGTGCACTTCAGCAACTTGACCCCAAACAGCCACAGGTGAAGTACTCTCATCATTGATGGTAGTTAGCATGTGTCGGAGGCTGGCCTGGCTTGTAGTGGGTACAAATGGTACTTACACCTTATGCCAGGTCCAGTTATCCCTTATTAGTAGAGTGTAGTAGTGTTCTAGCAGCTTTGGCTGATAGAGGTAGCTATAACAGAGAAGCCAAGGCTGAACTAGGAGACACGCAAAGCTCATGCAATACCACTTATATCATATAGGTACTATATCATAAGAAAGACAATACTCATAGTTACTAAAAATAAAGGTACATTATTTTAGTGACAATGTGCCAAAAATATCTCAGAGGATATACTCCCTTAGGAGGTAAGTAACATACACAAAATATACGCAACTAACCAAATCAGGTAAGAAAAACAGTCAGAAAATAGTGCAAACACTGTAGAATACAATAGGATTCAATAGGTCTAGGTGCAACTGAACTATATATTTAGAAAGTGGAATGCAAACACTGAATGGACCCCTAGGCTAGTGTAGTGTGTAGAGGGTCACTGGGAGTGTAAGAAAACACTAAGGCCCGTATTTATACTTTTTTTTGTGCCGCATTTGCGTCGTTTTTTGACGCAAAAACGGCGCAAACTTGCAAAATGCCATTGTATTTTGTAGGTTTGCGCCGTTTTGCGTCAAAAAGCGGCGCAAATGCAGCGCTAAAAAAAGTATAAATACGGGCCTAAGGGTGTAAAGTACTACTATTTTCCCAGAAACACACTAAAGTCGTGATAAAGGATTTTGCAAGGGCCACAACAGAGTGCATAGCACTGAAGACGGATTCCTGAACCTGAAGACCTGCAAAGGAAGGGCACCAAGTACAAGAATCACTAAAGTGTCCAGGGTGCAGGAGCCCACTAAACCCCAGATGAAGGTGCAAAATGGCTGCCTCCGGTTGGAAGAAGCTGCAGGTTTTGCAACAATGAAAGGAGGTAGGAAGTTCTTCTTCGTGCAGAAGATGTCCGATGACGTGCTGGAGGATGCAGAGTTGTTTCCTTGGCAAAATACCGCAAACCAGCCTTGCTAGCTGCAAGAGTCACAGTTTGAGAGAAAGGGTGCTGGCTGTGCCCAGGAAGGACCAGGGTGTCTCCACTTGGGAGAGGAGACAGAGGGGGCCCTCAGCAATGCAGAGAGACCATGCACAGGAGGGAAGCACCCACAGAAGTCCTTGAACAAGGGTTCAAGATGTCTGAACATGGCGGTCATCTCAACACTGCAAAGAGAGGTCCCACGACACCGGAGATCAACTCAGGGATCTGAGCATCACAAGACAGAGTGCTGGGGACCTAGGCTCAGCTGTGCATGCAGGATTTCTTGGAAATGTGCACAGAAGCCCTTGTAGCTGCAGATCACATGGTGCACAGGATTACTGTCTGGGGAGGAGAGGCAAGGACTTACCTCCTCCAAATTCGGACAGTTGGACCACTGGACAGTCTGGGTCACTTGGGTCCACCACCTGTGTTCCAGGGGCCACGCTTATCAGAATGAGAGGGGATCCAGAGTACTGGTGAAGCTGAAGTTTGGTGCCTGCTGGAGCAGGGGGAAGATTCTATTGCCCCACAGGAGATTTCTTCATGGCTTCCAATGCAGGGTGAAGACAGGCAGCCCCCAGAGCATGCACCACCAGGAAACAGTCGAGAAAGCCGGCAGGATTAGGCGCTACAATGTCGCTGGTAGTTTTCTGGCTACTTTGTTGCAGTTTTGCAGGTGTCCTGGAGCAGTCAGCGGTCGATCCTTGGCAGAAGTCGAAGAGAGAGGTGTAGAGGAACCCTGATGAATTCTTGCCAGTCATAATCTGTGAAAAAGCCCACTGGAGAGACCCTAAATAGCCCTCAGAGGAGGACTGGCTACCTAGTCAGGTATGCACCTATCAGGAGGGGTCTCTGACATCACCTGCTGGCACTGGCCACTTAGAGGCCTCCTGAGTGCCCTCACAGCTCTGGAAAAAAGATGACAGAGGTCTGGGGCACACTGGAGGAGTTCTGGGCACCACCCCTCAGGGTGGTGGGGGACAGGGGAGTGGTCACTCCCCTTTCCTTTGTCCAGTTTCCCACCAGAGCAGGGACTGGGGGTTCCCTAAACCGGTGTAGACTGGCTTATGCAAGGAGGTTCACCATGTGTGCCCTTCAAAGCATTTCCAGAGGCTGGGAGAGGCTACCCCTCCCCAGCCTTTAACACCTATTTCCAAAGAGAGATGGTGTAACACCCTGTTCTCAGAGGAAATGCTTTGTTCTGCCTTCCTGGGACTGGGCTTCCCAGGCCCCAGGAGGGCAGAACCCTGTCTGTGGGTTGGCAGCAGCTATAACTGTAGTGAAAAGCCAAGAGTGCTGGTTTGGCAGTACTGGGGGTCCATAGTGATTAGCAGAACCTCAGTGACACAGTTAGGCACTACACAGGCATACACATTTAGGCCACAAACTATGAGCACTGGGGTCCTGGCTAGCAGGATCCCAGTGAGACAGGCAAAAACAAACTGACATACATGTAAAATTGGGGGTAACATGCCAAGAAAGATGGTACTTTCCTACTCAACCTCCACCTCCCCCCCCCCAAAAAAAAGAGGGACAATAAGGCTAACCTTGCCCAGATGAGCCTTCATTGTCTAAGTGGAAATATCTGGAGAGTCTAACCTCATTGGAGTGGGTACTCCCAGGTCTATGTTTCACTGTATAGTCCATTCCCTGTAGGGAGATGGACCACCTCAACAAACTAGGGTTTTCACCCTTCATTAGTTTAAGCCATAATAGAGGTTTGTGGTCTGTTTGAACAATAAAGTGAGTACCAAAGAGGTATGGTCTCATGTTTTTCAAGGCCCAGACCACAGCAAAGGCTTCCCTCTCTATGGCAGGCCAACGCTTTTCTCTAGGGATCAACCTCCTGCTGATAAAAGCAACAGGTTGATCCTGGCCCTCTGTGTTTAGCTGTGATATAACTGCCCCTAACCCTAATTCAGAAGCATCAGTTTGAATTATGATTATTTTGGAGTAACAAGTGCTTTTTAGGACAGGTGTAGAGCACATGGCCTGTTGGAACTCATCAAAAACCTTTTGACAGCTAGCTGTCCATAATACCTTTTTAGGCATTTAGATGTGAGGTCATTAAGAGGGGCATCTATAGTGTACTCACACAGCTGTCCTCTCAAAGGTGGTCCTAGTATCATCAAAGTCTTCAGCTGTGTTTGAGCTGGCAGGTCGTACTATTGGGGTGGTTCCTCTGGGATGGCTGCTACATCTGTGCTCCTCCTTGCGACTGAAGGTGGAGTCTGGAAGGTTACAGGACATCTTGGAGGGTTTCCTGGCTAATGGATGTCAGCTTGTCATCCATGTCATCAGGGTAGTCCAGGACAGGCAGATCTACATCTAGTAGGAATCAGCCTTTCAAAAGATTTTAAATATTCCCTTGGCTATGACCCTTGCAATCTAGGGAAGATCATATTCCTGCAGTAATTCAACTCCACGCATTCACTAATGTGTCTGATACGAGGCTAAGTCCTACTAGATGCATTTTGTGTTCTTTGGTGCTTATAATGCATTAGCCCTGAGGAAGGTGGTCTGAAAGATCATAAATTAGGAAACTGAAACCACTGAAACGCACGTCGGCGATGGCGATGGAGTACCAAATTTTGATTGCTCAATAAGAAGATAAATTGAGGCAATGGAGTATCAAATTTAAAATAAGAAGACTAATTGAGCTGATATAGCCAAGAAATGCAAGTCTTTCAAAGATCCTAGAAAAATATCAAATTAAAGAAGGATATGAAATATAGGAAGATCTTGACACATATCTGGATTTCCATGGGGAGTGGCAGAATATACATACTTAAGACTTTACTGGACAATATATATCACTGCCACGAAAAAAAAAAAGACATCAATTTTCCTCCACTAAGATTTATATCAGCCATTTATGTATTGATATGTTAATATATTGAAACAATATTTGAGTTTTGATGGCGATATAGTTTGTTACATATGTTTTTGATTGTTTTAAATTTTTTGGTTTATGTCTATTTCTGAGATGATTTTTTCTATGTTGTGTTGAATGTGGTTTGTCTGAGTCTATGTTTGTTTTGTCGTCGGAAAGTATGATCTATGATTGTATGTTAATTGTCATTTTAGTTTAATTTGAGGTTTCTGAATTTACATTATTTGAAATTCTATAAAATGTGATTCTTGTGTCTAAACTATATTAGAATGGTTGTTGTGCTTCTTTGCGTATAAGACAGGAGAGTTGCTTTTGCCTTTCCAGCCGCCTTGACATGGCGGTGTACCCCCACACAAAAGTTGTTGGTGTTGTGTTGTGCTGTGCCCCTGCACAGCCCATGCACCAGTGCCGTGCCCATTTGACCTTTCCACTGCCTGATTTCATTGGCTGACATGCATTGTGTAGGAGGTATTCACTTGACATTTAGGCATTTTGGTCCCCCATGCAACTTACCCTGCATATGTGTTTTTTCCTGATTGTCTGCGCTGTCCAGTCGTGCAATTCATGTGACGATCTCCTCCGGGCTGACAGCTGCAACCATCTCCTCCATCTCATCCAGGGCATCCTGTGGTGCTGGACGCCCACCTCCAGCCTGCAGTGCTGCCTTTCTGTTCCTTGCCATTTTCTCATTTGTTCTGCGCTTGTAGTCAGGCCAGCATTTCTTGCACTCAGTGACAGTTCTCCTGACCTCTGCCACACTGTTTATCTGGTCAACAATTTGTTGCCAAATTGCCTCTCTCCTCCCAATTGGCAATTTAAAGGTGATGAAAAGTTGATGCTGGTGCTCCGTCACCTCTCTGACCAGTATTTCATGCTCCTCTGCACTGAAACAACACTTCCTTTTCTTCTTGTCTCTCCCCTGGGTCTTGCCTGTGTTCTCCTGCCTGGTTCCTGGTAGATTCATATCTCCCTGGGGTCTCTCCTGGCTTCTGGGATCCATTTTGGGGCTCCTTAGCACTATTTTCTGTGTTTGCGTCACTTTTTGATGCTATTGCGGTGAAAAATGGCACATATCCGGTTTGTAATGTTTTCCGTGTCGCAAACTGGATTAGAGTAATTTTTCCTACATTAACGTCATATTGCTTTTTGACGTGGTGCAATGGTTAGCATAAAAAAAAAATGATTCTAACCAGTTCTTAGTGCCACCGTTTTTCAAAGTATAAATTTGACACACGGGTGGTGCTAAGAAATGGCATTAGCCGTGTTAAATATGGGCCTCAGTTCGTCCCAGGCAAGAGGCAGAGGCAGCTGCACCCAGAGGAGCTGGAGAGGGAAGCAGATGCTGAGAATCCGCGTTTCTGGAGCCTGTAAAACCTGTAAGAAAAAGAGACAAAATAAAAACAAACAAAATTCGTCCAAAGTGGCAAAGTGGGACACGCAGTGCTGTATCCTTTGTGGGTTGGTGAGTGGGAGAAGCAGACCCACTAGCTGCCCTGTGGCCCCTCATAGGTGGGGAGAACACACTTACAATACGTTTGCACAACCCCTGCCCCCCCACTGGTGCCGCGTCCTTGCTGTGGGCTTACCTTCACCCCACCCAGGCACTCATCCTGGCGTGACCTGCCATATGTGTGGCTCCCCTAATTTGCGGTAGCCTGGTGCAAGAGCTCTTGCATAGAGGAGACCTACTGGCTTTGCTAATGCTTGTTTTTTCTTTACCACTGACATTTGAAGGAGTGCTGGGGGCTACAAGTTCCAATTAACCTGTGAAAAAAACTTACTGAAAGAACTCCAACTACAAATTAAAACTCAAACATAGTAATTAAAATTTAGAGCCTGATTTAAGAGGCCCTAAAATCACCTAAGTGTTCCCATAGTTTACACTACTCCTATAGCAATTTTTTTTTATACTACGGTGGCGCTATAAATGACTTTGTAAACTCTTAGGCCATATTATACCTGTGACTGCATAAATCGTGCAAAGAAAAAAGAAATTGCTCATTAAAGAAGCTATAAAAAATGAAGCAATGTATGAGGAGAGAACTCTTCGATTCTTGGTATTTTTAACAAGCTGTTAATAAAATTAGCATGTATTAAATAAAACAGTGTTATCAAGTAAGTCCATTTCTTTCTTTATAACAACATGATTTGATTCTTCCTAACAGAAGAATTTTCAAAAATTCCGAATCTTTTCATCAGTCACCACTAAGTGTAACTGAATTCAAAACACGGTGGAGTCGAAATAGGAGGAGTCAAAAACTACAGAACATTGCTTTAAACCAGGTAGTGATACGATTAATCTCTTGTTAATATTAGGGCGAGGAACTCCGCAGCGTTCGTGTTGGCGAATGTAGAAGAATGTTTCACAAATATAGCTGGGATAACAAAAACATTAAAGACTAATGATAAGAGTAATTTATTTTGTTAGAAGAAATGGCCGTTATGTTTGCAATGCATTATGGGCAATAGGATGTCTGATCACAGTTTGTCCCACCACACACGAAGTGCTGCCCTGGCAGCGTCTCTGAAGGTTAAACAAGGGTTTGCGCTGCAATGGGTCTCGCATCTGCTCAGTTGAAGCTATTAGCGTTCTCAACTCCTAAACCGACTTTTCTTGCCCCATAAATTGAAAATTGAAAGTTAAACACTTTCACATAAAGGAGCCAATTCACAGCGCCACGGCCGCCATGAGCATCAGCGTGAAGAGATACACAAAAGGAAAAGAAGTTCGCTGGCAGTTAAACCTAAAAGTGTAATTAGCCATGTAACGGGCGACGGCCACGGAATAACAAAACCTCTCCAAGGTGGGACACAGGTAAACCATTTAACAATGTAATCAAAGGATTTTTGAATGGCAAGCGCATGAAGGAGTGGTAGTGATGGGCGTTGTTAAAAGCCCAGATACACACCAACACCTGGGAAAAGCAGCGCATGCGCGCTGCAATGCTCGACCTAAAGGCAAAGCAGGCACTTTCTCCTCACAGTGTTTATCTAGCAGAGCCCGTAGTTGACACTGCAGTGCGGAGTCTGGCTGGAGTGGGACACCTAGTGACGACTGTGGTACTGCACCTGGCATAGTGTGACTAAGTAAACCATGCATGCCAACATTTAGAAGAGTTAAGTGGGAGATTTCTAAAAAATTATCAGGAGGTCCGCATTGACTTCTACTGAAACAGAGGCAATTTCATGCAGGAAACAGCTGAAATAAGCAATTTTTGGCTTCAAACATAAGGAGTCTCACTCCTGAATAGATCTATTGCCATGTATGACTAAACCTCTGGGACCTTGCAGTGCTTCCTTACACGTTCTAGAACAGGGCCATATTATAGTCTTATAGCCCGCTGTAGCGAGGTATACTGGACATTAAAGGCCCAGTCCAGTGTTAAAGCTGAGGGCCTTTAACTAGGGAGAGGGACTTTAAAGGACAGTATAGCCAAGGTTTGGAGGGCATAAGGCTGTTAGAACATTTTGCTACTAGAGTGCAGAAAGATCTATTAAATAAAAGCATCACGCGGGCCCCCTGTGGCCTTTGTTCACAGCAGTTCCGAACAAAAGCATTGGAATGTTGGCGTCCGAGCTTCTACCGGCCATTAGAAACCCGCAGCACTCCATTGCTTTCAATGGAGCTCCCAACATTCCAATGTTCTAATTATCATTAGTTCACGCAATGCAGCAGGGCAAGACATCTTGCGGCACTGCATGAAAGGGAGAAGGCAGGAATGCGCCACATCTCTCAAGATATGAAGCATTCCTGATCGCTGCCTGCGATGGCACACAAACTGCTGCGTGGCATCAACACCGTGGTACAAGGATGACTACATTACAGACAGGATTGTTTTTGTGCAGGAAGGGACACCTGAGGCGTTTTACTTTTTTTACATATGTTGCAGAATGCAGCACACAGACAAAGAAGAAAAAACGAGGAGAAGTAAATATATTTCTCCTTGTTACACCTTCCCTGGGAAGAAATAGCATTCTGATGCACTGGCGCATCTAACCAGTGCTGGTAAATCTGGGAATGTTTCAGATTCCATGGGTGGATGTGTGGGAATACTCATGCTCCACCCTTGGAACGTCTCCCTGAGTCAAAGTAACACAAGGTAGCCACTTGGACTGCCCTCCATTACTCCAGATTGACCAAGCCACGCAAGGTGACGTTGCGTGGCTTGATAAATCTCATTATCGGTTTTGTGTCCCCTTTTGCCATCTAGCGTGGTGCAAAACGACAGAGCACCCTTTGATCAATTAATAAATCAGTGGATTTATATAGTGCGACTAATCACCCAAAAAGGTATCCAGGCGCTTGAGGGCCGCAAGGGCTAAGGTGACTCAGTTGAACAGCCAGGTCTTGAGTGCTCTCTGGAATTTCATTAGAGAGGTGGTCTAGGTCAATAGCTGCAGGGGGACGTCATTCCACGTTTTCACTGCGAGGTAGGAGAAGCAGAGCCCTCTGCTGTTGCTTTGGTGGATGTGGGGGTGTGTGGGGAAGTGAGAAGGAGGTGGAGAGTAGTTGGTAGATTGCTGTAAGTTTAGGCAGTGGTTGATGTAGGCTGGTCCTTGGTTCTGAAGCGCTTTGTAGGCGTGGGCCATCAGTTTGAAATAGCATTGATTCTGTATAGGGAGCCATTGGAGTTTTTTGAGGTAAGTGGATATGTGGGTCCACCTGGGTAGGTCTAGAATGAGTCTGGCATTGGAGTTCTCTATAGTCTCGAGTCTTAGCAGAAGGTGTGTAGAGATCCCAGGGTAGTGGGCGTTGCCATAGTTTAGACAGCTTGTGATTAGGGCCTGAGTGAAAGGATGTCTGCTGTTCAAGGGGAGCCGTTTGAAGACTTTTTGTAACATGCAAAGTGTGATTAAGCAGGCAGAGAAAACTGCGTTGATCTGGAACTCCATGGTCAGTTTGCTGTCCATGATTATGCTCAGGTTTCTGTCATGGTCGGTCGGTTTGGGTGATGGTCCTAGATGCAAGGCCCCCCAGGAGTCATTCCAAGGGGTGGTGTTGTTGCCAAAGACCAGCACTTCTGTTTTGTCTGTATTGAGCTTTAGGAGGTTACCCTTCCTCCATTTGGCGACTGTTGTTATGCACCTGTGGAAGTTGATTTTCATGCTGGTGGAATATTCTGAGAGTTGGATGATGAGCTGGGTGTCATCTGCGTAGGATATGATATTTAGTTCATGGGCTCTAAAATGTTGGCTAAGGGGATCATGTGGATGTTGAAAAGGGTAGGGTAGAGGGATCAGCCTTGAGGAACACTGCAGATGATGCCCTTGGGTTCGGAGGTGAACAGTGGTAGGTGGACCTTCTGTGTTCTTTCGGTAAAGAAAGAGGCGATCCATTTGAGGGTGTTTTCTTGGATACCAATGTGATGCAGTCTTTTAATCAAGGTGTGACCTGATATGGTGTCAAAGGCTGCTGGGAGGTCAAGGAGGATCAGAGCTGCTGGAGCATTTTCTTCCTTCACAGGAATCAATGCCCAATGAGGTCAATGGATCTTTGGACCCTGCATAATGGTGTGGAAACCAGACGACACATTTCAATACGCAGTATGACCAACTTGGCCATACAAGGAAAACTCCAATTGGGACAAAGTTGAGTAGTTTTATTACAAACTTAAGCTCAAAGTCATGTAGACAATCCTCAAGACATAGTTATAAAATATCACCCAGGGTTGACCAAGGCGATGAAATGGGCTCAAGTGAACTATTATTACCAGAACTAAACATTCAACAAATATAATACAGGACAACAGGAAAATTATCTGATGAACGGAAAACACGCATTGCTCAGTTTTGATAAGCATTAAGGCAATTAAAACTATTAAGATTCAACTGACTTTAAACAAGGGAAGACCCTACTGATTAGCCAAGCATGGATTAACATGTGCTGGGTAAAACACGTGCACGCAAAAGACAAAAAGGACAAAGAGGGCAAAAATAATTTTGAAAAAGGTAATCTTGAGTAACAGGTTACTGACAGATGGGCAAAAGGTAAAGGAAAAGAAGGCATCAGCATTTCAGATGCTCGGTCAGGAGTCTCCTTCTTTGAGTTAGGGAAGAATCTCTAAGTCTGAGAAAGGCATGTCAAAGAGGCAAGGGCAGAGAGAACTATACCTCTCAAAGCCAAAGGGCTCGGCAAGCAATATGGGATGGGGCAAATAGCTGGGAAAAGACGGTTCCACTCCTGCCTTTCGGACTTTCTTCTCTTGATTTTGACCAAATTGCAGCTGGGGATCGGTATATTAAAGTTCACAGGCAAGATGATTTGTCAGTTCATCAGTCCATCTAACTTTAGGGGTTATACCCAACAGAAATCGATAATACAACTCCAACTTGAAACATTGGTGCATTTCCAAGGTTTGTCATGACAACGGTGTCAGTCTGTACTCTTCCATGCAAGATGGCAACATTTGTATAAATTGTCGGTCCACAGTCCTAAATGTTCCATCCTCAAGGATGACTTCCTATACTAACTAAGTGTAAAACACTAGACATCTATTACCAAGCTAGCATTCTCATGGGAACAAGATCTGGAAGAAAGATACACGTTAGCAAGATGACTTGACATTTTCTGCATAGTCACAAATACAGGGCCTAACAGGCCTAACTTAAGATAATGCGAGTGAATTAAACAGCACATTAAGCCATACAAATAAAAAATTTAGCACTCACGTTCTAATTTCAACATTAATAAACTTCTATACTTTAAATTGAAAATAACTGTTAATACATTTCTATGAAAATGGTGTGGAACTACATTTCTCTATTTTTGCATATAAATTTAAAACACTTTTAATCAGAAATCTAATATTGCTTTAATGCAGAATATTAGTTTACACTAGAAAATATAACATAATCACAGATTCATTTTTTTAACATGTAATTTAATCTCTAAACCACAAAGGTTTCTGGTAGATAGTCTATGGTTAATTCACACTAACATGGCTTCTCAGGGCATCACATTACAACCTAACTGTTAGTGCTTTGAATAACATAATGCATTAACTGTCACATATAGATGATCACTGGGACATGAGAGACCATACAAACATTTCTGGCTACATCAATCCTCCCTCTGTTGGCGAATCAAGCCGTCACACATATTCCAACTTTCATTTTCAATGAGACAGCTCAAAATTTCAGAGGTCGTCCCAGGTATGATGTTCTGAACTCCTCAAACTGCTGGATGTTACTATAGCATATGCTCCCCCTAGTCTCTATCTCAAACTCCTCCTTTCTCCTTTTATTCTTGTCTCTTTTAGTTTCTTTAACAATTTGAAAAGACCAACTGTAATTGGGCCTGGAAAGCCATCATCAATAGAGGTCTCCAAATAGTTCCAACAATTCCTCTCCCTAGATTTCCAAACCGCTTTCCAACTGCTGAGAAAACATTAGCTATTGCTTCCCAGGCACCTGTCACAGCTAAGTCCTTCTCTCAAGATTGTCATATTTGCAATTCACTTCCTTATCTCCTCACTGTTATCAGGAATATAAGTGCATCTTTGTTAGGCTTGCAGTGCTTTGCAAACTCTGCCCTCCTTAGCGAGAAGAATGTCTAAAGCAAGGCGATATTGTAAAACCATTGACCTTGCAGTGCCCATTTCTGTGCCCATTAACACAATGGTACCTGCGGTGTCTGTAGATAATTTATCTACTGTTGTTGACCACTTCTTCATCTTGAGATCATTCAAGATCACACCTACTGATGTAATTATGGCACCTAAAACATCTCCTACTAGCACCTCTCTTCACTCTGGTGTTTGTTTTCTCATCCAGATTGGATCATTAAAATGGTCCACATAATACATTTTTGGAAAAACTACTCCCAGGTAAAATGTACAAATCCAGTCTTTTGGCAGCTTGTAGTAGGCATTCTTGTCCATGAAGGTCAAACACAATATAAAGGTCCAAATACTCTTAACCAAAAACACTTGTCTACATACACTAGTCCCTATAAAAAGTGTGTCAGTCTAAGATCTAAGTCTATATACACAAAACGTCCTTATATGTTGCCAATCAAAAACCCAGAATCCTTGATTTCAGCTACTGAATGTTTCATCTTTTCCCCAATTTTGTAAAATGATTCCCTTTCCTATTTTAGTCTTTATAGCTCTTCTCATTTCTTCAACTTGTCTAATGAACTCTTTCTCTATGGGTCAAATTAAGTTTGTGGGCATAAACTGTACCAAATGTCAATGTAGGCTCAAGAAACCTCACACTTTGTCAATGTTTTTCTTCTTTGCGATGTTGCATAAATGTTTCATGATTGGGACAATTGAAAACACAAGGTCATAGTTTGAGTAATACTTCTGATGATACTGCTGCTGTTACAAAAGTGTTAGTAACAGGCTACAGGAAATTCCATAAGTTAGGAGTAAAGTATGGTTGGTGATTCCCTTACTCACTGATAAAGGCACCTGTGTGCACACGTAACAATCTCTAGCATCCATGGGGGCTTATTTACAAGCTTTATCGCAAAGAGCGGTGCAGCAAGTTTCTTGCTGGGCTGCCCCATGCCCAGTGCATTCATGTCCTCTCCCCCTGCACTGGTGCACAAATTGCTGCCATGCGTAATCACCAGGCACCCTTGCACCATGGTGCAAGGGACACCTTCCTGCACAAAAACAATCAAGAGAGGTGTTTTCTTCTATGTGTGCTGTAAAATGCAGCACACATATAAAGATTGAAAAAGAGGGAGAAATAAATATATTTCTCCCTGTTACGTCACCTTTTTATCACCTCTGCGGTTGCATAGGAATCTGATGCATTCTCAGACTTTTAAATCTGGGAATGCGTCAGATTCCTTTGGGTTCCATTAATGTCACGTGGGAACACCCACAGCACCACCCGTTGAATTCCCCTTTCACTGAGTTTTATGCGTGAAAGGGACCCATATTTACAAGGCCATGAGAAGCCATGAAAGGTGGCTTTCCTTTGCCTTGTAAATATGGGCTGGCACACTGCGCCACTGGAGCATAAAAAAGTGAGATGTAGCTACAGGAGGCAGATGATCCCTTCAAGAACTAGATATACACATCAATTGTCTAGAACTGCTTGCAGGATCCTTCGCTATTCAAGTGCTGTCCTCAAGAAAGGTGTCTTGTTGCATTCTGCTGAGGATAGACAACATCTCAGCTGTTCAATACATCAACAGGCTGAGGTGTACCAAATCCAAACTGCTGGTGGAAATAGCCAAAGATTTTTGGCATCTTTGCCTGGATCACAGGATTTCAGTAGTAGCCGAATACATTCCAGGACAGTTCAACATGATTGGGACTGGAATTCCAGGTATCTGAGGGATTCCAGCGACTGGCAATTGCAGTCAGGGTTGTTCAAATTGATCCCGGTCACTTTGGGAACTTGCAGCATCAACCTGTTTGCATCTCGGTTGAACCACCAACTGGAGAGGTTCTTCAGTTTGAGACCAGATCTGTGGGCGTCAACAATGGATGCCTTTCTTCAGGATTGGTCAAGCGTTCTGAATAATGCCTTTGCCCCCTTTGTCATGATTCTGAGGGTGGCAATGCAGGTGAAGCGCCAGAAAGTGGAAGTGGTTTTCCTCACACTGGTTTGGAAAGCACAACCCTGGTTTCCGATTCTGTTGGCATTGGCATGTGATTGTTCTCTTCTTCTTCTTTGGAGTCAGGACATGCTCCGGGGACCTCTGGGTGAACTTCATTTGATGGTAATATAGGAACAGTTATCCCTGATTGCCTAAAGGCTGTCAAGCAACAGTGCCGTTTGCCAGGAATTTCAGAGATGACTGCAAAAAAAAGAAACGCTATGCGTCAGCTTGGAGATGCTGGGTGGGTTGGTGCTTGGAACGGCACGTGGATCCTGTGGAAGCAGATTTTGTGAGTTTTCTGTCGCTGAAGGCATCAGAAAGATTAGTTTACAGGTCAGTACATAATTTTCATTCTGCCATATCGGCTGGGGATGTGCAGGTAGATAACACGTCTGGGGGTATGCATCCACTGATATGCAAACTAATTAAAGGTATCAGTGTTTCTAACCCTCTGCAGCCTATGTTATGAAGGAAGCTGATATTGATACTCAAGTGTTTGGAGCACACTCAGTAAGGGGTGCGATGGCTGCCAAATCTTTAACTCTTGGTACTTCTCTCCAGGATATAATGAAAACAGCTGATTGGTCATGAGCTTCATCTTTTAAATCATTCTATTATAAACCAGTTGTGGATGTGGCATCTGTGGTAATTAATCAGCTTTAAACTAGCATAATCTGAGCCTATGGTCCAGACATAGAATGAATAATTTGTTATCTTACGCACCAATAATTTTTAATTCTATTAAGGACACGGAGGCGAGGATTATCCCTTCAAGGTTTCTGTGATTTATGGTCATAATGATAGATGATATAACTGTAATTGTTTACATAAGTACCATGCTTAATGGTTTCAGGTTTATTGTTATTATGTTCGTACTTAATTTGCCCACCCATGATTGGAATTAATTGACGACTACATGCTTAGTAACATACTATCTGTGTTAGGTGCTGACCAAAAAACCATAATAAGAGGAGATTCCAAGGATTTGTCATATGAACATGATGGCTTCAGCAAGGCCTTCACTGCTCCATGGAAGTTTGTCAGTCTCAACATCAGATATCCATTGTTTACAGTTGTGTTTTAACAAGTTTATGGACTGAGTCTCTGCAAAGAAAGAGGAAATTATGTGGGTGTCTTGGATATTTGAGTGGTTAGCTCATACAGGATTGGTGGTTTGACCAAGAGCATAATGGGATATGTAGTCACTATGTTTTATGCTGTTGTATGTTTGAACTATTTTTATTGGCTGCTGTAAAAAGAGTAGTGAAGTAAGAGAAGCATAAGCCTCGCCTCCTTCTCCTTAATAGAATTGAAAATTATTGATGCGTAAGCTAGCACATTTTTCATTCCTTGGAGGTTCCTCAGGAGGGACACATTGCAGCAGGAAGGCAGCACAGTGAGTATGCAGCCCACTGCTACTGCTGAACCGTGCTTTTTGCTTGGACAGGCCCTTTGAGGCTGGAGCAGTGGAGCTCAGGCAGCCCTCTAGGGCTGGGGCTGCTATTTTGACAGTCGGATGGCCCTTTGTTACTGGGACTGCACTGGAAAGTCCCTGCGACCATCTTGGAGGCAAAGGATTTTCAACCCCCCCCAGGAAACTGCTCAATGCTTTGCACTGAGCTTTCTGACAATGGAGCTGACAGTAGGATTCTCCTTTTCCAGTAGGTGTTTCTATTGGTCTCCTGAAGCCAAGGTACAGCGCCCTGTTGTCACTAGCTGGTAAAGTTACCCTCTACATCACCGTGCCATGAGTACAGCCCCTGGGCATTACCAATGCTTTTATCATTCCAGTTGAAAGGACCGATAGGTGTGCAATGCCTTGAGACTGCTCCTATTATTTAAAAGTCATAACTCTTGTGTGCCTATTTGTGTGGTACTTAGCTTAAGTGTTGCTCCCATCACTTGGTGCACAGAACTTAAATGCAATATTCAAAGAACCCTGCGAGGACTCATGCCTTGAAAGTGCTCATTGGAACTTAATAGCCTTAAGCCCTATGTGCCTATTTCTGAGACACTGTGAATAAGGGTTGACTTAAAGGCAGTTCCAAAGAACCCTATGAGGATTTATTTGGCTACAAAACATTGCCTCCCTCTATGGGCCCTTGGAACTACTGGTGTGGCATGCTGAGAGTGTGTTGAAAAACAGTGTGTTTGAGTGTGTACTTTGTCTAGGTCAAATTGGTGCTGCATGTTTTTTTGGGGTGATTACAGAATCTGTTGCTTAACCTAAAAGAACACATTTTTTCCTCACATTTCGGTGACAGAAAGTTCTGGAATCGGAGAGGAGCCACAGATTTCCTTCCACCCAGCATTCCCCCAAGTCTCCCAATAAAAATGGAACCTCACTTGTGTGGGAGACCCAGGTGCCTGCTACAGAAAAGGCCAAAAACCTGTAGAGATTGAGGGGATAGCTAAGCGAGTTGATAAGCACATATTTTTCTTTTATACATCTTTAGGCTGACTCTGCTTTGGGGACCCACACGACTGAGGTATCATTTTACTTGGGAGGCTGAGGGCAATGCTGGGTGGTACGAAATGTGTGACTAGCGGTGATCCTATAAAGAAAAGTGAGGAAAATATGCTTTAGAAAGCAAATGTTGAGGTTTGCAGAGGAGAATGGGTAAGAAAATGTTGGGGGATCAACGCAAGCCACACCTCCTTGGACTTCTTGGGGTGTCTAGTTTAAAAAAATCTATGGGTTTGGTAGGTTTCCCTAGATGAAGGCTTCACCAGGGACCAAAAACATAGGTGCCCCCCCAAACGCAGGTAGTTTTGTCATAGATCATTTTGATGTTTCCACATACTTCTGTGATGTTCCAAACACTACAATTGTGAAAAGAATTGCACCTAGGTTATGTTTACAAAAAAAAAAAACCCTCACCCTCCAACCAAGTTGGTGGCATTCTTCATCATCGGAGTCCCACCCGAGACACCTAGGGGCATATTCATACTCTGTTTGCGCCGAATTTGTGTCAACAACTTTGCTGCAAATTTGGCGCAAACCTTACACCATATTTATACTATGACGCCCGACCCCACGAACGTCAAAAATCCTCTGTGTGCGTCATTTTTTGGATGCTGGCAACTGCCTTGCGTTAATGACATGCAAGGTAGGCGTTCCTGTCCAAAAAATTACTTTAAGGTCTGTGCGCCTTATTTATACTCCCGTGTCATTTTGACGCACAGGAGGGGGCGGGCCTTAAAAAACAGCGCCCAGCCTGATGTGCGCTGTTTTTCAACGCCTGGGTGAGGCAAGGCGTTAAGGGACCTGTGGGCTCATTTCCATGGTCTCTAACCATGGAAGCAGACCACAGGACCCCTTCCCTGCCCCCAGGGACACCCCCTGACTTTTCACCCACCCCTGGAGGACACCCATGGATGGGGGTACCCATCCCAGGTAAGTACAGTAAGTTAAGGTAAGTATTTTTTTTTTGGGTGGCATGGGGGGTCTAACTTGGGCCCCCCTACATGCCACTGTGCCCAATGGCCATGCCCAGGGGACAGAAGTTCCCTGGGCATGGCAATTGGGCAGGGGGGCATGACTCCTGTCTTTCCTAAGACAGGAGTTATTTCAATGGTGGTTGTGCATCAAAAAATTGCGCTAGTCCTGTTAGAGCCATGATTTTTGACTCTAACCTGACTTGCACCATTTTTTGACGCACAATCCCCATTTTTCCCTACGCCGGGTAACGTCAATCTATAAATAGGGCGCCTGCCTGGCATGTTGGAATGGCGTTAGCCGGCTGTAAATCTTTTGACGCAAACCAGCGCCGGCGGTGGTTTGTGTCAAAAAGTATAAATATGGACCCTAGTGTGTCATAGGTGTGCTGCCTGAATACAGCGGTGCAGGTTTTGACATTTTTATCACACATACTGGTTGGATTTGGCACGAGGGTGAGTGATGGTTCAGTAGATCAAATTTTATTTACAAGAGATTTCACAAAAGTGAAGTGCACTGTAAATAACTAAAAGGCCAAAAAACTGAACCAATGACTCACAGCTCGTGAGCTGTAAAGCCGCGTCAAGGCACCAACCACTTTACAGTCCATTCACACACATTTCATACATGACATGCACAAAACCATTCATGCCGCCAGCCGTGGGCCAAGCACAACACTCGCATCAACAGACAGCGCCATTCAAGGGCCTATCACTTTCATATGCCCACATGCCTGATACAGCAATCACACCAGCTGATGGGAGTGTGTGGACTGGCGTTTGACTGGTACCACCAGCCAAGCGCCACTCCACGCACACTGCCAGCCAAGCGCCACCCCACACACACCGCCAGCCAAGCGCCACCCCACGTACACTGCCAGCCAAGCCCCACCCCCTGCCAGCCAAACGCCACCCCAAACATTCCGCCAACCAAGCGCCACCCCACACACACCGCCAGCCAAGTGCCACCCCACACATAGCGCCAGCCAAGCGCCTCCCCACACACACCACCAGCCATGTGCCACACCATCACTTTTTTTTTGTTTTTAACAACAAAGAAACCACTAATTATAAATAAGTACAAAACTGCAAACACAAAAGCTCTAACTGAATACATGACAGTAATGCCAACCGTGAAACTGAACATATGAAAATATAAAACAGCATTTTATGCTCACGGTATTTCCCAATAATTCTACTGTGTGTGGTAGCTCCTGAAACAGCCACCCACACACAGCCCAGGCTTTGAAGGACAACCAGGGCAGTACATCCTAGTCTCCTTCCTGATACCTCTCTGAGCACAGATTCTACATCGCTTAATAGGAAAGTCTTTTTTGGCCGGGGGAGGAATGGGCTCAGCAAAGTGACGATCTTTCATTCTAGCCACATCCTCCACCACTACTTCTCTAGGAACTCTTGCCTATTCCAGCACAACAAGGCTCGCTATGATAGACTCCTGAAATTTCACAATTGTCATCCTTGACTCTGGAGAACTATCCTTGAACACAACAAAAGCATTAAAAGTTGCCAAGTGGAACAGGTGAACCGCTAATTTCTTATACCAAACATGTGCCCTACGAGCAGCAGCGTGAGGTTCCAACCTCTGATCCACTCTATCAACACCACTCAGGTGCTTTTTGTAGTCTAAAATGCACACAGGTTTGTGCACTTCAGCAACTTGACCCCAAACAGCCACAGGTGAAGTACTCTCATCATTGATGGTAGTTAGCATGTGTCGGAGGCTGGCCTGGCTTGTAGTGGGTACAAATGGTACTTACACCTTATGCCAGGTCCAGTTATCCCTTATTAGTAGAGTGTAGTAGTGTTCTAGCAGCTTTGGCTGATAGAGGTAGCTATAACAGAGAAGCCAAGGCTGAACTAGGAGACACGCAAAGCTCATGCAATACCACTTATATCATATAGGTACTATATCATAAGAAAGACAATACTCATAGTTACTAAAAATAAAGGTACATTATTTTAGTGACAATGTGCCAAAAATATCTCAGAGGATATACTCCCTTAGGAGGTAAGTAACATACACAAAATATACGCAACTAACCAAATCAGGTAAGAAAAACAGTCAGAAAATAGTGCAAACACTGTAGAATACAATAGGATGCAATAGGTCTAGGGGCAACTGAACTATATACTTAGAAAGTGGAATGCAAACCATGAATGGACCCCTAGGCTAGTGTAGTGTGTAGAGGGTCACTGGGAGTGTAAGAAAACACTAAGGCCCGTATTTATACTTTTTTTTGTGCCGCATTTGCGTCGTTTTTTGACGCAAAAACGGCGCAAACTTGCAAAATGCCATTGTATTTTGTAGGTTTGCGCCGTTTTGCGTCAAAAAGCGGCGCAAATGCGGCGCTAAAAAAAGTATAAATACGGGCCTAAGGGTGTAAAGTACTACTTTTTTCCCAGAAACACAGTAAAGTCGTGATAAAGGATTTTGCAAGGGCCACAACAGAGTGCATAGCACTGAAGACGGATTCCTGAACCTGAAGACCTGCAAAGGAAGGGCACCAAGTACAAGAATCACTAAAGTGTCCAGGGCGCAGGAGCCCACTAAACCCCAGATGAAGGTGCATAATGGCTGCCTCCGGTTGGAAGAAGCTGCAGGTTTTGCAACAATGAAAGGAGGTAGGAAGTTCTTCTTCGTGCAGAAGATGTCCGATGACGTGCTGGAGGATGCAGAGTTGTTTCCTTGGCAAAATACCGCAAACCAGCCTTGCTAGCTGCAAGAGTCACAGTTTGAGAGAAAGGGTGCTGCCTGTGCCCAGGAAGGACCAGGGTGTCTCCACTTGGGAGAGGAGACAGAGGGGGCCCTCAGCAATGCAGAGAGACCATGCACAGGAGGGAAGCACCCACAGAAGTCCTTGAACAAGGGTTCAAGATGTCTGAACACGGCGGTCATCTCAACACTGCAAAGAGAGGTCCCACGACACCGGAGATCAACTCAGGGATCTGAGCATCACAGGACAGAGTGCTGGGGACCTAGGCTCAGCTGTGCATGCAGGATTTCTTGGAAATGTGCACAGAAGCCCTTGTAGCTGCAGATCACATGGTGCACAGGATTACTGTCTGGGGAGGAGAGGCAAGGACTTAGCTCCTCCAAATTCGGACAGTTAGACCACTGGACAGTCTGGGTCACTTGGGTCCACCACCTGTGATCCAGGGGCCACGCTTATCAGAATGAGAGGGGATACAGAGTACTGGTGAAGCTGAAGTTTGGTGCCTGCTGGAGCAGGGGGAAGATTCTATTGCCCCACAGGAGATTTCTTCATGGCTTCCAATGCAGGGTGAAGACAGGCAGCCCCCAGAGCATGCACTACCAGGAAACAGTCGAGAAAGCCGGCAGGATTAGGCGCTACAATGTCGCTGGTAGTTTTCTGGCTACTTTGTTGCAGTTTTGCAGGTGTCCTGGAGCAGTCAGCGGTCGATCCTTGGCAGAAGTCGAAGAGAGAGGTGTAGAGGAACCCTGATGAATTCTTGCCAGTCATAATCTGAGAAAAAGCCCACTGGAGAGACCCTAAATAGCCCTCAGAGGAGGACTGGCTACCTAGTCAGGTATGCACCTATCAGGAGGGGTCTCTGACATCACCTGCTGGCACTGGCCACTCAGAGGCCTCCTGAGTGCCCTCACAGCTCTGAAAAAAAGATGACAGAGGTCTGGGGCACACTGGAGGAGTTCTGGGCACCACCCCTCAGGGTGGTGGGGGACGGGGAGTGGTCACTCCCCTTTCCTTTGTCCAGTTTCCCACCAGAGCAGGGACTGGGGGTTCCCTAAACCGGTGTAGACTGGCTTATGCAAGGAGGTTCACCATGTGTGCCCTTCAAAGCATTTCCAGAGGCTGGGAGAGGCTACCCCTCCCCAACCTTTAACACCTATTTCCAAAGAGAGATGGTGTAACACCCTGTTCTCAGAGGAAATGCTTTGTTCTGCCTTCCTGGGACTGGGCTTCCCAGGCCCCAGGAGGGCAGAACCCTGTCTGTGGGTTGGCAGCAGCTATAACTGTAGTGAAAAGCCAAGAGTGCTGGTTTGGCAGTACTGGGGGTCCATAGTGATTAGCAGAACCTCAGTGACACAGATAGGCACTACACAGGCATACACATTTAGGCCACAAACTATGAGCACTGGGGTCCTGGCTAGCAGGATCCCAGTGAGACAGGCAAAAACAAACTGACATACATGTAAAATTGGGGGTAACATTCCAAGAAAGATGGTACTTTCCTACTCAACCTCCACCTCCCCCCCCCCAAAAAAGAGGGACAATAAGGCTAACCTTGCCCAGATGAGCCTTCATTGTCTAAGTGGAAATATCTGGAGAGTCCAACCTCATTGGAGTGGGTACTCCCAGGTCTATGTTTCACTGTATAGTCCATTCCCTGTAGGGAGATAGACCACCTCAACAAACTAGGGTTTTCACCCTTCATTAGTTTAAGCCAAAATAGAGGTTTGTGGTCTGTTTGAACAATAAAGTGAGTACCAAAGAGGTATGGTCTCATGTTTTTCAAGGCCCAGACCACAGCAAAGGCTTCCCTCTCTATGGCAGGCCAACGCTTTTCTCTAGGGATCAACCTCCTGCTGATAAAAGCAACAGGTTGATCCTGGCCCTCTGTGTTTAGCTGTGATAGAACTGCCCCTAACCCTAATTCAGAAGCATCAGTTTGAATTATGATTATTTTGGAGTAACAAGTGCTTTTTAGGACAGGTGCAGAGCACATGGCCTGTTGGAACTCATCAAAAACCTTTTGACAGCTAGCTGTCCATAATACCTTTTTAGGCATTTAGATGTGAGGTCATTAAGAGGGGCATCTATAGTGTACTCACACAGCTGTCCTCTCAAAGGTGGTCCTAGTATCATCAAAGTCTTCAGCTGTGTTTGAGCTGGCAGGTCGTACTATTGGGGTGGTGGGTGGTTCCTCTGGGATGGCTGCTACATCTGTGCTCCTCCTTGCGACTGAAGGTGGGGTCTGGAAGGTTACAGGACATCTTGGAGGGTTTCCTGGCTAATGGATGTCAGCTTGTCATCCATGTCATCAGGGTAGTCCAGGACAGGCAGATCTACATCTAGTAGGAATCAGCCTTTTAAAAGATTTTAAATATTCCCTTGGCTATGACCCTTGCAATCTAGGGAAGATCATATTCCTGCAGTAATTCAACTCCACGCATTCACTAATGTATCTGATACGAGGCTAAGTCCTACTAGATGCATTTTGTGTTCTTTGGTGCTTATAATGCATTAGCCCTGAGGAAGGTGGTCTGAAAGATCATAAATTAGGAAACTGAAACCACTGAAACGCACGTCGGCGATGGCGATGGAGTACCAAATTTTGATTGCTCAATAAGAAGATAAATTGAGGCAATGGAGTATCAAATTTAAAATAAGAAGACTAATTGAGCTGATATAGCCAAGAAATGCAAGTCTTTCAAAGATCCTAGAAAAATATAAAATTAAAGAAGGATATGAAATATAGGAAGATCTTGACACATATCTGGATTTCCATGGGGAGTGGCAGAATATACATGCTTAAGACTTTACTGGACAATATATATCACTGCCACGAAAAAAAAAAAGACATCAATTTTCCTCCACTAAGATTTATATCAGCCATTTATGTATTGATATGTTAATATATTGAAACAATATTTGAGTTTTGATGGCGATATAGTTTGTTACATATGTTTTTGATTGTTTTAAATTTTTTGGTTTATGTCTATTTCTGAGATGATTTTTTCTATGTTGTGTTGAATGTGGTTTGTCTGAGTCTATGTTTGTTTTGTCGTCGGAAAGTATGATCTATGATTGTATGTTAATTGTCATTTTAGTTTAATTTGAGGTTTCAGATTTTACATTATTTGAAATTCAATAAAATGTGATTCTTGTGTCTAAACTATATTAGAATGGTTGTTGTGCTTCTTTGCGTATAAGAAAGGAGAGTTGCTTTTGCCTTTCCAGCCGCCTTGACATGGCGGTGTACCCCCACACAAAAGTTGTTGGTGTTGTGTTGTGCTGTGCCCCTGCACAGCCCATGCACCAGTGCCGTGCCCATTTGACCTTTCCACTGCCTGATTTCATTGGCTGACATGCATTGTGTAGGAGGTATGCACTTGACATTTAGGCATTTTGGTCCCCCATGCAACTTACTCTGCATATGTGTTTTTTCCTGATTGTCTGCGCTGTCCAGTCGTGCAATTCATGTGACGATCTCCTCCGGGCTGACAGCTGCAACCGTCTCCTCCATCTCATCCAGGGCATCCTGTGGTGCTGGACGCCCACCTCCAGCCTGCAGTGCTGCCTTTCTGTTCCTTGCCATTTTCTCATTTGTTCTGCGCTTGTAGTCAGGCCAGCATTTCTTGCACTCAGTGACAGTTCTCCTGACCTCTGCCACACTGTTTATCTGGTCAACAATTTGTTGCCAAATTGCCTCTCTCCTCCCAATTGGCAATTTAAAGGTGATGAAAAGTTGATGCTGGTGCTCCGTCACCTCTCTGACCAGTATTTCATGCTCCTCTGCACTGAAACAACACTTCCTTTTCTTCTTGTCTCTCCCCTGGGTCTTGCCTGTGTTCTCCTGCCTGGTTCCTGGTAGATTCATATCTCCCTGGGGTCTCTCCTGGCTTCTGGGATCCATTTTGGGGCTCCTTAGCACTATTTTCTGTGTTTGCGTCACTTTTTGATGCTATTGCGGTGAAAAATGGCACATATCCGGTTTGTAATGTTCTCCGTGTCGCAAACTGGATTAGAGTAATTTTTCCTACATTAACGTCATATTGCTTTTTGACGTGGTGCAATGGTTAGCATAAAAAAAAATGATTCTAACCAGTTCTTAGTGCCACCGTTTTTCAAAGTATAAATTTGATACACGGCTGGTGCTAAGAAATGGCATTAGCCCGTGTTAAATATGGGCCTCAGTTCGTCCCAGGCAAGAGGCAGAGGCAGCTGCACCCAGAGGAGCTGGAGAGGGAAGCAGATGCTGAGAATCCGCGTTTCTGGAGCCTGTAAAACCTTTAAGAAAAAGAGACAAAAGAAAAACAAACAAGATTCGTCCAAAGTGGCAAAGTGGGACTCGCAGTGCTGTATCCTTTGTGGGTTGGTGAGTGGGAGAAGCAGACCCACTAGCTGCCCTGTGGCCCCTCATAGGTGGGGAGAACACACTTACAATACGTTTGCACAACCCCTGCCCCCCCACTGGTGCCACGTCCTTGCTGTGGGCTTACCTTCACCCCACCCAGGCACTCATCCTGGCGTGACCTGCCATATGTGTGGCTCCCCTAATTTGCGGTAGCCTGGTGCAAGAGCTCTTGCATAGACGAGACCTACTGGCTTTGCTAATGCTTGTTTTTTCTTTACCACTGACATTTGAAGGAGTGCTGGGGGCTACAAGTTCCAATTAACCTGTGAAAAAAACTTACTGAAAGAACTCCAACTACAAATTAAAACTCAAACATAGTAATTAAAATTTAGAGCCTGATTTAAGAGGCCCTAAAATCACCTAAGTGTTCCCGTAGTTTACACTACTCCTATAGCAATTTTTTTTATACTACGGTGGCGCTATAAATGACTTTGTAAACTCTTAGGCCATATTATACCTGTGACTGCATAAATCGTGCAAGGAAAAAAGAAATTGCCCATTAAAGAAACTGTAAAAAAGGAAGCAATGTATGAAGAGAGAACTCTTCGATTCTGGGTATTTTTAACAAGCTGTTAAGAAAATTAGCATGTTTTAAATAGAACAGTGTTATCAAGTAAGACCATTTCTTTATTTATAACAACATGATTTAATTCTTTCTAACAGAAGAATTTTCAAAATTCCGAATCTTTTCATCATTCACCACTAAGTATAACTGAATAACTGAATTCAAAACACGGTGGAGTCGAAATAGGAGGAGTCAAAAACTACAGAACATTGCTTTAAACCAGGAAGTGGTACGATAACCTCTTGTTAATATTAGGGCGAGGAACTCCGCAGCGATCGTGTTGGCGAATGTAGAAGAATGTTTCACAAATATAGCTGGGATAACGAAAACATTAAAGACTAATGATAAGAGTAATTTATTTTGTTAGAAGAAATGGACGTTATGTTTGCAATGCATTATGGGCAATAGAATGTCCGATCACAGTTTGTCCCACCACACAGGAAGTGCTGCCCTGGCAGCGTCGCTGAAGGTTAAACAAGGGTTTGCGCTGCAATGGGTCTCGCATCTGCTCAGTTGAAGCTATTAGCGTTCTCAACTCCTAAACCGACTTTTCTTGCCCCATAAATTGAAAATTGAAAGTTAAACACTTTCACATAAAGGAGCCAATTCACAGCGCCACGGCCGCCATGAGCATCAGCGTGAAGAGATACACAAAAGGAAAAGAAGTTCGCTGGCAGTTAAACCTAAAAGTGTAATTAGCCATGTAACGGGCGACGGCCACGGAATAACAAAACCTCTCCAAGGTGGGACACAGGTAAACCATTTAACAATGTAATCAAAGGATTTTTGAATGGCAAGCGCATGAAGGAGTGGTAGTGATGGGCGTTGTTAAAAGCCCAGATACACACCAACACCTGGGAAAAGCAGCGCATGCGCGCTGCAATGCTCGACCTAAAGGCAAAGCAGGCACTTTCTCCTCACAGTGTTTATCTAGCAGAGCCCGTAGTTGACACTGCAGTGCGAGTCTAACCGGAGTGGGACACCTAGTGACGACTGTGGTACTGCACCTGGCATAGTGTGACTAAGTAAACCATGCATGCCAACATTTAGAAGAGTTAAGTGGGAGATTTCTAAAAAATTATCAGGAGGTCCGCATTGACTTCTACTGAAACAGAGGCAATTTCATGCAGGAAACAGCTGAAATAAGCAATTTTTGGCTTCAAACATAAGGAGTCTCACTCCTGAATAGATCTATTGCCATGTATGACTAAACCTCTGGGACCTTGCAGTGCTTCCTTACACGTTCTAGGAACAGGGCCATATTATAGTCTTATAGCCCGCTGTAGCGAGGTATATTGGACATTAAAGGCCCAGTCCAGTGTTAAAGCTGAGGGCCTTTAACTAGGGAGAGGGACTTTAAAGGACAGTATAGCCAAGGTTTGGAGGGCATAAGGCTGTTAGAACATTTTGCTACTAGAGTGCAGAAAGATCTATTAAATAAAAGCCTCACGCGGGCCCCCTGTGGCCTTTGTTCACAGCAGTTCCGAACAAAAGCATTGGAATGTTGGCGTCCGAGCTTCTACCGGCCATTAGAAACCCGCAGCACTCCATTGCTTTCAATGGAGCTCCCAACATTCCAATGTTCTAATTATCACTAGTTCACGCAATGCAGCAGAGCAAGACATCTTGCGGCACTGCATGAAAGGGAGAAGGCAGGAATGCGCCACATCTCTCAAGATATGAAGCATTCCTGATCGCTGCCTGCGATGGCACACAAACTGCTGCGTGGCATCAACACCGTGGTACAAGGATGACTACATTACAGACAGGATTGTTTTTGTGCAGGAAGGGACACCTGAGGCGTTTTACTTTTTTTACATATGTTGCAGAATGCAGCACACAGACAAAGAAGAAAAAACGAGGAGAAGTAAATATATTTCTCCTTGTTACACCTTCCCTGGGAAGAAATAGCATTCTGATGCACTGGCGCATCTAACCAGTGCGGGTAAATCTGGGAATGTTTCAGATTCCATGGGTGGATGTGTGGGAATACTCATGCTCCACCCTTGGAACGTCTCCCTGAGTCAAAGTAACACAAGGTAGCCACTTGGACTGCCCTCCATTACTCCAGATTGACCAAGCCACGCAAGGTGACGTTGCGTGGCTTGATAAATCACATTATCGGTTTTGTGTCCCCTTTTGCCATCTAGCGTGGTGTAAAACGACAGAGCACCCTTTGATCAATTAATAAATCAGTGGATTTATATAGTGCGACTAATCACCCAAAAAGGTATCCAGGCGCTTGAGGGCCGCAAGGGCTAAGGTGACTCAGTTGAACAGCCAGGTCTTGAGTGCTCTTTCATTAGAGAGGTGGTCCAGGTCAATAGCTGCAGGGGGATGTCATTCCACGTTTTCACTGCGAGGTAGGAGAAGCAGAGCCCTCTGCTGTTGCTTTGGTAGATGTGGGGGTGTGTGGGGAAGTGAGAAGGAGGTGGAGAGTAGTTGTCTGGTAGATTGCTGTAAGTTTAGGCAGTGGTTGATGTAGGCTGGTCCTTGGTTCTGAACCGCTTTGTAGGCGTGGGCCATCAGTTTGAAATAGCATTGATTCTGTATAGGGAGCCATTGGAGTTTTTTGAGGTAAGGGGATATGTGGGTCCACCTGGGTAGGTCTAGAATGAGTCTGGCATTGGAGTTCTCTATAGTCTCGAGTCTTAGCAGAAGGTGTGTAGAGATCCCAGGGTAGTGGGCGTTGCCATAGTTTAGACAGCTTGTCATTAGGGCCTGAGTGAAAGGATGTCTGCTGTTCAAGGGGAGCCGTTTGAAGACTTTTTGTAACATGCAAAGTGTGATTAAGCAGGCAGAGAAAACTGCGTTGATCTGGAACTCCATGGTCAGTTTGCTGTCCATGATTATGCTCAGGTTTCTGTCATGGTCGGTCGGTTTGGGTGATGGTCCTAGATGCAAGGCCCCCCAGGAGTCATTCCAAGGGGTGGTGTTGTTGCCAAAGACCAGCACTTCTGTTTTGTCTGTATTGAGCTTTAGGAGGTTACCCTTCCTCCATTTGGCGACTGTTGTTATGCACCTGTGGAAGTTGATTTTCATGCTGGTGGAATATTCTGAGAGTTGGATGATGAGCTGGGTGTCATCTGCGTAGGATATGATATTTAGTTCATGGGCTCTAAAATGTTGGCTAAGGGGATCATGTGGATGTTGAAAAGGGTAGGGTAGAGGGATCAGCCTTGAGGAACACTGCAGATGATGCCCTTGGGTTCGGAGGTGAACAGTGGTAGGTGGACCTTCTGTGTTCTTTCGGTAAAGAAAGAGGCGATCCATTTGAGGGTGTTTTCTTGGATACCAATGTGATGCAGTCTTTTAATCAAGGTGTGACCTGATATGGTGTCAAAGGCTGCTCGGAGGTCAAGGAGGATCAGAGCTGCTGGAGCATTTTCTTCCTTCACAGGAATCAATGCCCAATGAGGTCAATGGATCTTTGGACCCTGCATAATGGTGTAGAAACCAGACGACACATTTCAATACGCAGTATGACCAACTTGGCCATACAAGGAAAACTCCAATCGGGACAAAGTTGAGTAGTTTTATTACAAACTTAAGCTCAAAGTCATGTAGACAATCCTCAAGACATAGTTATAAAATATCACCCAGGGTTGACCAAGGCGATGAAATGGGCTCAAGTGAACTAATATTACCAGAACTAAACATTCAACAAATATAATACAGGACAACAGGAAAATTATCTGATGAACGGAAAACACGCATTGCTCAGTTTTGATAAGCATTAAGGCAATTAAAACCATTAAGATTCAACTGACTTTAAACAAGGGAAGACCCTACTGATTAGCCAAGCATGGATTAACATGTGCTGGGTAAAACACGTGCACGCAAAAGACAAAAAGGACAAAGAGGGCAAAAATAATTTTGAAAAAGGTAATCTTGAGTAACAGGTTACTGACAGATGGGCAAAAGGTAAAGGAAAAGAAGGCATCAGCATTTCAGATGCTCGGTCAGGAGTCTCCTTCTTTGAGTTAGGGAAGAATCTCTAAGTCTGAGAAAGGCATGTCAAAGAGGCAAGGGCAGAGAGAACTATACCTCTCAAAGTCCAAAGGGCTCGGCAAGCAATATGGGATGGGGCAAATAGCTGGGAAAAGACGGTTCCACTCCTGCCTTTCGGACTTTCTTCTCTTGATTTTGACCAAATTGCAGCTGGGGATCGGTATATTAAAGTTCACAGGCAAGATGATTTGTCAGTTCATCAGTCCATCTAACTTTAGGGGTTATACCCAACAGAAATTGATAATACAACTCCAACTTGAAACATTGGTGCGTTTCCAAGGTTTGTCATGAGAACGGTGTCAGTCTGTACTCTTCCATGCAAGATGGCAACATTTGTATAAATTGTCGGTCCACAGTCCTAAATGTTCCATCCTCAAGGATGACTTCCTATACTAACTAAGTGTAAAATACTAGACATCTATTACCAAGCTAGCATTCTCATGGGAACAAGATCTGGAAGAAAGATACACGTTAGCAAGATGACTTGACATTTTCTGCATAGTCACAAATACAGGGCCTAACAGGCCTAACTTAAGATAATGCGAGTGAATTAAACAGCACATTAAGCCATACAAATAAAAAATGTAGCACTCACGTTCTAATTTCAACATTAATAAACTTCTATACTTTAAATTGAAAATAACTGTTAATACATTTCTATGAAAATGGTGTGGAACTACATTTCTCTATTTTTGCATATAAATTTAAAACACTTTTAATCAGAAATCTAATATTGCTTTAATGCAGAATATTAGTTTACACTAGAAAATATAACATAATCACAGATTAATTTTTTTAACATGTAATTTAATCTCTAAACCACAAAGGTTTCTGGTAGATAGTCTATGGTTAATTCACACTAACATGGCTTCTCAGGGCATCACATTACAATCTAACTGTTAGTGCTTTGAATAACATAATGCATTAACTGTCACATATAGATGATCACTGGGACATGAGAGACCATACAAACATTTCTGGCTACATCAGTCCTCCCTCTGTTGGCGAATCAAGCCGTCACACATATTCCAACTTTCATTTTCAATGAGACAGCTCAAAATTTCAGAGGTCGTCCCAGGTATGATGTTCTGAACTCCTCAAACTGCTGGATGTTACTATAGCATATGCTCCCCCTAGTCTCTATCTCAAACTCCTCCTTTCTCCTTTTATTCTTGTCTCTTTTAGTTTCTTTAACAATTTGAAAAGACCAACTGTAATTGGGCCTGGAAAGCCATCATCAATAGAGGTCTCCAAATAGTTCCAACAATTCCTCTCCCTAGATTTCCAAACCGCTTTCCAACTGCTGAGAAAACATTAGCTATTGCTTCCCAGGCACCTGTCACAGCTAAGTCCTTCTCTCAAGATTGTCATATTTGCAATTCACTTCCTTATCTCCTCACTGTTATCAGGAATATAAGTGCATCTTTGTTAGGCTTGCAGTACTTTAGAATGTCTAAAGCAAGGCGATTTTGTAAAACCATTGACCTTGCAGTGCCCATTTCTGTGCCCATTAACACAATGGTACCTGCGGTGTCTGTAGATAATTTATCTACTGTTGTTGACCACTTCTTCATCTTGAGATCATTCAAGATCACACCTACTGATGTAATTATGGCACCTAAAACATCTCCTACTAGCACCTCTCTTCACTCTGGTGTTTGTTTTCTCATCCAGATTGGATCATTAAAATGGTCCACATAATAAATTTTTGGAAAAACTACTCCCAAGTAAAATGTACAAATCCAGTCTTTTGGCAGCTTGTAGTAGGCATTCTTGTCCATGAAGGTCAAACACAATATAAAGGTCCAAATACTCTTAACCAAAAACACTTGTCTACATACACTAGTCCCTATAAAAAGTGTGTCAGTCTAAGATCTAAGTCTATATACACAAAACGTCCTTATATGTTGCCAATCAAAAACCCAGAATCCTTGATTTCAGCTACTGAATGTTTCATCTTTTCCCCAATTTTGTAAAATGATTCCCTTTCCTATTTTAGTCTTTATAGCTCTTCTCATTTCTTCAACTTGTCTAATGAACTCTTTCTCTATGGGTCAAATTAAGTTTGTGGGCATAAACTGTACCAAATGTCAATGTAGGCTCAAGAAACCTCACACTGTGTCAATGTTTTTCTTCTTTGCGATGTTGCATAAATGTTTCATGATTGGGACAATTGAAAACACAAGGTCATAGTTTGAGTAATACTTCTGATGATACTGCTGCTGTTACAAAAGTGTTAGTAACAGGCTACAGGAAATTCCATAAGTTAGGAGTAAAGTATGGTTGGTGATTCCCTTACTCACTGATAAAGGCACCTGTGTGCACACGTAACAATCTCTAGCATCCATGGGGGCTTATTTACAAGCTTTATCGCAAAGAGCGGTGCAGCAAGTTTCTTGCTGGGCTGCCCCATGCCCAGTGCATTCATGTCCTCTCCCCCTGCACTGGTGCACAAATTGCTGCCATGCATAATCACCAGGCACCCTTGCACCATGGTGCAAGGGACACCTTCCTGCACAAAAACAATCAAGAGAGGTGTTTTCTTCTATGTGTGCTGTAAAATGCAGCACACATATAAAGATTGAAAAAGAGGGAGAAATAAATATATTTCTCCCTGTTACGTCACCTTTTTATCACCTCTGCGGTTGCATAGGAATCTGATGCATTCTCAGACTTTTAAATCTGGGAATGCGTCAGATTCCTTTGGGTTCCATTAATGTCATGTGGGAACACCCACAGCACCACCCGTTGAATTCCCCTTTCACTGAGTTTTATGCGTGAAAGGGACCCATATTTACAAGGCCATGAGAAGCCATGAAAGGTGGCTTTCCTTTGCCTTGTAAATATGGGCTGGCACACTGCGCCACTGGAGCATAAAAAAGTGAGATGTAGCTACAGGAGGCAGATGATCCCTTCAAGAACTAGATATACACATCAATTGTCTAGAACTGCTTGCAGGATCCTTCGCTATTCAAGTGCTGTCCTCAAGAAAGGTGTCTTGTTGCATTCTGCTGAGGATAGACAACATCTCAGCTGTTCAATACATCAACAGGCTGAGGTGTACCAAATCCAAACTGCTGGTGGAAATAGCCAAAGATTTTTGGCATCTTTGCCTGGATCACAGGATTTCAGTAGTAGCCGAATACATTCCAGGACAGTTCAACATGATTGGGACTGGAATTCCAGGTATCTGAGGGATTCCAGCGACTGGCAATTGCAGTCAGGGTTGTTCAAATTGATCCCGGTCACTTTGGGAACTTGCAGCATCAACCTGTTTGCATCTCGGTTGAACCACCAACTGGAGAGGTTCTTCAGTTTGAGACCAGATCTGTGGGCGTCAACAATGGATGCCTTTCTTCAGGATTGGTCAAGCGTTCTGAATAATGCCTTTGCCCCCTTTGTCATGATTCTGAGGGTGGCAATGCAGGTGAAGCGCCAGAAAGTGGAAGTGGTTTTCCTCACACTGGTTTGGAAAGCACAACCCTGGTTTCCGATTCTGTTGGCATTGGCATGTGATTGTTCTCTTCTTCTTCTTTGGAGTCAGGACATGCTCCGGGGACCTCTGGGTGAACTTCATTTGATGGTAATATAGGAACAGTTATCCCTGATTGCCTAAAGGCTGTCAAGCAACAGTGCCGTTTGCCAGGAATTTCAGAGATGACTGCAAAAAAAATAGAAACGCTATGCGTCAGCTTGGAGATGCTGGGTGGGTTGGTGCTTGGAACGGCACGTGGATCCTGTGGAAGCAGATATTGTGAGTTTTCTGTCGCTGAAGGCATCAGAAAGATTAGTTTACAGGTCAGTACATAATTTTCATTCTGCCATATCGGCTGGGGATGTGCAGGTAGATAACACGTCTGGGGGTATGCATCCACTGATATGCAAACTAATTAAAGGTATCAGTGTTTCTAACCCTCTGCAGCCTATGTTATGAAGGAAGCTGATATTGATACTCAAGTGTTTGGAGCACACTCAGTAAGGGGTGCGATGGCTGCCAAATCTTTAACTCTTGGTACTTCTCTCCAGGATATAATAAAAACAGCTGATTGGTCATGAGCTTCATCTTTTAAATCATTCTATTATAAACCAGTTGTGGATGTGGCATCTGTGGTAATTAATCAGCTTTAAACTAGCATAATCTGAGCCTATGGTCCAGACATAGAATGAATAATTTGTTATCTTACGCACCAAGAGTTTTTAATTCTATTAAGGACACGGAGGCGAGGATTATCCCTTCAAGGTTTCTGTGATTTATGGTCATAATGATAGATGATATAACTGTAATTGTTTACATAAGTACCATGCTTAATGGTTTCAGGTTTATTGTTATTATGTTCATACTTAATTTGCCCACCCATGATTGGAATTAATTGACGACTACATGCTTAGTAACATACTATCTGTGTTTAGGTGCTGACCAAAAAACCATAATAAGAGGAGATTCCAAGGATTTGTCATATGAACATGATGGCTTCAGCAAGGCCTTCACTGCTCCATGGAAGTTTGTCAGTCTCAACATCAGATATCCATTGTTTACAGTTGTGTTTTAACAAGTTTATGGACTGAGTCTCTGCAAAGAAAGAGGAAATTATGTGGGTGTCTTGGATATTTGAGGGGTTAGCTCAAGTATTGATACTCAAGTGTTTGGAGCACACTCAGTAAGGGGTGCGATGGCTGCCAAATCTTTAACTCTTGGTACTTCTCTCCAGGATATAATAAAAACAGCTGATTGGTCATGAGCTTCATCTTTTAAATCATTCTATTATAAACCAGTTGTGGATGTGGCATCTGTGGTAATTAATCAGCTTTAAACTAGCATAATCTGAGCCTATGGTCCAGACATAGAATGAATAATTTGTTATCTTACGCACCAAGAGTTTTTAATTCTATTAAGGACACGGAGGCGAGGATTATCCCTTCAAGGTTTCTGTGATTTATGGTCATAATGATAGATGATATAACTGTAATTGTTTACATAAGTACCATGCTTAATGGTTTCAGGTTTATTGTTATTATGTTCATACTTAATTTGCCCACCCATGATTGGAATTAATTGACGACTACATGCTTAGTAACATACTATCTGTGTTTAGGTGCTGACCAAAAAACCATAATAAGAGGAGATTCCAAGGATTTGTCATATGAACATGATGGCTTCAGCAAGGCCTTCACTGCTCCATGGAAGTTTGTCAGTCTCAACATCAGATATCCATTGTTTACAGTTGTGTTTTAACAAGTTTATGGACTGAGTCTCTGCAAAGAAAGAGGAAATTATGTGGGTGTCTTGGATATTTGAGGGGTTAGCTCATACAGGATTGGTGGTTTGACCAAGAGCATAATGGGATATGTAGTCACTATGGCCCATATTTATACTTTTTGACGCTAAACTGCGCTAACGCAGTTTAGCGTAAAAAAAATTAGCGCCGTCTAACGCCATTCTGAAGCGCCATGCGAGCACCGTATTTATGGAATGGCGTTAGCCGGCGCAAGCAGACCGGCGCTGCCTGGTGTGCGTGGAAAAAAACCACGTAGACCAGGCAGCATCGGCGTAGGGGGAAAATGGCGTTAGGGCGTCTTAAAATGGGGCAAGTCAGGTTGAGGCAAAAAAATCGCCTCAACCCGATTTGCGCCATTATTTTCGACGCCCAGACGCCATTTAAATGACTCCTGTCTTAGTAAAGACAGGAGTCATGCCCCCTTGCCCAATGGCCATGCCCAGGGGACTTATGTCCCCTGGGCATGGTCATTGGGCATAGTGGCATGTAGGGGGGCACAAATAAGGCCCCCCTATGCCACACAAAAAAAATTAAAAAATATAAAAATGTATACTTACCTGAACTTACCTGAATGTCCCTGGGGTGGGTCCCTCCATCCTTGGGTGTCCTCCTGGGGTGGGCAGGGGGGGTCCCTGGGGGCAGGGGAGGGCACCTGTGGGCTCATTTTGAGCCCACAGGCCCCTTAACGCCTACCCTGACCCAGGCGTTAAATAGTGGCGCAAATGCAGGGTTTTTTGACCCGCCACCTCCCGGGCGTGATTTTTGCCCGGGAGTATAAATACGACGCATTTCCGTCGCCGTCATTTTTTTGGACGGGAACGCCTTCCTTGCAGCTCATTAACGCAAGGAAGGCGTTCACGCAAAAAAATGACGCTCTTTACTCATACTTTGGCGCTAGACGTGTCTAACGCCAAAGTATAAATATGGCGTTAGTTTTGCGCCAAATTTGCGTCGAAAAAAACGACGCTAATTCGGCGCAAACGGAGTATAAATATGCCCCTATGTTTTATGCTGTTGTATGTTTGAACTATTTTTATTGGCTGCTGTAAAAAGAGTAGTGAAGTAAGAGAAGCATAAGCCTCGCCTCCTTGTCCTTAATAGAATTGAAAATTATTGGTGCGTAAGCTAGCACATTTTTCATTCCTTGAAGGTTCCTCAGGAGGGACACATTGCAGCAGGAAGGCAGCACAGTGAGTATGCAGCCCACTGCTACTGCTGAACCGTGCTTTTTGCTTGGACAGGCCCTTTGAGGCTGGAGCAGTGGAGCTCAGGCAGCCCTCTAGGTCTGGGGCTGCTATTTTGACAGTCGGATGGCCCTTTGTTACTGGGACTGCACTGGAAAGTCCCTGCGACCATCTTGGAGGCAAAGGATTTTCAACCCCCCCCAGGAAACTGCTCAATGCTTTGCACTGAGCTTTCTGACAATGGAGCTGACAGTAGGATTCTCTTTTTCCAGTAGGTGTTTCTATTGGTCTCCTGAAGCCAAAGTACAGCGCCCTGTTGTCACTAGCTGGTAAAGTTACCCTCTACATCACCGTGCCATGAGTACAGCCCCTGGGCATTACCAATGCTTTTATCATTCCAGTCGAAAGGACGATAGGTGTGCAATGCCTTGAGACTGCTCCTATTATTTAAAAGTCATAACTCTTGTGTGCCTATTTGTGTGGTACTTAGCTTAAGTGTTGCTCCCATCACTTGGTGCACAGAACTTAAATGCAATATTCAAAGAACCCTGCGAGGACTCATGCCTTGAAAGTGCTCATTGTAACTTAATAGCCTTAAGCCCTATGTGCCTATTTCTGAGACACTGTGAATAAGGGTTGACTTAAAGGCAATTCCAGAGAACCCTATGAGGATTTATTTGACTACAAAACATTGCCTCCCTCTATGGGCCCTTGGAACTACTGGTGTGGCATGCTGAGAGTGTGTTGAAAAACAGTGTGTTTGAGTGTGTACTTTGTCTAGGTCAAATTGGTGCTGCATGTTTTTTTGGGGTGACTACAGAATCTGTTGCTTAACCTAAAAGAACACATTTTTTCCTCACATTTCGGTGACAGAAAGTACTGGAATCGGAGAGGAGCCACAGATTTCCTTCCACCCAGCATTCCCCCAAGTCTCCCAATAAAAATGGAACCTCACTTGTGTGGGTGACCCAGGTGCCTGCTACAGAAAAAGGCCAAAAACCTGTAGAGATTGAGGGGATAGCTAAGCGAGTTGATAAGCACATATTTTTCTTTTATACATCTTTAGGTTGACTCTGCTTTGGGGACCCACACGACTGAGGTATCATTTTACTTGGGAGGCTGAGGGCAATGCTGGGTGGTACGAAATGTGTGACTAGCGGTGATCCTATAAAGAAAAGTGAGGAAACTATGCTTTTTAAAGCAAATTTTGAGGTTTGCAGAGGAGAATGGGTAAGAAAATGTTGGGGGATCAACGCAAGCCACACCTCCTTGGACTTCTTGGGGTGTCTAGTTTAAAAAAATCTATGGGTTTGGTAGGTTTCCCTAGATGAAGGCTGCACCAGGGACCAAAAACATAGGTGCCCCCCCAAACGCAGGTAGTTTTGTCATAGATCATTTTGATGTTTCCACGTACTTCTGTGATGTTCCAAACACTACAATTGTGAAAAGAAATGCACCTAGGTTATGTTTACAAAAAAAAAAACCCTCACCCTCCAACCAAGTTGGTGGCATTCTTCATCATCGGAGTCCCACCCGAGACACCTAGGGGCATATTTATACTCTGTTTGTGCCGAATTTGTGTCAAAAACTTTGCTGCAAATTTGGCGCAAACCTTACACCATATTTATACTATGACGCCCGACCCCACGAACGTCAAAAATCCATTGTGTGCGTCATTTTCTGGATGCTGGCAACTGCCTTGCGTTAATGACATGCAAGGTAGGCATTCCTGTCCAAAAAATTACTTTAAGGTCTGTGCGCCTTATTTATACTCCCATGTCATTTTGACGCACAGGAGGGGGCGGGCCTTAAAAAACAGCGCCCAGCCTGATGTGCGCTGTTTTTCAACGCCTGGGTGAGGGAAGGCGTTAAGGGACCTGTGGGCTCATTTCCATGGTCTCTAATCATGGAAGCAGTCCACAGGACCCCTTCCCTGCCCCCAGGGACACCCCCTGACACCCCCACCCACCCCTGGAGGACACCCATGGATGGGGGTACCCATCCCAGGTAAGTACAGTAAGTTAAGGTAAGTATTTATTTTTTTGGTGGCATGGGGGGCCTAACTTGGGCCCCCCTACATGCCACTGTGCCCAATGGCCATGCCCAGGGGACAGAAGTTCCCTGGGCATGGCAATTGGGCAGGGGGGCATGACTCCTGTCTTTGCTAAGACAGGAGTTATTTCAATGGTGGTTGTGCATCAAAAAATTGCGCTAGTCCTGTTAGAGCCATTATTTTTTACTCTAACCTGACTTGCACCATTTTTTGATGCACAATCCCCATTTTTCCCTACGCCGGGTAACGTCAATCTATAAATAGGGCGCCTGCCTGGCATGTTGGAATGGCGTTAGCCGGCTGTAAATTTTTTGACGCAAACCAGCGCCGGCGGTGGTTTGTGTCAAAAAGTATAAATATGGACCCTAGTGTGTCATAGGTGTGCTGCCTGATTACAGCGGAGCAGGTTTTGACATTTTTATCACACATACTGGTTGGATTTGGCACGAGGGTGAGTGATGGTTCAGTAGATCAAATTTTATTTACAAGACATTTCACAAAAGTGAAGTGCACTGTAAATAACTAAAAGGCCAAAAAACTGAACCAATGACTCACAGCTCGTGAGCTGTAAAGCCGCGTCAAGGCACCAACCACTTTACAGTCCATTCACACACATTTCATACATGACATGCATAAGACCATTCATGCCGCCAGCCGTGGGCCCAGCACAACACTCGCATCAACAGACAGCGCCATTCAAGGGCCTATCACTTTCATATGCCCACATGCCTGATACAGCAATCACAGCAGCTGATGGGAGTGTGTGGACTGGCGTTTGACTGGTACCACCAGCCAAGCGCCACTCCACGCACACTGCCAGCCAAGCGCCACCCCACACACACCGCCAGCCAAGCGCCACCCCACGTACACTGCCAGCCAAGCCCCACCCCCTGCCAGCCAAACGCCACCCCAAACATTCCGCCAACCAAGCGCCACCCCATACACACCGCCAGCCAAGTGCCACCCCACACATAGCGCCAGCCAAGCGCCTCCCCACACACACCACCAGCCATGTGCCACACCATCACTTTTTTTTTTTAACAACAAAGAAACCACTAATTATAAATAAGTACAAAACTGCAAACACAAAAGCTCTAACTGAATACATGACAGTAATGCCAACCGTGAAACTGAACATATGAAAATATAAAACAGCAGTTTATGCTCACGGTATTTCCCAATAATTCTACTGTGTGTGGTAGCTCCTGAAACAGCCACCCACACACAGCCCAGGCTTTGAAGGACAACCAGGGCAGTACATCCTAGTCTCCTTCCTGATACCTCTCTGAGCACAGATTCTACATCGCTTAATAGGAAAGTCTTTTTTGGCCAGGGGAGGAATGGGCTCAGCAAAGTGACGATCTTTCATTCTAGCCACATCCTCCACCACTACTTCTCTAGGAACTCTTGCCTATTCCAGCACAACAAGGCTCGCTATGATAGACTCCTGAAATTTCACAATTGTCATCCTTGACTCTGGAGAACTATCCTTGAACACAACAAAAGCATTAAAAGTTGCCAAGTGGAACAGGTGAACCGCTAATTTCTTATACCAAACATGTGCCCTACGAGCAGCAGCGTGAGGTTCCAACCTCTGATCCACTCTATCAACACCACTCAGGTGCTTTTTGTAGTCTAAAATGCACACAGGTTTGCGCACTTCAGCAACTTGACCCCAAACAGCCACAGGTGAAGTACTCTCATCATTGATGGTAGTTAGCATGTGTCGGAGGCTGGCCTGGCTTGTAGTGGGTACAAATGGTACTTACACCTTATGCCAGGTCCAGTTATCCCTTATTAGTAGAGTGCAGTAGTGTTCTAGCAGCTTTGGCTGATAGAGGTAGCTATAACAGAGAAGCCAAGACTCAACTAGGAGACACGCAAAGCTCATGCAATACCACTTATATCATATAGGTACTATATCATAAGAAAGACAATACTCATAGTTACTAAAAATAAAGGTACATTATTTTAGTGACAATGTGCCAAAAATATCTCAGAGGATATACTCCCTTAGGAGGTAAGTAACATACACAAAATATACGCAACTAACCAAATCAGGTAAGAAAAACAGTCAGAAAATAGTGCAAACACTGTAGAATACAATAGGATGCAATAGGTCATGGGGCAACTGAACTATATACTTAGAAAGTGGAATGCAAACCATGAATGGATCCCTAGGCTAGTGTAGTGTGTAGAGGGTCACTGGGAGTGTAAGAGAACACTAAGGCCCGTATTTATACTTTTTTTTGCGTCGCATTTGCGTCGTTTTTTGACGCAAAAACGGCGCAAACTTGCAAAATGCCATTGTATTTTGTAGGTTTGCGCCGTTTTGCGTCAAAAAGCGGCGCAAATGCGGCGCTAAAAAAAGTATAAATACGGGCCTAAGGGTGTAAAGTACTACTATTTTCCCAGAAACACACTAAAGTCGTGATAAAGGATTTTGCAAGGGCCACAACAGAGTGCAAAGCACTGAAGACGGATTCCTGAACCTGAAGACCTGCAAAGGAAGGGCACCAAGTACAAGAATCACTAAAGTGTCCAGGGCGCAGGAGCCCACTAAACCCCAGATGAAGGTGCAAAATGGCTGCCTCCGGTTGGAAGAAGCTGCAGGTTTTGCAACAATGAAAGGAGGTAGGAAGTTCTTCTTCGTGCAGAAGATGTCCGATGACGTGCTGGAGGATGCAGAGTTGTTTCCTTGGCAAAATACCGCAAACCAGCCTTGCTAGCTGCAAGAGTCACAGTTTGAGAGAAAGGGTGCTGGCTGTGCCCAGGAAGGACCAGGGTGTCTCCACTTGGGAGAGGAGACAGAGGGGGCCCTCAGCAATGCAGAGAGACCATGCACAGGAGGGAAGCACCCACAGAAGTCCTTGAACAAGGGTTCAAGATGTCTGAACATGGCGGTCATCTCAACACTGCAAAGAGAGGTCCCACGACACCGGAGATCAACTCAGGGATCTGAGCATCACAGGACAGAGTGCTGGGGACCTAGGCTCAGCTGTGCATGCAGGATTTCTTGGAAATGTGCACAGAAGCCCTTGTAGCTGCAGATCACATGGTGCACAGGATTACTGTCTGGGGAGGAGAGGCAAGGACTTACCTCCTCCAAATTCGGACAGTTGGACCACTGGACAGTCTGGGTCACTTGGGTCCACCACCTGTGTTCCAGGGGCCACGCTTATCAGAATGAGAGGGGATCCAGAGTACTGGTGAAGCTGAAGTTTGGTGCCTGCTGGAGCAGGGGGAAGATTCTATTGCCCCACAGGAGATTTCTTCATGGCTTCCAATGCAGGGTGAAGACAGGCAGCCCCCAGAGCATGCACCACCAGGAAACAGTCGAGAAAGCCGGCAGGATTAGGCGCTACAATGTCGCTGGTAGTTTTCTGGCTACTTTGTTGCAGTTTTGCAGGTGTCCTGGAGCAGTCAGCGGTTGATCCTTGGCAGAAGTCGAAGAGAGCGGTGTAGAGGAACCCTGATGAATTCTTGCCAGTCATAATCTGAGAAAAAGCCCACTGGAGAAACCCTAAATAGCCCTCAGAGGAGGACTGGCTACCTAGTCAGGTATGCACCTATCAGGAGGGGTCTCTGACATCACCTGCTGGCACTGGCCACTCAGAGGCCTCCTGAGTGCCCTCACAGCTCTGGAAAAAAGATGACAGAGGTCTGGGGCACACTGGAGGAGTTCTGGGCACCACCCCTCAGGGTGGTGGGGGACAGGGGAGTGGTCACTCCCCTTTCCTTTGTCCAGTTTCCCACCAGAGCAGGGACTGGGGGTTCCCTAAACCGGTGTAGACTGGCTTATGCAAGGAGGTTCATCATGTGTGCCCTTCAAAGCATTTCCAGAGGCTGGGAGAGGCTACCCCTCCCCAGCCTTTAACACCTATTTCCAAAGAGAGATGGTGTAACACCCTGTTCTCAGAGGAAATGCTTTGTTCTGCCTTCCTGGGACTGGGCTTCCCAGGCCCCAGGAGGGCAGAACCCTGTCTGTGGGTTGGCAGCAGCTATAACTGTAGTGAAAAGCCAAGAGTGCTGGTTTGGCAGTACTGGGGGTCCATAGTGATTAGCAGAACCTCAGTGACACAGTTAGGCACTACACAGGCATACACATTTAGGCCACAAACTATGAGCACTGGGGTCCTGGCTAGCAGGATCCCAGTGAGACAGGCAAAAACAAACTGACATACATGTAAAATTGGGGGTAACATGCCAAGAAAGATGGTACTTTCCTACTCAACCTCCACCTCCCCCCCCCCCCAAAAAAAAGAGGGACAATAAAGCTAACCTTGCCCAGATGAGCCTTCATTGTCTAAGTGGAAATATCTGGAGAGTCCAACCTCATTGGAGTGGGTACTCCCAGGTCTATGTTTCACTGTATAGTCCATTCCCTGTAGGGAGATGGACCACCTCAACAACCTAGGGTTTTCACCCTTCATTAGTTTAAGCCATAATAGAGGTTTGTGGTCTGTTTGAACAATAAAGTGAGTACCAAAGAGGTATGGTCTCATGTTTTTCAAGGCCCAGACCACAGCAAAGGCTTCCCTCTCTATGGCAGGCCAACGCTTTTCTCTAGGGATCAACCTCCTGCTGATAAAAGCAACAGGTTGATCCTGGCCCTCTGTGTTTAGCTGTGATAGAACTGCCCCTAACCCTAATTCAGAAGCATCAGTTTGAATTATGATTATTTTGGAGTAACAAGTGCTTTTTAGGACAGGTGCAGAGCACATGGCCTGTTGGAACTCATCAAAAGCCTTTTGACAGCTAGCTGTCCATAATACCTTTTTAGGCATTTAGATGTGAGGTCATTAAGAAGGGCATCTATAGTGTACTCACACAACTGTCCTCTCAAAGGTGGTCCTAGTATCATCAAAGTCTTCAGCTGTGTTTGAGCTGGCAGGTCGTACTATTGGGGTGGTGGGTGGTTCCTCTGGGATGGCTCCTACATCTGTGCTCCTCCTTGCGACTGAAGGTGGGGTCTGGAAGGTTACAGGACATCTTGGAGGGTTTCCTGGCTAATGGATGTCAGCTTGTCATTCATGTCATCAGGGTAGTCCAGGACAGACAGATCTACATCTAGTAGGAATCAGCCTTTCAAAAGATTTTAAATATTCCCATGGCTATGACCCTTGCAATCTAGGGAAGATCATATTCCTGCAGTAATTCAACTCCACGCATTCACTAATGTGTCTGATACGAGGCTAAGTCCTACTAGATGCATTTTGTGTTCTTTGGTGCTTTTAATGCATTAGCCCTGAGGAAGGTGGTCTGAAAGATCATAAATTAGGAAACTGAAACCACTGAAACGCGCGTCGGCGATGGCGATGGAGTACCAAATTTTAATTGCTCAATGAGAAGATAAATTGAGGCGATGGAGTATCAAATTTAAAATAAGAAGACTAATTGAGCAGATATAGGAGCCAAGAAATGCAAGTCTTTCAAAGATCCTAGAAAAATATCAAATTAAAGAAGGATATGAAATATAGGAAGATCTTGACACATATCTGGAGTTCCATAGGGAGTGGCAGAATATAAATGCTTAAGACTTTATTGGACAATATATATCACTGCCACGAAAAAGAAAAGACATCAATTTTCCTCCACTAAGATTTATATCAGCCATTTATGTATTGATATGTTAATATTTTGAAACAATATTTGAGTTTTGATGACGATATAGTTTGTTACATATGTTTTTGATTGTTTGAAATTTTTTGGTTTATGTCTGTTTCTGAGATGATTTTTTTCTATGTTGTGTTAAATGTGGTTTGTCTGAGTCTATGTTTGTTTTGTCGTCGGAAAGTATGATCTATGATTGTATGATATTTGTCATTTTAGTTTAATTTGAGGTTTCAGATTTTACATTATTGGAAATTCAATAAAATGTGATTCTTGTGTCTAAACGGTATACTAGAATGGTTGTTGTGCTTCTTTGTGTATAAGACAGGAGAGTTGCTTTTGCCTTTCCAGCCGCCTTGACATGGTGGTGTAACCCCACGCAAAAGTTGTTGGTGTTGTGTTGTGCTGTGCCCCTGGATGCCCCTGCACAGCACATGCACCCGTGCCGTGCCCATTTGACCTTTCCACTGCCTGATTTCCATGGCTGACATGCATTGTGTAGGAGGTATGTACCTCCCCCTTCTTTCACTTGACATTTAGGCATTTTGGTCCCCCATGCAAGTTACCCTGCATATGTGTTTTTTTCCTGAATGTCTGCGCTGTCCAGTCGAGCGATTCCTGTGACGATCTCCTCCAGGCTGACGGCTGCAACCATCTGCTCCATCTCATCCAGGACATCCTGTGGTGCTGGACTCCCACCTCCAGTCTGCAGTGCTGCCTTCTTGTTCCTTGCCATTTTCTCATTTGTCCTGCACTTGCAGTCATGCCAGCGTTTCTTGCACTCAGTGACAGTTCTCCTGACCTCTGCCACACTGTTTATCTTGTCGACAATTTGTTGCCAAATTGCCTCTCTCCTCCCAATTGGCAATTTAAAGGTGATGAAAAGTTGATGCTGGTGCTCCGTCACCTCTCTGACCAGTATTTCATACTCCTCTGCGCTGAAACAACACTTCCTTTTCTTCTTGTCTCTCCCCTGGGTCTTGCCTGTGTCCTCCTGGCTGGTTCCTGGTAGATTCATATCTCCCTGGAGTCTCTCCTGGCTTCTGGGATCCATTTTGGGGCTCCTTAGCACTGTATGCTGTGTTTGAGTCACTTTTTGATGCTATTGCGGTGAAAAATGGCACATATCCGGTTTGTAACGTTTTCCGTGTCGCAAACTGGATTAGAGTCATTTTTCCTACATTAATGTAATTTTGCTTTTTGACGTGGTGCAATGGTTAGCGTAAAAACAAATGATTCTTACCAGTTCTTAGCACCACTGCTTGTCAAAGTATAAATTTGATACATGGGTGGTGCTAAGAAATGGCATTAGCCCGTGTTAAATATGGGCCTCAGTTCGTCCCAGGCAAGAGGCAGAGGCAGCAGCCAGAGGAGCTGGGGCTCGCAGCAGACGCTGAGAATCAGCGTTTCTGGAGCCTGTAAAACCTGCAAGAAAAAGCATTTACAATGCGACGGGTCTCGCTTTGCTCATGTTAGAGCTGATCGCGTTGTAAACTCTTAACCCGACTTTTCACCTATCGGGCAAAAGTGTATTTATGTAAACAACCTGAAAAAGTGAATTCAAGTATGTAAAGCGCTCGACTTCTACCAAGCGAGATCGCGCTCTAAATTACAGAAAAAAAAAGTCCACGAGCCCGATGGAAAACAGCGAGCCTCGCATGTTTTCTGTACTTGGTCGCTGCCCTCGAGGAGGGCTTGCCACCGGAAAAGGCATGACATATGGGTGCCTTCGACTAATGAAAGCAAGAAGATTTTATTAGGGATGCCCACGAACCAATAAAAAGCACTGACGTGAAGTTGACAGGGCTCGGAGCCCTTTTCTAAATACTAAAGAGTCTCCCTGCGTTACGCATGCGCGAGCGCATGCAACGCAGGCTCGACCCTAAAATAAGACAAAAGAAAAACAAACAAAATTTGTCCAAAGTGGCAAAGTGGGAAACGCTGCGCTGTACCCTTTGCGGGTCGGTGAGTGGGAGAAGCAGACCCACTAGCTATCCTGTGGCCCCTTATATGGGTGGGGAGGACACACATACAATACGTTTGCGCATCCCCTCCCCCCCCCACTGGTGCCGCGTCCTTGTTACCTTCACCCCACCCAGCCACTCATCCTGGTGCGACCTGCCATACGTGTGGCTCCCCTGATTTGGGGTAGCCTGGTGCAAGAGCTCTTGCATAGGCGAGACCTACTGGCTTTGCTAATGCTTGTTTTTTCTTTACCACTGACATTTGAAAGTGTGCTGGGGGCTACAAGTTCCAATTAACCTGTGAAAAAAACTTCCTGAAAGAACTCCAACCACAAATAAAAATCCAAGCATAGTAATTAAATTTTAGAGCCTGATTTAAGAGGCATAGTTTACACTACTTCTGTAGCATTTTTTTAATACTTCGGTGGCGCTAAAAATTACTTTGTTAACTCTTAGGCCTCATTAAAAAGACTATAAAAATTGTAGTAATGATATGAAATAAAATCCTTGTTGCAGTTTATTTTTAAAAAGCCGTTAATTAAAAAAGATCTTCTTCCAAATTAAAACTTCCTCCGTGAAAACAATGTAATTCTTTTTAACGATTTGAATCTCCTTATCAGAAGATTTTCCAAAAATTCCGATATCTCTTCATCAGTGACCACTAAGTGCAACTGAATTGAAGATACGGTATCACCGAAAAGGAGGAGTCAAAACTATAGACTTTTGGTTTTAACCTCATGGTGGTACGATTAGCCTCTTGTGAATGTTAGGGCGAGGAACTCCGCAGCGTTCCTGTTGGCGAGTATAGAAGATTTTTTCAAATATGTAGTTGGGATAATAAACTTACAGACTAATGATAAGAGTAATTTATTTTGTTAGAAGAAATGGCCGTTATGTTTGCAGTGCATTATGGGCAATAGGATGTCCGATCACAGTTTGTCCCACCACACAGGAAGTGCTGCCCTGGCAGCGTCGCTGAAGGTTAAACAAGGGTTTGCGCTGCAATGGGTCTCGCATCTTCTCGAGTTAGAGCTGTTAGCGTTCTCAACTCCTAAACCGACTTTTCTTTCCACATAAATCGAAAATTGAAAGTTAAACACTTTCACATAAAGGAGCCGATTCACAGCGCCACGGCCGCCATGAGCATCAGCGTGAAGAGATACACAAAAGGAAAAGAAGTTCGCTGGCAGTTAAACCTAAAAGTGTAATTAGCCATGTAATGGGCGACGGCCACGGAATAACAAAACCTCTCCAAGGTGGGACACAGGTAAACCATTTAACAATGTAATCAAAGGATTTTTGAATGGCAAGCGCATGAAGGAGTGGTAGTGATGGGCGTTGTTAAAAGCCCAGATACACACCAACACCTGGGAAAAGCAGCGCATGCGCGCTGCAATGCTCGACCTAAAGGCAAAGCAGGCACTTTCTCCTCACAGTGTTTATCTAGCAGAGCCCGTAGTTGACACTGCACTGCGAGTCTGACCGGAGTGGGACACCTAGTGACGACTGTGGTACTGCACCCTGATATAGTGTGGTGGCTAAGTAAACCATACATGCCAACATTTTAGAAGAGTTAAGTGGGAGATTTCTAAAAAATTATCAGGAGGTCTGCATTGATTTCTACTGAAACAGGGGCAATTTAATGCAGGAGCCAGCTGAAATAAGCAATATTTGTCTTCAAACATCAGAACTCTCCCTCCTGAATAGATCTATTGGCATGTATGACTAAACCTATGGGACTTCCTTACACGTTCTAGGAACAGGGCTATATTATAGCCTTATAGCCCGCTGTAGCGAGGTATATTGGACATTAAAGGCCCACTCCAGTGTTAAAGGTGAGGGCCTTTAACTAGGGAGGGGGACTTTAAAGGCAGTATAGCCTAGGTTTGGAGGGCTATAAGGCTGTTAGAACATTTTGCTACTAGTGGGCAGAAAGTTCTAATAAATAAAATAAAGGCCTCACGCAGGCCCCCTGTGGCCTTTGTTCACAGCAACAGTTACAAACAACAGCATTGGAATGTTGGCATCCGGGCTTCTACCGGCCATTAGAAACCCACAGCACTCCATTGCTTTCAATGGAGCTCCCAAAATTCCAATGTTCTAATTATCATTAGTTCACACAATGCAGCAGAGCAAGACATCTTGCAGCACTGCATGAAGGGGAGAAGGCAGGAATGCGCCACATCTCTCAAGATATGAAGCATTCCTGATCTCTGCCTGTGCTGGCGCACAAACTGCTGCCTGGCATCAACAGAGGAACCCTTGCACCGTGGTAACAGCACATTAAACCATACAAATAAAACATTTAGCATTCACGTTCTAATTTCAACATTAATAAACTTCTATACTTTAAATTGAAAATAACTGTTAATACATTTCTATGAAAATGGTGTGGAACTACATTTCTCTATTTTTGCATATAAATTTAAATGGTTTTCATCAGAAATCTAATATTTTTTTAATGCAGAATATTAGTTTACACTAGAAAATATAACATAATCACAGATTATTTTTTTAATTTTTTCAAAATGTAATTTAATCTCTAAACGACAAAGGTTTCTGATAGATAGTCTATGGTTAATTCACACTAACATGGCTTCTCAGTGCATCACATTACAATCAAACTATTAGTGCTTTGATTAACATAATGCATTAACTGTCACATACAGATGATCACTGTGGCATGAGGGGCAATACTAACTTTTCTGCTACATCAGTCCTGCCTCTGTTGGCGAATCAAAGCCATCACACATAATCCAACTTTCATTTTCAATGAGACAGCTCAAAATTTCAGAGGTCGTCCCAGGTATGATCTTCTGAACTCCTCAAAATGCTGGATGTTACTAGAGCATATGCTCCTCCTAGTCTCTATCTCAAACTCCTCCTTTCTCCTTTTACTCTTGTCTCTTTTAGTTTCTTTAACAAATTGAAAAGACCAACTGTAATTGGGCCTGGAAAGCCATCATCAATAGAGGTCTCCAAATAGTTCCAACAATTCTTCTCCCTAGATTTCCAAACCACCTTCCAGCTGCTGAGAAAACATTAGCTATTGCTTCACAGGCACCTGTCACAGCTAACTCCTTCTCTCAAGATTGTCATATTTGCAATTCACTTCCTTATCTCCTCACTGTTATCAGGAATACAAGTGCGTCTTTGTTGGGCTTGCAGTGTTTTGCTAACTCTGCCCTCCTTAGCGAGAAGAATGTCTAAAGCAAGGCGATTTTGTAAAACCATTGACCTTGCAGTGCCCATTTCTGTGTCCATTAACACAATGGTACCTGCAGTGTCTGTAGATAATTTATCTACTGTTGTTGGATACTTCCTTATCTTGAGATCATTCAAGATCACACCTACTGATGGAATTATGGCATCTAAAACATCTCCTACAATCTCTGAAGCACTAGCACCTCTCTTCACTCTGGTGTTTGATTTCTCATCCCAGATTGGATCATTAAAATGGTCCACATGATACATTTTTGGAAAAACTACTCCCAGGTAAAATGTACAAATCCAGTCTTTTGGCAGCTTGCAGTGGGCATTCTTGTCCATGAAGGTCAAACACAACATGAAGGCCCAAATACTCTTTACCAAAAACACATGTCTACATACATTAGCCCTATAAAAAGTGTGTCAGTCTAAGATCTAAGTCTATATACACAAAACATCCTTATAGGTTGCCAATCAAAAACCCAGAATCCTTGACTTCAGCTACTGAATGTGTTTCATCTTTTCCCCAATTTTGTAAAATTATTCCCTTTCCTATTTTAGTCTTTATAGCTCCTCTCATTTCTTCAACTTGTCTAATGAACTCTTTGGGCCATATTTATACTTTTTGGTGCAAAACTGCACTAAGGCAGTTTTGCCCCAAAAAGTTTTGCACCGGCTTGCACCATTTTTTAGCACCAGTTGGGCACCATATTTATGGAATGGTGCAAGCCGGTGCAAAGGGTAGGCTAGCTTAAAAAAAAATGACGTTAGGCAGTTTTGAGTCAAAATAAATGATTCTGACCAGATTAGCATCATTTTTTGACGCTAAGGGGCATATTTATTCTCTGTTTGCACTGAATTAGCGTAATTTTTTTAAAACTCTAATTCAGTGCAAAACTAACTCCATATTTATACTTTGGTGCTAGACCCGTCTAGCACCAAGGCCCATATTTATACTTTTTGACGCTAAACTGCGCTAACGCAGTTTAGCGTCAAAAAATTTAGCGCCATGCGGGCGCCGTATTTATGGAATGGCGTTAGCCGGCGCTAGCAGACCGGCGCTGCCTGGTGTGCGTGGAAAAAAACCACGTAGACCAGGCAGCGCCGGCGTAGGGGGAAAATGGCGTTAGTGCGTCTTAAAATGGGGCAAGTCAGGTTGAGGCAAAAAAATCGCCTCAACCCGATTTGCGCCATTATTTTCGACGCCCAGACGCCATTTAAATGACTCCTGTCTTAGTAAAGACAGGAGTCATGCCCCCTTGCCCAATGGCCATGCCCAGGGGACTTATGTCCCCTGGGCATGGTCATTGGGCATAGTGGCATGTAGGGGGGCACAAAGAAGGCCCCCCTATGCCACCCCAAAAAAATTTAAAAATATAACAAATTATACTTACCTGAATTTACCTAAATGTCCCTAGGGTGGGTCCCTCCATCCTTGGGTGTCCTCCTGGGGTGGGCCGGGGTGGCAGGGGGGGTCCCTGGGGGCAGGGGAGGGCACCTGTGGGCTCATTTTGAGCCCACAGGCCCCTTAACGCCTACCCTGACCCAGGCGTTAAATAGTGGCGCAAATGCGGGGTTTTTTGACCCGCCACCTCCCGGGCGTGATTTTTGCCCGGGAGTATAAATACGACGCATTTGCGTCGCCGTCATTTTTTTAGACGGGAACGCCTTCCTTGCATCTCATTAACGCAAGGAAGGCGTTCACGCAAAAAAATGACGCTATTTGCCCATACTTTGGCGCTAGACGCGTCTAACGCCAAAGTATAAATATGGCGTTAGTTTTGCGCCGAATTTGCGTAAAAAAAAACGACGCTAATTCGGCGCAAACGGAGTATAAATACGGACCCAAATCTATGGAGTCATTTTTTGCACGGGAACGCCTACCTTGCATCTCATTAAGGCAAAGTAGGTCTCCACTTTCAAAAAATGACTTTAACTCCATAAATTTGGTGGTAGAGGGGTCTAGCACCAAAGTATAAATATGGAGTTAGTTTTGCACCGAATTAGAGTAAAAAAAAATGACACTAATTCGGTGCAAACAGAGTATAAATATGCCCCTTTATCTATTGGCGTAAGAATACGGGTCAAATTAATTTTGTGGGCATAAACTGTACCAGATGTCAATGTAGGCTCAAGAAACCTCACACTGTGTCAATGTTTTTCTTCTTTGCAATGTTGCAGAAATGTTTCACGATTGGGACAATTGAAAACACAAGGCCATAGTTTGAGTAATACTTCTGATGATACTGCTGCTGTTACATAAGTGTTAGTAACAGGCTACAGGAAATTCCATAGGTTAGGAGTAAAGTATGGTTGGTGATTCTCTTACTCACTGATAAAGGCACCTGTGTGCACACGTAACAATCTCTAGCATCCATGGGGGCTTATTTGTGAGCTTTATCGCAAAGAGCGGTGCAACAAGTTCTTGCTGGGCTGCCCCGTGCCCAGCGCATTCCTGTCCTCCCCCCCTGCACTGGTGCACAAATTGCTGCCATGCATCTACACCAGGCACCCTTGCACCATGGTGCAAGGGGCACCTTCCTGCACAAAAACAATCAAGAGGGGTGTTTTCTTCTATGTGTGCTGTAGAATGCAGCACACATATAAAGACTGAAAAAGAGGGAGAAATAAATATATTTCTTCCTGTTACGTCACCTCTATACCACCTCAGCGGTGGCATAGGAATCTGATGCATTCTCAGGCTTTTAAATCTGGGAATGAGTCAGATTCCTTTGGGTTCCATTAGTGTCACGTGGGAACATCCACAGCACCACCCGTTGAATTCCCCATTCACGCAGTTTTATGCATGAAAGGGGCCCATATTTACAAGGCCATGAGAAGCCATGAAAGGTGGCTTTGCGTTGCCTTGTAAATATTGCCTGGCACACTGTGCCACTGGAGCATAAAAAAAGTGAGATGTAGCTACAGGAGGCAGATGATCCCTTCAAGAACTAGATATACACATCAATTGTCTAGAACTGCTTGCAGGATCCTTCGCTATTCAAGCGCTGTCCTCAAGAAAGGTGTCTTGTTGCATTCTGCTGAGGATAGACAACATCTCAGCTGTTCAATACATCAACAAGCTGAGGTGTACCAAATCCAAACTGCTGGTGGAAATGGGCAAACATTTTTGGCATCTTTGCCTGGATCACAGGATTTCAGTAGTAGCCGAATACATTCCAGGACAGTCCATCATGATTGGGACTGGAATTCCAGGTATCTGTGGGATTCCAGTGACTGGCAATTGCAGTCAGGGTTGTTCAAATTGATCCAGGTCACTTGGGGAACTTGCAGCATCAACCTGTTTGCATCTCGGTTGAACCACCAGCTGGAGAGGTTCTTCAGTTTGAGACCAGATCTGTGGGCGTCAGCAACGGATGCCTTTCTTCAGGATTGGTAAAGAGTTCTGAATAATGCCTTTCCCCCCTTTGTCATGATTCTGAGGGTGGCAATGCAGGTGAAGGGCCAGAAAATTGAAGTGGTTTTCCTCACACTGGTTTGGAAAGCACAACCCTAGTTTCCGATTCTGTTGGCATTGGCATGTGATTGTTCTCTTCTTCTTCTTTGGAGTCAGTGTAGGAATGGTAGCCTATTTCTAGCCTTGTTAACCCCACTTTTGGCCTGTTTGTGAGTATATGTCAGGGTGTTTTCACTGTCTCACTGGGATCCTGATAGCCAGGGCACAGTGCTCAGGGTGAAAACCCTATGTTGTCAGTGTGTTTGTTATGTGTCACTGGGATCCTGCTAGCCAGGACCCCAGTGCTCATAGGTTTGTGGCCTATATGTGTTCCCTGTGTTCTGCCTAACTGTATCACTGAGGCTCTGCTAACCAGAACCTCAGTGTTTATGCTCTCTCTGCTTTCTAAATTTGTCACTGCAGGCTAGTGACTAAGGGCCAGATGTAACAAACTATTTGCGACTCGCAAACGGCGAAAATCGCCGTTTGCGACTCGCAAATGTGTGTTTGCTATGCTGAAATGCATTTTGCGAGTCGGAACCGACTCGCAAAATGCATTTCCGAGTCGCAAATAGGAAGGGGTGTTCCCTTCCTATTTGCGAGTCGCAGTGGTATGCAATTCCATTTGCGACCCCGTACGCGGTCGCAAATGGAGTCGCAGTTACCATCCATTTGAAGTGGATGGTAACCCACTCGCAAACGGGAAGGGGTCCCCATGGGACCCCTTCCCCTTTGTGACTGGACCCAGAATTATGTTTTCAGGGCAGGCAGTGGTCCAAGGGACCACTACCTGCCCTGAAAAAATCAGAAACTAAGGGTTTCGTTTTTTTTTCTAAGTGCAGCTCGTTTTCCTTTAAGGAAAACGGGCTACACTTGTAAAAAAAAAAACTGCTTTATTTAAAAGCAGTCACGGACATGGAGGTCTGCTGTTCCCAGCAGGCCTCCATCCCCGTGAGTGCCCAGAGTCGCTATGGGGGCGCAAATTGCGACCCACCTCATTAATATTAATGAGGTGGGTCTTTGCGACCCCATAGTGTCTCGCAGAAGGTGTCTGAGACACCTTTCTGCATAGCAATTTGCGACTTGCAATTTGCGAGTCGCACGGACTCGCAAATTGCAAGTCGCAATTTGCTATTTTCCTACATCTGGCCCTAAATTTACCAATTCTCATTGGCACACTGGTACACCCATATAAATCCCTTGTATATGGTACTTAGGTACCCAGGGTATTGGGATTCCAGGAGATCCCTATGGGCTGCTGTAGGAGGCTGGACTGGCTTGTAGTGAGTACCAAGGGGTACTTGCACCTTGCACCAGGCCCAGTTATCCCTTATTAGTGTATAGAGTGTCTAGCAGCTTAGGCTGATAGATAATGGTAGCTTAGCAGAGCAGCTTAGGCTGAACTAGGAGACGTGTGAAGCTACTACAGTACCACAAGTGTCACTTGCACAATATCATAAGAAAACACAATACACAGATATACTAAAAATAAAGGTACTTTATTTTTATGACAATATGCCAAAGTATCTTAGAGTGTACCCTCAGTGAGAGGATAGGAAATATACACAAGATATATATACACAATAGCAAAAATATGCAGTATAGTCTTAGAAAACAGTGCAAACAATGTATAGTTACAATAGGATGCAATGGGGAAACATAGGGATAGGGGCAACACAAACCATATACTCCAAAAGTGGAATGCGAACCACGAATGGACCCCAAACCTATGTGACCTTGTAGAGGGTCGCTGGGACTATTAGAAAATAGTGAGACTTAGAAAAATAACCCTCCCCAAGACCCTGAAAAGTGAGTGCAAAGTGCACTAAAGTTCCCCTAAGGACAAAGAAGTCGTGTTATAGGAATAATGCAGGAAAGACACAAACCAGTAATGCAACAACTGTGGATTTCCAATCTAGGGTACCTGTGGAACAAGGGGACCAAGTCCAAAAGTCACAAGCAAGTCGGAGATGGGCAAATGCCCAGGAAATGCCAGCTGCGGGTGCAAAGAAGCTTCTACTGGACAGAAGAAGCTGAGGTTTCTGCAGGAACAAAAAGGGCTAGAGACTTCCCCTTTGGTGGACGGATCCCTCTCGCCGTGGAGAGTCATGCAGAAGTGTTTTCCCGCCGAAAGAACGCCAACAAGCCTTGCTAGCTGCAAATCGTGCGGTTAGCGTTTTTGGACGCTGCTGAGGCCCAGGAGAGACCAGGAGGTCGCAAATTGGACCAGCAGAGAGAGGGGACGTCGAGTAAGACAAGGAGCTCTCTCTGAAGCCAGTAGCACCCGGAGAAGTGCCAGAAACAGGCACTACGAGGATGCGTGAAACGGTGCTCGCCGAAGTTGCACAAAGGAGTCCCACGTCGCCGGAGGTTAGAGTGCCGTGGACCCAGGCTTGGCTGTGCACAAAGGATTTCCGCCGGAAGTGCCCAGGGGCCGGAGTAGCTGCAAAGTCGCGGTTCCCAGCAATGCAGCCCAGCGAGGTGAGGCAAGGACTTACCTCCACCAAACTTGGGCTGAAGAGTCACTGGACTGTGGGGGTCACTTGGACAGAGTCGCTGGATTCGAGGGACCTCGCTCGTCGTGCTGAGAGGAGACCCAAGGGACCGGTAATACAGCTTTTTGGTGCCTGCGGTTGCAGGGGGAAGATTCCGTCGACCCACGGGAGATTTCTTCGGAGCTTCTGGTGCAGAGAGGAGGCAGACTACCCCCACAGCATGCACAAGCAGGAAAACAGTCGAGAAGGCGGCAGGATCAGCGTTACAGAGTTGCAGTAGTCGTCTTTGCTACTATGTTGCAGGTTTGCAGGCTTCCAGCGCGGTCAGCAGTCGATTCCTTATCAGAAGGTGAAGAGAGAGATGCAGAGGAACTCGGATGAGCTCTTGCATTCGTTATCTGAAGTTTCCCCAGAGACAGAGACCCTAAATAGCCAGAAAAGAGGGTTTGGCTACCTAGGAGAGAGGATAGGCTAGCAACACCTGAAGGAGCCTATCACAAGGAGTCTCTGACGTCACCTGGTGGCACTGGCCACTCAGAGCAGTCCAGTGTGCCAGCAGCACCTCTGTTTCCAAGATGGCAGAGGTCTGGAGCACACTGGAGGAGCTCTGGACACCTCCCAGGGGAGGTGCAGGTCAGGGTAGTGGTCACTCCCCTTTCCTTTGTCCAGTTTCACGCCAGAGCAGGGCTAAGGGGTCCCCTGAACCGGTGTAGACTGGCTTATGCAGAATTGGGCACATCTGTGCCCAACAAAGCATTTCCAGAGGCTGGGGGAGGCTACTCCTCCCCTGCCTTCACACCATTTTCCAAAGGGAGAGTGTGTAACACCCTCTCTCAGAGGAAGTTCTTTGTTCTGCCATCCTGGGCCAGGCCTGGCTGGACCCCAGGAGGGCAGATGCCTGTCTGAGGGGTTGGCAGCAGCTGCAGTGAAACCCCAGGAAGGGCAGTTTGGCAGTACCAGGTTCTGTGCTACAGACCACTGGGATCATGGGATTGTGCCAACTATGCCAGGATGGCATAGAGGGGGCAATTCCATGATCATAGACATGTTACATGGCCATATTCGGAGTTACCATTGTGAAGCTACATATAGGTAGTGACCTATATGTAGTGCACGCGTGTAATGGTGTCCCCGCACTCACAAAGTTCAGGGAATTGGCTCTGAACAATGTGGGGGCACCTTGGCTAGTGCCAGGGTGCCCTCACACTAAGTAACTTTGCACCTAACCTTTACCAGGTAAAGGTTAGACATATAGGTGACTTATAAGTTACTTAAGTGCAGTGTAAAATGGCTGTGAAATAACATGGACGTTATTTAACTCAGGCTGCAGTGGCAGGCCTGTGTAAGAATTGTCAGAGCTCCCTATGGGTGGCAAAAGAAATGCTGCAGCCCATAGGGATCTCCTGGAACCCCAATACCCTGGGTACCTCAGTACCATATACTAGGGAATTATAAGGGTGTTCCAGTAAGCCGATGTAAATTGGTAAAAATGGTCACTAGCCTGTTAGTGACAATTTGGAAGGAAATGAGAGAGCATAACCACTGAGGTTCTGATTAGCAGAGCCTCAGTGAGACAGTTAGTCACTACACAGGTAACACATTCAGGCACACTTATGAGCACTGGGGCCCTGGGTTACCAGGGTCCCAGTGACACATACAACTAAAACAACATATATACAGTGAAAAATGGGGGTAACATGCCAGGCAAGATGGTACTTTCCTACAGCTGCAGCATTTCTTTTGCCACCCATAGGGAGCTCTGACAATTCTTACACAGGCCTGCCACTGCAGCCTGAGTGAAATAACGTCCACGTTATTTTACAGCCATTTACCACTGCACATAAGTAACTTACAAGTCACCTATATGTCTAACCTTCACTTAGTGAAGGTTGGGTGCCAAGTTACTTAGTGTGTGGGCACCCTGGCACTAGCCAAGGTGCCCCCACTTCGTTCAGGGCAAATTCCCCAGACTTTGTGAGTGCGGGGACACCATTACACGCGTGCACTATACATAGGTCACTACCTATGTATAGCGTCACAATGGTAACTCCGAACATGGCCATGTAACATGTCTAAGATCAGACAATTCCATGATCCCCCGGGTCTCTAGCTCAGAACCCGGGTACTGCCAAATTGCCTTTTCGGGGTTTCCACTGCAGCTGCTGCCAACCCCTCACACAGGTTTCTGCCCTCCTGGGGTCCAGGCAGCCCTGGCCCAGGAAGGCAGAACAAAGGATTTCCTCTGAGAGAGGGTTTTACACCCTCTCACTTTGGAAATATGTGTGAAGGGCTGCAGAGCAGTAGCCTCCCCAAGCCTCTGGAAATGCTTTGATTGGCACAGATGGTGCCCATCTCTGCATAAGCCAGTCTACACCGGTTCAGGGATCCCCAGCCCTGCTCTGGCGCAAAACTGGACAAAGGAAAGGGGAGTGACCACTCCCCTGACCAGTACCTCCCAGGGGAGGTTCCCAGAGCTCCTCCAGTGTGTCCCAGACCTCTGCCATCTTGGAAACATGAGGTGTTGGGGGCACACTGGACTGCTCTGAGTGGCCAGTGCCAGCAGGTGACGTCAGAGACCCCCTCTGATAGGCTCTTACCTTTCTTGGTAGCCAATCCTCCTTTCTTGTTAGCCAAACCTCCTTTTCTGGCCATTTAGGGTCTTTGCTTTGGGGAATTCGTAAGATAACAAATTCAAGAGCTCACCAGAGTTCCTCTGCATCTCCCTCTTTGACTTCTACCAAGGATCGACCGCTGACTGATCCAGGACGCCTGAAAAACCGCGACAAAGTAGCAAGACGACTACCAGCAACATTGTAGCGCCTAATCCTGCCGGCTTTCTCAACTGTTTCCTGGTGGTGCATGCTCTAGGGGTCGCCTGCCTTCACCCTGCACCAGAAGCACAGAAGAAATCTCCCGTGGGTCAACAGAATCTTCCCCCTGCTAACGCAGGCACCAAAAGACTGCATCACTGGTCCTCTTGGTCCCCTCTCATCCTGACGAGAGTGGTCCCTGGAACACAGGAATTCTATCCAAGTGACTCCCACAGTCCAGTGATCCTTCAGTCCAAGTATGGTGGAGGTAAGTTCTTGCCTCCCCACGCTAGACTGCAAACCTGTGTACTGCGTGATTTGCAGCTGTTCCGGCTCCTGTGCACTCTTCCAGGATTTCCTTCATGCACAGCCTAGCCTGGGTCCCCAGCACTCCGTCCTGCAGTGCTCAACCCTGTGAGTTGGCCTCCGATGTCCTGGGACCATCCTTTGTAACTTTGCTTGGACTCCGGTTCACAAATCTTCGAAGGGCCTGTTGGGGTACTTTTGTGGGTGCTGCCTGCTTCTGTGAGGGCTCTCTGAGTTGCTGAGCGCCCCTTCTGTCTCCTCCTCCAAAAGGTGACATCCTGGTCCTTCCTGGTCCTCAGCAGCACCCAAAAACCTCTAACGTGACCCTTGCAGCTAGCAAGGCTTGTTTGCGGTATTTCTCCATGTGAATACTTCTGCAGGCTTCATTGCGACGTGGGACATATTCCTTCCAAAGGAGAAGTTCCTAGTCCTCTTCTTTCTTGCAGAACTCCAAGCTTCTTCCATCCGGAGGCAGCTTCCTTGCACCTTCATCCGGGGTTTTTCTGGGCTCCCGCCCCCCCCCCCCGGACACTATTACGACTATTGGACTTGGTCCCCTTGCTTTGCAGGTCCTGAGGTCCAGGAATCCGTTTTCAGTGCACTGCTGGTGTTTGTTGTTCTTGCAGAATCCCCCTATCACAACTATTGTGCTCTTTTGGGGTAGTAGGTGTACTTTACTCCTACTTTTCAGGGTCTTCGGGTGGGGTATCTTGGACACCCTGACTGTTTTCTTACAGTCCCAGTGACCCTCTACAAGCTTCCATAGGTCTGGGGTCCATTCGTGATTCGCATTCCACTTTTGGAGTATATGGTGTGTGTTGCCCCTAGACCTATGTTGGCCTATTGCAACCTATTGTAATTCTACACTGTTTGCATTACTTTTCTGACTCTTGCTTACCTATATTTGGTTTGTGTACATATAACTTGTGTATATTACTTACCTTCTTACTGAGGGTACTCACTGAGATACTTGTGGCATATTGTCCTAAAAATAAAGTACTGTTATCTTTAATAACTCTGTGTATTGTGTTTTCTGCTGATATTGTGCATATGATACAAGTGGTATAGTAAGAGCTTTGCATGTCTCCTAGTTCAGCCTAAGCTGCATTGCCATAGCTACCTTCTATCAGCCTAAGCTGCTAGAAACACCTCTATTCTACTATTAAGGGATAACTGGACCTGGCACAAGGTGTAAGTACCTTTGGTACCCACTACCAGCCAGGCCAGCCTCCTACAGTCAGGACATGCTCAGGGGACCTCTGGGTGAACTTCATTTGATGGTAATTTAGGAACAGTTATCCCTGATTGCCAAAAGGCTGTCAAGCAAGTGGCGTTTGGCAGGAATTTCCAAGATGGCTGCAAAAAAAAGAAACGCTATGCGTCAGCTTGGAGATGCTGGGTGGTTTGGTGCTTGGAACGGCACGTGGATCCTGTGGAAGCAGACATTGTGAGTTTTCTGTCGCTTAAGGCATCAGAAGGATTATTTTACAGGTCAGTACATAATTTTCATTCTGCCATTTCGGCTGGGGATGTGCAGGTAGACAACATGTCTGGGGGTATGCATCCACTGATATGCAAACTAATTAAAGGTATCAGTGTTTCTAAACCTCTGCAGCCTAAATATAATTTTTTGTTTGATGTGAATATGGTTTCAAATCTCTTTGAGAAATGGCCCCAGAATAAAATGTTGAGCAGAAAACAGCTTTCTGTCAAAATGGCTATGCTGCTTTGTCTGGTTTCCTGCAGAAGAATGGCAGATGTAAAAGTGCTCGACCTTGTAGGTAGAGTATTTACCCCAGAAGGAGTTTATTTTTCCATTAGCAGACGTACTAAAACATTTACCTAGAGTACTGATTATTCTGCTTTTCCGTTCAATGAAAAATTATGTGCAGTAAAATGTTTGAAAGCTTATGAATCCAGTGCTCAAACAATTAGAAATCATTTGAGTTATCGATTGCTTTACAAAAACCCTTCAAACCTGTTTCATCAGCCACTATAGCTAGGTGGCTAGAGATGTTATGAAGGAAGCTGATATTGATACTCAAGTGTTTGGAGCACACTCAGTAAGGGGTGCGATGGCTCCCGAATCTTTAACTCTTGGTACTTCTCTCCAGGATATAATGAAAACAACTGATTGGTCATGAGATTCATTTTCTCAATTATTCTATTATAAACCAGTTGTGGATGTGGCATCTGTGGTAATTAATCAGCTTTAAACTAGCATAATCTGAGCCTATGGTCCAGACATAGAATGAATAATTTGTTAGCTTACGCACCAAGAGTTTTTAATTCTATTGAAGACACGGATGCGTGGATCATCCTTTCAAGGTTTCTGTGATTTATGATAATAATGATAGATGATATAACTGTAATTGTTTACATAAGTATCATGCTTAATGGTTTCAGGTTTATTGTTATTATGTTCGTACTTAATTTGCCCACCCATGATTGGAATTAATTGACGTCTACATGCTTAGTAACATACTATCTGTGTTTAGGTGCTGACCAAAAACCATAATAAAAGGAGATTCCCAGGATTTGTCATATGACCATGATGGCTTCAGCAAGGCCTTCACTGCTCCATGGAAGTTTGTCAGTTTCAACATCAGATATCCATTGTTTACAGTTGTGTTTTAACAAGTTCATGGACTGAGTCTCTGCAAAGAAAGAGGAAGTTATGTGGGTGTCTTAGATATTTGAGGGGTTAGCTCGTACAGGATTGATGGTGTGACCAAGAGCATAATGGGATATGTAGTCAATATGTTTTATGCTGTTATATGTTTGAACTATTTTTATTGGCTGCTGTAAAGAGAGTAGTGAAGTAAGAAAAGCATAAGCCTAGCCTCCTTGTCCTTAATAGAATTGAAAATTATTGGCGTGTAAGCTAGCAAATTTTTCATTCCTTGAAGATTCCTCAGGAGGGACACATTGCAGCAGGAAGGCAGCACAGTGAGTATGCAGCCCACTGCTGCTGCTGAATGGTACTTTTTGCTTGGACAGGCCCTTTGAGGCTGGAGCAGTGGAGCTCAGGCAGCTCTCTAGGGCTGGGGCTGCTATTTTGACAGTCTGATGACCCTTTGCTGCAGGGACTGCACTGGAAAGTCCCTGCGACCATCTTGGAGGCAAAAGATTTTAAACCCCACCCAGGAAACTGCTCAATGCTTGGCACTGAGCTTTCTGACAATGGAGCTGGCAGTAGGATTCTCCCTTTCCAGTAGGTGTTTCTATTGGTCTCCTGAAGCCAAGGTACAGCGCCCTGTTGTCACTAGCTGGTGAAGCTACCCTCTACATCACGGTGCCGTGAGTACAGCCCCTGGGCATTACCGACGCTTTTATCATTACAGTCGAAAGGACTGATAGATGTGGAATGCCTTGAGACTGCTCCTATTATTTAAAAGTAATAACTCTTGTGTGCCTATTTGTGTGGTACTTAGCTTAAGTGTTGCTCTCTTCACTTGGTGCACAGAACTAAAATGCAATATTCAAAGAACCCTGCGAGGGCTCATGCCTTGAAAGTGCTCATTGTAACTTAATAGCCTTAACCCCTATGTGCCTATTTGTGAGACACTGTGAATAAGGGTTGACTTAAAGGCAATTCCAGAGAGCCCTAGGTGGATTTATTTGGCTACAAAAATTGCCTCCCTCCATGTGCCCTTGGAACTGGGGGCGTGGCATGCTGAGAGTTTGTTGAAAAACAGTGTGTTTGAGTGTGTAGTTTGTCTAGGTCATTGGTGCTGCATGTTTTTTTGGGGTGACTACATAATCCGTTGATTAACCTAAAAAAAAATAATTTTTTCCTCACATTTCAGTAACAGAAAGTCCTGGAATCTGAGAGGAACCACAAATTTCCATCCACCCAGCGTTCTCCCAAGTCTCCCGATAAAAATGGAACCTCACTTGTGTGGGTGACCCAGGTGCCTGCTACAGAAAAAGGCCAAAAACCTGTGGAGATTGAGGGGATAGCACAGCGAGTTGATAAGCACATATTTTTCTTTTATAAATCTTTAGGCTGACTCTGCTTTGGGGACCCACACAACTGAGGTATCCTTTTACTTGGGAGGCTGAGGGCAATGCTGGGTGGTAGGAAATTTGTGACGAGCGGTGATCCTATAAAGAAAAGTGAGGAAAATATGCTTTTTAAAGCAAATTTTGAGGTTTGCAGAGGAGAATGGGTAAGAAAATGTTGGGGGATCAACGCAAGACACACCTCCTTGGACTTCTTGGGGTGTCTAGTTTAAAAAAATCTCTGGGTTTGGTAGGTTACCCTAGATGAAGGCTGCACTCGGGACCAAAAATATAGGCGCCCCCCCCAAACACAGGTAGTTTTGTCATAGATCATTTTGATGTGTCTACGTACATCTGTGATGTTCCAAACACTACAATTGTGAAAAGAAATGCACTTAGATTATCTTAAAAAAGACCCTCACCAACCAACGAAGTTGGTGGCATTCTTCATCATCGGAGTCCCACCCAAGACACCTAGGGGCATATTTATACTCTGTTTGCGCCGAATTAGTGTCAAAAATGTTAACGCAAATTTGGCGCAAACCTTACACCATATTTATAACATGACGCCTGACCCCGCAAACGTCAAAAATCCTCTGTGTGCGTCATTTTCTGGATGCGGGAAACTGCCTTGCGTTAATGACATGCAAGGTAAGCGTTCCTGTCCAAAAAATTACTTTAAGGCCTGTGTGCCTTATTTATACTCCTGTGTCCTTTTGACGCACAGGAGGGGGCTGGCCTTAAAAAACAGCGCCCAGCCTGATGTGTGCCGTTTTTTAACGCCTGGGTGAGGGAAGGCATTAAGGGGCCTGTGGGCTCATTTCCATGGTCTCTGACCATGGAAGCAGTCCACAGGAGCCCTTCCCTGCCCCCAGGGACAACCCCACCCACCCCCGGAGGACACCCATGGATGTAGGTACCCATCCGAGGTAAGTACAGGTAAGTTAAGGTAAGTATTTTGTTTTTGTGGCATGGGGGGCCTAACTTGGGCCCCCGCCTACATTCCACTGTGCCCAATGGCCATGCCCAGGGGACAGAAGTCCCCTGGGCATGGCCATTGAGCAGAGGGGCATGACTCCTGTCTTTGCTAAGACAGGAGTCATTTCAATGGTGGTTGTGCATAAAACAATGGCGCAAGTCCGGTTAGAGCCATGATTTTTTTACTCTAACCTGACATGCACCATTTTTTGACGCACAATCCCCATATTTCCCTACGCCAGCGCTGCCTGGTTAGAGTTATTTTGTTTTACCCTGACCAGCCCACAGCGCTGGAGGTAAATATTTTGACGCAAACCAGCGCCGGCGCTGGTTTGCGTCAAAAAGTATAAATATGGGCCCTAGTGTGTCACAGGTGTGCTGTCTGATTACAGCGGAGCAGGTTTTGTCATTTTATCACACATACTGGTTGGAGTTGGCACGAGGGTGAGTGATGGTTCAGTAGATCAAATTTTATTTACAAGAGATTTCACAAAAGTGAAATGCACTGTAAATAACTGAAAGGCCAAACAACTGAACCAATGACTCACAGCTCATGAGCTGTAAAGCCGCGTCAAGGCACCAACCGCTTTACAGTCCATTCACACACCTCTCATACATGACATGCACAAGACCATTCATGCCGCCAGCCGTGGGCCCAGCACAACACTCGCATCTACAGACAGCGCCATTCAAGGGCCTATCACTTTCATATGCCCACATGCCTGATACAGCAATCACACCAGCTGATGGGAGTGTGTGGACTGGCGTTTGACTGGCACGACAGTCAAACGCCACCCCACGCACACTGCCAGCCAAGCGCCACCCCACACACACCGCCAGCCAAGCGCCACTCCTCGCACACCACCAGCCAAGCGCCACTCCCACACACCGCCAGCCAAACGCCACCCCAAACATTCCGCCAACCAAGCGCCACCCCACACACACCGCCAGCCAAGCGCCACCCCACACACACCGCCAGCCAAGCGCCACCCCACACACACCACCAGCCAAGTGCCACCCCACACACACCACCAGCCAAGTGCCACCCCATCACTTTTTTTTGTTTTTAACAACAAAGAAACCACTAATTATAAATAAGTACAAAACTACAAACACAAAATCTGTAACTGAATACATGACAGTAATGCCAACCGTGAAACTGAACATATGAAAATATAAAACAGTAGTTTATGCTCACGGTATTTCCCAATAATTCTTCTGTGTGGTAGCTCCTGAAACAGCCACCCACACACAGCCCAGGCTTTGAAGGACAATCAGGGCAGTACATCCTAGTCTCCTTCCTGATACCTCTCTGAGCACAGATTCTACATCGCTTAACAGGAAAGTCTTTTTTGGCCGGGGGAGGAATGTGCTCAGCAAAGTGACGATCTTTCATTCTAGCCACATCCTCCACCACTACTTTTCTAGGAACTCTTGCCTATTCCAGCACAACAATGCTCGCTGTGATAGACTCCTGAAATTTCACAAATGTTATTCTTGACTCTGGAGAACTATCCTTGAACACAACAAAAGCATTAAAAGTTGCCAAGTGGAACAGGTGAACTGCTAATTTCTTATACCAAACATACACCCTACGAGCAGCAGTGTGAGGTTCCACCCTCTGATCTACACTATCAACACCACCCATGTGCTTTTTGTAGTCTAAAATGCACACAGGTTTGCTCACTTCAGCAACTTGACCTCAAACAGCCACAGGTGAAGTACTCTAATCATCCATGGTAGTTAGCATGTGTAGGAGGCTGGCCTGGCTTGTAGTGGGTACCAATGGTACTTACACCTTATGCCAGGTCCAGTTATCCCTTATTAGTAGAGTGTAGTAGTGTTCTAGCAGCTTAGGCTGATAGAGGTAGCTAGAACAGAGCAGCCAAGGCTGAACTAGGAGACATGCAAAGCTCATGCAATACCACTTATATCATATAGGTACTATATCATAAGAAAGACAAAACTCATAGTTACTAAAAATAAAGGTACATTATTTTAGTGACAATGTGCCAAAAATATCTCAGAGGATATACTCCCTTAGGAGGTAAGTAACATACACAAAATATACGCAACTAACCAAATCAGGTAAGAAAAACAGTCAGAAAATAGTGCAAACACTGTGGAACACAATAGGATGCAATAGGTCTAGGGGCAACTGCACCATATACTAAGAACGTGGAATGCGAACCATGAATGGACCCCTAGGCTAGTGTAGTGTGTAGAGGGTCACTGGGAGTGTAAGAAAACACTGAGGGCCATATTTATACTTTTTGACGCAAAGCTGCACCGGCGCAGTTTTGCGTCAAAGATTTTACCGCTGGCTAACGCCATTTCGATGCGCCGTGCGGGCGTCAAAGTTATACTTTGACGCACGGCGGCGCAACCAACAGGTGGGAGTAATTTTTTTTTACGCACATCGCGGCGTCAAGTCGTAAAGGAAAACGACGTTAACGCAACGTAAATGACTGTGGGTCGATTTACGACAGCGCAACCCGGAAAGCGCAGTTTGTTTTGACGCAATAGCGTCAAAAATACCCGCGAACACTGTCCTTTCAGCAGAGGAGAGCCAAAATGGATCCCAGATGCCACTACAGACCCCAGGAAGATGACAGCAGACCAGGAACCAGCCAGGATGATCCATACAGGAACCAGGACATATATAGAAAAAAAAGAAAGTATCGCTTCAGTGCAGAGGAGCAGGAAATCCTGGTTAAAGAGGTGACGGAACACCAGCACCAACTGTTCATCACCTCTAAGTTGCCAATCAGTAGGAGAGAGGCCATATGGCAACAAATTGTTGACAAGATCAACAGTATGGCTGAAGTACGCTGGACAGTCACAGAGTGTAAGAAACGCTGGCATGACTGCAAACATAGGACAAAGGAAAAAATGGCCAGGAACAGGAAGGCAGCACTGCAGACTGGAGGTGGGAGTCAAGCACACCAGGAGGCCCTGGACCACATGGAGGAGATGGTCGCCGCCGTCATCCCTGAGGAGATCGTCACAGGGATTCAAGGACAGGACAGCGCAGACTACCACGAGACAACGCACATGCAGGGTAAGTCGCATGGGGAATTATAATGCAATAATGTTAACTGCAACCGGGGTGGGGAATACCTACTACACAATGCATGTAAGTCAGCATATATATGGAGTGGCATGGGTAAAGGGGCACGGCAGGGGGGCATGCCCTGCACAGACAGAAGCTGGGGCACGACATTACACAACACCAACAACAGTCCCATGGGGGCATCCTGTCATGTAAACAATGGAGCTAAGGGAAAGCCTCGACAGGTGGGAAGGCCACTACGTCAAACTTACATCCTGGCACTCGTCAGTCAAAATATCTCCTACATCAACTAGGTCCCTATCAGTAATCCAGTAGCCAAAACAACAACTGCAATGTAACTGCAACAACAGTTGACACTAACACCTCTGATCTCTGTGCAGCTATAGTAGGCAATGGCAGTAACCTCCCCATGGAACATACATACCTAAATTATAGGGTGAGGATGACATCTGCAACAATCTCCAGAAATAAGACAAAGGCACCAGTACACTCAAATGTCAATGCCCATAGTTGACACATACATCAGCCAAAGTAAACAGCAATAGGAGCCACACAGCACTAAGGACACACACATGCTGCATATGTCAGGGTCCTTCACGTGCCTGGCTAACAAGGCAACATCACAAATGTCATACTGCTCAGACAACAACATTGAGGAGGGGACACATGCAACTGGTCACTGAAATACACCTGCACAGTCAGAGGACCAAATAGGACATTGATACTATAAACAGGGCAATCCAATTAAACACACATTACCCAACATCAGCTGGAAACATCAACAATGTCTACATCCATATCACATCGTAACATTGCCATGCATAGGATATGCCATATAACAATTACAATTAGGTCAATGTGAACAATCAGAGATTGGGGCAGGTCCTGAGAGGCAAGTGTGCTGCCAGGGCAATCACAACACCCACAGCCAGTTAAAGGTCTCACCATAAGAATAGATATACACGGAAGGTCGAGTAGGACAAAAAGATGGCTATTCCCTAATTGGTACAAAGGAACACCTAGAGGCGATTAGGCAGACAAGTCTGATAACTCTATATCATACATGTGACACACAGGTGGGCCATAGGCCTATAACAATGCCCATGTGAAGGACAGCAGATACCAATACCAAACAAGATCACAAAGTAAATTCATCCAAAGGCTTGCATGTTACGGCAAAATTGTCACCACACAGACACACTAATTGTACCCTGTTTCATTGCAGAGGAACATGGATCTCCTGCCGATATGCCTGTCCCTGATTTCCCTGATGACATGGATGACAAGCCCATAAACATTCCCCAGGAGACCATCCAAAAGGTCCTTGAAACCCTCCAGACCCCACCTTCAGTCACAAGGAGGAGCACAGAACAAGCAGCCATCACAGAAGAACCACCCACCACCCCAATTGCAAGACCTGCCAGCTCCTACACAGCTGAGGACTCTGACGACACTGGCACCAGCTTTGAAAGAACTGTAGTTGGAGTACAGCGGGAGCTGGCCAAGGAGGTGCGGGTGGGGATGCAATATATGGCAGCCAGCCTTGAGGGTGTGCGATCGTGCATGATGTCATCTGCAGATCAGGCAGCAGCTATGCAAGCCCTAACATCCATACTGCAAGGACTACAAGAAACTATAAAGGAATTCACCACTGCAGTAAGGGAGTTGCCACAACACCTCGCACCCCAAACTTTCCACTGCATGCACGAATGCAATCATGACTCCCTCAGGGCCGACCTGGCTGCCTACCATCGTGATGTAGCTGTTATTCTCAAAAACCAGCAGGCCCTCCTTGCAGCAGTACTGCCCTTAAGAACTTTACAGGGAGCAGCCACCGGGATGTCTGACTCCACGTCTTCTAACACTGAGGTGTGTGTGTTGCCCCTTCACAATTCAACAACAAGGACAAAGCAGGCAACACACACATCAGAAGAAGAAGACATGGAACAGATCACATTCTCACGGAAGAGTACCCGGAAGCACTAGTCCCTGCACCATGGCCTACTTTGACCAAGGTCCTACGTTTTGTCAATTGCCAGTCTCACTACAACTATACTCAATGACTGTTCTGCTAACCACTGTATGACTTGTCAGCATTGCCAGTGAATGTCTCTCTCCTACTATTCGGCAAATCCTGTCCCTCTGCACTGTCTGTTACATCACCCCAGCATGTCAGGAGCATCATCCACACCCCTTCTGTAGGATCACCATGTAAGAATGCACCAGAACGGACTCAGCAAACATGGACAATGTACATTTTGCACTACAGCACCTATCAATAAATAGCACTTGCACACCTAATACGTCTCTGTGTTATTTGACACATCAACTGTGCAGTAGATAACTCTAAAGTGCCTGTGTGACAACCATGTAGCTTGTCAATACAACTGTCCTGACATCATGTAGTCTGATACATCTGTGCAGTGGCCGGGATTGCATCATAGCCTGACCATCCTGAGGAGAATAACTGATGAAGGGACAAACCACACACAATTATGCTGTGTTGGACAGAATAATGCTCCATCTATAGCAATCCAAGTCAACTAATGGTGGCTGATAAATGTAGGCACCATGCAATACTAAAACATGAAATTATGCAGTATAATCTAAGCAAACACAACTAAACACTGCATCAATCACCCTTTCTGAGTATACTTCCATGAAGGGAAGTCATGCTGAATTTTTGAGTGTTAACAACACCTCATGTACAAAGATGTCCCTGAACATCACACTGCAGTCCGACCTAATAAATTAGACACAATACCAAGTCTGGAAGCACACTTTGTGATGTAGAATACCTACTCATCAACACAAATCCTTGGTGATCCATGTAAACTACTAATGGTGGGTCTATCAAATGGTGGATATTTACCAAGTTAGCACAGGGGTAGCTGCCATTTTAAGCCTCTATTTTCTTTGGTGTGTAGCATAGGACCCAAATGTCATAGAAAAACAATCACCTACACTGATGTCAAGGCCATGATCAAGTAGCAGTTAACACATAATGCAAAGGGTTAACTATATGTTTATTCATATATATTCACACCAGAGGCAACTAAGGGAAAAGTCATACCTACATTAATCTAACCTGACTACTCCTAACCCACAACTGTCCCTAACTAACCTAAGCTAAACTTACTCTACACATATAACGAATCGATCTAAACATCAACCCCCCACCCACCATTATGAGACAGGGCACATGCAGGACAACACATACTAACCTACACACATACTATACTATCCTAAACAATCATATATTTTTTTGTATTTTTTTTTAAATGTTTTTTTTTTTTTCTAAACAGACAGGAATCCCAACATTGAACCCCACCCACACACACAAAAATGAAAAATAGAAAGAATAAGGACCCCCCACCCTCCTCCCTAACACTAACTAAACTAACAACCTACACTAACCTAACACTAATCCCCAAAACCCAACTATCATGACAAAAAGGAAAGAAGAGAGAGGGGAGGGATACATTTAAAACAATCAATAAAGTCCTAGAGGTTGGCCCTCCGTACGGTCCGCCTGATGGACCTAACCCTCTTCTTAATGTAGGCCACATCCTGGCTCAGCTTGTCCACCTTACGAATAAACTTGTCCATTTTCCTGTCTAAAGCCAGGAATGCCGCAGGGTCAATAGGAGGGGCTGCTGCTGTCTGTGTGCTGGCAGAGGTGCTCGGTGTGGGAGTTGTTGGTAGCCCACTGGACTGTCCTGCAGCTCTGAAATTGCTGGGTCCAGGTCGTGCTGCAGAGGCCACTTGGGGAGAACTGGTGGATGTGGTGGTGGTGGCTGTAGTGGGCAATGTTGGGCCACCCTGTGGTGAGGCCCACCATACTCCGGAGGCCCGATCCGCTTGGTATTTTCGGGCCACCTTCGGAACCCCGACTGCACCTGCAGGATGTGCCGGTATCTCATTGCCCGCCTTTCAAACTGATGTCTATGTGCGGCACTCATGTTTGCAGCTGTGAAGAGAAAGGGCAACTATTTACCATAGGAAATGCATTGGGTGTAATAGCACAATGAGTCAAATTCACATTACTTTTACTGTAGTTGTAACAGCTATTTTCATAACATAGATCATTGAAAGTCTCAGAGGAAGTACATGGGAAGCCTGCATACAAAAGGACATCTCACACCTAGCATATCCATGTCTCTACATGATGGGTGACATCAGCCTAAACTTGTCATCCAAATAATGGGTAATGCAGCTGACATTATGGCTGCACCTCTTCCGCCTACTGACTTCACTACATATGTCATTCTATGTGATAACAATCACAACCCTCAATATCTGCCATTTGTAATTGTTTTTTGCTAGTATAGAGCTCATGTGCCATAACCGAGTGTGTACACTAGGTTCAAAACAAAGTTGCAAATGGTCACAAGTATGTGTAACATACTGGTTGCTACAGTCCTAGGTACCCTATTCCCAAACACATGGCAGTCTTTGAGGGTGGGGTGGGAAGAACAACCAACAATCCCATATTCAATGCACACCCAGGAGTGTATAGAAAGGTCAACAAGTATTTGCCTCCACACACAACACCAGGGAAGGGCTAGCAACAAATTGGAGTCAGCTAAACCTTGTCCTATCCAAGGTCCACACATGTCAAAATGTACTGACTTAGGCCAACATCACATACTACCAGTGAGGCATATTTTACCACACACACACAGAGGAGCAAGAACACCCATGATCATGAGTAGAATGTACACCTAGGCCATTGCACTCTAGTCCCACACACTTCTAGTTCAACTTGTGGAAGTACATGCCCCCGGAAGATCCAACCTACAGTGTACTCAGTCCATCGTTAACTAGGGAAGCAGCATATTTCAGACAAGCCTTTTGCAGAAGCTATCTGGGAGAATGTCAGTCTGAAATGCAGACTCAGTCCGAGACAAGTCCCAGAGCAACTCTTACATTAACCAGTGTATTCCACATGACTCATCCCATTCCCCATAGCGGGCCCTACTGTAATGGCCTACAGACCCAAAATCTGAGAGATGGATAAGCATAGGTCTACTAAAACTGAAGTGATATTTGAAATCCCACTAATGGAACAATACTAATGAATGGGCAGTGCATCAAACCTTGAATTCTGTTGAACACACAGTAGTCCATCATGCATCACCAGCAAACAATAAAAATAGCACACATGCAACACTCACTGTAGGTGTCGGGGTCCGCAAAATGAGCCACCTCTCCCACAGTGTACGGTGCAGGTCCACCTGTAAAGCATGGAAGGAAGAATATACTCAGAATCCGTGCACTGACAAACAATTGCAATTACAAAGACAATGTGAGAATATGACATGCGTAATGAAACACTTTCACACATGCTCATACTGCATGGAATAATTCTTGAGCAACATTTACATTGGATGAGTCTCCTGCTACAGTTACACACCCTACTACACACATGCAATGGCCTGGACAGTCATGTGGTGTCAAAGATGCACTTCCATTAGTATGCCCCAACAATATAGGGGTGCATTCATCTCATCATGTGCATCCAAGAGAGACATCCAAAAGCTGGTTACTTGAGGACTGCATGACCCCTCAAACTCAAACAGCCTGTGTGGTCATTTTCTCCACACACCAACCAGACACACATGTGACATATGTGTGGACAACATAGCTAACTTCAATTGACGTGAAGGCAGCACTCATTTATAGCATCATGTAGGGTTTACAAATGTCAGTCTAGCTATGGCGTCCACATATGTAGGTATGATGTTTCAACATCCATTTTTCACTGGCTATTGTGACCTGTAGAGTTCAAATTGAGTCATTAACGTGTTGCTTGTCTGACACAAAGGCACCACTACATTACATACTGCTACAGGCAACCGGTATGTGTAGAAAACATGAGCTACCTGACTGATAGCATTTGTCTTCCTTCACATTGTGCAACAATTACCCAGTAGGTTTCCCTAGCATTACACACAGTCAGCTTCTTATCTGGCAGATTGGGTAACAATCATCACATGTCCCCACACAGCTTTCAATTGTGCACATGTAATTGATGTGTACTCACCAACATGGCCACCAATCCTGATTCCCAGGTGGTCCAGCAGATCTTGCTCCCTGGATATCAGATCAGCCCAGCGGTGCTTAAGTTGATGGTCATTCCTCAGGCTACCATAGACACGGACCAAGTGATGGCGCACCTTCCCCCACCGGACTTTACGGGCCTCCTTGTGATACCCCTGTATCACACGACCCCCAGCCTCCAGCATGAGTGGGAGGAAATGGGAAACAAGCCATATAAATCCCCCCAATTCCTCCTCACCCATCCTGGCAAGCCGTGGCCTACCTGACATCTCAGCACTAACAAAGTGGAAAAAGTTGGAGAAAAGGGAAAAGGGGGAAATGGGGAAAGGTAGAGTAGTGAAAAACAAAGAAAACTTAAGAATAAGAGCCCAACTAACCCCTAAATTACACTACCCACAACAGACTCCCACAGACAATAAAAGAAACACTGGACTTGACAAAATAATACAATACAGACTCAGACAGTATTCAACAACAAGACAATGATGACAAAAGCACAATAGAGAAGGTACACTGGACACAAAAGCAGTAAAACACAGGACAACACTTTCCACACAGCCACACAGTCTAGAATAATCTGAGACTGCAAAGTGAAAGTGAAAGTACACCCACAGTACAGATTGTGTAACTGGATATCCTATAACATCACATCCTGCATAAAATGGCCGCCGTTTTTCCCCCCGTTATGCGTCATTTTTTCACGCATACAGATTGTGCGTCATATTTTTGGACGCATAGGAGTGCATATAATGCAGAGTCAAAAAAAAAATCATCATTGTTCCCTTATATTTGTTTGAGGCTTATTTTACAGTTCTAGAGTTGAAATTTAAGCCGCTGACAAATATAATAACCAAATATGAAAATTAATTTTGACTCTGCATTATATGCACTCCTGTGCGTCAAAAATTATGACGCCCAAGCTGTATGCGTGGAAATATGACGCATTATAGAAAAAATGGTGGCCATGTAATGCTGGTTATTAATATATTTATTTTAATTTGATTTTTTTGACTCAGCATTATGTGCACTCCTATGCGTCAAAAATATGACGCCCAAGCTGTATGCGTGGAAATATGACGCATTATAGAAAAAATGGTGGCCATGTAATGCTGGTTATTAATGTATTTATTTTAATTTGATTTTTTTGACTCAGCATTATGTGCACTCCTATGCGTCAAAAATTATGACGCCCAAGCTGTATGCGTGGAAATATGACACATTATGACAAATATGTCTTTAATTTGTCAAATTGTGAAAATAATTTTGTCATGACCAAACGGTGCTAAGTGATACACATTTGGGGTTAGCTATGGCAAATGTCCCTTATAGGATGTATAGAATGTATTCGCAGTGCAATAGTAATGATTACTCAGAATGGTTATTACTCATGATTGTACACATATTTTGGGTAATTGCTGATGGCTAATTTCAAATTATGAATGGGATACCAGGATGTATTCCTTAGCAAAAATGTGTCCACATTTATCACAGTAATCAAAATTAGATATAGGCCAAATAGGTAGTGCAATTGTCACCTACACTTTTTAAGGGGGTAACCATGTCCTAATTATGAGTTTGTGTATCTTATATGTGTTTTACTTTTGACATGTAGGCCACACATGCGCCTTATGCATGTGTGTACTTCACATGTGCATATCTCATGTATATTTGGGGGGCGGTAGAGGTGGACTTAGGCCCCCTGCACCCTAGGGTTTGCTGTTCCAGACTTGCTAATTTATCCAAGGGTTTTCCAAATTCAGTAATGCTAAACCTGCAGCAGCAGGCTCATGGAAGCACATAGGGTATGATTCACTGTTTGCCATTCTGTAATCCCATTTGCCCATTTGACGTTTGCCCTATTGATTCTTTTGAGCAATCTGACATACCATTTTGGATTGATATTTGTAGCTAAATCTCAACGTTCCTCATGTGCTGATGACAAATAGGTTGTTGATGTATGTGGCCCTTTATGCATTACCTGGTTTAGTGGCATGTTTCATTCTTCCTGCTAGGTTACAACTGGGACACTACTGTGATCGGCTGCTTGCAAATATTTTGTTGATTTGATGGTACATGTTTATGTGTGTGGTCCAATATAGATCCACTATCAACTGTCAGGGTGTATGTTGTCACTGTAACTTCCAGGTCTCCTCATGAGTTAGTGGCAGCTAATCTTGTTTCAATTGGGCATTGTTTGTAGCAAAAATGGAGAGAAGCCATTGAGGACATGGTCACCTGCACATGGATGGTCCCACCCTGTCACTGAACACGTGTAATGAGACTTTCGAATGGGCAACCTTGGTGTGCTGAGTGAGAGAATGTCTCAGTTGTCTGGATCTGGCATGTGTAATTGCCACATTTCTACTCCAGTTGGCCTCTGTGGATGGTAATGTATCATGAAACATCATAGCCAAGTAAATGGCTGGTACTCAACACACGACTCATCTTTATCATTTGAAAAAGTGTTACTCAGCATTTTGAACAGTCAGGGTCCTCATATGTGTAACCTTTTCATGGACATTATCTGAGGTTGCTGGCTTTGATGGAGGCCATTTACACCATCATACACTATGGTCCTGGTCCACTGTCACACTTTTAAGTTTAGGCATTGATGAAGGTCAGACAACGGAAGGGCCAAGATTTGGTTATTCATGGGCACTGTCACAAATCGGATGCAAATGATAGTCAGACGATGCACTACTATGTATTTGAGTATACATTGATGAGGCTAATGACAAATTATTGCTGAGGTACAAAAGGTTTTGGACAGCACGTGTGGTCCATAGGTGGATCCCAGGTATCTGTAGAGTGACCCATGGACAGGTGCCAGTCAGGCTGACAGGATGCTGGGTCAATTAGGAGTAAGCTCTTTCAGTAATCACATGATCACGTGTTCTGACGGGGACTGTTCAGAGGGAGCATTAGACAGTTGAGATGTCACACTGTGTATGTCCTGTGTTGCTTTGAAGGTGACACATGAACCCAGATAAAGTTTTCAACGGCAACATTTGTGTCAAAGCTTAATGATGTAATAGCTCACATTCAAACATGTATGCAGTAGGAGGCATCTGCAGGGACGGGGCATGTACATTTGGGTGGTGTGCATGGAGGGGATCACAGGTGTGGCCTCCATCTGTGTCTCACTAGTCCTGTCAGATGGGATTAGCTGATAAATAGCCTACATTACCTTTCACAGAAGAATCAATCTACAGGTGATACCAGGCCTTATAAACTCCAAGGCAGTGTATTATATGAGCTGTGGTCCATGCAGTGAGATGATAGTATGACAATGGTCGGCATAGTAAAGAGTGTGACACACTGGATGACTCTTGTGAGTGTGTGTGTGTAGATGAGGGAATCTGAGTGTACACAAATCAGCATTCCAGGGACCTCTTCAGACAGGTGGGGTGTGAGTGTGTGTAATGTTTTTAGAAAAGGGCTGACATGTAGATGGGATGTGATGTGCTGGATGCTTGTCATAGGTGTAGCACTTGTGCTGTGTATGTTCTTCTTATGTGTAACTCTAGTGACAGATAGTCATTGCAATGATAATAAGTAGTTGGAATTACTGTTGGCAAGAGTCTAGTACTACATTCCTGTTCCTGAAGCATTAGCATGTGAACTGCCTGATGTATGAGGCCTGTTTTCCCCTAGTTGAGTGATGGTGTTTTAGTTGTGTGCCATCTGCCGCGATGATCCATGTTTCCTACATGTATGTGAGTCATATGTGTGGTCCTCAGCTATTGCCCTTCAAAGGTGAACTGTACAGGATGTCTGTCATTTACATGGTGTGTGTATTTGACCATTGTATGGTGGCCATTACATTTGTGGTGTATTTTTTTGTGTGATGATTGTTATATCATTATTGCTCAATGAGACGACATTCTTCTTCAGCTATTTCAAACTAAAGGTGGGCAGAAAAGAATAGGCCAAAACATGATGTGGTATTTGTTATCAGTGTTTATTTACAATAGTGCATTAAGTGGTGATAGTGATAATTAAGAAAATAAATTATTTACAATCTGTTGGCGCCTAAGCACTCCAGCAGCCGTGTTTGGTTGTTCCCCCTCCTGTTGCAGGCCAGCATCCTCCTCTTCGTCGTCTTCAGGCATGTATGGGTCTGGTTCCAGGAGGGGAATGTTCCTTTTTACACAAATGTTGTGCAATATGGCACAAGTGAGTATGATCCTACAGACCATCTCTGGGGAATATAGTAGGCTACCGCCAGTGATGTCAAGGCAGCGGAACCTTGACTTGAGGATCCCAAAGGTGCGCTCGACAATGCTGCGTGTCCTCTTATGGGCATCGTTGTATGCCCGCTCTACAGCAGTAGTCGGGTTCCCAAATGGTGTCATTAGCCATGGCTGGATGCCATACCCCTGATCAGCTGAAAGAAAAACACAGAATGGGATCATGTAGATGTAGCTGGCACTATTGAAAAGACCTTTAATGGCAGTAGTTGTCTTGTGTTGTCTGTGACTCTTTTGTGTACTAATGTGACAACCTAAACTTGTAGGCTATACTATCTGCATTGTGTTTTTTCCTTGGCTGAGCAAGTGTTTGTCTGCTAACCGTTTGTCAGCAGTATGTTTTGGGATTTGCAATAGAGTGTGCCCTCCCTAGCATTGTGACTTGTGATACAGGTGTCCGTGTGTCTTCACTGAGGGTGAGATGATAGTTCCATGCACAATTAAAATTGAAAGTGTTGTGAACACGTTCATATCAAAGTACCCTGTACATCCCATCCCTTGAAACTTATGCAATGTATTAATGTAAAGGTTATTGTGACACTTACAATTTGCAAGGTGACATTTAGGCAACCACACTCATTAATGTCTTAACATTAGGCTGTACAGTAGATTCCAATGTGTGACAGGTTCAATGGTGACGTAAGAAACATGGCTAGTGATGTGAGGAGCTCAGTGTGTTCCTGTCTAGATGTTGCTGTTATGGTGTATGTGTTGTGTGTCCTAGAGGGTTGCTGTGCAGTGTGTAGATAAGTAGGTTTCTGTACTTACCAACAAGTAGTCCATTGCCATACCGTCCATCCTGGAAGTGTTGGTTGATGGTGCAGTGACGGAAGATGAATGAGTCATGTACACTCCCAGGATATTTAGCCACGATGTTGGTGATCAATCCCTGGTGATCGACTATGGCCTGCACGTTGATGGAATGTGTGTGCTTCCTGTTGCGGTAGAGGTGTTCTGTTGCAGCAGGTGGCACAAGGCGTACGTGTGTGCAGTCGATTGCACCAAGGACGTGTGGGAAGCCACTGATTGCGTAGAACCCCTGTTTAGTTTCCTGCTGCTTCTGCAGTGTGTTAGGGAAGCAGATGTGGAGGGGTGTCAGGCGAATGATGACATCCAGTACTTTTGGCAGAAATGCGGAGAATGATGGTTGTGATATTCCACCAACCAGGGCACCAGTTGTTTGAAACGAGCCACTTGCCAGCAGGTGAAGTACGGCAAGCAGCTTTGTTTCTGTTGGGATAGTGCGGGGTGTCACTAAAGTGGGGGCCAACTGCTGTTCAATGTTTCGCAGCAGCTGCTGAATGGCCTGCCAGTTCAACCGGTTCCTCTGTATGATGTTGTGTTCCCTGAGGCCATGCAGGGTTGTTCTTGGGCGGAATATCCTCTCCTGCCTTCTGCGCGGCATTTGGGGTCCCTGCTGGTGTTGTTGTAGCTGCTGTTGTTGCAGCAGGGCTCTGCGTCTACGTGCACGCTGGATAAAAATCACCTCCATGTCTCCCTGTTGCTGCTCTGCTGCTCTGCTGTTTGTTCTGTGTGTTCTGATTAAATACAGGTGTGTTTTCCGCATTTTAACGCCTGCCCTGACCCAGGCGTTAAATTTTGACGCACATCGGGCTTTGCGTCATTTTTTTGCTCCGCCTCCCGGCCAAGAGTCATTTTTGCCCGGAAGCATAAATACGACGCACGGCCGTGTGCGTTGTTTTTTGGACGGGAACGCGTACCCTGCATATCATTAACGCAGGGCGGGTTGCCGCATCCAAAAAATGATGCACACAGTGGATTTTTGTCGTCCACGGGCTCGGGCGTCAGAGTTTAAATATGGGGCAACGTTTGCGCTGATTGTGCGTCAAATGTTTTTACGCACAATTGGCGCAAACGGAGTATAAATATACCCCTGAGAGTGTAAAGGAGACCCCACCCCAAGACCCTGGAAAGTAGGAGTAAAGTACTACTATTTTCCCAGAAACACACTAAAGTCGTGATAAAGGATTTTGCAAGGGCCACAACAGACTGCAAAGCACTGAAGACGGATTCCTGGACCTGAAGACCTGCAAAGGAAGGGGACCAAGTCTAAGAGTCGGTAAAGTATCCAGGGGGGCAGGAGCCCACTAAACCCCAGATGAAGGTGCAAAATGGCTGCCTCCGGTTGGAAGAAGCTGCAGGTTTTGCAACAATGAAAGGAGGTAGGAAGTTCTTCTTCCTGCAGAAGATGTCTGATGACGTGCTGGAGGATGCAGAGTTGTTTCCTTGGCAAAATACCGCAAACCAGCCTTGCTAGCTGCAAGAGCCACAGTTTGAGAAAAATGGTGCTGCCTGGGCCCAGGAAGGACCAGGGTGTCTCCACATGGGAGAGGAGACAGAGGAGGCCCTCTGCAATGCAGAGAGCCCATGCACAGGAAGGAAGCACCCGCAGAAGTCCTTGAACAAGGGTTCAAGGTGTCTGAACACAGCGGTCATCTCAACACTGCAAAGAGAGGTCCCACGACACTGGAGATCAACTCAGGGATCTGAGCATCACAGGACAGAGTGCTGGGGGCCTAGACTCAGCTGTGCATGCAGGATTTCTTGGAAATGTGCACAGAAGCCCTTGTAGCTGCAGATCACACGGTGCACAGGATTACTGTCTGGGTAGGGGAGGCAAAGACTTACCTCCTCCATAATTTGGACAGTTGGACCACTGGACAGTCTAGATCACTTGGGTCCACCACCTGTGTTCCAAGGGCCACGCTTGTCAGGATGAGAGGGGATCCAGAGTACTGGTGAAGCTGAAGTTTGATGCCTGCTGGAGCAGGGGGAAGATTCCATCGACCCACTGGAGATTTCTTCATGGCTTCCAATGTAGGGTGAAGACAGGCAGCCCCCAGAGCATGCACCACCAGGAAACAGTTGAGAAAGCAGGCAGGATTAGGCGCTACAATGTCGCTGGTAGTTTTCTGGCTACTTTGTTGCAGTTTTGCAGGTGTCCTGGAGCAGTCAGCGGTCGGTCCTTGGCAGAAGTTGTAGAGAGAGGTGTAGAGGAACCCTGATGAATACTTGAAAGTCATAATCTGAGAAAATAGCCCTCAGAGGAGGATTGGCTACCTAGTCAGGTATGCACCTATCAGGAGGGGTCTCTGACGTCACCTGCTGGCACTGGCCACTCAGAGGCCTCCAGAGTGCCCTCACACCTCTGGTAATAAGATGGCAGAGGTCTGGGACGCACTGGAGGAGCTCTGGGCACCACCCCTGGGGTGGTGATGGACAGGGGAGTAGTCACTCCCCTTTCCTTTGTCCAGTTTCCCACCAGAGCAGGGACTTGTGTTTCCCTAAACCGGTGTAGACTGGCTTATGCAAGGAGGGCACCATGTGTGCCCTTCAAAGCATTTCCAGAGGCTGGGAGATGCTACCCCTCCCCAGCCTTTAAAACCTACTTCCAAAGAGAGAGGGGTGTAACACCCTGTTCTCAGAGGAAATGCTTTGTTTTGCCTTCCTGGGACTGGGCTGCCCAGGCCCCAGGAGGGCAGAACCCTGTCTGTGGGTTGGCAGCAGCTGTAGCTGCAATGAAAACCCAAGATAGCTGGTTTGGCAGTACTGGGGGTCCATAGTGGAGCCCCCAGGATGCATGGAATTGGCTCCCCAGTACTAGATCTGGAATGGGGGGGGGCAATTCCATGATCTTAGACATGTTATATGGCCATATTCCGAGTTACCATTGTGAAGCTACATATAGGTGTTGACCTATATGTAGTGCACACGTGTAATGTTGTCCCCGCACTCACAGAGTCCGAGGAAATGGCCCTGAACTATGTGGTGGTACCTTTGCTAGTGCAAGGGTGCCCTCACACTTAGTAACTTTGCACATAACTTTCAGCAAGTGAAGGTTAGACATATAGGTGACTTATAAGTTACTTAAGTGCAGTGAAAATGGCTGTGAAATAACATGTGCGGTATTTCACTCAGGCTGCAATGGCAGTCCTGTATAAAGGTTTGTCTGAGCTCCCTGTGGGTGGCAGAAGAAATGCTGCATCCCATATGGATCTCCTGGAACCCTAATACCCTGGGTATCTAAGTACCATATTCTAGGAAATTATAAAGGTGTTCAAGTATGCCAATTGAAATTGGTAAAAGTGGTCACTAGCCTATAGTGACAAATTTAAAGGCACAGAGAGCATGAGCACTGAGGTTCTGATTATCAGAACCTCGGTGACACAGTTAGGCACTACACAGGCGTAGACATTTAGGCCACAAACTATGAGCACTGGGGTCCTGGCTAGCAGGATCCCAGTGAGACAGGCAAAAACAAACTGACATACATGTAAAATTGGGGTAACATGACAAGAAAGATGGAACTTTCCTACTCAACCGCCCCCTCCCCCCCCCCCAAAAGAGGGACAATAAGGCTAACCTTGCCCAGATAAGTCTTCATTGTCTAAGTGGAAATATCTGGAGAGTCCATCTGCATTGGAGTGGGTACTCCCAGGTCTATGTTTCACTGTATAGTCCATTCCCTGTAGGGAACAGGACCACCTCAGCAACCTAGGGTTTTCACCTTTTATTAGTTTAACCCATAACAGAGGTTTGTGGTCTGTTTGAACAATAAAGTGAGTACCAAAGAGGTATGGTCTCAACATTTTCAAGGCCCAGACCACAGCAAAGGCCTCCCTCTCTATGGCAGACCAATGCTTTTTTCTAGGGGTCAACCTCCTGCTGATAAAAGCAACAGGTTGATCCTGTCCCTCTGTGTTTAGCTGTGATAGAACTGCTGCTAACACTAATTCAGAAGCATCAGTTTGAATTATGATTTTTTTGGAGTAACAAAGGGCTTTTTAGGACAGGTGCAGAGCACATGGCCTGTTGGAACTCATCAAAAGCCTTTTGACAGCTAGATGTCCATAATACCTTTTTAGGCATTTAGATGTGAGGTCATTAAGAGGGGCATCTATAGTGTACTCACACAACTGTCCTCTCAAAGGTGGTCCCAGTATCATCAGAGTCCTCAGCTGTGTTTGAGCTGGCAGGTCGTACTATTGGGGTGGTGGGTGGTTCCTCCTGGATGGCTGCTACATCTGTGCTCCTCCTTGCGACTGGAGGTGGGGTCTGGAAGGTTCCAGGACATCTTGGAGGGTTTTCTGGCTAATGGTTGTCAGCTTGTCATCCATGTCATCAGGGTAGTCCAGGGCAGGCAGATCTACATCTAGTAGGACTTAGCCTTTCAAAAGATTTTAAATATTCCCATGGCTATGACCCTTGCAATCTAGGGAAGATCATATTCCTGCAGTAATTCAACTCCACGCATTCACTAATGTGTCTGATACGAGGCTAAGTCCTACTAGATGCATTTTGTGTTCTTCGGTGCTTTTAATGCATTAGCCCTGAGGAAGGTGGTCTGAAAGATCATAATTAGATTAGGAAACTGAAACCACCGAAACGCGCGATGGTGATGGAGTACCAAATTTAAAATAAGAAGACTAATTGAGCTGATATAGGAGCCAAGAAATGCAAGTCTTTCAAAGATCCTAGAAAAATATAGGCCCATATTTATACTTTTTTAGCGCCGCATTTGCGCCGCTTTTTAACGCAAAAGCGGCGCAAACTTACAAAATCCAATTGAATTTTGTAAGTTTGCGCCACTTGTGCGTCAAAAAGTGGTGCAAATGCGGAGCTAAAAAAGTATAAATATGGGCCATAAAATTAAAGAAGGATATGAAATATAGGAAGATCTTGACACATATCTGGAGTTCCATAGGGAGTGGCAGAATAAAATGCTTAAGACTTTACTGGACAATATATGTCTGCCACGAAAAAGAAAAGACATCGATTTTCCTCCACTAAGAATTATATCAGCCATTTATGTATTGATATGTTAATATATTGAAACAATATTTGAGTATTGATGGCGATATGGTTGTTACAGATGTTTTTGATTGTTTGAATTTTTTGGGTTTATGTCTGTTTCTGAGATGATTTTTTCTATGTTGTGTTGAATGTGGTTTGTCTGAGTCTATGTTTGTTTTGTCGTCTGAAAGTATAATCTTTGATTGTATGTTAATTGTCATTTTAGTTTAATTTGAGGTTTCAGATTTTACATTATTTGAAATTCAATAAAATTTGATTCTTGTGTCTAAACTGTACATTAAAATGGTTGTTGTGCTTCTTTGGGTTTAAGACAGGAGAGTTGCTTTTGCCTTTCCAGCAGCCTTGACATAGCGGTGTACCCCCACACAAAAGTTGTTGGTGTTGTGTTGTGCTGTGCCCCTGGATGCCCCTGCACAGCCCATGCACCCGTGCTGTGCCCATTTGACCTTTCCGCTGCCTGATTTCCATGGCTGACATGCATTGTGTAGGAGGTATGTACCTCTCCCTTCTTGCACTTGACATTTGGGCATTTTGGTCCCCCATGCAACTGTGCTGTCCAGTCGTGCAATTCCTGTGACGATCTCCTCTGGGCTGACGGCTGCAACCATCTCCTCCATCTCATCCAGGGCATCCTGTGGTGCTAGACTTCCACCTCCAGTCTGCAGTGCTGCCTTCCTGTTCCTTGCCATTTTCTCCTTTGTCCTGCGCTTGCAGTCACGCCAGCGTTTCTTGCACTCAGTGACAGTTCTCCTGATCTCTGCCACACTGTTGATCTTGTTCACAATTTGTTGCCAATTTGCCGCTCTCCTCCCAATTGGCAATTTAAAAGTGATGAAAAGTTGATGCTGGTGCTCCGTCACCTCTCTGACCAGTATTTCATGTTCCTCTGCGCTGAAACAACACTTCCTTTTCTTCTTGTCTCTCCCCTGGGTCTTGCCTGTGTCCTCCTGGCTGGTTCCTGGTAGATTCATATCTCCCTGGGGTTTCTCCTGGCTTCTGGGATCCATTTTGGGGCTCCTTAGCACTGTTTGCTGTGTTTGCGTCGCTTTTTGATGCTATTGCGGTGAAAAATGGCACTTATCCGGTTTGCTACGTTTTCCGTGTTGCAAACTGGATTAGAGTAATTAACGTCACTTTGCTTTTTGACGTGGTGCAATGGTTAGCGTAAAAAAAAATGATTCTAACCAGTTCTTAGCGCCACCGTTCATCAAAGTATACATTTGACACACGGGTGGTGCTAAGAAATGGCATTAGCCCGTGTTAAATATGGGCCTCAGTTCGTCCCAGGCAAGAGACAGAGGCAGCAGCCAGAGGAGCTGGGGCGGGCAGCAGACGCTGAGAATCAGCATTTCTGGAGCCTGTAAAACCTGTAAGAAAAAGAGACAAAAGAAAAACAAACAAAATTCATCCAAAGTGGCAAAGTGGGACACGCTGTGCTGTATCCTTTGTGGGTTGGTGAGTGGGAGAAGCAGACCCACTAGCTGCCCTGTGGCCCCTCATAGGTGGGGAGAACACACTTACAATACGTTTGCACAACCCCTGCCCCCCCCACTGGTGCCGCGTCCTTACTGTGGGCTTACCTTCACCCCACCCAGGCACTCATCCTGGCGTGACCTGCCATATGTGTGGCTCCCCTAATTTGCGGTAGCCTGGTGCAAGAGCTCTTGCATAGACGAGACCTACTAGCTTTGCTAATGCTTGTTTTTTCTTTACCACTGACATTTGAAGGAGTGCTGGGGGGCTACAAGTTCCAATTAACCTGTGAAAAAAACTTACTGAAAGAACTCCAACTACAAATAAAAACTCAAACATAGTAATTAAAATTTATGATTTAAGAGACCCTAAAATCACCTAAGTGTTCCCGTAGTTTACACTACTCCTATAGCAATTTATTTTTTATACTACGGTGGCGCTATAAATGACTTTGTAAACTCTTAGGCCATATTATACCTGTGACTGCATAAATAGTGCAAGGAAGAAAGAATTTGCCCATTAAAGAAGCTGTAAAAAAGGAATCAATGTAAGAGGAGAGAACTCTTTGATTCTTGGTATTTTTAACAAGCTGTTAATAAAATTTGCATGTATTAAGTAGAACAGCGTTATCAAGTAAGTCCATTCCTTTCTTTTTAACAACATGATTTGATTCTTCCTAACAGAAGATGTTCCAAAAATTCCGAATCTTTTCATCAGTCATCACCAAGTGTAACTGAATTACATTTTTTTTTTTTTTTTTTTTAAGTTTCAAAAACCTTTATTAAGTGCTTTAAGTAGGCGATACATAGGTTTTTAAAGAGTGGTACCTCTTCCCTTAGGAAGGGCAGTCCACTTCAACTTTGTTTCAAATCACATTTTAACAACACAGTCAGTTTACATATGAAAGAAGTAGTAAAGGGGGGTTTGGTTTCTTGGGGCAGTGTGGGGAGTTCAGTGGGAAGGAGGGGTTAGGGTTTACAGTTCTTCCTCCTTCTCACCCTCCTTGTTGTCCTTGTCTGTGTAATCTCTCAGCAGGTTGAGTACCATTCGGCGGCACGCTTCCCTGCTCACCACCTCCCCGTTGGTCACCAGTCGGGTCCTGGCATACAAGAAGATGTCCTTTACGCAGCAGAGGATTCTCCAGCATCCTTGGATGGCCTCCACTGAGTGTGTCTTTGGAAACAGCCCATACAGCACCGAGTGGTGAGTGATGTTTGGGTATGGGATGTGGGCTTCCATTTCTTGTTTTAAGGCTCCCCGCAGTCTCTGGGCAAAAGGGCAGGCCCAGAACAGATGGTATGTAGTTTCCTCTGCAGGGCATCCCCTTGGGCATTCTCTGTGTGGGCACAGGCCCCTGCTGTGCATGAATGACCGGACTGGCAGTCCCCCTTTCACGGCCATCCATGCAATGTCTTTGTGTCTGTTGGTTAGGGATGGGGAGGATACATTTTCCCACACCCTTGTTGCTGTGGCAGGTGGCAGGTCGCTCACTGGTTCTGTGGTGTCCCTGGACCTGATTAGTCTGTGGATTGTCCTGGGCTTCCATAGGCTTGGTGTGACACAGTTCAGCCCAAATTCCACCACAAACTTCTCAATCTCCTTGTAGTACCAGGGGAGGTCCCAGTTGAACATTGTTGCATTCTCCCACTTATTACATCCCAGTCTTCTCCATACTGGGAGCAGGAAGAAGCGGAAGACCTTGTAAGCTGAGTGGTCCTTGTTCTCGTTCGTCAGGGTTATTCGGACGCAGCCACACACAAAGAAGGCTCTGAGGATTGTCGGGATGTCAGGGACTGCCTTCCCTCCCTTGCGATGCTCCTTGTGCATGACTGTCCTTTTCACCCTGTCCATCTTTGAGTGCCAAACAAAGTGGAAAACCATGCTGTTCACAGCCCGTGCTACGTTGGCCAGGAGTGGCCAGGCCTGTGTCACATACTGCAGCACGGGCAGTGCGTCGTTCCTGAGCACCAGAGCCTTCCCTTCAATGCTCAGGTGTCTCAAGCTCCAAAAGCCCAGTTTCTGCTTGACTTTGGCCAGGCGTTCGTTCCAGCTTTTCGCCGCCGCTCCTGGTCCCCCAAACCAGATACCGAGGATCTTTACCAGTCCTGCCTCAACGGGGAAAGGGAGAGGCTCGTTGCATAGGTCCCAGCGGCCGAAAAGCTTTGCCTGTGATTTGTCCACGTTGATCTTTGCTCCTGATGCTTTGCCAAAGTCCTTGCATGTCTCCAGCAGGGACTGGACCGATTTCCCATCCGTGCAGAGGAGGGTGACGTTGTCCATGTACAGCGAACACTTGACTTCTTTCTTTGCGTCTCCTGGTGTCGGGATCCCTCTAATGTTCGGGTTCTTCCTGATGTACTCCGCGAGTAGCTCTATAACCAAAACAAACAAAGAGGGCGAGAGCGGGCAGCCTTGTCTTACCCCAGACCTGACAGGAAAGGGGTCTGTTTTCCAACCATTTACCATGACTGAACTGAAAATGTCTGTATACATTATTCTAACATAATTGCAGAAGCGCTCCCCCAGCCCAAAACCCTGCAGTACCCTCTCCATGAACTCATGGGAGACGCGGTCGAAGGCCTTTTCCTGATCGAGACAGACCAGCGCAGCGTGGATATTCCGGTCTGTGATGTATTGGATCGTGTCCCTGATCAGTGCTAGGCTGTCCACCACTCTGCGTCCTGGAACCCCACAGGTCTGGTCTGGGTGAACTAACTCTCCCATAGCGCTCTTGAGTCTATTCACCATTGTCTTTGCCAGGATCTTGTAGTCCACATTCAGGAGAGAGATGGGACGCCAGTTCTTGAGATCATATCTCTCCCCCTTATGTTTATACAGGAGCGCGATCGTTCCTTCCCTTAATGTGTGGGGCATGACTCCCTCCTGCTCCATCTCCTCATACAGCTCCAGAAGGTCTGGTCCCACTAGGTCCCACAGTGATGTGTAGAATTCAATTGGTAGACCATCACTGCCTGGTGTCTTTCCTGACTTGAAGGATTTAACTGCAATGTGCAGCTCCTCCAGAGTGAGGGGTGCGTTGAGGACATCCCTTGCTGGTGTGGAAACCTTTCTCGGGATACCTGCCAAAAACCTCTCTGCCTGATCCCCATCTGACCTCTTCTCTGAGTAGAGGTCCCCATAGAAGTCTGTCACAGCCTTCCTAATGTCTTCCTTGGTGTCACACAAAATTCCCTCCCTGTTGCGCAGTTGAACCAGAGGGGTGTGCGCAGAGTGGACTTTCTTAAAGAAGAAGGAGTTGCATTTCTCCCCCTTTTCCAGGTTCTCCACCTTAGAACGGAAGATGATCCTCCTGGATTCCTCATGAAAGTGCTCGCTCAGCTCTTTCTTGACTGCCTCCAGAGGGTTCATGACGTCCCATCCCCGGAGTTGGAGGTCGTGCAGTTCCTGCAGCTGTTGCTGCAGTCTACTGAACTCCCTCTTCCTCCCCCTTGCTGCTTTCCTGCCCATGTTCTTAAAGAAATCCTGAATCCTGCCTTTCACCCACTCCCACCATTCCCCTATGGACTGGAAGGTGTCTTTCATGTCTTGCCACTCACTGTAAGTCCTCCTCAGCTCCTCCTGTACATCCTCTCTCCCCAGCAGAGAGCTGTTCAGTTTCCAGGTGCCCGGACCTGTCAGGAACTTCCCTGTTAGTTCCCCCTGAAACCTGATAGCCCTGTGGTCAGAGAAATGCACTGTCACCATGGAGTGCTGCCTGATCCTCACTGATCTAGAGGTGAAAACAAAGTCTATCCTGGAGCGCACAGATCCATCAGGGCGGCTCCAGGTGAAATTCCTGGCGTCCGCCCCCATGGATCCAATGACGTCCGTCAGGGAGGCCTCACCCACCATCTCTGCTAGGAGTTTCGCACCATCATCCATCCATCCTTCCTTAGCTCTGGTCCCACATCGACCACCACTCTCTAGTATACAGTTGAAATCCCCACCCATTATGATTGTTCTGGAGGTGACCAGCTGTGGTCTGAGGCGCTGGAACAGCTCCCGTCTCTCACCTACATCAGAAGGCGCATACACATTGATCAGTCTAACCGGTTCTCCTGCCCATGAGCCGTCAGCGACAAGAGCCCTGCCGCCTTCCAGCTCGCTGACCGAGTCCACTGTGAAGCACCTCCCTCTGACTAAGGTAGCGACTCCTACAGACCTACTGCTGTTCCCCCCAGACCACAAAGAAGGCCCAAATGCCCACTGCTGTTCTAGGTGTGTGTATGAAGCTGAAAAAGGGATGGAGCATTCCTGAATCATGTACACATCACATTCCTGGCTGGCAAGAAAGTTCAAGGTGCTAGCACATCTGCGCTTGTCTCTGATACTTCTCACATTTATGGAAAACAATGAAATAGCCATCTTAATTAGTGTTTAAGAGTTTAACTTAGGCTTAAATACTAACTATCAAGTCAGAGTAATTAGCTGTTTTCACACAGTGACAAGGCTACTTACACGGCTGGTCAGGCTCCTGGCGGGTCTCCGGCGCGGGGGCTGTTGTCTTGGCCACCGTTGCTTGGTGCTTCTCTGAGGCTGGCTTGCCCACGTGGCTGGTCTCTGGCTCTTCCTCCTCCATGGAGGCCTCTTCCTTCTCAGCTATTGCTGGCGATGGTTGTGGGGACGCTTCCATGACGCTGGCTAGCGCCCTCATCTCCTGCAGCACTCTGGTGACTTGGTCCAGTTGGTCATCTGGACCCTCATTCCCTGGTTGTTCTTCTTCTTCTGACTCCTCTGGATCGGAGTTGGGGTTGTGGTTGCTCAGGTGTTTCTTCCTGGTCTTCTTTGTTACTTGTGGGGGACTGTGCCTCCTTTTCCTGCGCTCCTGTTTTGTCCAGGGTTCTTCTTCCTGGTTCTCAGAGGCGAGTTGGGGAGCGTTGTCTGTTGGCATACTCTCAGGGATGGCAGGCATTCCTTCTTCTGTGCTCCGTGGCTCCAGGACTGGGGTGGAGCTTTGGTCAGGTTTGACTTGCTCCTGCCTGGGGCCTTTCCTCCTCCCAGTTTCCTTGGTCTTTCTGGGTGCTGGGACTGGAAGGCTGGCCACGGCAGCCTCCTCCTGTGCCTCTCTCCCAGGAGGTTTGGCCGCCTGGGCGTAGGACTTGGCTCTTTGCGGGCAGTCTTTGAGACGGTGGCCCACGGCACCGCAGAGGTTGCAGGGGGCTTCCTCTTTGCATGCCCTGGCTGTGTGTCCTTCTCTTTTGCAGTTCTTGCACACTTGCACTGTGTAATCTTTAGCGGTGTGGCCCGGTTTACTACACTTGTTGCACAGTCTGGGCTGCCCGGGTAGTAGAGGTAGCCCGAGTCGCGCCCTAGGGAGAAGCTTGAAGGAGGGTGATGGATTCCATGCGGGGCGGCCGGGTCCTCTTTCAGCTTCACCATGACTGTCCATTTACCATCCCATATGCCATCAGTGTCCAGGTTGCGGGAGGGTTCTCTCGTCACTGTGCAGTGGCGGCGTAGGAAGGTGGTCAGGTCCTGGATGTTGACATGCGGGTTGTAGACGTGCACGGTCATCCTCTTGACCTCCAACACGAGTTGGTACTCCAGGTGGAAGTCGGCGAAGGGTTTCTCGTCCCGTCTTGACCAGCACATCTGCCAGTATCTCCTGCAGATTGATTCCGACATGAACGTCAGCAGGTAAGTGCCTTTGGGTGCATCCGACATTACGCACCAAATCTCTGCTGCTGTGAACCCCATCTTGGTCACCAGCAACTCTGTGAAAGTCTTTCTGCTCAGCTCTGGATCCGTCCGATTCCACCTTCCTCTGCATCTTCACCGTGTTGTGGAACCAGGGGTTCAGCCTGTGCTTGCTGTTGCGGCGTGCCTTGGGAAGGGTCCTTCAGGGAGCTGCAGCAGGTAGGTACTCCTCAGGCCGGCTCCTGGTGGCTGGCAGTGGAGAGAAGCTTGGCAGGCAGGGGATCCCCTCAGCAGGCAGGCAGGCAGGCAGGCAGGCAGGCCTCAGTATCCAGGCAGCTCCAGCAGGCAAGGAAGGGTCTCCATCAGGCAAGCAGCTCCAGCAGGCAGGTAAGAGTCCACAGCAGGCAGTTCCAGCAGGCAGGCGAAGTCCACAGCAGGCAGGCAGGTTTCAGCAGGCAGGTATCTTCAGCAGGATGCAGCTCCAGTAATAGCACTTAAAAGTGCCCTTGTGTGCATATAGCACCAGGTAGTTCTTTGGCAGAACAGTGACCTCTAGTGGACACTAAAGGTACTGCAGGCTCGGGGTGATCGTGGTGTCTCCCCTGCCAGGTAAGAATTCAAGACACGGTGGAATCGAAATAGGAGGAGTCAAAAACTACAGAACATTGCTTTAAACCAGGTAGTGGTATGCGTAGCCTCTAGTAAATAGTAGGGTGAGGAACTCCGCAGCGTTCGTGTTGGCGAATGTAGAAGAATGTTTCAAAAATATAGCTGGGATAACGAAAACATTAAAGTCTAATGATTGTAAAGAGTAATTTATTTTGTTAGAAGAAATGGACGTTATGTTTGCAATGCATTATGGGCAATAGGATGTCCGATCAGAGTTTGTCACACCACACAGGAAGTGCTGCCCTGGCAGCGTCGCTGAAGGTTAAACAAGGGTTTGCGCTGCAATGGGTCTCGCATCTGCTCAGTTAGAGCTATTAGCGTTCTCAACTCCTAAACCGACTTTTCTTGCCCCATAAATTGAAAATTGAAAGTTAAACACTTTCACATAAAGGAGCCAATTCACAGCGCCACGGCCGCCATGAGCATCATCGTGAAGAGATACACAAAAGGAAAAGAAGTTCGCTGGCAGTTAAACCTAAAAGTGTAATTAGCCATGTAACAGGGGCGATGGCCAAGGAAAACTAATCCTCCCCAAAGTGGGACACAGGTAAACCATTTAACAATGTAATCAAAGGATTTTTGAATGGCAAGCGCATGAAGGAGTGGTAGTGATGGGCGTGAGTGGGCGTTGTTAAAAGCCCAGATACACACCAACACCTGGGAAAAGCAGCGCATGCGCGCTGAAATGCTCGACCTAAAGGCAAAGCAGGCACGTTCTCTTCACAGTGTTTATCTAGCAGAGCCCGTAGTTGACACTGCAGTTCGAGTCTGACCGGAGTGGGACACCTAGTGACGACTGTGGTACTGCACCTGTTATAGTGTGACTAAGTAAACCATGCATGCCAACTAGGGTGACCACCCGTCCGTAAATTCCACAGACTGTCCGTAATTTCGCCCTGCTGTCCGTTGTCCGTGATGAAAGCTTTAACGGACGGCATTTGTCCGTAATTTTAGCTTTCACCTAAAGGGCAACGATTACGGGCCGAGGAGTTTCCCCAGCCGGGCTGGAAGGCAGGGGGTCTCCTGTGCTCTGAGGGAGGGAGGGGCAGACAGATAAGAAAAGGCCGTCTTGCTAGGGGGTCTCCTTCCCTAAAGACATGCAAATGTAGCAACTGGTAAATCTGCAATTACAAAGGGGCTTGAAAACCTGCATTGACTTTACTAAAAGGAGTCACTTGAAGTTTTCTGGTGGCAAAGATATTTCTTTCAGAGAGGTATTGTAATGGTGTTCCAAGGTGAGCTGTGGAGTGTGTGGTTTTAATGGAGTGTTATAATTTTTTTTATCACTAGGTATAAACTGTATATTATTCAAATCTGTATTTGAGAAGCACTTTTTTTTATTTAACCGAAATGTATTTGCGCATTTTGTAGCAGCTTTTATTATGATGTAATTGTATTTTTCACAGTTCTTTCAGGTACCTTGGTACCTCATAGTACTAACAAACATTGGCAAAGCCAATAGGTCTCATCTACAAAAGAGTTAATGGCTTTGCTAATGTGTTTTAGGCATTAGCCATGTTATACACCAGAGTAGCTGCTGTTCAGCATGGCTTAAAGCTAGTGGCATAGTGGTGTGGAGTGGAGTAGATTAGCATAGGAGCAGTGGCGTAGAGCCCAGTGGTGCAAAGTACAGTGCAGTGGGGTACAGTGCAGTTGTTTAGAGTGCGTTAGCGTAGAGTGCAGTGGTTTAGAGTGCAGTGGCATTGAGTGGCAATGGACAGAGTAGAGTGGCATAGAGTGCAGTAGAGTAGAGTGGCATACAATAGAGTAGCAGAGAGAGCAGTAGTGTAGAGTGGTGCAGTGGCATAGATTGCAGAGTAGACATATTGCAGGGAGTGCAGTGGTGTAGTGTAGAGTGGTGCAGAGTAGGGCAAAGTGCTGTAGAGTGGAGTGATGCAGAGTAGATTGGCATAGAGTGCAGTGGCATAGAATGCAGTAGTACATAGTACATTGGTGTATAGTATGGTGGTGGAGAGTGCAACACTGCAGAGTAGAGTATCAGTGCAGTGATGTAGAGTGGCACAGAGCAGTGGCGTAGAGTGCACTGGTACAGAGTAGAGGGCAGTGGCGTACAGTGCAGTTGTTTAGAGTGCATTGGCGCAGAGTGCAGTGGCATAGAGTGGCATGGGGTAGAGTTACATAGAGTGCAGTGGAGTAGAGTGGCATACAATAGAGTAGCAGAGAGCGCAGTAATACAGAGTGGTTTCAGAGTGCAGAGTAGACTCATGTGGCATAGAGTGTAGTGGTAGAGTATAGTGCCTAGAGTGCAGTGGCATAGAGTAGAATGGTGTAGAGTGCAGAGTTGCAGAGTAGAGTGTCAGTGCAGTGGTGTAGAGTGGTACAGAAAACAGTGGCATAGAGTACAGTGGTGCAGAGTAAAGGGCAGTGCAGTTGTTTAGAGTGCACTGGTGTATAGTGCAGTTGCATAGAGTGGCATTGGGCAGAGTAGAGTGGCATATAATGCAGTAGAATAGAGTATATTGGTGCAAAATGCAGCAGTTCAGGGCAGAGTGGTGAAGAGTATAGTGGCGGCCAGAGCAGTTTTGCAGAGTGTCAGCTTGCAGTGGTGTAGAGTGCATTGAACTAGAGTGCAGTGGTCAGAGTGGTATAGAGTACAGTGGCGTAGAATAGATTGTTTCAGAGTAGAGTGCAGTTGCATAGAGTGGAGAGGTGCAGGGTAGAATGCAGTGGCATAGAATGCAGTGGCACAGAGTGCAGTGGCATACAGTAGATTATTTCACAGTAGAGTGAGGTGGCTTAGAGTGGAGAAGTGCAGGTTAGAGTGGAGTTGCATAAAGTGGCATAGAGTGTGATGGCATAGAGTAAAGTAGTGTAGAGTGCCGTGGCATAGAGTGCAGATGTGCAGAGTAGATTAGAATGATGTACAGTGTATTGATGTAGAGTGCAGGGGCATAGAGTTGAGTGTTACAGAGTAAAGTGTATTAGCTTAGAGTGCAGTGGCGTACAGTGCAGCATTGCAGAGTGGCAGAGAGTGGAGTTGTGCAGATTAGATTGGTGTTGCCTAGACTGGAGTGGTATCGCGTGCAGAAGAGTAGAGCGCAGTGGTGTAGAGAGGCGCAAAGTGCGGTGGCTTAGAGTAGAGTAGTACAGAGTAGAGTAGAGAGGCATAGTGTGAAGTAGCATAGAGAGCAGTGGCATAATGTGGAGTGGCTCCGAATGGAGAAGAGAACAGTGGCATGGAGTGGCATAAAGTGGAGTGATACAGAGTAGGGTGCAATTCTGATATATTCTGAAGTCTATTTAAATGTTGTCATGTGATAGAAAAAACTCTTTCCTAACCCCAGTATCCAGCAAGATTGTTGCATAAATCCTCTCACTTTGAAGTCAGAGAAAGGAAAGTAAACACTAAGGGGGTCATTCTTACTTTGGCGGGCGGCGGAGGCCGCCCGCCAAAGTAACCCCGTCAGAACACCGCACCGCGGTCGAAAGACCGCTGCGGTGATTCTGAGATTTGCCCTGGGCTGGCGGGCGGCCGCCAAAAGGCCGCCCGCCAGCCCAGGGCAAATCAACCTTCCCACGAGGACGCCGGCTCAGAATTGAGCCGGCGTAGTGGGAAGGTGCGACGGGTGCAGTGGCACCCGTCGCGTATTTCAGTGTCTGCATAGCAGACACTGAAATACTTTGCGGGGCCCTCTTACGGGGGCCCCTGCAGTGCCCATGCCACTGGCATGGGCACTGCAGGGGCCCCCAGGGGCCCCGCGGCACCCCCTACCACCATCCTGTTCATGGCGGGTTTCCCGCCATGAACAGGATGGCGGTAGGGGGTGTCTGAATCCCCATGGCGGCGGAGCGCGCTCCGCCGCCATGGAGGATTCAGAAGGGCAGCGGTAAACCGGCGGGTGACCGCCGGTTTACCCTTTCTGACCGCGGCTGAACCGCCGCAGTCAGAATGCCCTTCGGAGCACCGCCAGCCTGTAGGCGGTGCTCCCGTGGCCGGTGACCCTGGCGGTCACCGGCCGCCAGGGTCAGAATGAGGCCCTAAGTTCCCACCGAAGACAGAGCCTGACATTTGACTTTGTTCTTTGAATGCACAGCAAATATGATGAGATAAGAACAAGATTTACAGGCCTGTTTACAGAAAGGGAGCACTCAGCAGGATACTGTAAAGAAGGTTTTGGCAAGGGAAGGGACAAATTCAAGCTGCACGGCCTTAAGCAAATAAAGCCAGCAAATTGAAAGCAACAAATTGTGAGTTACAAACCACAAGGCCAATGGCAAGCAACGGGCATAATGCATTCACAAGGAAGCACTATGAATTTACTTAGTGACAGCTGTGGGATACTTTGTGGGGAAAGTCCAGTATTTTAGACCATATCTTGCAGAGGTTTGGCTACATCAATCACCCAGGTAGTATGACAAGAAGACCTGGAGTGGTTTCCATGTTGCAGGATAGGTCTGTACACCCATTCTATCAGTTTGCCACCATTTCCTATGGTACAGAGCTTCTGGCACACCTCTTGTAGGGTTAATGCTAGGTAGTAGACATGAAATAGGGCATTTAATGATTATTTAAGGTGGTTGTACGTAAGGAGTTGACCAGGGTGAAGATGGTAGTCTGCCACAAGGGTTTGGAAATTTAGTAGCTCACTGTTCAGAAACAAAGTCCCCAATTTGAAGACACCTGCAGCATGCCACTGATGGAGTTGCTCTGAGCACAGCCACCCTGTGCGAGTTGGACGGCTTAGCAAAGGTAGTGCAGGAGCATAGGGTTTCTTCGTGTCAGTGAGTTTACAGGTTCTGGCAAGGCAAGAGAAAGCCATGCTTGATAACCCCGGATGGTGATCCATAGAATGGTCAGTAGGAAACGATGAGCAGTGCATTAAGCCTTCCTTAAAAGTCTTTACTGGTAAACCCCATCTCATGCAGGGATGTGGGCAGAAAGCCAGTGAGCCACCCATTGGGCATCTGCAGCTGAATAAAAGCATTCTAAGTCCAGAAGATCGAATCCACCCGCAGTCACAGTTAGCTTTAGAGTGGAAAGAGCTCCCGATGGCGCCGCAGCGACCAAATCAGATGTGTGGCCTGTCTGAAGAAGGAATGAAGGACGAGCAGGGGAAGGTTTGCAAAATAATACTATCATTGGGGTAGCACACCATCTTCGCTAGTGCCACATGGCCGCTACAGAAAGCAGAAGAGAAGACCAAAAAGCAAACTGGGCTTGGAGGGACCGTTCGCTCTGCCGAGATTTTCATCCTGGAAATCAGTGTAAGAATGGTAGATATTAATCACTAGGTATCAAAAGGTAACTGGTTCCCAGTTCAATCTGAGATCTAATTGTGTATGAAGGCGAAAACAGTGCCATATGTTAATGAAACACTAATTCAATTTTAAAATGTGTAAATTTTGTTTGTGCAATTTACATCCCAAATATTTTGAAGATTCTATGTGTACTTGACACTTAGGGATAACCCAGATCTCTAGTTTGGCTTTTGCTCAATTTCAAAACCATATAAAGACATGGACTAAGCGGGCAATTGCCTTGCACAACCTTGCAAGGGGTCTGGCCCCTGCTCACCCTTCACAAGCACTAACAGCGGACCATTGCACCAGAAGAGTTTGCCAAGGTGGATGGGTGTTGATTGTTCAACCACTTGGCAGTGCCCCTTCTGTTTCGCTCCTGTGTGCAGACAACTCCCCAGGTACCCAATACCTTCAAATAGTCTTGGTGGGCCCATCTTGTCTGATTTTAGGAATTGTCCCACCTAGTGTTCTTCTCTTCTTTATTTATCCAGTTGTTAGCAACAACCCTTTGAATTACTTGCCGTGGATCTCCCATTTGATCTCGATTTCATCCTACTCTTTTATTATCTTTGATTGGTAGTCCGGGCTCCCATTTCTGAGATAAATGTAGAGTCCCAAACATACACTCTAGTGCAGTGAGACTACAGACAAGTTATGGGTACATCACATCCTGTCATTAGGTGTGAGACTGTCACCCACACCATCTGCCCTGCCTCTTTAAAAAAAATTAGGTTGAACATCCATGGGCGGTTGGGGTAGATGTTTTTGTTCAATTTGTTTAAACTAGCATAAGGTTAATTACCTTAATGTTTCCCAAACTGTTTGCCAGGGGTTTTGAAATGTTCAGAAACATAATCAAAATGTTGTTGTTACTTTCTCTTCAGGAAAGATCGGGTAGATTTGGGTAGGGGTGACGGCCTTGTCGTAGTACTGAAGGGCAATAATTACTACTGAACAAGGACTTAATGTGACACCTGAATGTAGCACACCAGGAGGCAATCACAAAAGGTCCACAGTGAATAAATAGTGCTATGTTGAAAAAGAGTACATAAATGCACTGACAACATAGTGAGACATGGCCTCTCTTGCGTGTGTCTGTAAAACTGACGTTTGTTCTTGAATTTTTGTCCTGAATTTTGACCCTTTGTCCTGAATGTTTGTCCTGAAATTGGACCCTTTGTCCTGAATTTTTTACAGTCCTGTCCAGAATTTGCCTCAATGCCAGGTGGTCACCCTAATGCCAACATTTAGAAGAGTTAAGTGGGAGATTTCTAAAAAATTATCAGGAGGTCCGCATTGACTTCTACTGAAAAAGAGGCAATTTCATGCAGGAAACAGCTGAAATAAACAATTTTTGGCTTCAAACATAAGGAGTCTCCCTCCTGAATAGATCTATTGCCATGTATGACTAAACCTCTGGGGCCTTGCAGTGCTTCCTTACACGTTCTAGGAACAGGGCCATATTATAGTCTTATAGCCCGCTGTAGCGAGGTATACTGGACATTAAAGGCCCAGTCCAGTGTTAAAGCTGAGGGCCTTTAACTAGGAGAGGGACTTTAAAGGACAGTATAGCCAAGGTTTGGAGGGCATAAGGCTGTTAGAACATTTTGCTACTAGAGTGCAGAAAGTTCTAATAAATAAAAGCCTCACGCGGGCCCCCTGTGGCCTTTGTTCACAGCAGTTCTGAACAAAAGCATTGGAATGTTGGCGCTCGGGCTTCTACCGGCCATTAGAAACTGGCAGCACTCCATTGCTTTCAATGGAGGTCCCAACATTCCAATGTTCTAATTATCATTAGTTCACGCAATGCAGCAGAGCAAGACATCTTGCGGCACTGCATGAAAGGGAGAAGGCAGGAATGCGTCACATCTCTCAAGATATAAAGCATTCCTGATCTCTGCCTGCAATGGCGCACAAACTGCTGCGTGGCATCAACACCGTGGTACAAGGATGACTACATTACAGACAGGATTGTTTTTGTGCAGGAAGGGACACCTGAGGCGTTTTACTTTTTTTACATATGTTGCAGAATGCAGCACACAGACAAAGAAGAAAAAACGAGGAGAAGTAAATATATTTCTCCTTGTTACACCTCCCCTGGGAAGAAATAGCATTCTGATGCACTGGCGCATCTAACCAGTGCTGGTAAATCTGGGAATGTTTCAGATTCCATGGGTGGATGCGTGGGAACACTCATGCTCCACCCTTGGAACGTCTCCCTGAGTCAAAGTAACACAAGGTAGCCACTTGCACTGCCCTCCATTACTCCAGATTGACCAAGCCACACAAGGTGACGTTGCGTGGCTTGATAAATCTCATTATCGGTTTTGTGTCCCCTTTTGCCATCTAGCGTGGTGCAAAACGACAGAGCACCCTTTGATCAATTAATAAATCAGTGGATTTATAGAGTGCGACTAATCACCCAAAAAGGTATCCAGGCGCTTGAGGGTCGCAAGGGTTAAGGTGACTCAGTTGAACAGCCAGGTCTTGCGTGCTCTCTGGAATTTCATTAGAGAGGTGGTCCAGGTCAATAGCTGCAGGGGGACATCATTCCACGTTTTCACTGCAAGGTAGGAGAAGCAGAGCCCTCTTCTGTTGCTTTGGTGGATGTGGGGGTGTGTGGGGAAGTGAGAAGGAGGTGGAGAGTAGTTGTCTGGTAGATTGCTGTAAGTTTAGGCAGTGGTTGATGTAGGCTGGTCCTTGGTTCTGAAGCGCTTTGTAGGCGTGGGCCATCAGTTTGAAATAGCATTGATTCTGTATAGGGAGCTATTGGAGTTTTTTTAGGTAAGGGGATATGTGGGTCCACCTGGGTAGGTCTAGAATGAGTCAGGCATTGGAGTTCTCTATAGTCTCGAGTCTTTGCAGAAGGTGTGTAGAGATCCCAGGGTAGTGGGCTTTGCCATAGTTTAGACAGCTTGTGATTAGGGCCTGAGTGAAAGGATGTCTGCTGTTCAAGGGGAGCCGTTTGAATACTTTTTGTAACATGCAAAGTGTGATTAAGCAGGCAGAGAAAACTGCGTTGATCTGGAACTCCATGGTCAGTTTGCTGTCCATGATTATGCTCAGGTTTCTGTCATGGTCGGTCGGTTTGGGTGATGGTCCTAGATGCAAGGCCCCCCAGGAGTCATTCCAAGGGGTGGTGTTGTTGCCAAAGACCAGCACTTCTGTTTTGTCTGTATTGAGCTTTAGGAGGTTACCCTTCCTCCATTTGGCGACTGTTGTTATGCACCTGTGGAAGTTGATTTTCATGCTGGTGGAATATTCTGAGAGTTGGATGATGAGCTGGGTGTCATCTGCGTAGGATATGATATTTAGTTCATGGGCTCTAAAATGTTGGCTAAGGGGATCATGTGGATGTTGAAAAGGGTAGGCCAGAGGGATCAGCCTTGAGGAACACTGCAGATGATGCCCTTGGGTTCGGAGGTGAACAGTGGTAGGTGGACCTTCTGTGTTCTTTCGGTAAAGAAAGAGGCGATCCATTTGAGGGCGTTTTCTTGGATACCAATGTGATGCAGTCTTTTAATCAAGGTGTGACCTGATATGGTGTCAAAGGCTGCTGAGAGGTCAAGGAGGATCAGAGCTGCTGGAGCATTTTCTTCCTTCACAGGAATCAATGCCCAATGAGGTCAATGGATCTTTGGACCCTGCATAATGGTGTGGAAACCAGACAACACATTTCAATACGCAGTATGACCAACTTGGCCATACAAGGAAAACTCCAATCGGGACAAAGTTGAGTAGTTTTATTACAAACTTAAGCTCAAAGTCATGTAGACAATCCTCAAGACATAGTTATAAAATATCACCCAGAGTTGACCAAGGCGATGAAATGGGCTCAAGTGAACTAATATTACCAGAACTAAACATTCAACAAATATAATACAGGACAACAGGAAAATTATCTGATGAACGGAAAACACGCATTGCTCAGTTTTGGTAAGCATTAAGGCAATTAAAACCATCAAGATTCAACTGACTTTAAACAAGGGAAGACCCTACTGATTAGCCAAGCATGGATTAACATGTGCTGGGTAAAACACGTGCAGGCAAAAGACAAAAAGGACAAAGAGGGCAAAAATAATTTTGAAAAAGGTAGTCTTAAGTAACAGGTTACTGACAGATGGGCAAAAGGTAAAGGAAAAGAAGGCATCAGCATTTCAGAAGCTCGGTCAGGAGTCTCCTTCTTTGAGTTAGGGAAGAATCTCTAAGTCTGAGAAAGGCATGTCAAAGAGGCAAGGGCAGAGAGAACTATACCTCTCAAAGTCCAAAGGGCTCGGCAAGCAATATGGGATGGGGCAAATAGCTGGGAAAAGACGGTTCCACTCCTGCCTTCGGACTTTCTTCTCTTGATTTTGACCAAATTGCAGCTGGGGATCGGTATATTAAAGTTCACAGGCAAGATGATTTGTCAGTTCATCAGTCCATCTAACTTTAGGGGTTATACCCAACAGAAATCGATAATACAACTCCAACTTGAAACATTGGTGCGTTTCCAAGGTTTGTCATGAGAACGGTGTCAGTCTGTACTCTTCCATGCAAGATGGCAACATTTGTATAAATTGTCGGTCCACAGTCCTAAATGTTCCATCCTCAAGGATGACTTCCTATACTAACTAAGTGTAAAACACTAGACATCTATTACCAAGCTAGCATTCTCATGGGAACAAGATCTGGAAGAAAGATACACGTTAGCAAGATGACTTGACATTTTCTGCATAGTCACAAATACAGGGCCTAACAGGCCTAACTTAAGATAATGCGAGTGAATTAAACAACACATTAAACCATACAAATAAAAAATTTAGCACTCACGTTCTAATTTCAACATTAATAAACTTCTATACTTTAAATTGAAAATAACTGTTAATACATTTCTATGAAAATGGTGTGGAACTCCATTTCTCTATTTTTGCATATAAATTTAAAACACTTTTAATCAGAAATCTAATATTGCTTTAATGCAGAATATTAGTTTACACTAGAAAATATAACATAATCACAGATCATTTTTTTTAACATGTAATTTAATCTCTAAACCACAAAGGTTTCTGATAGATAGTCTATGGTTAATTCACACTAATATGGCTTCTCAGGGCATCACATTACAATCTAACTGTTAGTGCTTTGAATAACATAATGCATTAACTGTCACATATAGATGATCACCGGGACATGAGAGACCATACAAACATTTCTGGATACATCAGTCCTTCCTCTGTTGGCGAATCAAGCCATCACACATATTCCAACTTTCATTTTCAATGAGACAGCTCAAAATTTCAGAGGTCGTCCCAGGTATGATGTTCTGAACTCCTCAAACTGCTGGATGTTACTATAGCATATGCTCCCCCTAGTCTCTATCTCAAACTCCTCCTTTCTCCTTTTATTCTTGTCTCTTTAACAATTTGAAAAGACCAACTGTAATTGGGCCTGGAAAGCCATCATCAATAGAGGTCTCCAAATAGTTCCAACAATTTCTCTCCCTAGATTTCCAAACCGCCTTCCAACTGCTGAGAAAACATTAGCTATTGCTTCCCAGGCACCTGTCACAGCTAAGTCCTTCTCTCAAGATTGTCATATTTGCAATTCACTTCCTTATCTCCTCACTGTTATCAGGAATATAAGTGCATCTTTGTTAGGCTTGCAGTGCTTTGCAAACTCTGCCCTCCTTAGCGAGAAGAATGTCTAAAGCAAGGCGATTTTGTAAAACCATTGACCTTGCAGTGCCCATTTCTGTGCCCATTAACACAATGGTACCTGCGGTGTCTGTAGATAATTTATCTACTGTTGTTGACCACTTCCTCATCTTGAGATCATTCAAGATCACACCTACTGATGTAATTATGGCACCTAAAACATCTCCTACTAGCACCTCTCTTCACTCTGGTGTTTGTTTTCTCATCCAGATTGGATCATTAAAATGGTCCACATGATACATTTTTGGAAAAACTACTCCCAGGTAAAATGTACAAATCCAGTCTTTTGGCAGCTTGTAGTAGGCATTCTTGTCCATGAAGGTCAAACACAACATAAAGGTCCAAATACTCTTAACCAAAAACACATGTCTACATACACTAGTCCCTATAAAAAGTGTGTCAGTCTAAGATCTAAGTCTATATGCACAAAACGTCTTTATATGCTGCCAATCAAAAACCCAGAATCCTTGATTTCAGCTACTGAATGTGTTTCATCTTTTCCCCAATTTTGTAAAATGATTCCCTTTCCTATTTTAGTCTTTATAGCTCTTCTCATTTCTTCAACTTGTCTAATGAACTCTTTCTCTATGGGTCAAATTAATTTTGTGGGCATAAACTGTACCAAATGTCAATGTAGGCTCAAGAAACCTCACACTGTGTCAATGTGTTTCTTCTTTGCGATGTTGCATAAATGTTTCATGATTGGGACAATTGAAAACACAAAGCCATAGTTTGAGTAATACTTTTGATGATACTGCTGCTGTTACAAAAGTGTTAGTAACAGGCTACAGGAAATTCCATAGGTTAGGAATAAAGTATGGTTGGTGATTCCCTTACTCACTGACAAAGGCACCTGTGTGCACACGTAACAATCTCTAGCATCCATGGGGGTTTATTTACAAGCTTTATCGCAAACAGCGATGCAGCAAGTTTCTTGCTGGGCTGCCCCATGCCCAGCGCATTCCTGTCCTCTCCCCCTGCACTGGTGCACAAATTGCTGCCATGCATCAACACCATGCACCCTTGCACCATGGTGCTAGGGACACCTTCCTGCACAAAAACAATCAAGAGAGGTGTTTTCTTCTATGGGTGCTGTACTATACAGCACACATATAAAGATTGAAAAAGAGGGAGAAATAAATATATTTCTCCCTGTTACGTCACCCATATACCACCTCTGCGGTGGCACAGGAATCTGATGCATTCTTAGACTTTTAAATCTGGGAATGTGTCAGATTCCTTTGGGATCCATTAGTGTCACGTGGGAACACCCACAGCACCACCTGTTGAATTACCCTTTCATGCAGTTTTATGCGTGAAAGGGGCCCATATTTACAAGGCCATAAGAAGCCATGAAAGGTGGCTTTGCATTGCCTTGTAAATATGGGCTGGCACACTGTGCCACTGGAGCATAAAAAAAGTGAGATGTAGCTACAGGAGGCAGATGATCCCTTCAAGAACTAGATATACACATCAATTGTCTAGAACTGCTTGCAGGATCCTTCGCTATTCAAGTGCTGTCCTCAAGAAAGGTGTCTTGTTGCATTCTGCTGAGGATGGAAAACATCTCAGCAGTTCAATACATCAACAAGCTGAGGTGTACCAAATCCAAACTTCTGGTGGAAATGGCCATAGATTTTTGGCATCTTTGCCTGGATCACAGGATTTCAGTAGTAGCCCAATACATTCCGGGACAGTCCAACATGATTGGGATTGGAATTCCAGGTATCTGAGGGATTCTAGTGACTGGCAATTGCAGTCAGAGTTGTTTAAATTGATCCAGTCACTTGGGGAACTTGCAGCATCAACCTGCTTGCATCTCGGTTGAACCACCAGCTGGAGAGGTTCTTCAGTTTGAGACCAGATCTGTGGGCATCAGCAACGGATGACTTTCTTCAGGATTGGTCAAGAGTTCTGAATAATGCCTTTCCCCCATGTGTCATATTCTGAGGGTGGCAATGCAGGTGAAGCACCAGAAAGTGGAAGTGGTTTTCCCTCACACTGGTTTGGAAAGCACAACCCTGGTTTCCGATTCTGTTGGCATTGGCATGTGATTGTTCTCGTCTTCTTCTTTGGAGTCAGGACATGCTCTGGGGACCTCTGGGTGAAATGCATTTGATGGTAATATAGGAACAGTTATCCCTGATCGCCTAAAGGCTGTCAAGCAACAGTGGCGTTTGCCAGGAATTTCAGAGATGGCTGCAAAAAAAAGAAACACTGTGATTCAGCTTGGAGATGCTGGGTGGGTTGGTGCTTGGAACAGCACGTGGATCCTGTGGAAACAGACATTGTGAATTTTCTGTCGCTTAAGGCACCAGAAAGATTATTTTAGAGGTCAGTACATAATTTTCATTCTGCCATATCGGCTGGGGATGGGCAGCTAGGTAACACGTCTGTGGGTATGCATCCACTGATATGCAAACTAATTAAAGGTATCAGTGTTTCTAACCCTCTGCAGCCTAAATATACATTTTTGTGGGATGTGAATGTGGTTTCAAATCTCTTTGAGAAATGGCCCCAGAATAAAATGTTGAGCAGAAAACAGCTTTCTGCCAAAATGGCTATGCGTTGTCTGGTTTCCTGCAGAAGAATGGCAGATGTAAAAGTACTCGACCTTTCAGGTAGAGTATTTACCCCAGAGGGAGTTTCTTTTTCCATTAGCGGACATACTAAAACATTTACCTAGAGTATTGATTATTCTGCTTTTCCGTTTAATGAAGAATTATGTGCAGTAAAATGTTTGAAAGCTTATGAATCTAGTCCTCAAACAATTAGAAATCATTTGAGTTATTGATTGCTTTGCAAAAACCCTTCAAACCTGTTTCATCAGCCACTATAAATAGGTGGCTAGAGTTGTTATGAAGGAAGCTGATATTGATACTCAAGTGTTTGAAGCACACTCAGTAAAGGGTGCGATGGCTTCCAAATATTTAACTCTTGGTACTTCTCTCCAGGATATAATGAAAACAACTGATTGGTCATGAGATTCATCTTTTAAATTGTTTACATAAGTATCATGCTTAATGGTTTCAGGTTTATTGTTATTATGTTCGTACTTAATTTGCCCATCCATGATTGGAATTAATTGACAACTACATGCTTAGTAACATCCTATCTGTGTTTAGGTGCTGACCAAAAACCATAATAAGAGGAGATTCCCAGGATTTGTCATATGAACATGATGGCTTCAGCAAGGCCTTCACTGCTCCATGGAAGTTTGTCAGTTTCAACATCACATATCCAGTGTTTACAGTTGTGTTTGAACAGGTTTATGGACTGAGTCTCTGCAAAGAAAGAGGAAATTATGTGGGTGTCTTGGATATTTGAGGGGTTAGCTCCTACAGGATTGGAGGTTTGACCAAGGGCATAATGGAATATGTAGTCAATATGTTTTATGCTGTTATATGTTTGAACTATTTTTATTGGCTGCTGTAAAAAGAGTAGTGAAGTAAGAGAAGCAATAGCCTCGCCTCCTTGTCCTTAATAGAATTGAAAATTATTGGCACGTAAGCTAGCACATTTTTCATTCCTCGAAGATTCCTCAGGAGGGACACATTGCAGCAGGAAGGCAGCACAGTGAGTATGCAGCCCACTGCTGATGCTGAACCGTACTTTTTGCTTGGACAGGGCCTTTGAGGCTGGAGCAGTGGAGCTCAGCCATCCCTCTAGGGCTGGGGCTGCTATTTTGACAGTCGGATAGCCCTTTGCTGCAGGGATTGCATTGGAAAGTCCCTGCGACCATCTTGGAGGCAAATGATTTTAAACCCCACCCAGGAAACTGCTCAATGCTTTGCACTGAGCTTTCTGACAAAGGAGCTGACAGTAGGATTCTCCCTTTCCAGTAGGTGTTTCTATTGTTCTCCTGAAACCAAGGTACAGCGCCCTGTTGTCACTAGCTGGTGAAGCTACCCTGGGCCCCTGGGCCCCTGGGCATTACCAATGCTTTTATCATTCCAGTCGAAAGGACTGATAGATGTGGAATGCCTTGAGACTGCTCCTATTATTTAAAAGTAATAACTCTTGTGTGCCTATTTGTGTGGTACTTAGCTTAAGTGTTGCTCCCATCACTTGGTGCACAGAACTTAAATGCAATATTCAAAGAACCCTGCGAGGGCTCATGCCTTGAAAGTGCTCATTGTAACTTAATAGCCTTAACCACCTATGTGCCTATTTGTGAGACACTGTGAATAAGGGTTGACTTAAAGGCAATTCCAGAGAGCCCTAAGAGGATTTATTTGGCTACAAAACATTGCCTCCCTCCATGGGCCCTTGGAACTAGTGGTGTGGCATGCTGAGAGTGTGTTGAAAAACAGTGTGTTTGAGTGTGTACTTTGTCTAGGTCATTGGTGCTGCATGTTTTTTGGGGTGACTAGAGAATCTGTTGCTTAACCTAAAAAAAAAAATGTTTCCCTCACATTTCGGTGACAGAAAGTTCTGGAATCTGAGAGGAGCCACAAATTTCCTTCCACCCAGCGTTCCCCCACGTCTCCCGATAAAAATGGAACCTCACTTGTGTGGGTGACCCAGGTGCCTGCTACAGAAAAAGGCCAAACACCTGTAGAGATTGAGGGGATAGCAAAGCGAGTTGATAAGCACATATTTTTCTTTTATACATCTTTAGGCTGACTCTGCTTTGGGTACCCACACAACTGAGGTATCATTTTACTTGGGAGGCTGAAGGCAATGCTGGGTGGTAGGAAATTTGTGACGAGCGGTGATCCTATAAAGAAAAGTGAGGAAAATATGCTTTTTACAGCAAATTTTGAGGTTTGCAGAGTAGAATGGGTAAGAAAATGTTGGGGATCAACACAAGCCACACCTCCTTGGACTTTCGGGGGTGTCTAGTTTAAAAAAATCTCTGGGTTTGGTAAGTTTTCCTAGATGAAGGCCGTGCCCGGGACCAAAAACATAGGCGCCCCCCCAAACACAGGTAGTTTTGTCATAGAACATTTTGATGTGTTCACGTACTTCTGTGATGTTCCAAACACTACAATTGTGAAAAGAAATGCATTTAGGTTATGTTAAAAAGACCCTCACCCACCAACCAAGTTGGTGGCATTCTTCATCATTGGGGTCCCATCCGAGACACCTAGGGGCATATTTATACTCTGTTTGCGCCAAATTTGTGGCGAAAATTTTGACGCAAATTAGGCGCAAACCTTACACCTTATTTATACTATGATGCCCGACCCCGCGAACGTCAAAAATCCTCTGTATGCGTTATTTTCTGGATGCGGGAAACTGCCTTGCGTTAATGACATGCAAGGTAGGTGTTCCTGTCCAAAAAATTACTTTAAGGCCTGTGCGACTTATTTATACTCCTGCGTAATTTTGACGCACAGGAGGGGGCGGGCCTTAAAAAACAGCGTCCAGCCTGATGTGCGCCGTTATTTAACACCTGGGTGAGGGAAGGCGTTAAGGGACCTGTGGGCTCATTTCAATGGTCCCTGACCATGGACGCAGTCCACAGGAGCCCTTCCCTGCCCCCAGGGACACCCCCTGACACCCCCACCTGTGAGAAAGTAGCCTCTTTCTAGCCTTGTTACCCCCACTTTTGGCCTGTTTGTGAGTATATGTCAGGGTGTTTTCACTGTCTCACTGGGATCCTGCTAGCCAGGGCCCAGTGCTCATAGTGAAAACCCTATGTTTTCAGTATGTTTGTTATGTGTCACTGGGACCCTGCTAGCCAGGACCCCAGTGCTCATAAGTTTGTGACCTATATGTATGTGTTCCCTGTGTGATGCCTACCTGTCTCACTGAGGCTCTGCTAACCAGAACCTCAGTGGTTATGCTCTCTCTGTACAAATTGTCACTAACAGGCTAGTGACCAATTTCACCAATTCACACTGGCATACTGGAACACCCTTATAATTCCCTAGTATATGGTACTGAGGTACCCAGGGTATTGGGGTTCCAGGAGATCCCTATGGGCTGCAGCATTTCTTTTGCCACCCATAGGGAGCTCTGACAATTCTTACACAGGCCTGCCACTGCAGCCTGAGTGAAATAACGTCCATGTTATTTCACAGCCATTTACCACTGCACTTAAGTAACTTATAAGTCACCTATATGTCTAACCTTTACCTGGTAAAGGTTGGGTGCTAAGTTACTTAGTGTGTGGGCACCCTGGCACTAGCCAAGGTGCCCCCACATCGTTCAGGGCAAATTCCCCGGACTTTGTGAGTGCGGGGACACCATTACACGCTTTCACTTTACATAGGTCACTACCTATGTATAGCGTCACAATGGTAACTCCGAACATGGCCATGTAACATGTCTAAGATCATGGAATTGTCACCCCAATGCCATTCTGGCATTGGGGAGAGAATTCCATGATCCCCAGAGTCTCTAGCACAGACCCAGGTACTGCCAAACTGCCTTTTCCGGGGTTTCACTGCAGCTGCTGCCAACCCCTAAGACAGGTTTCTGCCCTCCTGGGGTCCAGCCAGGCTTGGCCCATGAAGGCAGAACAAAGGACTTCCTCAGATAGAGGGTGTTAAACCCTCTCCCTTTGGAAAAAGGTGTCAGGGCTGGGGAGGAGTAGCCTCCCCCAGCCTCTGGAAATGCTTTGATGGGCACAGATGGTGCCCATCTCTGCATAAGCCAGTCTACACCGGTTCAGGGATCCCCCAGCCCTGCTCTGGCGCAAAACTGGACAAAGGAAAGGGGAGTGACCACTCCTCCAGTGTGCTCCAGACCTCTGCCTTCTTGGAAACAGAGGTGCTGTGTGCACACTGGACTGCTCTGAGTGGCCAGTGCCAGCAGGTGATGTCAGAGACCCCTTCTGATAGGCTCTTACCTGTCTTGCTAGCCTATCCTCCTTCCTAGGTAGCCAAACCTCCTTTTCTGGCTATTTAGGGTCTCTGCTTTGGGGAATTCTTTAGATAACGAATGCAAGAGCTCATCAGAGTTCCTCTGCATCTCTATCTTCACCTTCTGCAAGGAATCGACCGCTGACTGCTCTGGACGCCTGCAAAACCGCAACAAAGTAGCAAAGACGACTACTGCAACCTTGTATCGCTGATCCTGCGGCCTTCTCAACTGTTTTCCTGGTGGTGCATGCTGTGGGGGTAGTTTGCCTTCTCCCTGCACTAGAAGCTCCGAAGAAATCTCCAGTGGGTCGACGGAATTGTCCCCCTGCAACCGCAGGCACCAAAAGACTGCATCACTGGTCCTCTGGGTCCCCTCTCAGCACGACGAGCATGGTCCCTGGAACTCAGCAACTCTGCCCAAGTGACTCCCACAGTCCAGTGACTCATCAGTCCAAGTTTGGTGGAGGTAAGTCCTTGCCTCCCCACGCTAGACTGCATTGCTGGGTACCGCATGATTTGCAGCTGCTCCGGCTACTGTGCACTCTTCCAGGATTTCCTTTGTGCACAGCCAAGCCTGGGTCCCTGATACTCTAACCTGCAGTGCACGACCCCCTGAGTTGTCCTCCGGCGTCGTGGGATCTTCTTTTGTGACTTCGGGTGAGCTCCGGTTCACTCTTCTTTGTAGTGCCTATTCTGGCACTTCTGCATGTACAGCTTGCTTCTGAGTGGGCTCCTTGTCTTGCTGGGCACCCCCTCTGTCTCCTCACGCAATTGGCGACATCCTGGTCCCTCCTGGGCCACAGCAGCATCCAAAAACCCTAACCGCGACCCTTGCAGCTAGCAAGGCTTGTTTGCAGTCTTTCTGTGTGGGAACACCTCTGCAAGCTTCTTCACGATGTGGGACATCTATCCTGCAAAAGGGAAGTTCCTAGTCCTCTTCATTCTTGCAGAATCCACAGCTTCTACCATCCGGTGGCAGATTCTTTGCACCCACAGCTGGCATTTCCTGGGCATCTGCCCACTCCCGACTTGAGGGTGACTCTTGGACTTGGTCCCCTTGTTCCACAGGTACTCTCGTCTGGAAATCCATAGTTGTTGCATTGCTGGTTTTGGTCTTCCTTGCAGAATTCCCCTATCACGACTTCTGTGCTCTCTGGGGAACTTAGGTGCACTTTACACCTACTTTTCAGGGTCTTGGGGTGGGCTATTTTTCTAACCCTCACTGTTTTCTTACAGTCCCAGCAACCCTCTACAAGCTCACATAGGTTTGGGGTCCATTTGTGGTTCGCATTCCACTTCTAGAGTATATGGTTTGTGTTGCCCCTATACCTATGTGCTCTCATTGCAATCTATTGTGACTGTACATTGCTTGCATTGCTTTCTATTGCTATTACTGCATATTTTTGGTATTGTGTACATATATCTTGTGTATATTTGCTTTCCTCTTACTGAGGGTACTCACTGAGATACTTTTGGCATATTGTCATAAAAATAAAGTACCTTTATTTTTAGTATATCTGTGTATTGTGTTTTCTTATGATATTGTGCATATGACACTAGTGGTATAGTAGGAGCTTTACACGTCTCCTAGTTCAGCCTAAGCTGCTCTGGTAAGCTACCTTTTCTATCAGCCTAAGCTGCTAGGCACCTCTTCTACACTAATAAGGGATAACTGGACCTGGTGCAGAGTGTAAGTACCCCTTGGTACCACTACAAACCAGGCCAGCCTCCTACATTGGTTGTGCAGCGGTGGGATAAGTACTTGCAACTACTTACCACTTTGTCATTTTGTACTTTTCATAAGAGAAAAATATACAAAACAAGTTCAGTGTATGTACACCTAACCAAAATGTTTTGCTTTTATCCTCTTATTCTATTGCTAAGTGCTGAAAAGTACCTCTAAAACTTTCAAAAAGTTTCTGAAAAGTTGAAAAAGTTTTTTTTCTGTTCCTTAAAAAGTTCTGAAACTTTTTCTTTCTTTTTCTGTCCCTTAAACCTTTTCCTATCATGTCTGGTACAGGTCAAACTCTGGATCTGGCCAGCACAGCTTATGACCACCTTAACTGGAAAGGTGTAAGGAGTCTCTGCATTGATAGAGGTTTAGGGGTAGGGAAGAATCCCTCTAGAGAATTGTTGGTTAATATGCTCATTGAAACTGATAAGGCCATAGCTGGCACATCAGGTGACAGATTAGCTGATGGTTCACACTCTAATTCTGGGGCAGCCCCAGCAAAAGTGTTATATGAGAATCTTCCCAACCTGCCCCTTAGCAGGCCACCTAGCAGGGCTGGTACTAATGTGAGCTCTCATCACAGTAGGGATGTCACTCCTTTAGGACAGGTTGTTAGGGTGCCAACTGTTAGGGACAGGTCTCCCTCTGTTCATTCACACCATTCTTCTGTGTCTAAGCATGCCCAACCTACCCACCCTGATGACAGAATGTTAGAAAGGGAGCTCAATAGATTGAGAGTGGAAGAGACCAGGCTGAAGCTTAAACAGCAAAAGCTGGCTCTAGACAGGGAAACTTTAGACTTAGAAAAAGAAAGGCAGAGGTTGGGGTTTGGACCCCATGGTGGCAGCAGCAGTATTATAGATAGTAATCCTGTAAAAGAGCATGATTCAAGGAATCTGCACAAGATAGTTCCCCCTTACAAGGAGGGGGATGACATTAACAAGTGGTTTGCTGCACTTGAGAGGGCCTGTGTTGTACAGGGGGTCCCTCAAAGGCAGTGGGCTGCTATCCTATGGCTATCTTTCAGTGGAAAGGGTAGGGATAGGCTCCTTACTGTGAAGGAAAGTGATGCCAATAATTTTACAGTTTTAAAGAATGCAATCTTGGATGGATTTGGCTTAACCACTGAACAATACAGGATTAAGTTCAGAGAAACCAGAAAAGAGTCTTCACAAGACTGGGTACACTTTGTTGACCATTCAGTGAAGGCCTTGGAGGGGTGGTTACATGGCAGTAAAGTTTCTGACTATGAAAGCCTGTACAATCTAAGAGAGCTGAGAGAGCATATTCTGAATAACTGTATGTCTGATTTGTTACACCAATATCTAGTGGACTCAAATCGGACCTCTCCCCAAGAATTGGGAAAGAAGGCAGACAAATGGGTCAGAACAAGAGTGAACAGAAAAGTTCATACAGGTGGTGACAAGGATGGCTAGAAGAAAAATGGTGAGAAATCTCAGGATAAGCATGGGGATAAGGGTAAAACCAAATATCCTTCTTCAAATCCTAAACACTCTTCAGGGGGTGGGGATAAAACAAATTCTTCCTCTTCTTCACAACCTGCACACATTAAAAAGCCTTGGTGCTTTGTATGTAAAAACAGAGGCCATAGGCCAGGGGATAAGTCCTGTCCAGGTAAACCCCCTGAGCCTACCACCACTGATACATCAAGCTCTAGTGCCCCTAGCAGTAGTGGTAATAGTGGTGGGACTGCTGGCAAGAATCAAACTAAGGGTGTAGTTGGGTTCACCTATGGGTCCATCATAGAAACTGGGGTAGTCAGTCCCAAGACAGTTTCTGTCACACCTAGTGGCATTGGCCTTGCCACACTGGCTGCTTGTCCCCTTACAATTGATAAGTACAGGCAGACAGTTTCAATAAATGGTGTTGAGGCCCAGGCCTACAGGGACACATGTGCCAGTATCACTTTGGTGACTGAAAACCTAGTGGCTCCTGAACAACATATCATTGGACAACAGTATAAGATTATTGATATCCATAACTCCACTAAGTTTCTTCCCTTAGCTATAGTTCAGCTTAGTTGGGGTGGAGTTACTGGCCCTAAGCAGGTGGTAGTATCATCTAGCTTACCTGTAGATTGTCTCTTAGGTAATGACCTAGAGGCCTCAGGTTGGGCTGATGTAGAGTTTTATATCCATGCAGCCTTGCTGAGTATCCCTGAGGAATTGTTCCCTCTCATCTCTACTGAAATGAAAAAGCAAAGGAGAGAAGGCCTGTAAACTCAGGATCCCTCTCCAACAACAGGTAAAAAGGGTATCACTGTATCCCCTAACCACCCTGCCATTCAGGATACCATTCCTGTGGTGGGAGAAATCTCTCCTGGGGTGACACCTGTTCCAAGGGAACCATCAGCTGCCATAGCTGTACTCCCTGAAGTGGAAGTACCTCTCTGTGGGATAACTCATATTGGTGAGAAAAAGAGCACCATTTTAGTTAACATGGAGCATCCCTCCAACCCTCCCAGAGAAACTTTAGTGCAGAAACCCTGCACTGCCTCACAACACTTAGGACAACATCCCTGCCCTAGTGTGGAGCTCATAGGACAGCATCCATGCCCTGCTCCAACTCAAGAGAAACAGCATCCCTGTTCTCGCTTCCAGCCATATGGACAAAGTTTTTGCCCAGCTATGGCTTTTCTGAGACAGCATCCCTGTCTGGCATTCTCATCACTAGAAATAGGTCCAGTGGACAATTCCCACTGCTCTAAACTAAAACTTACTGATAGAAACTCTGAAAATATATCTCCTCATTGTTGTTTAGGTAAAAAACTTCAAACAGGGTGGTTTACATCCCCACAGGGAAGTAACCATATAGTGGATGATAAAGGGAGTAACCAGTCTATTGGAGAGCTACTCTCTACTTATCACCACTTAGACAATAAAGTCTCAACTGGCCAAGGTTAGCCTTATTGTCCTTCGTTTGGGGGGGGGGGGTTGTGTGAGAAAGTAGCCTCTTTCTAGCCTTGTTACCCACACTTTTGGCCTGTTTGTGAGTATATGTCAGGGTGTTTTCACTGTCTCACTGGGATCCTGCTAGCCAGGGCCCCAGTGCTCATATGTTTGTGACCTATATGTACGTGTTCCCTGTGTGATGCCTACCTGTCTCACTGAGGCTCTGCTAACCAGAACCTCAGTGGTTATGCTCTCTCTGTACAAATTGTCACTAACAGGCTAGTGACCAATTTCACCACTTCACATTGGCATACTGGAACACCCTTATAATTCCCTAGTATATGGTACTGAGGTACCCAGGGTATTGGGGTTCCAGGAGATCCCTATGGGCTGCAGCATTTCTTTTGCCACCCATAGGGAGCTCTGACAATTCTTACACAGGCCTGCCACTGCAGCCTGAGTGAAATAACGTCCATGTTATTTCACAGCCATTTAACCAAGTTACTTAGTGTGTTCAGGGCAAATTCCCCGGACTTTGTGAGTGCGGGGACACCATTACACGCGTGCACTATACATAGGTCACTACCTATGTATAGCGTCACAATGGTAACTCTGAACATGGCCATGTAACATGTATAAGATCCTTTAATTGCCACCCCAATGCCATTCTGGCATTGGGGAGACAATGCCAGGATCCCCAGAGTCTCTAGCACAGACCCGGGTACTGCCAAACTGCCTTTCCCAGGGTTTCACTGCAGCTGCTGCCAACCCCTAAGACAGGTTTCTGCCCTCCTGGGGTCCAGCCAGGCTTGGCCCAGGAAGGCAGAACAAAGGACTTCCTCAGAGAGAGGGTGTTACACCCTCTCCCTTTGGAAAAAGGTGTCAGTGCTGGGGAGGAGTAGCCTCCCCTAGCCTCTGGAAATGCTTTGATGGGCACAGATGGTGCCCATCTCTGCATAAGCCAGTCTACACCGGTTCAGGGATCCCCCAGCCCTGCTCTGGCGCGAAACTGGACAAAGGAAAGGGGAGTGACCACTCCCCTGACCTGCATCTCCCAGAGGAGGTGCCCAGAGCTCCTCCAGTGTGCTCCAGACCTCTGCCATCTTGGAAACAGAGGTGCTGCTGGCACACTGGACTGCTCTGAGTGGCCAGTGCCAGCAGGTGACATGAGAGACCCCTTCTGATAGGCTCTTACCTGTCTTGCTAGCCTATCCTCCTTCCTAGGTAGCCAAACCTCCTTTTCTGGCTATTTAGGGTCTCTGCTTTGGGGAATTCTTTAGATAACAAATGCAAGAGCTCATCAGAGTTCCTCTGCATCTCTCTCTTCACCTTCTGCCAAGGAATCGACCGCTGACTGCTCTGGACGCCTGCAAAACCGCAACAAAGTAGCAAAGATGACTACTGCAACCTTGTATCGCTGATCCTGCGGCCTTCTCAACTGTTTTCCTGGTGGTGCATGCTGTGGGGGTAGTCTGCCTCCTCTCTGCACTAGAAGCTCAGAAGAAATCTCCTGTGTGTTGACGGAATCGTCCCCCTGCAACCGCAGGCACCAAAAGACTGCATCACCGGTCCTCTGGGTCCCCTCTCAGCACAACGAGCGTGGTCCCTGGAACTCAGCAACTCTGTCCAAGTGACTCCAACAGTCCAGTGACTCTTCAGTCCAAGTTTGGTGGAGGTAAGTCCTTGCCTCCCCACGCTAGACTGTATTGCTGGGTACCGCGTGATTTCCAGCTGCTCCGGCTCCTGTGCACTCTTCCAGGATTTCCTTTGTGCACAGCCAAGCCTGGGTCCCCGACACTCTAACCTGCAGTGCACGACCTCCTGAGTTGTCCTCCGGCGTCGTGGGATCTTCTTTTGTGACTTCGGGTGAGCTCCGGTTCACTCTTCTTCGTAGTGCCTGTTCCAGACCTTCTGTGGGTGCTGCTTGCTTCTGAGTGGGCTCCTTGTCTTGCTGGGCGCCACCTCTGTCTCTTTACGCAATTGGCGACATCCTGGTCCCTCCTGGGCCACAGCAGCATCCAAAAACCCTAACCGGACCCTTGCAGCTAGCAAGGCTTGTTTGCGGTCTTTCTGCGTGGGAACACCTCTGCAAGCTTCTTCACGACGTGGGACATCCATCCTCCAAAGGGGAAGTTCCTAGTCCTCTTCGTTCTTGCAGAATCCACAGCTTCTACCATCCAGTGGCAGCTTCTTTGCACCCACAGCTGGCATTTCCTGGGCATCTGCCCACTCCCGACTTGAGTGTGACTCTTGGACTTGGTCCCCTTGTTCCACAGGTACTCTCGTCTGGAAATCCATTGTTGTTGCATTGCTGGTGTTGGTCTTCCTTGCAGAATTCCCCTATCGCGACTTCTGTGCTCTCTGGGGAACTTAGGTGCACTTTACACCTACTTTTCACGGTCTTGGGGTGGGCTATTTTTCTAACCCTCACTGTTTTCTTACAGTCCCAGCGACCCTCTACAAGCTCACATAGGTTTGGGGTCCATTCGTGGTTCGCATTCCACTTCTAGAGTATATGGTTTCTGTTGACCCTATACCTATGTGCTCTCATTGCAATCTATTGTGACTGTACATTGCTTGCATTGCTTTCTATTGCTATTACTGCATATTTTTGGTATTTTGTACATATATCTTGTGTATATTTGCTATCCTCATACTGAGGGTACTCATTGAGATACTTTTGGCAAATTGTCATAAAAATAAAGTACCTTTATTTTTAGTATATCTGTGTATTGTGTTTTCTTATGATATTGTGCATATGACACCAGTGGTATGGTAGGAGCTTTACACGTCTCCTAGTTCAGTCTAAGCTGCTCTGCTAAGCTACCTTTTCTATCAGCCTAAGCTGCTAGACACCTCTTCTACACTAATAAGGGATAACTGGACCTGGTGCAGAGTGTAAGTACCCCTTTGTACCACTACAAACCAGGCCAGCCTCCTACACCACCCACCCCAGGAGGACACCCATGGATGGGGGTACCTATCCCAGGTAAGTACAGGTAAGTTAAGGTAAGTATATATTTTTTTTTTTGTGGCATGGGGGGCCTAACTTGGGCCCCCCCTACAAGCCACTGTGCCCAATGGCCATGCCCAGGGGACAGAAGTTCCTTGGGCATGGCCATTGGGCAGAGGGGCATGAATCCTGTCTTTGCTAAGACAGGAGTCATTTCAATGGCGGTTGTGCATCAAAAAATGGCGCAAGTCCGGTTATGGCCATGGTTTTTGACTCTAACCTGACTTGCACCATTTTCTGACGCACAATCCCTAGTTTTCCCTACGCCAGCGCTGCCTGGTTAGAGTCATTTTTTTTTTACTCTGACCAGCCCACAGCGCCGGCTAACGTCAATCTTATATAAGGCACCTGCCTGGCACGTTGGAATTAGCCGGCGGTACATTTTTTGACGCAAACCAGCGCCGGCGCTGTTTTGTGCCAAAAAGTATAAATATGGGCCCTAGTGTGTCACATGTGTGCTGCCTGATTACATCGGAGTAGGTTTTGTCATTTTTTTCACACATACTGGTTGGATTTGGCACGAGGGTCAGTGATGGTTCAGTAGATCAAATTTTATTTACAAGAGGTTTCACAAAAGTGAAATGCACTGTAAATAACTGAAAGGCCAAAAAACTGAACCAATGACTCACAGCTCGTAAGCTGTAAAGCCCCGTCAAGGCACCAACCACCTTACAGTCCATTCACACACCTCTCATACATGAAATGCACATGACCATTCATGCCGCCAGCCGTGGGCCCAGCACAACACTCGCATCAAGAGACAGCGCCATTCAAGGGCCCATCACTTTCATATGCCCACATGCTTGATACAGCAATCACACCAGCTGATGGGAGTGTGTGGACTGGCGTTTGACTGGCACCACCAACCAAGCGCCACTCCACGTACACTGCCAGCCAAGCGCCACCCCACACACACCGCCAGCCAAGCGCCACCCCACGCACACCACCAGCTAAGCGCCACCCCCACACATCGCCAGCCAAACGCCACCCAAACATTCCGCCAACCAATCGCCACCTCACACACACCGCCAGCCAAGCGATACCCCACACACCACCAGCCAAGCGCCACCCCACACACACCACCAGCCAAGGGACACCCCATCACCTTTTTTTTGTTTTTAACAACAAAGAAACCACTAATTATAAATTAGTACAAAACTGCAAACACAAAGGCTCTAACTGAATACATGACAGTAATGCCAACCGTGAAACTGAACATATGAAAATATAAAACAGCAGTTTATGCTCAATGTATTTCCCAATAATTCTTATGTGTGTGGTAGCTCCTGGAACAGCCACCCACATACAGCCCAGGCTTTGAAGGACAATCAGGGAATCCATCCTAGTCTCCTTCCTGATACCTCTCTGAGCACAGATTCTACATCGCTTAACAGGAAAGTCTTTTTTGGCCGGGGGTGGAATGTGCTCAGCAAAGTGACGATCTTTCATTCTAGCCACATCCTCCACCACTACTTCTCTAGGAACTCTTGCCTATTCCAGCACAACAAGGCTTGCTATGATAGACTCCTGAAATTTCCCAAATGTCATTCTTGACTCTGGAGAACTATCCTTGAACACAACAAAAGCATTAAAAGTTACCAAGTGGAACAGGTGAACCGCTAATTTCTTATACCAAACATACGCCCTACGAGCAGCAGTGTGAGGTTCCAACCTCTGATCTACTCTATCAACACCACCCAGGTGCTTTTTGTAGTCTAAAACGCACACAGGTTTGCGCACTTCAGCAACTTGACCCCAAACAGCTACAGGTGAAGTACTCTCATCATCGATGGTAGTTAGCATGTGTAGGAGGCTGGGCTGACTTGTAGTGGGTATCAATGGTACTTACACCTTATGCCAGGTCCAGTTATCCCTTATTAGTAGATTAGTAGTGTTCTAGCAGCTTAGGCTGATAGACATAGCTATAGCAGAGCAGCTTACGCTGAACTAGGAGACATGCAAAGCTCCTACTATACCACTTATATCATGTAGCACTATATCTTAAGAAACACACTACTCAGAGTTACTAATAATAAAGGTACTTTATTTTAGTGACTGTAGGAAAGTACCATCTTGCCTGGCATGTTACCCCCATATTTCACTGTATATATGTTGTTTTAGTCTATGTGTCACTGGGACCCTGCCAGGCAGGGCCCCAGTGCTCATAGTGTATGCCCTGTATGTGTTCCCTGTGTGGTGCCTAACTGTGTCACTGAGGCTCTGCTAACCAGAACCTCAGTGTTTATGCTCTCTCTGGTTTCTAAATTGTCACTGCAGGCTAATGACTAATGTTACCAATTTTCATTGGCACACTGGTACACCCATATAATTCCCTTGTATATGGTGCTTTGGTACCCAGGGTATTGGGGTTCCAGGAGATCCCTATGGGCTGCAGCATTTCTTGTGGCACTCATATGGAGCTCTGACAATTCTTACACGGGACTGCCACTGCAGCCTGAGTAAAATAGCATTCAACGTTATTTCACAGCCATTTTTCACTGCACATAAGTAACTTATAAGTCACCTATATGTCTAACCCTCACTTGGTGAAGGTTAGGTGCCAAGTTACTTAGTGTGTGGGCACCCTGGCACTAGCCAAGGTGCCCCCACATCGTTCAGGGCAAATTCCCCTAACTTTGTGAGTGTGGGGACACCATTACACGCGTGTGCTGCACATAGGTCACTACCTATGTGTAGCGTCACAATGGTAACTCCTAACATGGCCATGTAACATGTATAAGATCGTGGAATTGTCCCCCCAATACCATTCTGGTATTGGGGGGACAATTCCATGACCCCCCGAGTCTCTAGCAAAGAACCTGAGTACTGCCAAACTGCCTTTCTGGGGTTTCCACTGCAGCTGCTGCCAACCCCTCAGACAGGATTCTGCCCTCCTGGGGTCTGGGCAGCCCCGGCCCAGGAAGGCAGAAAAAAGGATTCCTTCTGAGAGAGGGTGTTACACCCTCTCCCTTTGGAAATAGGTGTGAAGGGCTGGGGTGGAGTACCGTCCCCCAGCCTCTGGAAATGCTTTGATGGGCACAGATGGTGCGCATCTCTGCGTAAGCCAGTCTACACCGGTTCAGGGATCCCCCAGCCCTGCTCTGGTGCGCAAAACTGGACAAAGGAGAGGAGAGTGACCACTCCCCTGACCAGTACCTCCCAGGGGAGGTGCCCAGAGCTCCTTCAGTGTGTCCCAGACCTCTACCATCTTGGATTCAGAGGTGTTCGGGGCACACTGTACTGCTCTGAGTGGCCAGTGTCAGCAGGTGACATCAGAGACCCCTCCTGATAGGTTCTTACCTCTCTTGTTAGCCAAACCTCCTTTTCTGGCTATTTACGGTCTCTCTCCTGGGCTATTCCTCAGATAACAAATGCAAGAGCTCGCCAGAGTTCCTCTGCACTTCCCTCTTCGACTTCTGCCAAGGATTGACCGCTGACTGCTCCAGGACGCCTGCAAAACTGCAACAAAGTAGCAAGACGACTACCAGCAACATTGTAGCCCCTCATCCTGCTGGCATTCTCAACTGTTTCCTGGTGGTGCATGCTCTGAGGGCTGTCTGCCTTCACCCTGCACTGGAAGCCAAGAAGAAATCTCCCGTGGGTCAACCAAATCTTCCCCCTGTTAACGCAGACACCAAAAGACTGCCGGTCCTCTGGGTCCCCTCTCATCCTGATGAGCGTGGTCCCTGGAACACAGGAGCTTGGTCCAAGTGTCTTTCACAGTCCAGTGGCCCTTCTGTCCAAATTTGGTGGAGGTAAGTCCTTGCCTCCCCACCCCAGACAGCAAACCTGTGTACTGTGTGATTTGCAGCTGCTCCGGCTTCTGTGACTTCTCCACAGATTCCTTTGTGCACAGCCTAGCCTGGGTCCCCAGCACTCTGTCCTGCAGTGCTCAACCCGCTGAGTTGGACTCCAATGTCGTGGGACCCTCCTTTGTGACTCTGAGTTCACAGAACCTCCAAGTGCCTGCTCTGGTACTTCTGCCAGTGCTGCCTATCTCTGCGGGGCTCTCTGAGTTGCTGAGCGCCCCCTCTGTCTCCTCCTCCAAGGGGCGACATCCTGGTCCTTCCTGGTCCCCAGCAGCACCCAAAAACCTGTACCTTGACCCTTGCAGCTAGCAAGGCCTGTTTGCGGTATTTCTTCATGGAAGCACTTCTGCAACATCCAGCAGGCCGTGGCACATCTTCCATCCAAAGGAGAAGTTCCTAGCCCTTTTCGTTGTTGCAGAATCTTTGGTTTCTTCCACCCAGAGACAGCCTTTTTGCACCTTCATCCGGGGTTTCCTGGGCTCCTGCCCCCCGGACACTATCGTGACTCTTGGACTTGGTCCCCTTCCTTTTCAGGTCCTCAGGTCCAGGAATCCATCTTCAGTGTTTTGCTGGTGCTTGTGGTTCTTGCAGAATCCCCCTATCACGACTATTGTGTCTTTCTGGGGTAGTAGGGTAACTTTATTCCTACTTTCCAGGGTCTTGGGGTGGAGTATTTTGGACACCCTTACTGTTTTCCCACAGTCCCAGCGACCCTCTGCAATCTCCCATAGGTCTGGGGTCCATTCCTGATTCGCATTCCACTTTTGGAGTATATGGTTTGTGTTGCCCCAAGACCTATGTTTACCTATTGCATCCTATTGTGATTCTACATTGTTTGCACTACTTTTCTTACTGTTACTTACCTGTTTTGGGTTTGTGTACATATAACTTGTGTATATTACTTACCTCCTAAGTGAGGGTATTCTCTGAGATACTTTTGGCATATTGCCACTAAAATAAAGTACCTTTATTTTTAGTAACTCTGAGTATTGTGTTTTCTTATGATATTGTGCTATATGATATAAGTGGTATAGAAGGAGTTTTGCATGTCTCCTAGTTCAGCCTAAGCTGCTTTGCCATAGCTACCTTCTATCAGCCTAAGCTGCTAGAAACACCTCTATTCTACTAATAAGGGATAACTGGACCTGGCACAAGGTGTAAGTATTACAAGGTACCCACTATAAGCCAGGCCAGCCTCCTACATTGGTGGGCAGCGGTGGGATATGTACTTGCAACTGCTTTACCACTTTGTCATTTGGTGCTTTTCATAAGAGAATCATATACCAAATAGTTCAGTATATGTACATTGAACCAAAACAGTTTACTTTTCTATTCTAAAACGTTTAACAAAGTTTCTGAAAAGTTTTGAAAACTTCTAAAAAGTTTTCCCAAAGTTTGAAAAAGTATTTTCTCTGTGCTTTCTAAAGTTCTAAAACTTTTTCTCTCACTATTCTTAAACCTTTTCTATCATGTCTTTAGTAGAGCCCACTCCCAAAACTATTAATGCAAAATATGAGAGTTTGAACTGTAAACGTTTGAGGGGTCTCTGCCTAGATAGAGGTTTAAGTATAGGTAAGAACCCAACCAAAGAGTTTTTCTTTAACCTGCTCATTGAGGGTGATCAGAACCAGTCTGGCCCATCTCAGGGGAGGGTAGAAAAAGGGGAGGCTTCTCAGTCAGACTCAGAGGAGTTCCCTGAAGATGCTGGGGAGGGTTCTTACAAAGTCTTGCCCCCTGACAGGCCACCTAATGACACTGGTAGTGTTAGAGGGTCACACATTAGTAGGGCATCTTTCACTCCTGGAGGCCAGGTTACTAGGGTCCAGCCAGTTAGGGACAGATCTCTCTCTGACAATTCCCACATTTCCTCTGTGTCCAAACATTCCCAACCCACCCACCCTGAGGATAACTTAATGGAAAGGGAACTCAGAAACCTGAGGGTAGAAGAGACCAGACTGAAGCTTAAACAGCAGCAGCTGGCCTTAGACAGGGAATCCCTAGACATAGAGATGGGAAGACAGAGATTGAGGTTCGTTCCCCATGGTGGTAGCAGCAGTATTTCTGATAGCAATCCTGTTAGAGAGCAAGATTCCATGAATCTGCATAAGATAGTCCCCCCTTACAAGGAGGGGGATGACATTAACAAGTGGTTTGCTGCACTTGAGAGGGCCTGTATGGTACAGTTGGTCCCTCAAAGGCAGTGGACTGCTATCTTGTGGCTATCTTTCACTGGAAAGGGTAGGGATAGGCTTACTGTCAGAGAAAGTGATGCCAATAATTACAAAGTTTTGAAAGATGCACGCTTGGATGGATTTGCCTTAACCACTGAAGAATACAGGATTAAGTTCAGAGACACCAGAAAAGAGTCCTCTCAAGACTGGACAGATTTTGTGGACTGTTCAGTGAAGGCCTTGGAAGGTTGGTTGCATGGCAGTAGCGTTTCTGACTATGAAAGCCTGTATAATCTTATTCTGAGAGAGCATATTCTTAACAATTGTGTGTCTGACTTGTTGTACCAATACCTAGTGGACTCTGATCCGACCTCTCACCAAGAATTGGGAAAGAAAGCAGACAAATGGGTCAGAACAAGGGTGAACAGAAAAGTTCATACAGGGGCTGACAAGGATGGCAAGAAGAAGGATGGTAAGTCTTCATAAGGCCCACAAAAATCCTCTGGGGGTGGTGGGTCCAAATCCTCTTAACAAAAACAGAAAAAGCCTTGGTGTTATTTGTGTAAAGTCAAAGGCCATTGGGTAGTGATTCCACTTCTCCAAAGAAAAACACCGTCCTGGAGCAGTCAGTGGTCGATCCTTGAAGAAGTCGAAGAGGAAAGTGCAGAGGAACTCTGGTGAGCTCTTGCATTCGTTATCTGGTGAGATACCCACAGGAGAGACCCTAAATAGCCCACAGAGGAGGATTGGCTACAGAGAAAGGTAAGCACCTATCAGGAGGGGTCTCTGACGTCACCTGCTGGCACTGGCCACTCAGAGCTGTCCATTGTGCCCTCACACCTCTGCATCCAAGATGGCAGAGGTCTGGGACATACTGGAGGAGCTCTGGGCACCTTCCCTGGGAGGTGCTGGTCAGGGGAGTGGTCACTCTTCTTTCCTTTGTCCAGTTTTGCGCTAGAGATGGGCTGGGGGATCCCTGGCCCGGTGTAGACTGGCTTATGCAAGGAGGGCACCATCTGTGCCCTTCAAAGCATTTCCAGAGGCCAGGAGAGGCTACTCCTCCCAGGCCCTTCACACCTATTTCCAAAGGGAGAGGGTGTAACACCCTCTCTCAGAGGAAATCCTTTGTTCTGTCTTCCTAGGACTGGGCTGCCCAGGCCCCAGGGGGGCAGAAACCTGTCTGAGGGTTGGCAGCAGCGGTAGCTGCTGTGAAAACCCGGAAAGTTAGTTTGGCAGTACCCGGGCTCTATGCTGGAGACCCAGAGATGCATGGAATTGTCCCCCCCAATACCAGAATGGTATTGGGGTGACAATTCCATGATCCTAGACATGTTACATGACCATGTTCGGACTTACCATGGTGACGCTACATTTAGGTATTGACCTATTTGTAGTGCACGCGTGTAATGCTGTCCTCACACTCAAAAAGTCCGGGGAATTTGCCCTGAAGAATGTGGAGGCACCTTGGCTAGTAACGTGCCACCTAACCTTCACCAAGTGAGGGTTAGACAAATAGGTGACTTAAAAGTTACTTATGTGCAGTGAAAATGGCTGTGAAATAACGTGGATGGTATTTCACTCAGGCTGCAGTGTCAGTCCTGTGTAAGAATTGCCTGAGCTCCCTATTGGTGGCAAAAGAAATGCTGCAGCCCATAGGGATCTCCTGGAACCCCAATACCCTGGGTACCTAGGTACCATATACAAGGGAATTATATGGGTGTACCAGTGTAACAATGAGAATTGGTAAAATTAGTCACTAGCCTGCAGTGACAATTTTAGAAAGCAGAGAGTGCATAAACACTGAGGTTCTGGTTAGCAGAGCCTCAGGGATACAGTTAGGCAGCACACAGGGAACACATATAGGCCACAAACTTATGAGCACTGGGGTCCTGGCTAGCAGGATCCCAGTGACACATATCAAACACACTGACAACATAGGGTTTTCACTAGCCCTGGCTAGCACAGTCCCAGGGAGACAGTAAAAACACCGTGACATATACTCACAAACAGGCCAAAAGTGGGGGTAACAAGGCTAGAAAGAGGCTACCTTCCTACACCAGGGCATAGAAGTCACCTTTCACTGTGGGCAAATCCTCCAACTGAGGGAAAACGATATAGCTGCGTATGTGTTTCAGCAGGGCAGATAACACTCTGGACAACATGTTAGAGAACATTGGCTGGGACATCCCTGATGCCATGGCCATTGTTGTTTGAAAAGACCCACTGGCCAGGAAATGGAGTACAGACAGAAACTGCACTAGAGGGGGGATTTCTGTGGGATGGCGGATAGCTGAAATCAGGTCTGGCTCCGACTGGGCACACAGTTCCATGATTGTTGCACGATCAAGTCTGTATGTGATTATGATATGTCTCTCTTCCATTGTCGACAGGTCCACCAGGGGTCTGTACATCGGAGGATGCCTGCCATCTCATCACCTGCCCCTGCAGACGTGCCCTATGGAGGAAAACAGCGAGCAGAGGGTCATCCAACACTGAGGTATCACAATGTGTTATTTGCTGAAACATTGGTAAATCGCAATGTGCCTGTATCTGTCTGAATTCCCGGCCTAGATAGGTGTGACGCAGTTTTTATCCATCCCATGTGGCCCCCTGAAATGGCAGCTGCCTGACCTGACTTGTAAGGTGGGACAAGAGGAAAATGAGGTAACTGCACTGGCATTGTACACCGTCGCAGTGGGCGGTTGAAGACTGCGGCGTAATTCAGCATTACTTAACATTGGGCCCTATGGGTCCCAGGAGCCAGTGACGATGCACTCCGGCGGTGACGGTACGCACCTCCGTGGACGTGACTGCCATTTTCTATCTGTTCACTCATTTGATACCTGACCTTCAACAGGAGAGGACCTACACTGCAAGCGCTGCTGTGACCTGTGTCTGGAAGCTACGATGGCTACTGTGTCTGGGGAAAGGGCCCCGCCTTCAATTCGGAGGAGTTGGAGAAACTGGTGGATGGGGTCCTCCCCCAGTACACGCAACTGTACGGTTCTCCAGACAAACAGGTGAGTGCACTGTGAGCATGCTGCGTGGGCAATGCCTGTTTTGAGTGGTGTGGATGGAAGATACATGGGGGAGGGGCTGAGGCCTGCATGTGAGGATGGTGAGTGTATGTGCGTCAGGGCAGGGATTGGTACTGGTGGGCAATGAGTATGACGGTCCGAACGGGTGAGAAATTTCCTTTATTCCTGTACCTTTCCTCTAGGTCAGTGCCAACCAGAAGAAGGGTATTTGGAGTGGCATCACCAAGGACGTCCAGACCCTGGGGGTGTACCATAGACAGAGCAACCACTGCCGTAAAAGATGGCGAGGACCTGCGCCGCTGGAGCAAGAAGATGGTGGAGGCCCAGCTGGGGAAGGCCTCCCAACGTGGAAGGGGTGCCCGTCGCACCATGACCCCCCGATGTACCGGCGGTGGTCTATCCGGAGTTGGATGGGCGCTTGAGGGCATCACAGCAGCCACAAGGGGGTGAGTACACTCTCATTCAGCTGACTCTGCATGCATTACGAGGTGTCTGGGTGGGACAGGTGGGCTGTGGGTTCCCCTAGGCCAGGGAGAACTTGGTATGCAAGGTCCCTTGTTAGGCAGGCTCTGTGGCACCCCAACCCCACTAGTGGTAATAGTCATCTATACCTAGTCAGGCTCCTGTGACTTCCAAGTGTGCAGCAATTGGGCTTAGGCCTCGTACCCCATGGGCATGTGAATTTGCTAGGAACTGTTAGTGCATGGCTTAGTGCATAGGGCTGCTCCCTGTGTTTTGTGTCCGCCAGTGGTAGTGGTGTTGCATGCACTCAACAAGTTTTTCTTCTGTCTTCCCCCCCTGTTTGTTTTGTCTCCCTGTTCTTATGTGCAATAGCATCATCTGGCGGAGGAGCAGTGGCACAGGAGCAGGAGGGAGCTGCAACCCAGTTGGCCCTGGAGGGTGAAGCAACGGAGTCTGAAGCCACCAGTGGGACGGGGGCGAGGGGAGCTCCACAACGGGGACAGGAGCATACACCAGTGACAGCGACTCCTCCTCTGATGGGAGCTCCCTTGTGGTGGCGGGTACCTCTGTGCCCACCGCATCAACAGGTACATCCGCCACCCCCCATACCAGCACCGCCCTCCCAGCAGCCCCTCAGTATGTGTCCCGTGCCCGCTCACCCAGGAGGGTGGGCATCTCCTTCGCCCCAGGCACCTCAGCCCCTGCCCCAGTCAGCCCTGCTGCTCTCACTGAGGAGGCTATTGACCTCCTTAGATCCCTCACTGTTGGGCGATCTACCATTTTGAATGCCATCCAGGGTGTTGAGAGGCATTTCAACAAACAAATGCATACCTGGAGGGCACTCATTCTGGGCAGGCGGCCCAACAGAGAGCATTTCAGGCTCTGGCCTCAGCACTGATGGCAGCCATTGTCCCTGTGTCCAGCCTCCCACCTTCAACTTCCTCCACACCGACACAATCCCCTGTACTTCAGCCTATCCCAAGCACACCATCAGACCAGCATGCACACTCATCAACACACAAGAGTGGACATGGCAAACATAAGCACCACACATCCCACAAGCACTCACACAAGCACCATACCCATGCAGACACAGCAACATCCACTCAGCCCTCCACAGGGCTTGGTCGCCCCACTCACTGCTGCCGCTCCTGCCTGCCTTTGCCGCCTCCTGCCTGCAGATTCCTTCGATCGCTCGCTGCTCCTGGGATTTCCCGCCGCTGCCTCCCTGCGGCCCTGCCCCCCTGTGATTCCATTCGCCGGACCGCTCCCGCCACCCAGCTGCTCCTCCCTCCCGGCTCCTTACTTATGACGCCCCCAGTGCGACCGCGCAGCGGACGCGCGCAGCGGGAGCTCCGACTGAGCGCCGAAGGTGCGCCAAAGGTAAGCCCGTCTGCGCCCGTCCGCGCCTGGACCGCGCCCAGCGCCAGACCCCCTGGTCCTCGCCCTCGCCAGCACACCCTGCACAGCTACGATGCCAGAACCCTCCACGCACTCAACGCCGGCCGAAACACCGCCTGCTACCGAGCCACCCCGAGACGCACCCACGGACCCTTCACCTGCCTGACCTGCTGCTTCACCAGCCTACGACCCAACACTGCACCTACTAAACCGAGCCCCAGCAACAAACACCTGATGTGCATCCTGCTCAACACCCGCTCCGTTCACAGGCATGCCGTCGAACTCTGGAACCTCCTCGACTCAACAGCACCAGACATCGCCTTCCTGACAGAAACCTGGATGAACGCCTCCTCAGCACCCGACGTCGCCATCGCCGTCCCAGAAGGCTACAAAATCACCAGGAGGGACCGCGTCAACCAGACAGGAGGAGGCATCGCCATCATCCACAAGAACACCATCCGCATCACGACCAACTCTGATGACACCTTCACCTCCGCCGAACACCTCCACTTCCAGATACACACCAACCCCAAGACCACGCTCAGAGGCACCCTCATCTACAGACCACCGGGACCACGCACACAGTTCAGCGAAGACATCACAGACTTCGTCAGCCCCCACGCCATCAATTCCACCGACTACATCCTCCTGGGGGACCTCAACTTCCACCTGGAGGACGACAAGGACCGCAACACCACTGCTCTACTGGACAAACTGGCCAACCTCGGACTCAAGCAACTGGTAACCACCCCTACACACCACGCCGGCCACACGCTTGACCCAGTCTTCTCATCCAGCAAATATGTCACCTTCAGCCACTCCACCAATCTCCAGTGGACTGACCACAGCTGCGTCCACTTCAGCTTCAGTAAAACGACGACCCACCACCACCCTCAACAAACCCCCCGCAGGAGCTGGAACAAGATCACCGGCGACCAGCTCACCACCTTCCTCAGCCAGAACCCCCCCACCAGCTCAACGGACCCCAACGAAGCCGCCAACAACCTCACACAGTGGATCACCAACTGCGCAGACGCCCTCGCACCACTGAAGAAGAACCCCCCCAGCAGACGCAGCAGCAAGAAAGCCTCCTGGTTCACCGACGAGCTCATCACCTCCAAGAAGAACTGCCGCTCCCTGGAGAACACCTGGCGCACCAACCAGACCACAGACAACATGACGGCCCTCAAACACGCCACCCGCAAACACCACCAACTGATCCGCGCCACAAAGAAGACAGCCTTCAAGGAACGACTGGACAACAACACCCACAACAGCAAGGAACTCTTCAGCATCGTCAAAGAGCTCTCCAACCCCGACGCCGGAAACAATGACATCACTCCCTCGCAAGACCTCTGCGACTCCCTCGCAGCCTTCTTCCACGACAAGATCGCCAACATTCACAACAGCTTCGGCCCACCAACCACAAACCCCACCACCGAACCGATGCCCCCCACCGCCACCCTCCGCACCTGGACCCCAGTCAGCACCGAAGACACAACACGCACAATGAACACCATCCACTCCGGATCCCCTACGGACCCCTGCCCACACCACATCTTCAACACGGCTGACCACATCATCGCACCCCACCTCCGTGACATCGTCAACGCCTCCTTCAACACCGCCACCTTCCCGGAGTGCTGGAAACACGCCGAGATCAGTGCCCTGCTGAAGAAACCAACTGCAGACCCCTCCGACCTCAAGAACTACCGCCCCATCTCGCTCCTCCCGTTTCCTGCCAAAGTCATTGAGAAGACCGTCAACAGACAGCTAGCTGCCTTCCTCGAGACCAACGGATCCCTCGACCACTCGCAATCCGGCTTCCGAGCCAACCACAGCACGGAGACCGCCCTCATCGCAGCCACAGACGACATCAGATCCCTAATGGACAATGGGGAAACTGCGGCCCTCATCCTCCTGGACCTCTCCGCAGCGTTCGACACTGTCTGCCACCGCACCCTGGTACAGCGCCTGAACAACACCGGCATCCAGGGGAAGGCCCTGGAGTGGATCGCCTCATTCCTCGCCGGAAGAACCCAGAGAGTCCGCCTCCCCCCGTTCCGGTCAGCGGCCACCGAAGTCATCTGCGGAGTTCCACAAGGGTCATCGCTCAGCCCCACCCTCTTCAACGTCTATATGAGCCCCCTCGCAACCATCGCACGTCAACACAACCTCAAGATCATCACCTACGCCGACGACACCCAGCTGATCCTCTCCCTCACCAGCGACCCGGACGCCGCCAGAGCCAGCCTACACGAAGGGATGAAAGACGTCGCCGAATGGATGAAGAACAGCCGCCTGAAACTGAACTCAGACAAGACGGAGGTCCTCATCCTGGGATCATCACCATCCGCCTGGGACGACTCCTGGTGGCCCCCCGCCCTGGGAGCCACCCCCAAGCCAACGGACCACGCTCGCAACCTAGGCTTCATCCTGGACTCCTCCCTCTCGATGACCAGACAAGTCAACGCCGTCTCATCTTCATGCTTCAACACCCTGCGCATGCTTCGAAAGATCTTCCGGTGGATCCCCACCGAGACCAGGAAGACGGTCACCCAGGCCCTCGTCACCAGTCGGCTGGACTACGGGAACGCCCTCTACGCCGGCACCGCCGCCAAACTCCAGAAGAAACTCCAACGGATCCAGAACGCCTCAGCACGACTCATCCTGGACATCCCCCGACACAGCCACATCTCCGAACACCTGAGAGACCTGCACTGGCTCCCCGTCAACAAAAGAATCACGTTCCGACTCCTCACCCACGCACACAAGGCCCTCCACGACCTGGGCCCCAAGTTCCTCAACAGCCGCCTGACCTTCCACAAGCCCACCCGCCAGCTCCGCTCCGCCAGCCTCGCTCTCGCCACCGTCCCCCGCATCCGCAGAGCCACCGCCGGAGGAAGATCCTTCTCCTACCTGGCAGCCAAGACATGGAACTCCCTCCCCATCCACCTCCGGACAACGCAAGACCATCTCGCCTTGAGGAAGCAACTCAAGACCTGGCTGTTCGAGCAGTAGCGTTCCCCCATCCCCCAGCGCCTTGAGACCCTCCGGGTGAGCAGTGCGCTATACAAATGCCTTTGATTGATTGATTGATTGCCTCCACTGTGTCCCCCTCCTCCATGTCCTCCTATTCCCTCCCTGTCTCATCTCCACTCACACCTGCATGCACTACATCCTCAGCCTCTACCTCCATCACCAGCACGCCCATCACCACACACCGCTCACGTGCAATCACCACCCCCACTACCATGCACCCATCCCCAGTGTCCTCTCCCAGTGTGTTTGTGAGCCCTCCTCCCAAAGTATACAAACACAGGCACACACTCACCCAACAGCCATCCACCTCACAACAACCTCCAGCCCATGCACCTTCACCCAAATTCAGCAAACGTACACCTCCTACAACCACTACCTCTTCCTTCACTCCCACACCCCCTCCATCGTCCCGTCCCAGTGTGTCTAAAAAACGTTTCCTGGCAAACTTTGACCTCTTCCCTTCACCTCCCCCCGTCCTTCTCCTAGGGCCAGGCTTTCCAGGTCCCAGCCCAGCACCTCAGCAACCAAATCCCCAGGCACAGTGGTGCCAGCAACTGCGGGGTCATCGAGTGCGCCACCCATCAGGGCTGCTAGTGTGCCACGTAGTGAGGACAAGGACATTCCGCCACCTGCCAAGGTGAAGAAAGTGCCCACATCCCAGAGGGAGAAGCCGCACCTACCAGCCACCAAGAGCTCCGCCAAAACAAAAGGGGATAGTGGCAAGACACCTGCGGCACCATCAAAGGTGGGTAAGGGACAAAAGCAGAAGAGCAGGTCAGGGCAGGGCACGGTGTCACCGACTGCGGGACTAGTGTCACCCCTTCTGTCCACGACTACACCAACCTGTACGGTGGCGAACACCACAACCTGCCCCGCCACCAGCACCGCCACCTGCACAGCCACCTGCACCCCCAACGGCACGTCTGCAGCCTCAGCAACAGTCCCCAGCATCATCCCCAGTGGGCAGCTGTCCGAGGCTGCAGGAGACATTCTGCTGTGTCCCTCAACAGGTGCTGACCCATGCACCACCACCAGCACCGCTGCCACAGACACCACCACAAGCACAGCCACCAGCCCCGCAATGTGCTCGGACAGTGGCACCAGCGCTGACATGGCTACCAACCCCAGTGGTCAGTCATCCGAGGCTGGAGGAGACTTCCTGGACCCTGCCCAGCTTCCATGAGGCATGACTTCCATCACTGTTTGCACCTGCAGGTGGAAGGTGAAGCCGCAGCAGTGTGGGGTATGTCTCTGCCTCCATGGCATTTCATGCTACCTGTTCCTAGGCAATCTCGTGGTACACACACCCAGGTGAATGAATGGGACCGGCCACACTGCATGTGGAGCACTCTGGGCACAATGCCCCCTCCAGAACCAGTGGAGACTGTTATCCACTTGAGAGACTGTGGCTTTGCACTCCCTAGGATACAGCAGTGGGCAAACCACCCACTGGAAAGACTTGAGAGACTGTGGCTTTGCACTCCCCAGGAAAAAGCAGTCGGCAAACCACCCACTGGAAAGACTTGAGAGACTGTGCTTTGCACTCCCCAGGATAAAGCAATGGGCAAACCACCCACTGGAAAGACTTGAGAGACTGTGGCTTTGCATTCCCCAGGATAAACCAGTGGGCAAACCACCCACTGGAAAGACTTGAGAGACTGTGGCTTTGCACTCCCCAAGATACAGCAATGGGCAAACCACCCACTGGAAAGACTTGAGAGACTGTGGCTTTGCACTCCCCAGGATAAAGCAGTGGGAAAACCACCCACTGGAAAGACTTGAAAGACTGTGGCTTTGCACTCCCCAGAATACAGCAATGGGCATGGAGCCTCCTCGTGCAGCAGTGGCGTTGTGCGTTCATCCGGCTGAGGTGCCCCTCCTTCCCTTCCCCCTGAGGTGCCTGTTTATTTTCGATCTGATGCCCCTGCAGTGTTCTCTCTGTTTCGAGTCAGGTATCTTGTGTGGGCTTCGCCCATGCATTTTGGGACCACTGGTCCACGGACAATGATTGGTACACTATCCGGACTTGTGTAGTTGGTGTACATATTTGTATATACTGAATTTTGAACTTTCACTATCAGATTTATCATGATTACAATTGTTACAATCATTTAATTTTGTCCTTGCGTTCTTCCAGGGGGTAAGGGGGTGTATATGTAATGTTGCTGCATGTATTTGAGTGTATGATGTTGTGGGTGAGGGTGGGGGTCGGGGTGAGGGTATTGCGTGTTGCGTGTGTGTGTCACTCTCTTTTCCCTCCCCCCTCCCCTGTGTTGTAGGTACAGTACTCACGTCGTCCTTGACGGCGTCTGTCCTGCTCCTGATAGAGCAGGAGGAAGAGCAGCATGGGCAGGACGTGTAGTTCGGGCTCCATGGCGTCCTGGTTCCTCGTTGGGTGTCGAGAGGTGAGTGGTTTTCCTTCTATGTACTGTTTCCGCTGTGCTTTTGATTGCGTTGGTTCCGCCCCGGAAAAGGTGGCGGATAGGCCTGTTGTGATACGGTGGGCGGTACTTTGCCCCCCACCTGTCTGTTGGAAGTGACCGCCGAGGTGTTTCTTTCTACCGCTGTGGCGGTCGGAGTGTTAAAGTAGCTGTCTATGTTGGAGGTTTCCGCCATGGTCGTGATTCCATTTTTTTTCTGCCGGCTGGTTGGCAGCATTACCGCCACTTTAACACCGACCGCCAAGGTTGTAATGAGGGCCATTGTCACTGAAATAAAGTACCTTTATTTTTAATAACTCTGAGTACCGTGTTTTTTATGATATAGTGCTAAATGATATAAATGGTACAGTAGGAGCTTTGCATGTCTCCTAGTTCAGCCTAAGCTGCTCTGCTATAGCTGCCTCTATCAGCCTAAGCTGCTAGAACACTGCTTATCTAATAATAAGGGATAACTGGACCTGGCACAAGGTATAAGTACCATCAGGTATCCACTATAAGCCAGGCCAGCCTCCTATACATTCCAGCTGCCAAGCCAAATGTCACTTGGAAAGAACCAGTTGCCAGGAAATGTATCACTGATAGCACTTGCACAAGAGGGGGGATCCCAGTGGGATGACGGATAGCTGATATCATAGCACTATACCAAAAGAAACACAATACTCAGAGTTACTAAAAATAAAGGTACTTTATTTTAGTGACAATGTTCCAAAAATATCTCAGAGGATATACTCCCTTAGGAGGTAAGTAATATACACAAAATATACACACAAACCAAAATCAGGTAAGTAAACAGTTAGAAAAGTAGTGCAAACACCTTAGAGTGCAATAGGATGCAATAGGCCTAGGGGAACACAAACCATATACTAAGAAAGTGGAATGTGAACCACTTCCGGACCCCAGGCCTAGTGTAGTGTGTAGAAGGTCGCTGGGAGTGTAAGAATACACTAAGGGTGTCCAAGATACCGCACCCCAAGACCCTGGAAAGTAGGAGTAAAGTACTACTATCTCCCCAGAAACACACTAAAGTTGTGATAGAGGATTTTGCAAAGACCACAACAGACTGCAAAGCACTGAAGATGGATTCCTGGACCTGAGGACCTGCAAAGGAAGGAGACCAAGTCCAAGAGTCACGAAAGTGTCAGGGGGGGTGCAGGAGCCCACTAAACCCCGGATGGAGGTGCAAAATGGCTGCCTCCGGATGGAAGAAGCTGAAGATTCTGCAACAACGAAAGGTGCTAGGAACTTCTCCTTCAAGCAAAAGTTGTCCCACAGAGGGCTGGAGGATGCTGAGTTGTTTCCTTGGAAAAATACCGCAAACAAGCCTTGCTAGCTGCAAGAGTCGCGGTTGTAGAAAAAGGGTGCTGCCCGGGTCCAGGAAGGACCAGGATGTCGCCACTTGGGAGAGGAGACAGAGGGGTCCCTCACCAATGTAGAGAGCCCACGCACAAGAAGGTAGCACCTGCAGAAGTCCTTGAACACAGGTTCAAGAAGTCTGAACACAGTGGCCATCTCAACACTGCAAAAAAGGGTCCCACGACACCAGAGATCAACTCAGGGAGCTGAGCATCACAGGACAGAGTGCTGGGGACCTAGGCTTCGCTGTGCATGCATGACTTTGTGGAAATGTGCACAGAAGCGCTTGTAGCTGCAGTTCAGGCATTGCACAGGATTGCTGTCTTGAGAGGGGAGGCAAGGACTTACATCTTCCAAATTTGAACAGTTGGATCACTGGACAGTCTGGGTCACTTGGGTCACTTGGGTCCAGGGGCCACGCTTGTCAGGATGAGAGTGGTCCCAGAGTACCGGTGATGCTGAAGTTTGGTGCCTGCTGAAGCAGGGAGAAGATTCTGTCGACCCACGGGAGATTTCTTTGTGGCTTCCAGTGCAGGATGAAGGCAGGCAGCCCCCAAAGCATGCACCACTAGGAAACAGTTGAGAAAGCTGGCAGGATTAGGTGCTACAATGTCGCTGGTAGTCTTCTTGCTACTTTGTTGCAGTTTTGTAGGCGTCCTGGAGCAGTCAGCGGTCGATCCTTGGCAGAAGTCAAAAAGGGAGATGCAGAGGAACTCTGGTGAATTCTTGCACATCATTATATGAGGAAAATCCCACAGGAGAGACCCTAAATAGCCCTCAGAGGAGGATTGGTCACCTAGTCAGGTAAGCACCTTTCATGAGGGGTCTCTGACGACACCTGCTGGCACTGGCCACTCAGAGGCCTCCATTGTGCCCTCACACCTCTGGATTCAAGATCCCAGAGGTCTGGGACACATTGGATGAGCTCTGGGCCCCGCCCCTGGGGTGGTGATGGACAGGGGAGTAGTCACTCCCCTTTCCTTTGTCCAGTTGCACGCCAAAGCAGGGAATGGGGGTTCCCTGAACCGCTGTAGGCTGGCTTATGCAAGGAGGGCACCATCTGTGCTCTTCAAAGCATTTCCAGATGCTGGAGGAGGCTACTCCTCCCCAGCCCTTAACACCTATTTCCAAAGGGGAAGGGTGTAACACCCTCTCTCAGAGGAAATTCTTTGTTCTGCCTTCCTGGGACTGGGCTGCCCATAATTTAGGAGAACAGAAGCCTGTCTGTGGGTTGGCAGCAGCGGTAGCTGCAGAGAAAACCCCAGACAGCTGGTTTGGCAGTACCCGGGGTCCATAGTGGAGCCCCGGGGATGCATGTGATTGGCACCCCAATACCCTATTTGTCATGGTGGGACAATTCCATGATTTCAGACATGTTACATGGCCATATTCGGAGTTACCATTGTGAAGCTACATATAGGAATTGACCTATTTGTAGTGCACGCGTGTAATGGTGTCCCCGCACTCACAAAGTCTGGAAAACTGTCCTGAACTATGTGGGAGCACCTTGGCTAGTGCCAGGGTCCAGTCACACTTAGTAACTTTGCACCTAGCCTTCACTAAGTGAGGGTTAGACATATAGGTGACTTATAAGTTACTTAAGTGCCGTGTAAAATGGCTGTGAAATAACGTGTGCGTTATTTCACTCAGGCTGCGTTGGCAGTCCTGTGTAAAGGTTTGTCTGAGCTCCCTATGGGTGGCAAAAGAAATGCTGCATCCCATAGGGATCTCCTCAAACCCCAAAACTCTGGGTACCTAGGTACCATATAGACGTGGGAATTATAAGGGTGTTCCAGTGTACCTATTGAAATTGATAAAAGTGGTCACTAGCCTATAGTGACACATTTAAAGGCAGAGAGAGCTTAAGCACTGAGATTCTGGTTAGCAGAGCCTTAGTGGCACAGTTAGTCACTACACAGGTAAACACATTCAGCCCACAAACTATGAGCACTGGGGTCCTGGCTAGCAGGATCCCAGTGAGACAGGCAAAAACAAACGTACATACATGTACAAATGGGGGCAACATGCCAGGCAAGATGGTACTTTCCTACACAACCCCACCCAAAGAGGGACAATAAGGCTAACCTTGCCCAGATGAGTCTTCATTGTCTAAGTGGAAATATCTGGAGAGTCCATCTGCATTGGAGTGGGTACTCCCAGGTCTATGTTCCACTGTATAGTCCATTCCCTGTAGGGAGATGGACCACCTCAACAATTTAGGGTTTTCACCTTTCATTTATTTAAGCCATAATAGAGGTTTGTGGTCTGTCTGAACAATCAAGTGATTACCAAAGAGGTATGGTCTCAAATTTTTCAGGGCCCAGACCACAGCAAAGGCCTCCCTCTCTATGGCAGACCAACGCTTTTCTCTAGGGGTCAATCTCCTACTGATAAAAGCAACAGGTAGATCCTGGCCCTCAGTGTTAAGCTGTGATATAAATGGCACCACCCCTAATTCAAAAGCATCAGTTTGAACTATGAATTGTTTGGAGAAACAAGGACTTTTTAGGACAGGTGCAGAGCACATGGCCTGTTTGAGCTCATCAAAAGCCTTTGGACAGCTAGCTGTCCATAATACCTTTTTAGCCATCTTTTTGGATGTGATGTCATTAAGAGGGGCAGCTATAGTGCCATAGTTCCTAATGAACCTCCTATAATACCCTGTGAGGCCTAGGAAGGCTCTCACTTGGGTTTGAGCTGTAGATGGCGCCCATTCCATAATGGTTTGGATCTTCCCCTGCAGTGGTACAATCTGTTCCCCACCTACCAGATGGCCCAGATAAACCACTTTCCCCTGCCCTAGCTGGCATTTTGAAGCCTTGATAGAAAGGCCTGCCTTTTTCAGGGCCTCCAAATCCTTCCACAGGTAGACCAGGTGATCATCCCAGGTGCAGCTAATGACAGCTATATCATCTAGATATGCTGCACTAAAGGCTTCCAATCCTTGGAGGACTGTATTCACCAACCTCTGAAAAGTGGCAGGTGCATTTTTCAATCCAAAGGGCATAACAGTGAACTAATAGTGCCCTCCAATGGTTGAAAATGCTGTTTCTGATGGATACAACTACCTGTGGATTCCTCACCTAATGAATACTCCCATGGCGCCAGCATTCGACGGAAATCTTCTTACTAGTCTCTGCACGTCAACGAGGACGTCACTCTAGCCCACGCGACGCCGTCTGACGTCATACAGGCAATAAGAGGTCCTCGACGACGTGCGGACGTCAGTTCCCTTTTTTCCGTGCATTCGAAACGGTTATCTTCGAGGGAGCAACTGTTACTTTTTTGGTTACAGTGTATTTTTGCTGCGTAGTCTTTCGCTGTGGTAATAATGTCGCAGAGAAAGTCTGGATTTAAGCCTTGTCGTGAGTGTGGAGGCAAGATGTCGGTGACGGATCCTCATTCCGATTGCCTTTGGTGTTTGAGCTCCGACCACGACGTCTCGACTTGTGATTCATGCCAGCACATGAATCCAAAGGCCCTCAAGGAACGTGAGGCGAAGCTGTTTATGGCTAAATCGAAGGAGAAGCATCACAAGAAGTCTTCTTCTCCAAGACATCGGCGTCATCGAGACTCCCGGCGCCGTAGAGAATCTCGGCGTCATTCGAAGGAGACTCGTTCCAGGTCTTCGGATCGGCGCCGAAGGACATGGGAGATCAGTCCCACGGTTACGCCGCATCCTTCGACGCCGTTGCCCTCTCCGGCGTCTCCAACTTCACCTGGACAGGCGTCGGTGATTGAGGTATTGGAGCCTCAGGTGTTTTCTCCGGCGCAGACGTCGAGGCCGGCGTCGGGGTCGCCTCCGAGACAGGCACCTCAGTATCCGGCTTTTCCCACCCCTGGAGCCGATAGTTCTGCATTCTTGAATGCGATGTATGCCATCTTCCAACAGATGGCTCCAGGGGGTGCTCCGGCTGGGCCTTTGGCCTTTTCTTTGGGTGATCCTGCGCCTCTTCGGCCGGCACCCTTTATGCCCTTTCTCCCTTTTGGGAACGTGGGCTCGGCGCCAGTGTCGGCGCCGGTGGCCGCTCCGGTGGCTTCAGAAGGATTGGCCCCGGGGATTTCCATCCCGTCGACGTCGGGATTTCGGCCTGTGACTCCGGTGGGTCCATCTGCTTCAGCTGCTCTTTTGTCGGCGCCGAAGTTACCTGTGGCGCCGGACGCGGCGTCGGTGGCTTCTGAAGATCGGCGCCGATCTTCGACTTCGGCGGAGGCATTGTCGACTCCGCGTATTGAACAGCGACTTCATTCCAGGAGACGTGCTCTCCGTGTATTAGAAGAGGAGTACCAACGAGCCCTGGAGGAAGGAGAGCTAGAGGACTCGGGTGATGGGCTGCGTGGACTGGAGTCGGCCAGTGGGCTGGACACTTCCCCTGAGTGGGATCTTTCGTCCCCGGGGGAATATACTGAGGAGGCTGCTTCCTTTCATGCAGTGGTACGGAAGGCAGCTAGTTTTTTGGACCTGCCTTTGCCGGTGGTGGAGGCTAAACAAAACCTTTTAACAGAGGTGCTACATCCGGCCTCAGCTGCGGCGGAGCCTCTGTTGCCATTTAATGACGCTCTGCTGGTTCCGGTGTTAGAGGTGTGGAAGAGGCCGGTATCTTCCCCAGCAGTTCACAGAGCCGTGGCCAGGAGGTATCGGGCGGCTCCGACTGACCCTGGGTTTCTATCTAGGCACCCTACGCCGGAGAGCTTGGTGGTGCAGGCCTCCTGTTCATCCAAGTCAGCGCCTGGTTCTTTCCTGACGGTGCCTGGGGACAGAGATTCAAAGAAGCTAGAGGCGCAGTCGAAGAAGATTTTTTCATCCTGCAGTCTGGCGTTAAAAGCCACCAATGCAACCTGTATCCTGGGGAGGTATATTCATGCTCTGATGGATGACATTTCCTCATCGTTTACAGAGCTTCCCCAGGGTCTTTTGGATCTTGTCTCAAATGCCCAGGCTGCTGCGACCCAGATTATCCAGACGGGACTGGATACCACCGACTCGGTAGCCAGAGCAATGGGCACAACTGTGGTGGCAAGGAGACAGGCCTGGCTCCGTAACTCGGGCTTTTCTGCAGATGTACAGTCCACATTGTTGGATCTCCTGTTTGATGGGGACAAACTGTTTGGAGCCAAGGCTGATTCGGCCTTGGAACGTTTTAAGGAAAGCAGGGCCACGGCTAAGTCGTTAGGGCTCCAAGCTCCTTCTTCCACGGCCTCTTCCAGATTTTTCAGGAGGTTTCGTGGATTTGGGCGTGGCTCTTCCTCCTCTTCCTTTCGGGGAAGATATCAGCAACCTGCCTCTTCCCATCCCTATAGATCTTTCAGGGGGAGAGGTAGGGTCCGCACCAGAGGAGCCTCTCAGCAGCACTCTGCCTCTATCTCATCCTCTGGCGGGGTGCAGCAGGGGAAGCAGCCTTAGGCTTCCACCATTTCCCACTCACTCCTCTCCTGTAGGGGGAAGATTACGGCATTTTCTCACCAAATGGAAGACTGTTACAACGGACACTTGGGTTCTCAGTATTGTGGGAAAAGGCTACACCCTTCCCTTTCGGGAGTTCCCGCCCCGCCCTTCTTATTGTTCAGAAGAACACCTCCTGTTGCTAGAACAGGAGGTACAAGCCCTCCTTTCCAAGGGCGCGGTGGAGTTGGTCCCAGAGCAGGAAAGGGGTCGAGGATGTTACTCAAGGTATTTCCTGATTCCCAAGAAGGATGGTCGTTTGAGACCAATTCTGGACCTGAGGATCTTGAATTGGTTCCTCAAGCAGGAAAAATTCAAGATGCTGACCCTAGCACAGGTGCTTTTGGCGTTGAACAAGGAAGACTGGATGGTGTCTGTCGACTTGCAGGATGCTTACTTTCATATCCCGATACTCAAGTCACACAGGAAGTATCTCCGGTTTGTGGTGGGATCGCAACACTATCAGTTTGCGGTCCTTCCGTTTGGTCTTACTTCAGCACCTCGAGTCTTCACGAAGGTGATGTCGGTGGTTGCGGCAGAACTCAGAAGGAAGGGGATAGCAGTATTCCCTTACTTGGACGACTGGTTGATCAAAGCCAAGTCCCCGGAGCTTGTGTCGCATCATCTGCAGTCAACAACCCAGTTGTTGTTCGACCTGGGTTTTTCGGTGAACGAGCCCAAATCTCACCTAGAGCCCTCTCAGCGCCTTCTGTTCATAGGGGCAGTACTGGATACAACATTGGGTCGGGCCTTTCCTCCGCCTCAGCGGATTCAAGATATTCAGGATTTGGTTCCAATGTTTCAAAATGGAGCGGTAATTCCAGTCCTCAAGGTCCTTCGTCTGCTCGGTCTTTTTGCCTCCTGCATTCTGTTGGTCACGCATGCTCGCTGGCACATGAGGGCTCTTCAGTGGTGCCTCCGAAGGCAGTGGTCTCAACACAAAGGGGATCTAGAGGGTACTGTCAAGATCTCCAGAGATGCTGCTGTGGATTTGAAGTGGTGGATTGCAAGCAACAATCTTTCACAAGGAAAGCCGTTCCAGCAGTTGCCACCAGTGGCCACAGTCATAACGGATGCTTCCACTCTAGGGTGGGGAGCTCATCTGGGGGATCTGGAGATCAAAGGTCTTTGGTCTCCAGAGGAACAGATGTTTCACATCAATCTGTTAGAGTTACGGGCTGTACGTCTGGCTCTCAAGGCCTTCCACCCTTCCCTTCGTGGTCAGTCGGTACAGGTCCTAACGGACAATACTACCACGATGTGGTACATAAACAAGCAGGGAGGAGTGGGGTCGTACCTTCTCTGCAGAGAAGCTCTTCGACTATGGTCCTGGGCAAAGGACCATCAGATTTGCTTGATAGCAAACCATCTGGCCGGAGTCTTGAACGTGCGTGCGGACAGTCTCAGTCGCCATTTCTCGGCAGACCACGAGTGGCGTCTCCATCCAGATCAAGTCCGTTTAATCTTCCAGAGGTGGGGGTTTCCTCGGGTAGATCTGTTTGCCACTCGAGAGAACGCGTTTTGTCCGTTGTTCTGCAGCCTCCAGTATCCGATGCAGGGAGCGTTGGGGGACGCGTTTCAAATAACCTGGTGCGGCCAGTTGCTTTACGCGTTTCCTCCCATACCCTTGATTCCTCGAGTATTGAGGAAGATTCGCCAGGACCGGGCTCTAGTCATCCTAATAGCTCCGGATTGGCCAAGGAGGGTATGGTACTCCGACCTTCTCCAACTCTCAATGTGCCCTCCGCTCCGTCTCCCTTTCAGGGCAGACCTCCTCTCGCAGTCGCAGGGGCAGTGTTAGAAATGGGGTTTTTGGTTGGCAGTCAGGTTACCCCCTGTCCAAGCAAAAGCCCTCACTCTAGTCAGGGTAAGTCACACACAATCCAAGATTATCCTGTGCCCACCCTCTGGTAGCTTGGCACGAGCAGTCAGGCTTAACTTAGAAGGCAATGTGTAAAGTATTTGTGCAATAAATCATACAATACCACCATATAGCACCACAAAAATACACCACACAGTGTTTAGAAAAATATAGAATATTTATCAGGATATTTGTAGGTCATAAGAGAATAAAGTTGCAATATGAATTTGTAAAGATATCACTGAAAAGTGATATAAAGTGTCTTAAGTCTTTAGAATATAAACAAAGTCTCTTTCAAGCACAAGTACCTGGTTTCTCGTGGAAAAATCTCCTCAGAGGGCCACAAAAGAAGAGGTGCGTGGAAAAAGGGTGTGCGCGTCGATTTCTCCTCAGCACACACGGACTCGCGTCGTTATTTTCCACGCGGGGAAGTCGTGCGTCGTTTTCCCGGCGCGCGAAGAGTCTCTCTTTGTGGATCGTGGGGATTACCAGATGTCCCGGGCCTGTGCGTGGATTTTCCTGCTTGTTCTCCGGCTGCGCGTCGATCTGTGGGGCTGGGCGTCGGAATTACGATCTCGCGGCAGGCGTCGCGTCGATTTCTCCTCTGGATGTCGATCTGCGGGGCTGCGCGTCTGTGTGCGGCGTTTTTCTTGCCGCCGAACAAGCTGTGTGTCGAAATTTTCAACGCACGGAGCGTCCAAAGGAAAGAGGGAAGTCTTTTTGGTCCTGAGACTTCAGGGAACAGGAGGCAAGCTCTATCCAAGCCCTTGGAGAGCACTTTCACAGCCAGACAGGAGTTCAGCAAGGCAGCAGGGCAACAGCAAGGCAGCAGTCCTTTGTAGAAAGCAGACAGGTGAGTCCTTTGAGCAGCCAGGCAGTTCTTCTTGGCAGGGTGTAGTTCTGGTTCAGGTTTCTTCTCCAGCAAGTGTCTGATGAGGTAGGGCAGAGGCCCTGTTTTATACCCAAATGTGCCTTTGAAGTGGGGGAGACTTCAAAGAGTGGCTAAGAAGTGCACCAGGTCCCCTTTCAGTTCAATCCTGTCTGCCAGGGTCCCAGTAGGGGGTGTGGCAGTCCTTTGTGTGAGGGTAGGCCCTCCACCCTCCCAGCCCAGGAAGACCCATTCAAAATGCAGATGTATGCAAGTGAGGCTGAGTACCCTGTGTTTGGGGTGTGTCTGAGTGAATGCACAAGGAGCTGTCAACTAAACCTAGCCAGACGTGGATTGTAAGGCACAGAAGGATTTAAGTGCAAAGAAATGCTCACTTTCTAAAAGTGGCATTTCTAGAATAGTAATATTAAATCCGACTTCACCAGTCAGTAGGATTTTGTATTACCATTCTGGCCATACTAAATATGACCTCCCTGCTCCTTTCAGATCAGCAGCTGCCACTTCAACAGTGTATGAGGGCAGCCCCAATGTTAGCCTATGAAGGGAGCAGGTCTCACAGCAGTGCAAAAACGAATTGAGGGTTTTTTTTCACTACCAGGACATATAACTACACAGGTACATGTCCTGCCTTTTACCTACACAGCACCCTGCTCTAGGGGATACCCAGGGCACACATTAAGGGTGACTTATATGTAGAAAAAGGGGAGCTCTATGCTTGGCAGGTACTTTTAAATGCCAAGTCGAGGTGGCAGTGAAACTGCCCACACAGGCCTAGCAATGGTAGGCCTGAGACAAGGAAAAGGGGCTACTTAAGTGGGTGGCACAATCCGTGCTGCAGGTCCACTAGTAGCCTTTAATCTATAGGCCCTAGGCACCTGGAGTGCACATTACTGGGGACTTATAAGTAGATTAAATAGTTCAATCAGGTATGATCCAAAGTTACCATGTTTACAGAGAGAGAGCATATGCACTTTAGCACTGGTTAGCAGTGGTAAAGTGCGCAGAGTCTAAAAACCAGCAAAAACAGTATCCACAAAGTGGAGGGAGGCAGGCAAAAAGTTAGGGGTGACTACCCTAAGGCTGTCAGGTCTAACATGTGTCCCCCCCAGCTGAAAGTGGGGAGAGCTACCCGACCTCTTGGGAGCTCTCATCGCTAAGGCGGAAGTACCTGGAGAGACCATCAGCATTGGCGTGGTCAACCCCTGGGCGATGTTCCACCGTAAAGTCCATCCCCTGTAGGGAAATGGACCACCTCAAGAGTTTTGGATTCTCACCCCTCATCTGCATGAGCCATCTGAGGGGCCTGTGGTCTGTCTGAACTAGGAAGTGAGTCCCAAACAGGTAGGGTCTCAGCTTCTTCAGTGCCCAGACCACAGCAAAAGCTTCTCTTTCAATAGCACTCCACCTCTGTTCCCGTGGTAATAGTCTTCTGCTAATAAAGACTACCGGTTGATCTCTGCCCTCCTCATTTAGCTGTGCTAGAACTGCCCCTATGCCATGCTCTGAAGCGTCTGTCTGCACGATAAATTCCTGGGAGTAGTCAGGGGCCTTGAGCACGGGGGCCGTGCACATGGCTTCCTTCAGGGCGTCAAAGGCTTTCTGACAAGCCTCTGTCCAATTCACCAACCTAGGTTGCTTCTTGGACGTGAGTTCTGTCAAGGGGGACACAATGGTACCATAGCCCTTGACAAACCTGCGGTAGTATCCGGTGAGGCCTAAAAAGGCTCTCACCTCAGTCTGGGTTCGAGGTGGTTGCCAGGCCTTGATAGTTTCGATCTTGGCCTGGAGTGGCTGCACCTTGCCACCACCTACTAGGTGTCCCAAGTACACCACGGAACCCTGCCCAATCTGGCACTTACTAGCCTTGATGGTCAGGCCTGCCTGTTGCAGGGCCTGAAGCACCTCCTTGAGGTGGAGCAGGTGTTCCTCCCAGCTGGAACTGTAGACAGCTATGTCATCCAGGTAGGCTGCACAGAAGGCATCCTTGCCAGCCAGGACCCCGTTAACCAACCGTTGGAAGGTAGCGGGGGCATTTTTCAATCCAAACGGCATCACCCGGAACTGGTAATGGCCGTCAGGGGTGGAAAAGGCGGACCTTTCCTTAGCCCCCTCAGTCAGGGCGATCTGCCAGTACCCTGAAGTAAGATCAAACGTACTCAGGAACTTGGCAGCGCCTAGCCTGTCCACGAGCTCATCAGCTCGGGGGATGGGGTGAGCATCAGTCCGTGTGACTGAGTTGAGACCCCGGTAGTCCACGCAGAACCGGAGTTCTGGCTTCGCGCATGGGGCAGTAGCCTTAGGGACCAACACCACTGGGCTGGCCCAGGGACTACTGGACTTCTCAATAACCCCTAGCGTCAACATCTTGGAGACCTCCTCCTTGATGCTGGCCTTCACCTTATCTGACAACCTGTAAATTTTGTTCTTCACAGGGAGACTGTCACCGGTGTCAATATCATGAACACAGAGGTGGGTCAGTCCAGGAGTAAGGGAGAAGAGGGGGGAGAACTACTCCAACAGCTCATAGCAGTCTCCTTTCTGGTTTAGAGTCAGGGAGTCAGACAGAATGACCCCGCTTACGGACCCATCACCTTCTTGGGCAGAGAGGAGGTCAGGGAGAGGTTCACTCTCCTCTTCCATTCCTTCATCTGTGACCAGAAGCATGTTGATCTCCGACCTCTCAAAATGAGCTTTTAGTCGGTTCACGTGGAGCACCCTTAGGGGGTTCCTAGGGGTTTGGAGGTCCACTAGGTAAGTGGCCTCCCCTTTCCGCTCCTTTATTTCAAATGGGCCAGACCAGCGGTCCTGGAGAGCTCTGGGCTCTACTGGCTCCATTACCCACACTTTGTCTCCAGGTTGAAACTCTACCAGAGTGGCCTTCTGGTCATACCATTGTTTCATCACCTCTTGACTGGCCTCCAGGTTACTTTGGGCCTCTTTCCAGAAGCGGGTCATCTGATTGCGGAGGGCCAACATGTAGCTGACCACGTCCTGAGGGGGTGTCTTTGGAGCGTTCTCCAATCCCTCCTTGACAATGCTTAAGGGTCCCCTGACGGGGTACCCATAGAGAAGCTCAAAGGGACTGAACCCTACCCCCCTCTGGGGGACCTCTCTGTAAGCAAAGAGAAGGCATGGTAAGAGGACGTCCCATTTACGCCTCATGGCCTCAGGGAGGCCACCAATCATGCCTTTCAGGGTCTTGTTGAATCTCTCCACAAGCCCATTAGACTGGGGGTGATAGGGTGTGGTGAACTTGTAGGTTACACCACACGCATCCCACAGATGCTTCATGTACGCGGACATGAAGTTAGTGCCTCTGTCAGACACTATCTCCTTGGGGAATCCCACACGGGTAAATATCCCCATCAGGGTTCTGGCTACCACCGATGCAGTTACGGTCCTCAGAGGGATTGCCTCTGGGTACCGGGTGGCATGGTCCACCAAAACCAGGATAAACCTGTTGCCTAAGGCAGTTTTGGGGTCCAAGGGGCCAACAATGTCGACGCCCACCCTTTCAAAGGGGGTGCCAACGACAGGAAGTGGAATCAGGGGGGTTTTAACCCTCTTTCCTGCTTTACCACTAGCCTGGCAGGTAGGACAAGCCCTGCAGAATTTGTCTGAGTGTGTCCTCATTTTGGGCCAGTGAAAGTGGGTGACAAGCCTGTTGAAGGTCTTGTCTTGTCCCAAATGTCCTGCTAGGGGAATGTCGTGAGCCAGACCCAGTAGGAAGGCTCGGTAACATTGGGGGACCACCAGCACACGTGCTGCCCCAAAGACCGGAACCCTAGGCTCACTGTAGAGGAGATCATTCTCCCAATATAGGTGGTGATTGCCAGAGGCGTCACCTGCTGCCTGGTTTAAGGCTTGTTTCCTCAACCCTTCTAGAGTGGGACACTCTTTCTGCGCCTTGCAGAATTCCTCCCTGGTGGGTCCACACTCAACTTGCCAGCCAGCAAGCTCAGGTAAGTCACCTAGGGTGGCAATGTCTTCCCCAGTTGGCTCAGGAGTCTCCTCCTCAGGAGCCCCGTCAGCCACTGTGGGAACTTCTGGGGCCGGTTTCCCGCGCCCCTCGTCCCTCCTCTTGGCAGCTCTCTGGGCCATCGTTCCAGGCTCCAGATGCCCTTGACTTCCCTCTCGGTCAGCCATGGACCGGGTGGTCATGCAGACCCACTCAGGTAACCCTAACATCTCCAGGTGAGATCTGAGCTCTACTTCTTTCCAAGTAGTATGCTCTAGATCATTGCCTAACAGACAATCTACAGGCATGGCAGGACTCACAGCTACTTTCAGAATACCAGAGACCCCCCCCCACTCAAAGGGAACCCGAGCCACCGGTAGGTGACTCTCGCGATTGTCAGCGACTATGACCTGGTGGAATGTATTAGGGATTATCTGCTCTGTGGACACCAGCTGACTCTTGATAGTAGTCATACTGGCTCCTGTGTCACGCAGAGCCTCCACCTTCTGCCCATCAATGAGGACCCACTGCCGGTACTTGGAAGTATTTTTAGGCATGTGGACCTTGGACATCATTTCTCCTTCTCCCAGGGACACTAGGGAAATCTCTACCTGTCCCCCACAGCTATCTGGGTCCATCTCCCCCCCGAGCGCTACACTAGTCAACCCAGGGACCTGTCCAGTAGTGGACGGTGCCCTCTTGGGGCACTGGGGATCGCCTTTATAGTGACCATACTGGTAACACTCCATGCATTTGGGGCTAGATCTCCCTGACCTGTCATATGTCCCTGGTTTTCTCCCAAATTTGGAAAAGGAAGGGTTGCCACCCCCTCCCTGGGAATTCTTTTGGGGGCCTTTGGAGAGTTCCTTATCTACAAGTTTATCTCCCCCCTCTTTCTTCTGTTGGGAACCCTGACCACCTTTGTGGGAGTCCCCCCCAGGTACCTTCTTGGACACTCTGGTGCTAACCCAGAGGTCCGCCTCCTCAGCAAGCTTTCTGGGGTCAGTCAGCTTGCTATCCACTAAGTGCTGGCGCAACTCTGTATAAGTAGTATTAAGCATATGCTCTCTTAGAATCAAGTCATATAAACTTTTATAATCAGCTACTTTGTTGCCCCGCACCCATCCATTCAGTGCCTTACTGGAAAAGTCAAAGAAATCTACCCATGTTTGTGTGGTTTGTTTGGTGCTGTCCCTGAACCTCTGACGGTATCCCTCAGGGGTCAGCCCAAACTTGGCAAGTAAAGTGGCTTTCTGAAGTGGGTATGTGTTTTGATCAGGTTGATCCAATGTGAGGAGTGTATCCCTCCCCAATGGCGGTACATAACCCCACATAGCTACCCCCCATTGCCCTTCAGGAACCTCATGAGCCCTTAGTGCAACTTCATAAGCAGCTAACCATTTATCTATGTCATCTCCCACCACAAAACTGGGCACCACATTTTTGGGTATACGAACCTTCTTTTCTCCAGCAGGTCCTGTAAGTATGCTGCCACCATTATTGCTGGATTCAGACTGTCTTGCCTTGATCTCCAGCTCCTTGAGACTCAGTTCATGAGCCAACAACAGTTTCTTTTCAGCCAAAGCCCTTTCTGCTTCTGCCTGTTTGGCTGCCCTTTCAGCTTCTGCTTGTTTGGCTGCTCTTTCAGCTTCTGCTTGTTTGGCTGTTCTTTCAGCCTCAGCTTGTTTGGTTTCTCTTTCTGCCCTCCTCTCCTCCTGTTGAGCCTCAATTTTCAATTTTGCCATTTGCAATTGGAACTCCCTTTCTTCTCTCCTTTCCTCTGCGGTCAGGCTTTGCATGGAGACACTGCTCCCTGGTCCGGAAGGGTGCACAATTGCAGTGGTAACACCATCCACAGATAGTGAAAATTCCTCTGACGGGCCATTTTCTGGCTCCTCTTCCTCTTCATCCTCTAAATGGGCTTCTGCCCAGGCCCTCAGCGCCACTTGAAAGTCCTCCTTTCTGGAGGCCCCTTGGGTGGGTACCCTCAATGCCCTGCAGAATCCTCTTAGTTGTTTGACCGTATATGTATCCAACTGGACTAGGTCAAAGTCCCCTGTCTGAGACCCAGTCAGAGACATGTTGAGTGAGGATTTAAGTTTTTGAAAATTGTCAGAAAAAACGGATTTGCAAAAAGAGATAAAAACCAAGTTGACCTTCAACTGTGGGTAGGTAGTGAAATACTTAGCTACTGTATGTCACTGCACAAATACAAGTCCTATCCTCACCGCTGATCACCAATGTTAGAAATGGGGTTTTTGGTTGGCAGTCAGGTTACCCCCTGTCCAAGCAAAAGCCCTCACTCTAGTCAGGGTAAGTCACACACAATCCAAGATTATCCTGTGCCCACCCTCTGGTAGCTTGGCACGAGCAGTCAGGCTTAACTTAGAAGGCAATGTGTAAAGTATTTGTGCAATAAATCATACAATACCACCATATAGCACCACAAAAATACACCACACAGTGTTTAGAAAAATATAGAATATTTATCAGGATATTTGTAGGTCATAAGAGAATAAAGTTGCAATATGAATTTGTAAAGATATCACTGAAAAGTGATATAAAGTGTCTTAAGTCTTTAGAATATAAACAAAGTCTCTTTCAAGCACAAGTACCTGGTTTCTCGTGGAAAAATCTCCTCAGAGGGCCACAAAAGAAGAGGTGCGTGGAAAAAGGGTGTGCGCGTCGATTTCTCCTCAGCACACACGGACTCGCGTCGTTATTTTCCACGCGGGGAAGTCGTGCGTCATTTTCCCGGCGCGCGAAGAGTCTCTCTTTGTGGATCGCGGGGATTACCAGATGTCCCGGGCCTGTGCGTGGATTTTCCTGCTTGTTCTCCGGCTGCGCGTCGATCTGTGGGGCTGGGCGTCGGAATTACGATCTTGCGGCAGGCGTCGCGTCGATTTCTCCTCTGGATGTCGATCTGCGGGGCTGCGCGTCGGTGTGCGGCGTTTTTCTTGCCGCCGAACAAGCTGTGTGTCGAAATTTTCAACGCACGGAGCGTCCAAAGGAAAGAGGGAAGTCTTTTTGGTCCTGAGACTTCAGGGAACAGGAGGCAAGCTCTATCCAAGCCCTTGGAGAGCACTTTCACAGCCAGACAGGAGTTCAGCAAGGCAGCAGGGCAACAGCAAGGCAGCAGTCCTTTGTAGAAAGCAGACAGGTGAGTCCTTTGAGCAGCCAGGCAGTTCTTCTTGGCAGGGTGTAGTTCTGGTTCAGGTTTCTTCTCCAGCAAGTGTCTGATGAGGTAGGGCAGAGGCCCTGTTTTATACCCAAATGTGCCTTTGAAGTGGGGGAGACTTCAAAGAGTGGCTAAGAAGTGCACCAGGTCCCCTTTCAGTTCAATCCTGTCTGCCAGGGTCCCAGTAGGGGGTGTGGCAGTCCTTTGTGTGAGGGTAGGCCCTCCACCCTCCCAGCCCAGGAAGACCCATTCAAAATGCAGATGTATGCAAGTGAGGCTGAGTACCCTGTGTTTGGGGTGTGTCTGAGTGAATGCACAAGGAGCTGTCAACTAAACCTAGCCAGACGTGGATTGTAAGGCACAGAAGGATTTAAGTGCAAAGAAATGCTCACTTTCTAAAAGTGGCATTTCTAGAATAGTAATATTAAATCCGACTTCACCAGTCAGTAGGATTTTGTATTACCATTCTGGCCATACTAAATATGACCTCCCTGCTCCTTTCAGATCAGCAGCTGCCACTTCAACAGTGTATGAGGGCAGCCCCAATGTTAGCCTATGAAGGGAGCAGGTCTCACAGCAGTGCAAAAACGAATTGAGGGTTTTTTTTCACTACCAGGACATATAACTACACAGGTACATGTCCTGCCTTTTACCTACACAGCACCCTGCTCTAGGGGATACCCAGGGCACACATTAAGGGTGACTTATATGTAGAAAAAGGGGAGCTCTATGCTTGGCAGGTACTTTTAAATGCCAAGTCGAGGTGGCAGTGAAACTGCCCACACAGGCCTAGCAATGGTAGGCCTGAGACAAGGAAAAGGGGCTACTTAAGTGGGTGGCACAATCCGTGCTGCAGGTCCACTAGTAGCCTTTAATCTATAGGCCCTAGGCACCTGGAGTGCACATTACTGGGGACTTATAAGTAGATTAAATAGTTCAATCAGGTATGATCCAAAGTTACCATGTTTACAGAGAGAGAGCATATGCACTTTAGCACTGGTTAGCAGTGGTAAAGTGCGCAGAGTCTAAAAACCAGCAAAAACAGTATCCACAAAGTGGAGGGAGGCAGGCAAAAAGTTAGGGGTGACTACCCTAAGGCTGTCAGGTCTAACAGGCAGGTTCTACACCCCAACCTCCAGAGTCTGCACCTACATGCCTGGAGATTGAACGGGGCAACCTGAGTTCCTTCTCTCTCCCGCCTGAGGTAGTGGATGTTATATTAGCGGCCAGGCGACACTCCACTAAATCTATCTACGCTAATAGATGGTCTAAATTTGTTGCGTGGTGTGGAGAGAGGCAGATTGATCCTTTGCATTCTCATCTATCGGACGTTTTGTCTTTTGCTCTGTCTCTAGCGCAGAATGGTTGTGCAGTGGCTACCATTAAGGGTTATTTATCGGCCTTGTCAGCCTTCATATGTCTTCCAGACCAACCATCTTTATTTAAATCCCCTATTGTTATCAGATTCCTGAAAGGTCTTCTAAATAAATATCCTCCAAAGCCATTCGTTATGCCGCAATGGGATTTGTCCTTGGTCCTGACTTTCCTTATGGGGTCCCCTTTTGAACCTATGCATTCTTGCCCCTTAAGGTATTTGGTTTTAAAAACAGTCTTCCTGATAGCTATAACATCAGCAAGGAGAGTGAGTGAGTTGCAGGCCTTATCAGTAAAGCCCCCTTATACAACTTTTTATGGGGATAAGGTGGTGTTGAGGACCAAGGCTGCTTTCCTCCCGAAGGTTGTTTCACCCTTCCATTTGGCTCAGGCAATTACTTTGTCCACGTTCTATCCTCCGCCTCATCCTTCCAAAGAGGAAGAAAGACTGCACCGTCTGGACCCAAAGAGAGCGTTGAGCTTCTTTATTGATAGAACAAAGGATTTCAGGCTGGAGGATCAGCTGTTTATTGGATACGTGGGCAAGAGGAGAGGAAAGGCAGTCCACAAGAGAACACTATCCAGGTGGGTTGTTCTTTGCATTAAAATCTGTTACTCTTTGGCAAAGAAGGATCCTCCTGAGGGCATTAGAGCTCATTCCACCAGAGCTAAGTCGGCCACTTCGGCCTTGGCCAGAAGTGTTCCTGTGGTCGACATCTGCAAGGCCGCAACTTGGTCGTCCCTTCACACTTTTGCAAAACATTACTGTTTGGATTCTGAGGTTAGAAGGGACGGCCATTTTGCACGGTCAGTGCTGCAGGATTTCTTGGTTTGACCATTTAGGCACCCACCGCCGGGCGTGGTACTGCTTTGGGACTCTATTCATTAGGTGAGGAATCCACAGGTAGTTGTATCCATCAGAAGAACGAGTTACTTACCTTCGGTAACTACTTTTCTGGTGGATACATTAGCTACCTGTGGATTCCTCACGGTCCCACCCGCCTCCCCGTTGCCTTTCTGGTCTTACCAAGTAATCCTTGAGTACGCTCCTCTTGGTCTTTGAGGGTGCAATAGATGTTGTATATATTATATTTATATATATGTATATATGTACATATCTTTGTGTATATACTTGATGTGTATATATATATTTTAAAAAGAGAGAGTTATATATATATATAAAAGATTTACAGTTATTCATGCAATGTTGTGTATTTTTACAATGTAATGGGATGTTGCCTTGCTCTTTCATTGCATTGCCTGGTTGTTCTCATGCACGTAAAAAATGATTGGTACTGACGTCCGCACGTCGTCGAGGACCTCTTATTGCCTGTATGACGTCAGACGGCGTCGCGTGGGCTAGAGTGACGTCCTCGTCGACGTGCAGAGACTAGTAAGAAGATTTCCGTCGAATGCTGGCGCCATGGGAGTATTCATTAGGTGAGGAATCCACAGGTAGCTAATGTATCCACCAGAAAAGTCGTTACCGAAGGTAAGTAACTCGTTCTTTTGGTTTAGCATCTTCTGACAACTTAATCTGCCAATACCCTGCAGTTAAGTCAAAAGTGCTTAGATACTTGGCAGAAGCCAGTGTATCTATCAGCTCATCTGCCCTGGGTATAGGGGAGCATCAGTTTTGGTTACTTGATTGAGACACCTATAGACCACACAAAAACTAATTTCCTTTTTACCATCTTTACTGTGAGGTTTGGGGACAAGCACCACTGGGCTAGCCCAGGGACTTTCACAAGGTTCAATCACTCCCATAGCTAACATTTTCTGTACCTCTTGTTTAATGCAGTCTCTGACATGGTCAGGCTGCCTATAAATCTTACTTTTGACAGGTAAACTGTCTCCAGTGTCGATTATGTGCCCACACCAGGTAGTTGTACCTGGGATCAGTGAGAAGAGGTCAGAGAATTGATCAAGGAGATTTATGCAGTTGTCCTTCTGCTCAGCAGTAAGACAATCTGCAAGTACAACTCCCTCCACTAAGCCATCAGCTTCAGTGGTGGAGAAGTGATCAGGGAGAGGGTCACTCTCTTCTTCCTGCCCCTCATCAGTGGCCATGAGCAGGGTTAAGTCAGCTCTGTCATAATAAGGTTTCAGGCGATTGACATAAAGCTCCCTAAACGGACTTCTGGCAGTGCCCAGGTCTACCAAATAGGTGACCTCACCTTTTTTCTCTACAATGAGATGGGGTCCACTCCATTTGTCCTGGGTGCTCTTAGGGCCACAGGCTCCAATACCCACACCTTCTGTCCTGGGTGGGACTGAGTCAGGACAGCCTTCTGGTCATGCCATTGCTTTGGAGCTCTTGGCTGGCCTGAATGTTTTTACTGGCCTTTTCCATGTACTCAGCCATCCTTGATCTGAGGCCAAGTACATAGTCCACAATGTCTTGTTTGGGAGCTTTTAAAGGTTGTTCCCAACCCTCCTTCACAAGAGCAAGGGGAGCTCTTACAGGGTGTCCAAAGAGGAGTTCAAAGGGGCTGAAGCCCACTCATTTCTGGGGTACCCCCTATAAGCAAAAAAGAGGCATGGCAACAGGACATCCCATCTCCTCCTGAGTTTTCCAGGGAGTCCTATGATCATGCCTTTGAGAGTTTTATTAAACCTCTCAACCGGTCCATTTGTCTGTGGATGATAAGGAGTAGTGATCTTGTACGTTACACCACACTCCTTCCACATAGCTTTGAGGTATGCAGACATGAAGTTACTGCCCCTGTCTGACACCACTTCCTTAGAGAAACCCATTCTGGAAAATATTCAGAGGAGGGCCTTTGCCACTGCAGGAGCTGTACTGGTCCTTAAGGGTATAGCTTCAGGATACCTAGTGGCATGGTCCACTACCACAAGGATAAATCTATTTCCTGAAGCTGTTGGAGGGTCAAGGGGGGCAACCATGTCAACCCCTACCCTCTCAAAGGGCACCCAACCACTGGAAGTGGGATTAAAGGGGTCTTAGGTGTGCCACCAGTCTTGCCACTGGCTTGGCAGCTCACACAGGAGCGACAAAACTCCTTGATGTCCTCTGAAATGTGAGGCCAGTGACACAATGGGACAAGTCTGTCCCACGTCTTACTTTGGCCCATATTCCCAGCAAAATAAATATCATGAGCCAAAGTCAGAAGAATCTCCCTATACTGCAAAGGGATGACCAATCTCCTGCCAGCTGGAGGTTTAGGGTCCCTTGACTCAGTATAGAGGAGGTTATCTTTCCAATAGACTTTATGGCTATCAGTGATATCCCCATTCTGCCGTTTGACAGCTTGCTGTCTTAAACCCTCTAGTGTGAAACAGGCCTGCTGTGCCACTTGGCTCTTCCCTAGCAGCCCCCCTGTACCCAAAAGCTCAGCAGTGTCTGCTGCCAGCTCCTCTGGTGTAGGTTCTGCACAGGGAGAGGATTCCTCTTTCTCAAAAGGGTAATCTTCTGGAGAGGGAGGGATAGTGGGCAAGGACTTACCCTTTCTACCCCTAACTTTTGGGAGCACTTGGTCCATTTTTCTAGGATCCAAGTTTCCCTGTCCTCGCTGCTTCTGGGCCTGAGCCCTTGTGAGAGCAAAGATATGCCCTGGAATGCCCAGCATTGCTGCATGAGTCTCCAACTCCACTTCAGCCCAAGCTAATGTCTCCAAATCATTGCTTAGAAAGCAGTCTACAGGTAAATCAGTGGCTACCACAACTTTCTTTGGACCAGTATCCCCCCCCCAGTTGAGATTCACAACAGCCATGGGGTGGCTAAGAGTGTTGTTATGAGCATCAGTCACTTGGTACTGCTGACCAAGTAGGTGTTGTTCAGGGGCAACCAGTTTCTCAATCACCATAGTGACAATGGCTCCTGTATCCCTGTAGATCTCAACCTCAACACCATTTATTAGGGTCAGTTGCTTGTACTTACCCATATTAAGGGGACAAGCAACCAAGATGGCAAAATCAATACCACCATCAGAGACTAAAACAGCCTCTGTGGTCTCCCTAACAAGACCAACCCCAACTACATTACCTATGGCGAGCACAGCCACACCCTTTGATTGGCTATTTGTAGTGTTCTTCCCACCACCACTACTATTATTAGGGGCACTAGAGGACACAGTTGGGGTTGTGGTAGAGGGAGCCTTGGTGTTTTTCTTTGGACAAGTAGAATCACTTGCCCAATGGCTTTTACTTTTACATAAATAACACTATGGCTTCTTTTAATTGTTTGATGAGGATTTGGACCCACTTCCCCCAGAGGATTTTTGTGGTCCTGATGAAGACTCAGAATTCTTTTTATCTTTGTCCCCACTCTTGGTAGAAGACTTACCATCCTTCTTCTTGCCATCCTTGTCATCACCTGTATAAGCCTTTCTGCTCACTATTGTTCTGACCCATTTGTCTGCCTTTTATCCCAATTCTTGGGGAGAGGTCAGATCTGAGCCTACCAAGTACTGATGCAACAAGTCAGACACACAATTATTCAAATTATGCCCTCTCAGAATCAGATTGTATTGGCTTTCATAGTCAGTCACCTTACTGCCATGTAACCATCCCTCCAAGGCCTTCACTGAACAGTCTACAAAGTCTGTCCAGTCTTGAGAGGACTCTTTTTTTGTATCTGAACGTTATCCTGTATTGTTCAGGGGTTAAGCCAAATCCACCTAAGAGTGCATCTTTCAAAACTTTGTAGTTGTTGGCATCACTCTCCCTGACAGTAAGGAGTCTGTCCCTACCTTTGCCAGTGAAAGATAAACACAAGATAGCAGCCAGCTGCCTTTGAGGGACCCACTGTACCATACAGGCCCTCTCAAGTGCAGAAAACCACTTGTTTATGTCTCCCCCCTCCTTGTAAGGGGGGACAATCATATGCAGGTTTCTTGAATCTGTTTCACTAACAGGATGACTTTCAAGATTGCTGCTGCTGCCACGATAGGGAACTAACCCCAACTTCTGTCTTTCCCTCTCCACATCTAGGGATTCCTTGTCTAAGACCAACTGCTGCTGTCTTAGCTTCAGTCTGGCCTCTTTCAACCTCAGGTTTCTGAGTTCCCTGTCTAAGGTGTTATCCTCAAGGTGAGAGATTTGGAAATTCTCTGACACAGAGGTAATGTGAGAATTAGCAGAAGTAGACCTTTCTCTAACTGCCTGAACCCTAGTGACCTACCCTTTTGGAGTGAAAGGAGCCCTACTGATGTGTGACCCCACTCCCACTACCAGCTTCAGTAGGTGGCCTGATAACTGTAAGGTCTTTGGAAGTACCCTCCCCAGAGTCCTCAGGGCCCTCCCCTGATTCTACCTGGGCACCCTCCTCCTCCACCTCATGATCCTAGGTTTGACAAGTCTGGTTCTGGTCACTTTCAAGGAGAAGGCCATGAAGGAGATCTTTGGCAGGTTTCTCATCAATCCCTAAACTCATTTCTATACAGAAACCCCTCAGAATTTTAAAGTTTAAATTGTCATAAGTTGTCTGCGCAACTTTGGGCGTGGCCTCTACTACAGACATAGTGGAAAGAAAGAGTTTAGTTAAGAGAGAAAACGTTTAGAAAACTTTTAAAGAAAAGAGAAAAACTTTTTCAAACTTTTCTGAAACTTTTTTTAAAGTATTTAGAATATGATTTTCTTATAAAAAGCACCAATGACAAAGTGGTAAAGCAGTTACAAGTACTTATTCCACCACTGCACACCAATGTAGGAGGCTGGCCTGGCTTATAGTTGGTACCAATGGTACTTACACCTCATGCCAAGTCCAGTTATCCCTTATTAGTAGATTAGTAGTGTTCTAGCATCTTAGGCTGATAGAGTTTGCTATAGCAGAGCAGCTTAGGCTGAACTAGTGAACTAGGAGACAAGCAAAGCTCCTACTATACCGCTTATATCAGATAGGTACTATATCATAAGAAAGACAATACTCAGAGTTACTAAAAATAAAGGTACTTTAATTTAGTGACAGTGTGCCAAAAATATCTCAGAGGATATACTCCCTCAGGAGGTAAGTAAAATACACAAAATATACACACAAACCAAAATCAGGTAAATAAAGCAGTCAGAAAGTAGTGCAAACACTGTAGAATACAATAGGATGCAATAGGCCTAGGGGCAACACAAACCATATACTAAGAAAGTGGAATGCGAACGACGAATGGACCTCTAGGCTAGTGTAGTGTGTAGAAGGTCGCTGGGAGTGTAAGAAACCACTAAGGGTGTCCAAGATACCCCACCCCAAGACCCTGGAAAGTAGGAGTAAAGTACTACTATCTCCCCAGAAACACACTAAAGTCATGATAGAGGATTTTGCAAAGACCACAACAGACTGCAAAGCACTGAAGACGGATTCCTGGACCTGAGGACCAGCAAAGGAAGAGGACCAAGTCCAAGACTCGACAAAGTATCTGGGGGGGGGGGGGGCAGGAGCCCACTAATCCCCGGATGGAGGTGCAAAATGGCTGTCTCCGGATGGAAGAAGCTGAAGATTCTGCAACAACGAAAGGTGCTAGGAACTTCTCCTTCATTCATGCAGAAGATGTCAAATGGAGTGCTGGAGGATGCCAAGTTGTTTCTGTGGCAAAATACCACAAACAAGCCTTGCTAGCTGCAAGAGTCATGGTTGAAGAAAAAGGGTGCTGCTCAGGCCCAGGAAGCACCAAGATGTTGCCACTTGGGAGAGAAGATAGAGTGGGACATCAGCAATGTAGAGAGCCCATGCACAAGAAGGTAGCTCCTGCAGAAGTCCTTGAACAAGGGTTCAAGAAGTCTGAACACAGCTGTCGTCTCAACACTGTAAACGACAGTCCCACGACACTGGAGATCAACTCAGGGAGCTGAGCATTGCAGGACAGAGTGCTGGGGACATAGGCTTCGCTATGCATGCAGGATTTTGTGGAAATATGCACAGAAGCCCTTGTAGCTGCAATTGGCACGTTGCACAGGATTACTGTCTGGAGAGGGAAGGCAAGGACTTACCTCCTCCAAATTTGGACAGTTGGACCACTGGACAATCTGGGTCACTTGGGTCCCCCACCTGTGTTCCAGGGCCCACGCTAGTCAGGATGAGAGGGGTCCCAGAGTACTGTTGACGCTGAAGTTTGGTGCCTGCTGAAGCAGGGGGAAGATTCAGTCGACCCACAGGAGATTTCTTCATGGCTTCCAGTGCAGGATGAAGGCAGGCAGCCCCCAAAGCATGCACCACCAGGAAACAGTCGAGAAAGCCGTCAGGATAAGGCACTACCATGTCTCTGGTAGTCTTATTGCAACTTTTTTGCAGTTTTGCAGGCGTTCTGGAGCAGTCAGCGGTCGATACTTGGCAGAAGTCAAAGAGAAAAGTGCAGAGGAACTCTGGTGAAATCTTGCAAGTCATTATCTGAGGGAAAGCCTACTGGAGAGACCCTAAATATCCCTCAGAGGAGTATTGGCCACCTAGTGAGGTAAGCACATATCAGGAGGGGTCCCTGAGTCACCTGCTGGCACTGACCACTCAGAGGCCTCCAGTGTGCCCTCATACCTCTGGATTCAAAATGGCAGAGGTCTGAGACACACTGGAGGAGCTCTGGGCACCACCCCTGGGGTGGTGATGGAAAGGGGAGTAGTCACTCCCCTTTCCTTTATCTAGTTTCGCGCCAGAACAGGGAATGGGGGTTCTCTAAACCATTGTAGACTGGCTTATGCAAGGAGGGCACCATCTGTGCCCTTCCAAACATTTCCAGACATTGGGAGAGGCTACCCCTCCCCAGCCTTTAACACCTATTTCAAAAGGGAGAGGGTGTAACACCCTCTCTCAGAGGAAATCCTCTGTTCTGCCTTCCTGGGACTGGGCTGCCCAGACCCCAAGAGGGCAGAACCCTGTCTGTGAAGTGGCAGCAGCGCTAGCAGCAGAGAAAACCCCAGAGAGCTGGTTTGGCAGTACCCGGGGTCCATAGTGGAGCCCATGGGATGCATGGGATTTGCACCCCAATTCCAGATTTGGCATGGGGGGACCATTCCATGATCTTAGACATGATACATTGCCACATTCGGAGTTGCCATTGCAAAGTAACATATAGGTATTGACCTATATGTAGTGCACGCATGTAATGGTGTCCCCGCACTCACAAAGTCTGGGGAAATTGCCCTGAACTATGTGGGGGCACCTTTGCTAGTGCAAGGGTGCCCTCACACTTAGTAACTTTGCACCTAACCTTCAGCAAGGGAAGGTTAGACATATAGGTGACTTATAAGTTACTTAAGTGCATTGAAAAATGGCTGTGAAATAACGTGTGCGTTATTTCACTCAGGCTGCAGTTGCAGTCCTGTGTAAGATTTGTCTGAGCTCCCCATGGTGGCAAAAGAAATGCTGCAGCCCGTAGGGATCTCCTGGAACCCCAATACCCTGGGTACCTAGGTACCATATTGTAGGGGATTATAAGGGTGTTCCAGTGTGCCTATTAGAATTGGTAAAAATAGTCACTAGCCTAAAGTAACAATTTTAAAGACAGAGACAGCATAAGCACTGAGGTTCTGATTAGCAGAGCCTCAGTGATACAGTTAGTCACTACACAGATACACACATTTAGGCCACAAACTATGAGCACTGGGGTCCTGGCTAGCAGGATCCCAGTGAGACAAGCAAATACAAACTTACAGACATGTAAAACAGGGGTGTAACATGCCAGGGAAGATAGTACTTTCCTACAGTGCTGCATACTACAGTGGACATAAAAAGAGCAAAACGCCATTAATGATTGTTTATGTGCAGGAATGTGTCCCTTCCTGCATCCCCCATCCCAAGTTGGTATACGTAAGTGCCAGCCACCTCCACATGACTGACAGGCACTCCCTGCTACAGACATCACCGTCAGGGGTGCTCGCCGCTGCCAGGAGCTACTGGGTGTCTCATCTCCGGCTTACACGATATCCCTTCACCTGCAGTCCATATACTTGTAAATGTGTGACGAGAGAGACGAGAGAGACGAGACGCTGGAGACGCTGGTGCTGGTGATGCTGGTGCCGGGTGGCTCGCATCGCGGTTTGCTCACCGCGAGTGCGAGTGCGAGCGCGAGGTGCGCGGCGTCCGGCGCGGCACACGGTCTGGGGGCTGCCGCTGCTAGCCGCTGCCCGTGCTAGCAGGAGAACAGCCGCGGGAAGCCGGGAAGCCGAGTGAGCACGGTCCGGGACAGAAGCTGCTGGCAGGGGGGAGCAGCTTCCGCGAGCAGGCGGGTGTGACCAGGGCTGCTGCCTGTTTTCTCATCAGCGCCTCTTCGCTGTTACAGTGTGGACTACGGCGTGGTCTGGACACTAAGTAAGCCAGAAGGAGCACCAGAGGAGTACCGGAGTCCCAGAGCACGAGAGGAGTACTAGAGGGGTACCAGAGGAGCTTGGAGTTGCTGCCCTGCCCTGCCCTGCCATCACATGGACTAGGTGAGCCAAGGAGGTGAGCCAAGGAGGGTATCCGCTGTTTTTCAGCCACCACAGTGGCACCTAGCCATATTTAGTTTTTCTCTGACCTAACCCAACCTATGGATATTACCCCGACCTAAGTGACTTAAGTGACTTAAGTGACTTAAGTGACATAAGTGACCTAAGTGGCTCCTGTGGCCAGGCCTGGCCGTGAGCGGATCAAGAGTGGGCCACACAAAGTAGCGCATCAAGTAATGCATAAGCAATGCATAAGCAACGCATAAGTAACGCAAGTAGGCGTAAGTAGCCTTCACAACAGAGACAGAGAGGATCTGAAGGGGCCAGATAGAGAGAACCAGAGAACCAGAGGAGGCCATTAATCGACACATTAAACTACGCTAGAGGGACAGTTATCATTCGAACATCGCGCTTTCTGTACGGCATATTGTGCATATTGTGCATACATTGCGCGTCACCACACAGCAAGGCAAGCAAAGCCAAGCTCTATACATTCTAGAGAAACATCCTACAGATCCTACAGATCCCGGAAATTGTTGAAGTTGCTGGTCCTGATCTTTTCAAACAATAAGGAAAAAAAAATGGTTGGAACAAGAGGGAAAACAAAGAAAGCCAGACAGGCCAACGAGGCACTCGGTAATCCAGTGAAACCCCAAAGACCAGAGCAGGAACCCAACAGCTTACAAGATCTGGGGTCAGACCAAGACCTGGACCCTAGAGCCACTAAGTCATCCCGAGGGGAATTTATAAACCAAGGAGTGGTCGCAGCAGCAGTGGAAGCCCATAATGGGATTCCCAACGATGAAAGCAAACCAGGAGAAGAACCGGGTGGGACACCCGAAGCGGCACCAGGGTCTATGCTGTCTATGCTGCTAGTCCATACTGACTCTGACGACATGGGGCATGTATCACTGAATGCAGGTGAAACGGCGGGGGGCCCTGCAAGTCCTCCGCTCAGGAGACAACAGTATATACCAACGCACCTGGACCCAGGTGGGACCAGGGGAGCAAGGGAAATTAAATCAAAGATAAATACTATTACCAACTATTACAATCATATAAATCTAAATACTGATTGGCTGCAGATGCAAAGCTCTAAAGCTAGCGACCTCCCATCACAGCCATCAGGGGAAAAAGGTGACAATAATGTGGAGGGCGAGCTGGACCTCTTAGAGACCGGGCATCAGGATTCCTGTCCATCCCAGCAGCGATCTGCCCGACCATCACGACTACCCTGTGGAACGAACGACTCCTTTGTGGGTAGTGAAGTGGGGTCTATTAGTTCCCCAGAATGGGGCAGTTTCTCGGAAGAACAAAGACAAAGAAAAAGAAAAAGTAATGAATCACCTCATTCGGAAGCCCTAATGGGACCACTACATTCTGGGAGCTCTCCACTGATATTCCCTTTACCTCATTTAAAAGTAGAACCTACAATCCTTCAAAATGTGAAGGGGCCTAAAACAGAACAATCATCACAGAAATACTCACACAAGCTCTCTACGCCACAGCTTCACCATGGAAGCCAAATTGTAAAAACGAACCTAACGTTGAGCAGATTTGATCATAGTTCTTGTAGTCTGGAGCTCTCCTCGCCTGACAACTCCGTAATTGGTAGTATAGAGCCCCAATTAAACAGTATAACATCGGAAGACTTAAACCTCTTGGAAGGTAGTATAATGTTAGGTCATAGAGGAGAGGACAACAAGAACCTAGAAGGCCAGACAAATAATGAGCAAAGTGAGCAAACCTGGGGAAATAGAGACGATCCCCCATTAGATCAACCAATTCTAAGCATCATGAAAGTTATATGCACAACATTGGACTCAATTGCAACAACGATCATGGTCCAGTCTCAAAAATGTGATGATCAACTTGAGCTAACTAAGCAATTTACTAACTCATTACAGACCATAGACCATAGGATGGCCTTAGTAGAGGGTGTAATAAGGGAAAATCTGTTACATCAGGCAGTGGCTGAAAAAATGGACAAGATGGACAGGCAAGCTTGTGGCCCACTGCTGGAAAAATTACTGGAAGTTCCGAAAGTAATTAAAGACATAATCGAAGATTGCAAATCTAGTCTCAAAAACACGCAGGCGTGCAATCACGAGTCAGCAAAAACAGAATCGAGATTAACTGAAAGACCAATAGATAGCGAAGATAAAGAAGGGCCCTCTGGTACGAGACGAGCACCCAGACGCAAAAACCCACATAGACAAGACGGAGAGAATCAACAAAAGTCCTGTATCAGCAATCGAAATCTCAAATATAGTTTGGGATGAACAAGTAGTAGAGGAAGATCACGCTTGGAATATACCAACGCCCCTCATCCAACGTTGTCAAGATTCTAAAAAAGGGGAACTAATCTTTGAAGTACTAATAGAAGGCGGAATTCGCACAGTAAACGAAAGAACCAACTCAGATAGAACTTTTAAATCTACCTTTCGAACTGGAAAAAGACACAGTATAATTGACTATATGGCAATAAACATCGAAGCCTGGCATTATGTTATCGATATGGAAATAAGGGACAGGATCGAGAGTGACCACGACCCATTGCTAATGGAGATAATCCATCCGGACGCAAGCCTGGGGAAGGTTGAGTTTCCATCTAACGGAAATTGCTTAGCAATAACCATGAGACCAAATAGGAAAAACATACTAAGGTCAAACGTAGATGAACCCTATTTGAGCGTATCTAGTCAAACCTGGTTTCTATCACTTAGTACGTTTTTAAACCTACCAGTTAATGAAGCTTTACCCCTCCTGGATAATTTTAACAACTTGCTATTACAAACAACAAAGGAAAGAATTAAGCATCCCCAAACTAACCCTAATACGATGGAAGGCTGGTTCGATGAAGAGTGTTTGAAACTAAAAAATACCTTATCGCAAGCACTAAAGAATCGGCATTTGAATAACCATAATGAGCAATACTTTTATGAATGCAGGCAACAGTACAAAAAATTACAAAAATATAAAAGGAAGACATTTCCACATAAGCTCTGGAAATCCCTCCTGCAGGCAATATCGGCAGGAAACTGCAAAAAGTTTTGGGAGATAGTCAGATGGGGATGCGAAGGCCCTTCAAAAAACCTAGAACTGAATATCAACCCACAACTCTGGGTAGAGCATTTTACCGCCTTGTATCAGGATGAGGTCAAGACGGCATCCTGGAGTACAAATAACTCAACCAGCCTCATCCAAGGACTGGAAGGTAGTAATCAAAGATCAAACAAGGTAGTTCCACTTCAAACGACCTATGTAGCATCATCAAAAAGGTTTGTTAGATCGACAAATGGAACCCAGAATGAATTAGTCCCAAATGAACTCCCGGCACAAATGCCATGCAAGTAACCCATGCCATCCCTTGTGCAATGGAGCTGATACCGGAATTCAGCGAGAAAGAGATTAAACAAGTTATTCTCCTTCAAAAGCCGTACAAGGCTGCAGGCCCAGATGGTATCCCTTCAGACGTCTATCGTAATCAGTTAACGCTATGGCTGCCTGCTCTAACACGTATATTCAACAGTATTTGGCACCACGAGGTAATTCCTACATCTTGGAAGAAATCAATAATTGTCCCAATTCACAAAAAAGGACCTCGGGACATGGTGTGCAATTATAGACCTATCTCACTGCTTGACAGCGTTGGAAAAATCTTCGCCAAATTGATCCAGCTGCGTTTAGATCAATGGCTGGAGGTTGGAGATTTAGGCCCATATTTATACTTTTCGACGCTAAACTGCGCTAACGCAGTTTAGCGTCAAAAAGTTTTGCGCCGTCTAACGCCATTCTGAAGCGCCAAGCGGGCGCCGTATTTATGGAATGGCGTTAGACGGCGCAATCAGACCGGCGCTGCCTGGTTTGCGTGGGAAAAAACCACGTAGACCAGACAGCGCCGGCGTAGGGGGAAAATGGCGCATGGGCGTCTTAAAATGGGGCAAGTCAGGTTACGTCGAAAAAATCGTCTTAACCCGACTTGCGCCATTTTTTAACGACGCCCATCCCCCATCAACATGACTCCTATCATTGTAAAGATAGGAGTCATGCCCCCTTGCCCAATGGCCATGCCCAGGGGACTTCTGTCCCCTGGGCATGGTCATTGGGCATAGTGGCATGTAGGGGGGCACAAATAAGGCCCCCCTATGCCACCAAAAAAAAATATAAAAAATAAAAAATTATACTTACCTGAACTTACCTGAATGTCCCTGGGGTGGGTCCCTCCATCCTTGGGGGTCCTCCTGGGGTGGGCAAGGGTGGCAGGGGGGGTCCCTGGGGGCATGGGAGGGCACCTGTGGGCTCATTTTGAGCCCACAGGCCCCTTAACGCCTGCCCTGAGCAGGCGTTAAAAAGTGGCGCAAATGCGCCGTTTTTAGCCACGCCAACTCCCGGGCGTCTCTTTTGCCCGGGAGTATAAATACCACGTAAAGTCCTGGGAGTCATTTTTTAGACGGGAACGCCTCCCTTGCATATCATTAACGCAAGGAAGGGGTTCACGCTAAAAAATGACGCACATTCCGGGAACTTTGGCGCTATTCGCCTCTAACGCCATAGTATAAATATGGCGTTAGTTGGCGTTAGTTTTGCGTCGAAATTGCGTCAAAAAAAACGACGCAATTTCGGCGCAAACGGAGTATAAATATGGCCCTTAATATCGACACACCAAGCTGGCTTTAGGAGAGGCCAAAGTACAATAGACCAACTTTTTAAGCTAAATATGATCTGCGCGAAATACGCCACCCTAAAAGATTGTGCATTATATCTGGTCTTTGTGGATCTCCAAACAGCTTTTGATAGCGTCAATCGCCAAACATTATGGCAGTTATTGTCGGAAATGGGCATACAGGGAAAAATTCTAAGGCTGCTAATTCTACTGCATACAGGGAATACTGCCAGGGTTAGATATTCTATGAGAAATGATTATACAGCAGAAATTCCAATCCAGCGTGGTGTAAAACAAGGATGTGTTTTGGCCCCAACCTTGTTTAACTGTTATATAAATAAAGTAAGCCAAGATCTGAGGAAATTAAATCTGGATGTGCCAAAACTAGCCAACGAAAGTATACCTATCCTGCTTTTTGCTGACGACGCTGTACTACTGGCAAGAACAGAGATAGCAATGCATCGTCTACTTAGGGGTTTCGAATCATTTTGCACTTCAAGGAGCATGGTAATTAATGAGGGGGAAACAAAGTTTATGATTCTTAACCCAAAACAAACGATGCCTTCGACTTTTAGGGTAAACAACAAGCCCTTGGCCCGAGTGACTACCTATGACTACCTGGGTTGCAGATTGGATGAAAAACAGACATGGAAATCACAAATCTACAAAAGTAACATCTCTTTGGCCCAGCACGCTGGAGCGGTACTTAGATTTGCTAAAGCCACAGACAATCATTCTGTGAGCTCTGCACTGCTTGCTTATAAAACCAAAGCAAGGACTGCAGCACTTTACAGCGCAGAGATCTGGGGATTTAGAAAGACCCCATTAATACAAGTAACCGAGAATAATTTTCTACGCCGATTACTTTGCTTAGGCACTGCCGCACCAATGATTGCGTTGAGAACTGATCTACAAATGAGAAAGGTCGAGCACTACATTGCACTGGCCCCAATAAGATATTGGATCCGTATCTGGGCAAAAGAGGAACTCAAACCATACAGAGATACACTCATGGACATCATGAAGCTACAAAATCATCGAAAATTGCCTTGGTTTAAACACATCTCAACTACCCTGGCTGCTATTGGCCAAGAAGACCTCTGGCTTCATCCAGGGAAAATCAGAAGGCCCAGTTTATCTGTCATTAAAAAGGCATACTGGGACCAAAAGACCCAGAGTATGTGTGAGATACTTAGCCCTTTACTCAAGCGGTACATTTTGTTCAATCAAGAGCTTAAACCAGCAATTTTCATTGACTGCATTTATCCGGAAGAAAAAAGGGCTCTCTATTTTAAATTTCGTATGGGTACATTACCAGTGATGGCGGTGACTAACAGTTGGCAAGCCGTCTCACAGCGCGGTTCAGACTGCTGTCCTTGCCTTCATGGTGGTCAAGAAACATTATCCCACTTCCTTTTATTATGTCATTTTACGCTTAAACTCCGCAAATTGTACTTACGTCCGCTTTTTAGATCATACGGAATCAGGAAATGTAATGAGGCGGAAGTGCTTTGTATGCGATCAGATGAGAAACATATTGTGGCGAAGGTTTCAACTTATATATTGGAAGCATGGAAGCTACGTTCATTAATGTACTCACAGTTGGCCTAAGTATAATTACTTGTGTTATCCTAGCTATCATTTATATGGGAAACCGTTGAAGGTTGCTGATTAAACCGGGCTAGGTCCTGGGTTATTATTATATTGCTGGCAGGTATCGCAAGAACCCAAATGATTAGTGCAAGAATAGGATATTTAAATTTTAGACCTATAATGCTTTTAGAATAAGTAAAGAGTCTTATGCCAATTATGGCTAATTATCAAGTTTTATGATATTGCAGGGTATATTGGATTCACCTAGGGCCATGTAAAATCAAAAACTCAAGTATAGTCTTTCTTTTATTACAATGTTTTATTTAATGTAATTTTATTGCGTGTGATGGATTGATACTTATTGTGTACTATTGTTAAGGCCGGATAGGCTGAGAACAATTAATTAAATAAATGGTAAATAAATGGTAAATACGTAAGTAGAGGTAAGTAAAACAATTTATTTTTCTGTAGTGCCATAGGGGGCTTACCTTGGGCATATGTCCCCTGGGCATGGCCAGTGGGGCGGTGGGCATGACACCTGTCTTAACTTAGACAGGAGTCATATCCATAGGGTTTTAACATCAGAAAATGACACAAGTCTGGTTAGAGGCATTATTTATGCCTCTACCCATACTAGCGTCATCCTTTGACGCTAAACACCCTGTTCCCCCTACGCCTCACCCACCCGGCTAACGTCCTTTTTTATGACGCTAACCAGGCCTTACTGCCGGCTACCGTCATCCCATAAATATGATGCCCGGCCGGCGTCTTGGGATGGCGCTAGCCAGCGGAATACATTTTGTCACTAATCTGCGTTAGCGCAGTTTAGGGTCAAAAAGTATAAATCGGTGCCTTGGTGCATGGTCTAGATGTATTCAGTACCTCCACGCATACTTTTAGACCATTCTTCCATCTAACTGACAACAGAAACCCATGCTTCCAAACACTGCATGACCACAAGGTGCCTCCCCTTCAGGCTTTTTTAGACACTGTATTTACAGAGGAATTGAAAGCTGAAATCTCTAACTATTTTCTCCCAAATGACACCTCTCTACAGACAACAGGCGCAGGAAGATATTTAAGGTGTACATGTAGGGAATCTACGTAGTAAAACAACATGGCATTCACAAAGTCTTGCTCGGTGGGTTAGAAAGACTGGACCATGACCTCAAGGCCTTGGAAGGGACATATACATGCACTCCATCTTCCTTAATTCTTCCTGAGGTCAGAGATAAACTTATAGAGTTTGTGGAAATTTCAGATTAAAAGGTCAAAAATTCATAAAAGTTTACCAAGGCCAGGATATATGGGAGGACTGATGGAGCGAGCAGGACCCCCACCCTTTTAATACAGCCTGCCTGCCCATCACAACTACACAGCTGGCGGGTGAAATGGCACCATGCTGAATGATGTTGAGGAAATACTAGTGGAATAAGTTAATTACTGCTCCAGAATATATACCTCCTGTATTTGCAGGCCTCAGTTTGACTCCGACATTTACTTTGAGCTTATAGCTCTGGCATGGATAGAAGGCACCCATAGACCTCTTGGATATGCTCTTTACACTAGAAGAAGTTACTGCAGCAATTTCTGGGCTCCCCACATATAGGGCACCAGGTGAAGATTGGTTCCCTGTAGGGTTTTAAAAGGCATATGCCTCATTCTTTCTCCTCAGCTGCTGCAGGTCTACAATGAGGCACTCCAGCTGGGTGCTCTCCTCCCTTTGCTGAGATAATCTTTAATCATAACTCTCCTTGAGACTGGTGAACCATCCTCTCACCCTGATTCCTATTGACCAATCCCTTTGATTAATATAGATGCAAAGATTTCGCCAAGGTCGTGGTGAACAGATAATTGGTGCACCTGCCTGACCCTGAGTTGCCAGACCAGGTGGGTTTTATCCCCAGGATATCCACTGCACATAATCTTGGGACATCTTTGCTTTCATACTCCAATTAAAACTGGATTGGGTGGTGGTGGAGGTGTTCTTGACGCGGCAAATGTTTTGGATTCCCTAAGTGGCAATACCTCTTTGCAGTCATGGCTCACATTGACATATAAGCAAACTTTGTACAAACTTTGTAAATCATGCACGTGTCCTATACACCAAAGTGTCCTTTCGGATCCAATTGAGGGGACATTTCTCAGATCTTTTTCCAATTGTGAGAGGCACTTGCTGAGGGGCACTAGCCCACATACTCTATGCCCTTGCATCACATCCACTAGTATGTGTAATAGAAGAGTTGCATGGTCTGCGTGGTATTACATTTTCACTATGAATTCTAACAGTGTCTCTCTGTGTTAATATCATTGTGTACCCAGCATAAAACCTCACCCTTGTCATCCAAGGGTTCACTTTATATACATCACTATTGGGTATTGCACCCAATAGCAATAAACCCACAACTTTCCCATTAACACAGGCAAGACAGTCTTAAGAATTAGATTTTCCCTTACCTTGGAGTGGCTCCTCCATTGGATAAAGACTTCTAGCTGCTGATTCCTTACCTTAGAATATTCCACAGAGGTCAGACCAGACCCGGAAATTCTTTAGCAACATCTCTGTGTGCCGGTAGGTGATGTCATTTAGTTCTGCGTCAGCGTCGTTCATGTTGTCCATGCTGGAAGTGACATGACTGATGCTTTTACAGGCTTAACTCCAGCATGTTATCATCACTTCTTTTGCCAATCAGCACAGATCCTGAGACAGCTACTCCCAATCACTGTTGACTGACCTTTTCTCAACGTTACTTTTGAGAACTCTATCTCCTGGTGTGTTAGGGATGTCACCTAAGAAACCAGTGGGTTTCAAGCTCTGTGATGCCTGTCGCAGGCAGATGTCTATGACAGACCCACATTTGGTTTGTCTGTGGTGCTTGGAGCATGACCACATCTAGAAGACCTCTGAGGACCTCTGAGCCATGAACCTGGAGGACTGTGAAAATGTTCCCTGAAGCTACTTGCCCCTCGACATAGGGCACCCCGTGATGCTCACTATCACTGTTGTATATTAGGTCCTGGGACCACTCACAGAGCCAATCCTGATGATGGTCATTCCAGTCTAAATCATCTGGTAAGTCCCACAAAAACATGAAGTCCAACCAGTTGTGTACTTCCCTAAACCAGTCAAGTCATTGGATGAGGTGTGACAGCGACAGCACTCTACGCTTGCCCCACTGAGGAGCATGTGCCTGGATCTTCTCCATGCCTCCAAGATTTTCCCAGAGCTGGAGCGCCTCCACCCAACTCAATCAGTTTTACAAGGCCATGCACTTCATATTTGCACACCTAGACACCTCTGGAGTGTGTTCAGGCTCTACAGGTTTGTGAGGTGCCCCTTCTGAATTTCAGCAGCCAGGTCTGCCCTCAAAGCCACTAGGGCCCCTTGGATCCAGCACTGACTTCTTCATCAACGTTACCATGCCCTCTGAAATGGAGCCACTACCTTTTTCCTTTGAAAGGCATGGAGAGCGGACGAATGGGAGGAGTCTGAGGACCTTTGGGGTTACCATAGACCACTAGATAAACCAGAGACCAACTAGAACAATAATCTGGCGGATGCCAGTGATTTGGGCAGCCCACCATACTGTCCCCCTACTGTGTCTACAGAGGTTAGTGCCTCACGAGAGTCTCCCCCTCTGAACCTCTAGTCCCATTTAATGAAGCTCTTATGGCCATCTTGCTTGGGTTTGGTCCTAGCACTGCACAGATGTTCCTCTGCACAGAACTACTGCCCACTACCTTCACCCCACTCCTAGGGACCCCAGTCTCCTCACCCAGCACCCCACCTTAGAGAGCTTGGTGGTCGAAGCCTCTACTTTCTGGATATATCCTGGTGCGTTCCCCACCTTTCGACTGAATCGGGAATCCAAAAGGCTCCACACCTTTGGCAAGAGGATGTTCTCTTCCACCTTCCTAGCAATTGCTGATGGGTGAGAAGCTGCAAAATTCACCATAAGAAGTGGACTGGACACAACCGACTTGCAAGGCAGAACAATAACATCATCAGTGGCACTTAAACGCCACGCCTGGTTGAGACCACTGGCTTTTCAGGGGATGTCCAAGCTTCTCTCATGGACATTCCTTTTCATGGCTCTTGTAGAGCTACAGCCAGGTCTCTGGGTATATCCATGGCCTCTCCAAACTCAGTCTGTCTTGAATCCCTTCTGTGGATACCAACAGGGACTACTAACCACCTTCCTTCACACCGAACCAGCAGGCCAATATGGGACCACAGGTCGGGCCAGTCCACCAGTCTCCCGGCAGCACAGCTTCAAAACCTCTTTTGTTTGCCCTTATACCAGCATGGGTACCCAGTGGATGACACGATTTGCCATTAACTGCCTCAGTGGCAAAACATAACTTTGGACAAATGGGTTTGCAAATCTTCAAGAGGGGCTACTTCATCTCCTTTATGAAACCCGCTACCAATGCCACCCACTTACGATGGGATGATGGAAGACCATCTCTCCTTTCTCTGCCAAAAAGTGTTGGTCCTTTTGGCCAAAAAGGCCATTGAAGGGTGCCAGCATCAGAATTAGGTTGTGGTTCCTGTTCCAACTACTTTCTGATGCCCAAGAAGGACAGGGGACTCCATCCTATTCTAGACCTGCGCCCTTCCAAAATTTTCCTGAAAGTGGAGAAGATCAAGATGCTCACCATAGCTCAGGTCCTGTCTGGTGTGGATCCTGGAGCCTGGATGGTAGTATTGGACTTGTATGGCACCTATTTCCACATCCCTGTCCGGCCTGTCCACAAACATTACCTGCAGTTCACAGGGGGCGAAAAGCACTTTCAGCTTGCTGTGCTTTCCTTTGGGCCACCCAGGCCCCCTTGGGTTTTCAACAAGGTGATGGCAGTAGTTGCAGGACATCTGCAGAGGTCAGAGACTGAACTCTTCCCTATCTCAATGACTGGCTGTTGAAAGCGGACTCTCCCAGGCAGTCTCCTTCATCCTCCAGACAATGGTAGACTGTAGGAGGCTGGACTGGCTTGTAGTGAGTACCAAGGGGTACTTGCACCTTGCACCAGGCCCAGTTATCCCTTATTAGTGTATAGGGTGTCTAGCAGCATAGGCTGATAGATAATGGTAGCTTAGCAGAGCAGCTTAGGCTGAACTAGGAGACGAGTGAAGCTCCTACAGTACCACAAGTGTCACTTGCACAATATCATAAGAAAACACAATACACAGTTATACTAAAAATAAAGGTACTTTATTTTTATGACAATATGCCAAAGTATCTCAGAGTGTACCCTCAGTATGAGGATAGCAAATATACACAAGTTATATGTACACAATACCAAAAATATGCAGTATAGTCTTAGAAAACAGTGCAAACAATGTATAGTTACAATAGGATGCAATGGGGACACATAGGGATAGGGGCAACACAAACCTTATACTCCAAAAGTGGAATGCGAACCACGAATGGACCCCAAACCTATGTGACCTTGTAGAGGGTCGCTGGGACTATTAGAAAATAGTGAGGGTTAGAAAAATAGCCCACCCCAAGACCCTGAAAAGTGAGTGCAAAGTGCACTAAAGTTCCCCAAAGGACAAAGAAGTCGTGATATGGGAATTATGCGGGAAAGACACAAACCAGCAATGCAACAACAATGGATTTCCAGTCGAGGGTACCTGTGGAACAAGGGGACCAAGTCCAAAAGTCACAAGCAAGTCGGAGATGGGCAGATGCCCAGGAAATGCCAGCTGTGGGTGCAAAGAAGCTTCTACTGGACAGAAGAAGCTTAGGTTTCTGCAGGAACGACAAGGGCTAGAGACTTCCCCTTTGGAGGACGGATCCCACACGCCGTGGAGAGTCGTGCAGAAGTGTTTTCCCGCCGAAAGAACACCAACAAGCCTTGCTAGCTGCAAATTGTACGGTTAGCATTTTTGGATGGTGCTGTGGCCCAGGAGGGACCAGGATGTCGCAAATTGCGCCAGGAGACAGAGGGGTCATCGAGCAAGACAAAGAGCCCTCTCAGCAGCAGGTAGCCCCCAGAGAAGTGCCAGAAACAGGCACTACAAGGATGCGTGAAACGATGCTCACCCGAAGTTACACAAAGGAGTCCCACGTCGCCGGAGACCAACTTAGAAAGTCGTGCAATGCAGGTTAGAGTGCTGTGGACCCAGGCTTGGCTGTGCACAAAGGATTTCCGCCGGAAGTGCACAGGGGCCGGAGTAGCTGCAAAAGTCGCGGTTGCCAGCAATGCAGTCTGGCGTGGGGAGGCAAGGACTTACCTCCACCAAACTTGGACTGAAGAGTCACTGGACTGTGGGAGTCACTTGGACAGAGTTGCTGGATTCAAGGGACCTTGCTCGTCGGGCTGAGAGGAGATCCAAGGGACCGGTAATGCAGTTCTTTGGTGCCTGCGGTTGCAGGGGGAAGATTCCGTCGACCCACGGGAGATTTCTTCGGAGCTTCTAGTGCAGAGAGGAGGCAGACTACCCCCACAGCATGCACCACCAGGAAAACAGTCGAGAAGGCGGCAGGATCAGCGTTACAGAGTTGCAGTAGTCGTCTTTGCTACTATGTTGCAGTTTTGCAGGCTTCCAGCGCGGTCAGCAGTCGATTCCTTGGCAGAAGGTGAAGAGAGAGATGCAGAGGAACTCTGATGAGCTCTTGCATTCGTTATCTAAAGTTTCCCCAGAGACCCTAAATAGCCAGAAAAGAGGGTTTGGCTACCTAGGAGAGAGGATAGGCTAGCAACACCTGAAGGAGCCTATCAGAAGGAGTCTCTGACGTCACCTGGTGGCATTGGCCACTCAGAGCAGTCCAGTGTGACAGCAGCACCTCTGTTTCCAAGATGGCAGAGGTCTGGAGCACACTGGAGGAGCTCTGGACACCTCCCAGGGGAGGTGCAGGTCAGGGGAGTGGTCACTCCCCTTTCCTTTGTCCAGTTTCGCGCCAGAGCAGGGCTAAGGGGTCCCTGAACCAGTGTAGACTGGCTTATGCAGAAATTGGCACCAAATGTGCCCATGAAAGCATTTCCAGAGGCTGGGGGAGGCTACTCCTCCCCTGCCTTCACACCATTTTCCAAAGGGAGAGGGTGCAACACCCTCTCTCAGAGGAAGTCCTTTGTTCTACCATCCTGGGACAAGCCTGGCTTGACCCCAGGAGGGCAGAAACCTGTCTGAGGGGTTGGCAGCAGCAGCAGCTGCAGTGAAACCCCAGGAAAGGCAGTTTGGCAGTACCAGGGTCTGTGCTACAGACCACTGGGATCATGGGATTGTGCCAACTATGCCAGGATGGCATAGAGGGGGCAATTCCATGATCATAGATATGTTACATGGCCATATTCGGAGTTACCATTGTGAAGCTACATATAGGTAGTGACCTATATGTAGTGCACGCGTGTAATGGTGTCCCCGCACTCACAAAGTCCGGGGAATTGGCCCTGAACAATGTGGGGGCACCTTGGCTAGTGCCAGGGTGCCCTCCCACTAAGTAACTTTGCACCTAACCTTTACCAGGTAAAGGTTAGACATATAGGTGACTTATAAGTTACTTAAGTGCAGTGTAAAATGGCTGTGAAATAACGTGCACGTTATTTCACTCAGGCTGCAGTGGCAGACCTGTGTAAGAATTGTCAGAGCTCCCTATGGGTGGCAAAAGAAATGCTGCAGCCCATAGGGATCTCCTGGAACCCCAATACCCTGGGTACCTCAGTACCATATACTAGGGAATTTTAAGGGTTTTCCAGTAAGCCAATATAAATTGGTAAAATTGGTCACTAGCCTGTTAGTGACAATTTGAAAGATATGAGAGAGCATAACCACTGAGGTTCTGGTTAGCAGAGCCTCAGTGAGACAGTTAGGCACCACACAGGGAACACATACATATAGGCCACAAACTTATGAGCACTGGGGTCCTGACTAGCAGGGTCCCAGTGACACATAACAAACATACTGAAAACAAAGGGGCATATTTATACTACGTTTGCGCCGAATGTGCGTCAAACATTTTGACGCACATTCAGCGCAAACGTTGCCCCATATTTAAACCCTGACGCCCGAGCCGGCACAAAAGGAAAATGGCGCTATGTGCGTCATTTTCTGGAAGCGGCACCACGCCCTGCGTTAATGACATGCAGGGTAGGCGTTCCCGTCCAAAAAACGACGCACACAGCGGTGCGTCGTATTTATGCTTCCGGGCAAAAATTTCTCCAGCGCAGTAGGCGGCGCAAAAAAATTACGCAAAGCACGAATAGCGTGAAATTTTAACGCCTGGGTCAGGGCAGGCGTTAAAATGGGGCAAACACACCTGTACTTAATCAGAACACACAGAACAAACAACAGAGCAGCAGAGCAGCAGAGCAGCAACAGGGAGACATGGAGGTGCTTTTTCTTCAGCGTGCACGTAGACGCAGAGCCCTGCAGCAACAACAGCAGCCACAACAACAACAGCAGGGACCCCAAAGACAGCGCAGAAGGCAGGAGAGGATATTCTGCCCAAGAACAACCCTGCATGGCCTCAGGGAACGGGACATCATCCAGAGGTACCGGTTGAACTGGCAGGCCATTCAGCAGCTGCTGACAAGTATTGAACAGCAGTTGGCCCCCACTTTAGTGACTCCCCGCACTATCCCAACAGAAACAAAGCTGCTTGCCGTACTTCACCTGCTGGCAAGTGGCTCGTTTCAGACAACTGGTGCCCTGGTTGGTGGAATATCACAACCATCATTCTCCGCATTCCTGCCTAAAGTACTGGATGCCATCATTCGCCTGACACCCCGCCACATCTGCTTCCCTAACACACTGCAGAAGCAGCAGGAAACTAAACAGGGGTTCTACGCCATCAGTGGCTTCCCGCACGTCCTTGGTGCAATCGACTGCACACACGTACGTCTTGTGCCACCTGCTGCAACAGAACACCTCTACCGCAACAGGAAGCACACACATTCAATCAACGTGCAGGCCATAGTCGATCACCAAGGACTGATCACCAACATTGTGGCTAAATATCCTGGGAGTGTACATGACTCATTCATCTTCCGTCACTGCACCATCAACCAACACTTCCAGGATGGACGGTATGGCAATGGACTACTTGTTGGTAAGTACAAAAACGTACTTATATACACACTGCACAGCAACCCTCTAGGACACACAACACATACACCACAATAGCAACATCTAGACAGGAACACACTGAGGTACTCACATCACTAGCCATGTTTCAGAAGTCACCATTGAACCTGTCCCACATTGGAATTTACTCTACAGCTTAATGTGAAGACATTAATGACTGTGGTTGCCTAAATGTCACCTTGCAAATTGGAAGTCTCACAATAACCTGTACACCAATACAATGCATAAGTTTAAAGGTATGGGATGGCCTGGGTATGTTCATATGAACGTTTCAAATACACTTTCATGTTTCAACTCTGCATGGAACTATCATCACACCCCCAGTGAGGACACACGGACACCTGTATCACAAGTCACAATGCTAGGGAGGACACACTGTACTGGAAAAACCAATACATCCTGCTGACAACCAGTTAGGCAACAAACACTTGCTCAGCCAAGGAAAAAAACTAAATGCCAAAGTTTTCACCAACAACCATAGGTTGTCACATTAGTACACAAAAGAGTCACAGACAACACAAGACAACTACTGCCATCAAAGATCCGTACAACAGTGCCTCCTACATCTAATTGATCCCATTCTGTGTTTCTCTTTCAGCTGATCAGGGGTATGGCATCCAGCCTTGGATAATGACACCATTTGGGAACCCAAATACTGCTGCAGAGCGGGCATACAATGACGCCCACAAGAGGACACGCAGCATTGTGGAGCGGACCTTTGGGATCCTAAAGTCAAGGTTCCGCTGCCTTGACATCACTGGCAGTAGCCTACTCTATTCCCCAGAGATGGTCTGTAAGATCATACTCACTTGTGCCATATTGCATAATATATGTGTAAAAAGGAATATTCCCCTCCTTGAACTGGACCCAGACATGCCTGAGGATGACGAACAGGAGGATGCTGGCCTGCAACAGGAGGGGGTACAACCTAACACGGCAGCAGGAGTGCGTAGGCGCCAACAGCTTGTCAACAATTTTTTTTCTTAATGTATCTTAATAACTTGTATAGCACAATTGTAAATAAACACAGATAACAAACACCACATCATGCTTTGGCCTATGCATTTCTGACCACCTTTAGTTTGAAATTGCTGAAGAAGAATGTCGTCTCATTGAGCAAGAATGTTATAACAATCATCACAACCAAAATTAACATCACAAATGTATGCACAGAGGGTAGGATGTGACATGATACATTACCATACACAGAGGCCAACAGGAGTACAAATGTGGCAATTACACATGCCGGATCCAAACACCTGAGACAATCTCTCACCCAGCCAAAAAATTTAGATCATTTGAAAGTCACATCACACGTGTTCAGAGACAGGGTGGGACCATCCATGTGTACGTGACCATGTCATCAATGGCTTCTCTCAAGTGTGTGAGCTGAGCAATACACAATTGGAACAACATTAGCTGCCACTAACTCAGGAGGAGACCTTGAAGTCACAGTGACAACATACACCCAGACAGGTGATAGTGGATCCACATTCCAACACACATGTACACATATGTCATACAATCAACCTAATATTTGAAAGTAGACCATCACAGTTGTGTCCCAGTTTGAACCTAGCAGGAAGAATGTACCATGCCACTAAACCAGTTAATGCAGAAAGGGACACAGACAACAACTAAATAATTTTCATCAGCACATCAGGAACGCTGAGAGTCTTGCAAACATAGTCATTGGAAAATGTTATGCAAGTTTGCTCAAAATCATCATTACTGCAAACGTCAAATGGGCTAATGAGATGAATGAATGGTCAACAGTCATTCATACCATATGGCCTTACATTAGCCTGCTGCTGCAGGTTTGCCATAATATAATAAATAAAACCACTGGATACAGTAGCTATTCTGGATGGTCAAATCCTAGGGTGCTGGGGGCCTAAGTCCACCTCTTCCGCCCACCAAACATACAAGAATCTTGTACTTGTGATCTAAACACATGCATAAGGCACATGTGTGGGCTACATGTCAAAAGTCCAACACAAATCAGAAACACAAAATCATGATGGGACATGGTTAGCCCCATAAAAACTGTAAGTGACTATTGCACTCCCTGTTAGGACTACAGATAAAAGCATCACCATCATAATTGTGCACACATTTTGGAGAAGGAATACATCATGGTATCCCATCCATCATTTCAAAATAGCCATCAGCAATTACCCAAAATATGTTGACAAATATGGTCAATACATTTTTTAACGTATCCTAAACATTACAGTGTGAATGCCCTCTATACATACAACAACGGACATGTGTCATATCCAACCACAAATGTGTATCATAGCACCGTTTGACCATGACAAATCACCTTCCCCAAGTTAAAAACATGAAGACATAATAAAAAAATGTGCTCAAAATTCTATGCATACACCATGGGCGTCATAATTTGTTCATGTACATGAGTGCACAGAATGCAGAGTCAATTATAAATGTATCCAAAAGTTTCACATATTTAGCCATCAAAGTATAATTTCCATCATATATTTTTTTTGACTCAGCATCATGTGCACTACTGTACGTGGTAAAAATATGACGCCCATGATGTATGCGTGGTAAAATTGACGCAACATGGACAATATGTTGGTCATCTCATGTACATTAAAAAATTATTAATATTCATATCATATTTTTTGACTCAGCATCATGTGCACTACTGTACGTGGTAAAAATATGACGCCCATGATGTATGCGTGGTAAAATTGACGCAACATGGACAATATGTTGGTCATCTCATGTACATTAAAAAATTATTAATATTCATATCATATTTTTTGACTCAGCATCATGTGCACTACTGTACGTGGAAAAAATATGACGCCCATGATGTATGCGTGGTAAAATTGACGCAACATAGACAATATGTTGGTCATCTCATGTACATTAAAAAATTATTAATATTCATATCGTAGCATAGTTTTTGGGGTTAGTTGGGCTATTTTTCTACTTTTTCATTTTCCTTCACACCTCTACCTTTCCCCATTTCCCACTTTTACTTTCTTATTTCATTTGTCAATTACTCTTGCTTTCAATATGTCAGGTAGGCCTCGCCTGTCCAGGATGGGTGAGGATGAATTGGGGGGATTCATATGGCTAGTTAGCCATTTCCTCCCACTGATGCTGGAGGCTGGGGGCCGTGTGATACAGGGGTATCACACGGAGGCAAGGAAAATCCGGTGGGAGAAGGTGCGCCATCACCTGGTCCGGGTCTACGGGAGCATGCGCAATGTCCATCAATTGAAGCACCGCTGGGCAGATATGATCACCAGGGAACAGGACCTGCTGGACCACCTGGGAATCAGGATTGGTGGCCATGTTGGTGAGTACAAATCAATTACATGGGAGTAATAGAAATCTGTGTGGGAACATGTGATGATTGTTACCCAATCTGCTAGATAAGTAGCTGACTGTGTGTAATGCTAGGGAAACCTAGGCCCATGTTTATATACATATATCCCCATTTTTGCACCACATTTTCACGCAATAACAGCAGCAACTTACAACATATATCTGTATTTTGCAAGTTTGGCCCCTCTCTGCGTGACAAAATGATGCAACTGCTGCGCTACAAAGGTATACATATGTGCCCTAATGTGTATTTGTTGCACAATGTTTATGAAGACCAATGCTAGCAGTCAGATGGCTCATTTTTTCTACACATACCAGATGCCTGTAGCTGTATGTAATGTAGTGTTGCATTTGTGTCAGACAAGCAACACGTGAACGGCTCTTTTTGTACTCTACAGGTCATAATGGCCAGTGAGTAAGTCATGTAGAAACAACATACCTACATATGTAGACGCCATAGCTAGACAGAAAATTTGTAACCCATGATGATGCTATACATGTGTGTTGCCTTCACGTCACATGAAGTTAGATATGTTGTCCACAGATATGTCACATGTGTGTGTGGTTGCTGTGTGTTGAACATGTCCACCTAGCCTGTTTGATTGTGAGTGGTCATGCAGTCCTCATGGAACCAGTTTTTGGATGTCTCTCTGGGATGCACATGCTGAGATGTATGGATAACATTATTGTTGGGGCATACTAATGGAGGGTTAACTTGGACGACATCTGACTGTCCTGGCCACTGCATGTGTGTAGTAGGGTGTGTAACTGTAGCAGGAGACTCATCCAATGTTAATGTTGAATACAAAGTCATCCATGCAGTATGAGCATGTGGGAAAGTGTATCATTACCATGTCATATTCACACAGTGTCATTGTAACTGAACTGATTTGTCAGTTCACCCAGTCTGAGTATATTCTTCCTTTCATGCTTTACAGGTGGACCAGCCCCGTACACCGTGGGAGAGGTGGCACATTTTGACGACCCCGATACCTACAGTGAGTGTCGCCTGAGTGCTATATTCATTGTTTGGTAATGAAGCATGATGGACTACTGTGTGTTCAAGAGAATTCATGATTTGATGCGCTGGCCGTTCATTTGCATTGTTGTTTTAGTGTGATATCAAATTGGACTTATGTTTCTGTAAAGCAATACCTAGCCATCTCTCAGATTGAGGGGCTGTAGGTCATTCCAGTTGGGCCGCAATGGGAATGGGATGAGTCATTTGGAATACACTGGTCAATGTAAGACTTGGTCGGGGACTTGGCATGAACTGAGTCTGCATATCAGACTGACAGTCTCCCATATAGCTTAGGCACATGGCTTTGATGACAAGTGCTTCTTCCTAGTTGAGGATGGACTGTGTACACTGTAGGTTGGATCTTCCGGGGGCATGTACTTCCACAAGGTGAACTAGAAGTGTGTGTGACTTGAGTGCAATGGCCTAGGTGTTCTGTCGAATCATGAGAATGTGTGTTCTACCTCCTCTGTGTGTGTTGTAAAACATGCCTCACTGATAGTATGTCATGTTGGCCTAAGTCATATCATTTTGACATGTGTGGACCTTGGATAGGACAATGTTTGGCTGACTACAACGTGTTGCTAGCCATTCATAGGTGTTGTGTGTGAAGGCACATACTTTTTGAACTTTCTATACACTCCTGGGTGTGCATTGAACATGGGATTGTTGGTTGTTCTTCCCACACCACCATCAAAGACTGGGATGTTAATGTGAAACAGGGTACCTAGGACTGTAGCAACCAGTATGTTACACGTACTTGACACCTTTTTGTGATTTGAGTTAGTACCTAGGGCCAGATGTAGCAAACTGTTTACAAGTTGCAAATGTCATAAATTTCTGTTTGTGAGTTGCAAACGTCTGTTTCCTATTCCGAAATGTATTTGGTGATTATGAACATATTTGCAAAATGCTTGTCCAAATCCAAAATATGAAGGGGTTTTCCAGACCTATTTGCAACTCACAGTGGTATGCAATTCCATTTGCAACCGAGTACGTGGTTGCAAAGTGAGTCGCTGTTATCATCCACTTGAAGTGGATGGTAACCCACTTGCTAACTGGAAGGGGTTCCCATTGTAACCCTTCACCTTTGTGAGTGGACCTAAATAATCCTGTACAAAACAGCCAGTGGTCCAAGGGACCACTAACTACCGTCAAATTAACCAAGATTGAAGTTGTTGTAATTTATTTGTAAGTGCAGCTCATTTTCCTTTCAGGTAAACGGCCTACACTTGGGGAAAAATAACCTGCTTTATTTAAAAGCAGTCACGGCCATAGAGGTCTGCTGTTCCCAGCAGGCCTCCATCCCCGTGAGTGCCCATAGTCGCTAAGGTGGCGCAACTTGGAACCCACATCATTGATGTTAATGAGGTGGGTCTTAGCGACCCCATAGCGACTTGCAGACGGTGTCAAAGCCAACGTTCTGCATTGCAAATTGCTAGTCGCATTTTCCAACTTCCTACATCTGGCCCCTAGTGTAGACATTTGGTTATGGCCCATGGGTTCAATCTTAGCACACAACTAAATCCAAATGGCATTGAGTGAGGAGTGTGATTGTTATCACATAGAGTGACATATGTAGTGAAGTCAGTATGCGGAAGAGGTGCTGCCATGATGTCAAATGCCTTAGGTATGATTTGGATGAGTAGTTTAGGGTAATGTCATCCATCATGTAGAGACATGGATATGCTAGGTGTGATATGCCCTTATGTATGCATGCTTCACATGTACTTCCTCTGAGCCCTTCCGTGAACTATGTTGTGAAAATTGCTGCAACCAATACATTTCTAGTAATGTACAAGTAACCCATTGTGCTATTCCACCCAATGCAATTCCAAAGGTAAATATTTGCCTTTTCTCTTCACAGCTGCAAACATGAGAGCCGCAGATCGCAACCAATTTGAGCGCCGTGCCATGAGATACAGGCACATCCTGCAGGTGCAGTGTGGGTATCGGAGGATGGGCCGCAAGTACCATTCTGATCGGGCCTCCGGGGCGTGGTGGGCCACACCACAGGCTCCCCCTACAGTGCCACCACCAACCACCAACACCACATCCACCAGGTCTGCCCAAGTGGACCCAGCAACGTCTGCAGCAATGGACCCTGCATCTTCCTCCCGACCTGGACCCAGCCGTGTGGTGGTAGCTGGACTCTCCCGTGGCCAACCAACTCCTGCCACAACATCAACCTCCGCCGGCACACAAACCAGCACAGACCCTCCTGTGGACCCAGCTGCCTTCCTGGCATTGACCAGAAAATTGGACAAGTTGGTGAAAAAGGTGGACGACCTGAGGGAAGACATGAGTTACGTCAAAAAGAGGGTCCGCTCCATCAGGCGCACACTATGGAGGGCAAATCTGTAGCACTTTTGCCCTCTTGAACTTTTACCCCTCCCCTCTCACCTCTTTCCTATTTTCTACTGTTAGTTGGGTTTTGGGGATTAGTATTAGGATAAGTATAGAAAATTAGCTTAGTTAGTGTTACGGAAGGGGGTGGGGGGTCCTTATTCTTTCTATCTTATATTTTTGTGTGGGTGGGTGGGTGGGGGGCAAAGTTGGGATTCCTGTTTAAAAAAAAAATAAAAAAATAAAAAAAAATAAAAAAAAATCAGAAAAAATAACAAAACATTTATGTTTCTTTAGGATAGTATAGTATGTGTGTAGGTTAGTAAGTGTTGTCCTGCATGTGTCTTGTCTCATAATGGTGGGTGGGGGGTTGATGTTTAGATCGTTTTGTTACATGTGTAGAGTAAGTTTAGCTTAGGTTAGTTAGGGACAGTTGTGGGTTAGTAGTAGTCAGGTTAGATTAGTGTAGGTTTACCTTTCCCTTAGTTGCCTCTTGTATTACTCAATTGAAATAAATATTTAGTTAACCCTTTACATGATGCGTTAGGTGCTACATTATCATGGCCTTGACATCAGTGTAGCAGAATGTTTTAGTATGACATTTGTGTCCTATGCTCGCCATCCCCAGGAAATTGAGGTTTCACATCCCAGCTACCCGTGTGCTAACTTGGTAAGTATCCACCATGTGGGAGACCCACCATTGGTAGTGTGCATTGATCACCAAGGTTTTGTTTCGGTATGTATCCTACTTCACAAAGAGTGCTTCCAGACTTGTTATTGTGGGTAAATTGATAGGTCGGACAGCAGTGTGAAGTTCAGGGAGATCTTTGTAGATGAGGAGTTGTTCACACTCTTGTCTTGTTGCTTTCATTGCTGACCTATATCATGTGTGTACTGATTCAGCATGACTTTCCTTCATGGAAGTATACTCCGTGAGGGTGATTGATGCAGTGTAATTTGTTCATGATTCCTTACATTATGCGGCAGTAATTCATATTTATGTATTGCATGGTGCCTACATTTCTCAGCCACCATTTGTTCTCTGGAATAGCGATAGATGGTGCATCATTCTGTCCAACACAGCATGATTGTGTGTGCTTAGTTCCTTCATCAGTTATTTTCCTCAGTATGGTAAGGCTATGATGCAATCCTGGCCACTGTACAGATGTTTCAGTATACATGAAATCAGGACAGTAGTATAGAGAATCTACATGGTTGCCACACAGCCACTTTGGAGTTAGGTACTGCACAGTTGAAGTGTGAAATGACACAGAGACACAATAGGTGTGCAAGTGCTATTTATTTATAGGTGGCGTAGTGCAAATTGTCCATTCATCATATTTGCTGAGTCCGTTCTGGTGCATTCTTACATGGTGATCCGACAGAAGGGGTGTGGATGATGCTCCTGACATGCTGGGATGATGTCACAGACAGTGCAGAGGAACAGGAATTGGCAAATAGTTGGAGAGAGACATTCACTGGCAATGGGGACAAGTCATACAGTGGATTGCCAAACAGTCATTGAGTGTAGTTGTAGTGAGACTGGCCTTTGACAAAACGTAGGAGCTTGGTCAGAGTAGGCCATGGTGCAGGGACTAGGGCTTCCGGGTACTCTTGCGTGTGAATGTTATCTGTTCCATGTCTTATTCTTCTGATGTGTGTGTTGCCTGGTGTGTCCTTGTTGTTGTTGGTTGTGAAGGGGCAACACACACCTCAGTGTTAGAAGACATGGAGGCAGACATCCCGGGGGCTGATCCCTGTGGAGTTATGAAGGGCAGTACTGCAGCAAGGAGGGCCTGCTGGTTTTTCAGAATGGCAGCAACATCACGATGGTAGGCAGCCAGGTCGGCCCTGAGGGATTCTATGTTGCATTCGTGCACACGTTGACTGGCTTGCAGTTGTAGTTGTTGTGTCAACTGGATGACAGCTGTGCAGATTTCCTTCTGTGTTTTTAAAAGTTCCTGCAAGAGCGATGTTCGGCCTTGCATTGCAGCTGCCTGATCAGCAGTAGACATCATGCACAAACGCACCCCCTCAAGGCTGGCTGCCATAGTTTGCATCCCCACCCGCACCTCCTTGGCCAGCTCCCGCTGGACCCCAACGACGGTTCTTTCGAAGCTGGTGCCAGTGTCGTCAGAGTCCTCAGCTGTGTTGGAGCTGGCAGGTCTTACAATTGGGGTGGCGGGTGGTTCTCCTGTGGTGGCTGCTTCTTCTGTGCTCCTCCTTGTGACTGACGGTGGGGTTTGGAGGCTTTCAAGGACCATTTGAATGGTCTCTTGTGGGATGTTTATGGGCTCGTCATCCATGTCATCAGGGAACTCAGGGCCAGGCATATCGGCAGGAGATCAGTGTTCCTCTGCAATGAAACAGGGTACAATTAGTGTGTCTGTGTTGTGACAATTTTGCACTAAGATACAAGCCTTTGGATGCCTTTACTTTGTGCTCTGTGTTTGTCTTGGTATCTGCTGTCCGTCATAGGGCATTGTTGTAGGCCTATGGCCCACCTGTGTGTCACATGTATGATATGGAGCTATCAGACATGTCTGCCTGATCGCCTCTAGGTGTTGCTTTGTAATTATTTAGGAATAGGCGTGTTTTTGTCCTACTCCTCCCTCGGTGTTTAACTATTGTTATGGAGGGACATTTTGTTGGGTGTGCTCTCATTATCCTACATGTGATTACTGGCTTTCTAGGCAGCAGGATGGCTAATGGTGTGGGGGACTAAGTCTGACCCACTTGTAAATAACTCGGTCACCCTGATATTTCATTTTGCTCAGACTAACTAGCAGTGCCTCTGGTCTCCCACATCAAAGGAAGGTTTAGACATCCGAGCGCATGACATCTTTTGAACTTCTCAGGGAAGTCGTGGTCACTCAGATCCTACACAATTATGTCTTTTCCGGTATGTTCCCATACACAAATGAGAAAGACAGTATTTGTTTAATATGAGGTTTCATTGTACAACTGACTTGTTGAAATTTAGGTGTGAGCCACAATAACCCAAACAATACACACTGTTAGAATTGAAATAGTCCGCAGGAGAGTAATACATTAGTACACAGCTATCATGGTGCCTAACAGTTTCTACTCTCCCTGTGCTTGTTCTATGTATAGCACAGCATGTTAAGTTTGGAGCTTGCCTGTCGGAATCACTGGGGAGACATCATCCCTCATATCAGAGGAATGGCCTGTGATCTGGTTGTGCATCAGCAGCAAGGCAGGCAGCATCTAGTTGTGTTTCTCTGTTTGGAAACTCCCTCTTGCGTGTCTTGGGACAAGGAAGTGATTTTATAAGTCATATGTCATCGTGATGACAAAGTTTCCCTACGCAGGAATGCCAAACCTTAACCCCTACCACATCTATCAGAAAAGTACCAGACTGTATCCTTGACTGGGGCACAGAGTGAATATGTTCTGGCAAACTCCAGTGCAGAAGTAGGCAAAACAGTGTGATTTGACTAATTACCAACACCTTAGGACTGGCTATTTGCTAAATTAACTGATAGGAAGGGCAATGAGAAGCATTTAGTGCAAAGTGCTCTGAGGCTCTTAGATGTGAGCAAATGAGTATAAGTACATTCAGGGTAAGATGCACAAAGGCCTCCAGCCTGAGGCTAATGTGCAAAGTATACGTTACACTTGCCACAATACACTTTGACTGACTGTGGGTGTTGTGACTGCCCTGCCAGCACACTTGCCTCTCTGGACCTGCCCCATACACTTTTTATTCATATTGCATGAACTGTACATGTTACGTGGCATTACGTATGCATGTCCATGTTAGGATGTGGTATGGATGTAAACATTGTTGATGTTTGAAGATGATGTTGGGTCATGTGTGTTTAATTAGATTGGCCTGTTTATCGTATGAAGGTCCTATTTGGTTGTCAGACTTTGCAGGTGTGTTTCAGTGACCAGTTGCCTGTGTCCCCTCCTCAGGTGTTGTCTGAGCAGTATGACATTAGTGATGTAGCCTTGTTAGCCAGGCACGTGAGGGACCCTGACGTATGCAGCATGTGTATGTCGTTAGTGCTGTGTGGCTCCTATTGCTGTTTACTTTGGCTTATGTATGTGTCACGTATGGACATTCGGCATTTGAGTGTACTGGTGCCTTTGTCTTATTTCTATGAATAGTTGCGGATGTCATCCTCACCCCCTAATTTGGGTATGTATGTTCCATGGGGAGGTTCCTGCCATTTGGTACTATAGCTGCACAGAGATGAGAGGTATTAGTGTCAACTGTTGTGGCAGTTACATTGCAGTTGTTGTTTTGGCTACTGCATTACTGATAGGGACCTAGTTGATGTAGGATAGATTTTGCAATACAAGTGCCAGGATGTGAGTTTGACGTAGTGGCCTTCCCACCTGTCGCTGCTTTCCCTTGGCTCTATTGTTGTAATTACAGGATGGCCCCATGGGACTGTTGTTGGTGCTGTATTTTGTCGTGCCCCAGATTCAGTCTGTGCTGGGCATGCCCCCCTGCCATGCCCCTTTACCCATGCCACTTCATATATGTGCTGACTTACATGCATTGTGTAGTAGGTATCCCCCCCCCTGCTTACAGTCCCCATTATTGCAATTTAATTCCCCATGCGACTTACCCTGCATGTGCGTTGTGTCGTGGTAGTCTGCGCTGTCCTGTCCTTGAATCCCTGTGATGATCTCCTCCGGGATGGCGGCTGCGACCATCTCCTCCATGTGGTCCAGGGCCTCCTGTTGTGCTGGACTCCCCCTTCCAGTCTGCATTGCTGCCTTCCTGTTCCTGGCCATTTTCTCTTTTGTCCTACGTTTGCAGTCATGCCAGCGTTTCTTACACTCAGTGACTGTGCGGCATTCTTCAGCCACACTGTTGATCTTGTCCACTATTTGTTTCCATATGGCCTCTCTCCTACTGAGTGGCAATTTAGAGGAGATGAAAAGTTGGTGCTGGTGTTCCGTCACCTCTTTCACCAGGATTTCCTGCTCCTCTTCACTGAAGCGACACTTTCTTTTTTTTCTAAAAATGTCCTGGTTCCTGTATGGATCCTCCTGGCTGGTTCCTGGTCTGCTCTCATCCTCCTGGGGTCTGTACTGGCATCTGGGATCCATTTTGGCTCTCCTCTGCTGAGAGGGCAGTTTTCGCGCAAAAATTTAACGCAATAGCGCGAAAAAAAACAGCGCTTTCCGGATTGCGCTGTCGTAAATCGACCCACAGTGATGTGCGTCGCCTTTACGTTGGTTTCCTTTACGACGGAACGCCGCTGTGTGCGTCACAAAATAATGACTCCCACCTGTTGGTTGCGCTGCCGTACGTCAAAGTATAAATTTGACGCCCGCACGGCGGTTCAAAATGGCGTTAGACGGCGCTAATTTTTTTGACGCAAAACTGCGTTAGCGCAGTTTTGCGTCAAAAAGTATAAATATGGCCCATAGGGTTTTCACTATGAGCACTGAGCCCTGGCTAGCAGGATCTCAGTGAGACAGTGAAAACACCCTGACATACACTCACAAACAGGCCAAAAGTGGGGGTGACAAGGCTAGAAAGAGGCTACTTTCTCACATAGACCGCCAGCATTCACTGGGGTTCACTATAAACGTGTCGAAGTCACACCTGACTCCCTCTCAGATGCTACCTTTGATCAGAGCCGTTCTGGACGCACTGCAGCTTTGCGTCTATCCTTCAGAACAGCGAGTCTAGGATATCTGGGCTATGACTCCGATGCTTCAGCCTCTATTCTAGATTTCAGTGAGACTGACCCTGAGGCTGTTGAGTCTTATGGCCTTTTGCATCCTGCTAGTAATGCATGCGTGTTGTCATATGCAGGCTCTGCAGTGGGAACTGAAGTTCTGTGGACACAGCATCAGTAGAATCTCTCCAACCTGATCTAGATCTCAGAGGGAACTGAAGAAGGCCTGCAGTGATGGCTGACGAACCACAATTGGGTCAGCGACATACCCATATCCCATCCCCAGGCAGAGATGACTGTAGTGACAGATGTGTCACTTGTGCTGGGATGGCCATCGGGGAGAGGTGGGGATCAGAAAACTCTGGTCTCCGGTGGAGTCCGGACTCAACTTGTTGGAGCTCTGGACAATCTGGTTGGCATTCACATTTTTTCTTTCTTGGATCATGGGAAGGCTAGCTCAGGTGTTCACAGATAACATCACCGCCATTTCGTATTGCAAGAAAAAGGGTGGGGTAAGTTGTGGATCCTCGATCAAGAGAATCTGTGTTGCTGGATATTAAAGGAATATCAGTGCATTTTCCTGGTGAATTCAACACTTGACAGTTCTTTGAATGCCATGGTGGACAAACACAGCCATTGATGCCTAGCTGATCATTAATGGCAGTGGTACAAGGTCAATTTCAAGACTGGAGATGGCCTTGGCTAGATCTGTTTAATATCACAGAGAATGCACAGTCAGCAGTTCTGCAGTGTGGAGTTTACAAGGTGGCTTCTGCTTGGAAATGTGGAACTCCTGCCTCCTGTACACCTTTCTGCTGATACCACTCCTGCCCAGGGTTCTCGAGAAGATTAGGAATGACCTGACCCAAGTTGTTCTTGTGGCTCCAGTTTGAGCAAGGAGCTCCCCAGCATGAGCGTTGGTCCTCCAAACAGGTTACCCCTTTTAAGAGGATCTTCTGTCGCAGCAGCAGGGCAGAGTATTGCATCCAAACCTGCAAATGCTCTCTCTTCATGCTTAGGGATTGAGCGACACAGATGACAGCTTTTATTCTCCTTCTGAAGTCTGCAATGTTATTCTGGCAGCCAGACAACCCTCCGCCAATATGGTATTTGACTAACACTGGGACACATTTGTAGCATGATGTGGATCCACAGATATTGACTCTCTTTCTGCGCCTTTGCTCCAAGTGTTGCTTGTTCTGTCTTTGGCCCGCCAGGGCTCTGCTCTCGACAATGTTAAAGATGGTCTTTCCACCATTTTGCCTTTCTTGTGGTTGCTGGACCAATCTTCTTTGTTTAAGTCATCCATTGTCACTAGATTCCTCAAGGAACTTTTATTATGCTCCAAGGGACTTCAGCCTGGTCTTGACCTTTCTCATGTGTGCAGCCAATGGGCCACTGCACAACTGCCCACTCTATTTGCTCACCATCAAGATAGTTTAGTGGTCATAACATCAGCCAGGAGGGTCAGCAAAATGCAAGCTATCTGTGCACCATCCTTACACAACATTCTATCAATCCAAACTGGTTCTGAGAACATGTGCCTCCTTCCTGCCGAAGGTTGTGGCATCTTTTCATGTACACCAAAACATCACCTTGCCATCCTTCTTTGCACTGCCTCAGCCTTCTAAAGAAGAGGATAGACTCCATCATCTGATCCCAATAAGGCGTTGCTGTTCTGCTGTGATCATACTAGAGAGTTTGTCGTGGATGATTAACTGCTTGTTGGGTGTGTCAGGGCAAAAAGGGAAAGACTGTGCTGAAACAGACCATTACATGTTAAACATCTGCTACGTATTTGTCAAAATGCAACCCCAGAGGGCTTGCAGGCTCATTCAACCGATCACAGTGTTAACTCACGGAATCCCTGTCCTTGACATCTGTCAGGCAGCAGCGTGGGCACCCTTGCACACACTCACCAAGCATGACTGCCTAGACAGTCAGATCAATTGTAATGGGCACTTTGCTCATTTAGTCCTGTAGGACTTTTTGGTCTAATCTACTTCACTGAGCTATTGTTTGGGTATGTATTCTAAGGTAAGGAAGTCTCTATCAGATGAACAAGTTACTTATTTTTGGTAATGCCTTATCTCGTACAGCCTCTATCTAGCCTCAGATTCCTTACTGACCGTCCCATCCTTCCTGCTCTGCAAACATAGGGACAGATTTAAGAGCCCCTTGCGCCATAATATTGCCACATTAGTGTCATTTCTTTATGTTAATGTGGCGATATTATGGCAAAATACTGCACCAAATTTATAAAATGGTGCAATGCGTGCATTGCGTCACTTTGTAACCCCTTGCGCCACATTATGCCTGCATCAGGCATAATGTATGAAAGTGTGTGTTTCCCCGTTAGGGGGGCCAAAAAAATGGTGCAAAGGAATCTAAAAGATTTCAGAATTTTTAAAGCTTGCTCAGAGCAGGAGTTAAAAGCAGGCACACCATTGGTTACAATGGCCCCTATTTAATTTTAAGGGTTAGCGCCAAACCTTTGGGACTCCCCATCATTGGTTGAGTAAACCTTGGACCTTGCTGGTCCCTAACAGCTCAACCTTTCTTTGTTTGCAACATTTGTCTTTGCCAAGGCTTGTTGGTGTTTTTTCCACACGACAGACCAACTGCAATCTTTCATTCAGCGTGAGACGTCAACTGCATCACCCAGGAACTCTTCATCTGCTTCACTGCTGCAGTGCTGACCATTTTTGTCCCTCCGTCGACCAACTCCTGCATCCACAAACGAGTGGGTAGTGGCCTCTGCCATCACTGGAAACTCCACTGAGATCTGGACTTGGTCCCCTCTTTCCACAGGTTTTCCTCCTCCAGGATCCACCTTTGGTTTCTTGCAGTCTTGTCCGGGTCTTGCAATATCCTTCTCTGAAGTCCTTTGGGTTGGTTTGGGGAGAACCAGTAACTTACCTCTTTTCCCCTGGTCGCTAGGGGTCACTCTGGTACTTACCTTGTGGGTTTCCTAGGTCCTCCAGCTTCCCTCTTCCGATTCCACTTCCTTGAGTGGGGGCCCGACTTTCGCATTCCATTTTCTTAGTATATGGTTTAGTTCCCCCCAGGCCTTCAGTGTTGTCTATTGCTTTTCACTGTTTTCTATTACCTTTTTATTCCTATCCCTGATTGCTAATGTACATATATAGGCCCTCATTATGGCATTGCTGGTAAGTGATAAAGTGGCAGAAATACCACCAACAAGCCGGTGGTAATTACCGCCAAATTATGACCATGACGGTGAGAACTCCAATAGACAGCCAATGTACCACACCATCCACCAGGGCGTTAACACCACGCACCATGGCGGTCGCCATCAACAGCCAGGTGGAAGACAAAGTACTGGCCACCATATTATGACACAGGAAACCTCCAGGATTTCCAGGGCGGTGCCAACGCCATTAAAAGCCAGAGGGGAACAGAACACAGAAAAAGAAAGATTCACCAACAAGTGCACAGAGGACTCCACCGCCGCCATCGAACCAGAACTTCAAGTCTTCCCTATGCTCTTCTACGCTATGCTCCACCTGGCACTGCCATTTATTTGGCTAGATCCCACAGCAAGATGAGGGCCAAACACCGCCAACTGCACGCCTCGTGGGACCCACTAAGCCCTGTCTGACATGGAATGCAACCTAGCTCGTGAAGGAAAGTACCATCTTGCCTGGCATGTCACCCCATTTTTACTTGTGTGTCAGTTTTGTTTTTGCCTGTGTCACTGGAATCCTGCTAGCCAGGACCCCAGTGCTCATAGCTTGTGGCCTAAATGTGTTCCCTGTGTGGTGCCTGTAGGAGGCTCCTAACTGTGTCACTGAAGCTCTGCTAACCAGAACCTCAGTGCTTATGCTCTCTCTGCTTTTAAAATTGTCACTGCAGGCTAGTGACCATTTTCACCAATTCTGATTGGCACACTGGAAACCCCTTATAATTCCCTAGTATATGGTACCTAGGTACCCAGGATATTGGGGTTCCAGGAGATCCCTATGGGCTGCAGCATTTCTTTTGCCACCCATAGGGAGCTCAGGCAATTCTTACACAGGACTGCCACTGCATCCTGAGTGAAATAACGTCCACGTTATTTCCAGCCAATTTATACTGCACTTAAGTATCTTATAAGTCACCTATATGTCTAACCCTCACTTATTGAAGGTTAGGTGCAAAGTTACTAAGTGTGACGGCACCCTGGTACTAGCCAGGGTGCCCCGACATTGTTCAGGGCAATTTCCCCGGACTTTGTGAGTGCAGGGACACCATTACACGCGCGCACTACATATAGGTCAATACCTATATGTAGCTTCACAATGGTAACTCCGAACATGGCCATGTAACATGTCTAAGATCATGGAATTGTCCCCGCATGCAAAATCTGCTATTGGGGTGCTAATCCCATGCATTCTCAGGGCTCCAGGATGGACCCTGGGTACTGCCAAACTATCTCTCTGGGGTTTTCACTGCAGCTACTGCTGCTGCCAACCCAGAGACAGGCTTCTGCCCTCCTGGGGTCTGGGCAGCCCAGTCCCAGGAAGGCAGAACAAAGGATTTCCTCTGAGAGAGGGTGTTACACCCTTTACCTTTGGAAATAGGTATTAAGGGCTGGGGAGGAGTAGCCTCCCTCAGCCTCTGGAAATGCTTTGAAGGGCACAGATGGTGCCCTCCTTGCGTAAGCCAGCATACACCGGTTCAGGGATCCCCCAGCCACAGTTCTGGCACGAAACTGGACAAAGGAAAGGGGAGTGACCACTCCCCTGTCCATCACCACCCCAGGGGTGGTGCCCGGAGCTCCTCCAGTGTGTCCCAGACCTCTGCCATCTTGAATGCAGAGGTGTGAGGGCACAATGGAGGCCTCTGAGTGGCCAGTGGCAGCAGGTGACGCCAGAGACCCCTCATCATAGGTGTTTACCTGGTTAGGTGACCAATCCTCCTCTGAGGGCTATTTAGGGTCTCTCCTGTGGGTTTCTCTTCAGATAACGAATGCAAGAGCTCACCAGAGTTCTCTTTCTTCAACTTCTGCCAAGGATCGACCGCTGACTGCTCCAGGACGCCTGCAAAACCGCAACAAAGTAGCAAGACGACTGCCAGCAATATTGTAGCGCCTAATCCTGCTGACTTTCTTAACAGTTTCCTGGTGGTGCATGCTCTGAGGGCTGTCTGCCTTCACCCTGCACTGGAAGCCAAGAAGAAATCACCCGTGTGTCGACGGAATCTTCCCCCTGCTAACGCAGGCACCAAACTTCTGCATCACCGGTCCTTTGGGTCCCCTCTCATCTTGACGAGTGTGGTCCCTGGAACACAGGAGCTGGATCTAAGTGACCCCGATAGTCCAGAGGTCCTTCTGTCCAAATTTGGTGGAGGTAAGTCCTTGGCTCCCCATGCCAGACAGTAATCCTGTGTACCGCGTGAACTGCAGCTGCTAGGGCTTCTGTGCACCTTTACAAGGAATCCTTCGTGCACAGCATAGCCGAGGTCCCCAGCACTGTGTCCTGCATTGGTCAACTCGCTGAGTTGACCACCGGCTTCGTGGGACCCTCCTTTGTAGTGTTGAGATGACCGCCATGCTCAGATTTCTTCAATGCCTGTTCAAGTGCTTCTGCGGGTGCTGCCTGCTTCTGCGTGGGCTCCCTGTACTGCTGAGCACCCCCTCTGTCTTCTCCTCCAAAGGGCGACCTCCTGGTCCTTCCTGGGCCCGGGCACCACCCATTTTCTTCAACTGCGACTCTTGTAGCTAGCAAGGATTGTTTGCGGTCTTTCTGCATGGAAACAACTCTGCATCCTCCAGCACGCCGTGGGACATCTTCTGTGTAAAGGAGAAGTTCCTGGCATCTTCTGTTAATGCAGAATCTTCAGCTTCTTCCACCCAGAGGCTGCCCTTTTGCACCTTCATCCGGGGTTTAGTGGGCTCCTGCCCCCCCGGACACTTGCGTGACTCTTGGACTTAATCCCCTTCATTTACAATTCCTCAGGTCCAGGAATCCGTCTTCCATGCTTTTCAGCCAGTTGTTGTCCTTGCAGAATCTCCTATCACGACTTTAGTGTGTTTCTGGGGTAGTAGGGTAATTTTACTCCTACTTTCTAGGGTCTTGGGGTGGGGTATCTTGGAAACCCTTAGTGTTTTCTTACACTCCCAGGGACCTTCTACACACTACACTAGAACTGGGGTCCATTTGTGGTTTGCATCCCACTTTTAGAGTATATGGGTTGTGTTGCTCCTAGGCCAATTACATGCTATTGTATTCTCCAGTGATTGCACTACTTTTCTATCTGTTTACATACCTGATTTTGGTTTGTGTGCATATATTTTGTGTATTTTACTTACCTCCTAAGGGAGTATATCTTTTGAGATATTTTTGGCACATTGTCACTAAAATAAAGTACCTTTATTTTTTAGTAACTCTGAGTATTGTGATTCTTATGATATAGTGCTATATGATATACGTGGTATAGTTGGAGCTTCGCATGTCTCCTAGTTCAGCTTAAGCTGCTCTGCTATAGCTACCTCTATCAGCCTAAGCTGCTAGAACACTAATAATCTACTAAGAAGGGATAACTGGACCTGGCACAAGGTGTAAGTACCATCAGGTACTTACTATAAGCTAGGCCAGCCTCCTACACCGTTGCATTGCAAATGCTTGTTTCTTTAGGTACCGATAGTTCGTGCTTAGATTCTCCTAACTTTTTTTTTCTCATAATCTACCCATGCCAAATTGGCGTCCTTTTTTTCCAACATCCTATGGATTTCAGAGGTACCCAGAGTTTGTGGGTAGCCCTGGAGGAGACCATGAAATTAGCCAATATACAGCTACATTTCGTTTGTTTAAAAAAAATGGGAAACAGGTGCTGCAGAAGAAAGCACGTGTTTTTTACCCCCTGAAAATGGCACCAATAAAGGGTTTGTGGTGCTAAAATCACCATCTTCCCAGCTTTCAGGAACATGCAGACTTGAATCAGAAAAACAAATTTTTCAACACAAGTTTGGCGTTTTACTGGTACATTCCCCAGTGTTACTATTTTGTGTGCTTTCAGCCTCCTTCCAGTTAGTGACAGAAATGGATGTGAAACCAATGATGGATCAGAACAGCTAAACATTTCTGAAAAGTAGATAGAATTCAGCAAGGGGTAATTTGTGTAGATCCTTCAAGGTGTTCCTACAGAAACAGCTAAAATAAAAAATATTGAGATTGAGGTGAAAAAAAGAGCCATTTCTGTCCACATTTTCTTCTATAACTTTTTCCAGCTATGACAGATTTTTGACAGCAATGTACCTTTACATCTGGTCTGCTGGACTCTTCTGGTTCCGGGGGTATATAGGGCTTGTTAGTTCTTTAGGAACCCCTGGTACCCAGAGCCAATAAATGAACAGCACCTTGCAATGAGTTTCCATTGTATACCAGGTATACAGCAATTCATTTGGTGAAATATAAAGAGTGAAAAATAGGTATCAAGGAAACCTTTGTATTTCCAAAACGGGCACAAGATAAGGTATTGTGAAGCAGTGGTTATTTGCACATCTCTGAATTCCAGGGTCCCCATACTAGCATGTGAATTACAGGGCATATCTCAAATAGACTTCATTTTTACACATTGTCTTACAGTTGGAATGAACAAATGCAGAGAAAAACAAGGGGCAGTAACACTTATTCTTCTATTCTGTGTTCCCCCAAGTCTCCTGATAAAAATGGTACCTCACTTGTGTGGGTAGGCCGAGTGCCCACGACAGGGAACGCAACATGGATATATCACATTTTTACATTGAAATCTGACATGTTTTTTTAAAAATGTCTAGCTGTGGATGTTGGCCTCTGATTCAGCCGGCACCTAGGGAAATCTACCAAACCTGTGCATTTTTGAAAATAGACACCTAGTGGAATCCAGGATGGGGTGACTTGTGGCACTTTCACCAGGTTCTGTTACCCAGAATCCTTTGCAAACCTCACAATTTGGCAAAAATAAACACTTTTTCCTCACATTTCAGTGACAGAAAGTTCTGGAATCTTAGAGGATGTAGTAGCTTGGAGAGTAGTTATGTTTTTAACAGTTCAAATAGTACCTTTAATTTTATACTTATGCACGTCTGTTTTACATCCTCATGCATGCGTCTGTGCATGAGAGCATTCCTTTCTATTCCATTTAGAATGTATTTGTCAGTTGCTTCTTTAAGCTTGTACCTGTCAGCCAGCCTCTCCGTTGCTGAGAACTTTACAGAGAATAAACAAACGTTTTCTTTTTTATGTTTGGAGCTTCAATACCACATAGGAGCCACAGATTTCCTTCCACACAACATTCCCCCAAGTCTCCTCATAAAAATAGTACCTCACTTGTGTTGGTAGGCCTAGTGCCTGCGACAGAAACCGCCCCAAAACGCAACATGGACACATCAAATTTTTACAGTGAAAACTGACATGTTTTTTGGAAAGGGCTTAGCTTTGGATTTTGGTCTCTAGCTCAGCCGACACCTAGGAAAACCTACCAAACCTGCGCATTTTTGAAAACTAGACACCTTGGGGAACCCAGGATGGAGTAACTTGTGGCGTTCTCACCAGGTTCTGTTACTCAGAATCCTTTGCAGACCTCAAAGGTTTTTAAAAAAAAACCACTTTTTCCTCACATTTCGGTGATGCAAAGTTCTGGAATCTGAGGGGAGCCAAAAAGTTCCTTCTACCCAGCATTCACCCACATCTCCTGATAAAAATGGTACCTCACTTGTGTGGGTAGGCCTAGGGCCAGATGTAGCAAGAACATTTTTTGCGAGTTTCAAATTGCGAGTACTAGCGACTCGCAATTTGCAACTCGCAAAATGTAATGCAGAAAGGTGTCTCAGACACCTGCGACTCGCTATGGGGTCGCAAAGACCCACCTCATGAATATTATTGAGGTGGGTCGCAAAAGGTGGGTCGCAGTTTGCGACCCCATAGCGAGTCTAGGCACTCACAGGGATGGTGGCCTGCTGGAGACAGCAGACCACCATGTCCGTGACTGCTTTTTTAATAAAGCAGTTTTTTTTTCTTTTTGCAGCCCGTTTTCCTTAAAGGAAAACAAGCTGCAAAAAGAAAAAATTCCAAAACCATTTGGTTTCGTTTTTTTCAGAGCAGGCAGTGGTCCATAGGACCATAGGACCACTGCCTGCTCTGAAAAAATATTTTTGTGGGGATTCACAAAGGGGAAGGGGTCCCATGGGGACCCCTTCCCTTTTACGAATGAGTTACCATCCACTTCAAGTGGATGGTAACTGCGAGTTGGTTTGCGACCGCATTCACGGTCACAAACCAACTCTGCATGTCGATGCGGTTGCAAATAGGAAGGGAACACCCCTTCCTATTTGCGAGTCGCAGCCTCAAATTGCGAGCCGGTACCGAATCGCAATTTGAGGTTGTGCATCGCGTTATGCCTTTTGCGCCTCGCAAACTGCGTTTTTCGCCGTTTGCGAGGTGCAAAAGGCTTCCTACATCTGGCCCCTAGTGCCTACAACAGGAAATACCCCCAAACACTACGTGGACCCATCAAAATTATCAATTACAAAACCTCCTGTTTTTGCTGGGGGGCACTTGCGTCCTTGGTCCTGGGCTCAGCAGCCATCTAGGGAAACCTACCAAACCCAGAAATTTCTGAAAAGTAGACATCTAAGGGAGTCCAGAGAGGTGTGACTTGCGTGGATCCCCCAGTGTTTTCTTACCCAGAATCCTCAGCAAACCTCAAAGTTAGCTAAAAAAAATCACATTTCCCCCACATTTCTGTGTGGGATCACAACACTGGCACAAATTTCCTACCACCTAACATTCCCCTCAGTCTCCTGATAAAAATTATACCTCACTTGTGTAGGTGGGCCAAGTGCCTATGACAGGGAAGAGCCAAAACATGTCAAAATTGAGGGGGAACCAAAGCTGGTCCAAAAGGGCAGTTTGAAAAAAAAATTTATTTAGGTGGGGCAGAATTTTTATCAGTATAGATGTGACAATGCTGGGTGGTAGGAATTTTGTGGATTCCTTAAGATTCTGGAAGGGTCCATCACAAAAATGTGGGGAAAATGTGTGATTTCAAGCAAAGTAGGAGGTTTGCAGGGCACTATGGGTATGAAAATGGTGCGGGTTGCACGTGAAGCACACCATCCTGGACTCACCCAGATGTTTAGTTTTTAGATGTGTCTAGGCCTCATAGATTTTTATAGATGACAGCATCCCAGAGTCCAAAAAGTGCTGCCCTCACCATTCCAAGTGGGACGATTTTGAGAGTTAGCCAAGCTCCCCTTGCCCAAATGTAAAATCAAAACCCAAAATAATCAAATGTCCCCTTGCTTGCCGTTGGGATAAGATCTTTTAGTGTGCGGGGGAGAGCTGAAAGACTGCTATCCCCTTCAGTTGGGATGAGGTCGTTTCCATGCCCATAGTGGTTGGTAGCTACCACACCTCTATTTTTTATTTTTTTTAATTCCCTGGCATCTAGTAGGCTTTCTGCCCCCTGAGGAGTGGATCGAGGGTAATTTGCCCATCTGGCCACTGGTGGGCAGAACAACTTTGTCCCCATTTGTCCCCATTTATTTGGGTTGGAAGTATGGCAGAAATGGCTAACAGTTATGTGCTCCACTTTTTGGGGGGTGACCCTTGAACAAGGGGCCATCCCCCCACAAAACAAATACTGATAACCAGACAATCCCTGGTGCCTTAATGCATTCTGCCCCCCTTGGGGGCAGATCGGTCTGAAAAAAATAGGCCGATCTGCCTCCTAGGGGGGCAGAAATGGCCAACAGTTGTGTACCCCCTTTCGGGGGGTGATCCTTGCCCAATGGGCCACCCACCACACAGAAAGCACACACATACACACACAGATCTCTGGCACCTAGTGGGTTTCGAAACCCCCCCAGGGGCCTGATCGGCCGATCTAGCCCCAGGGGGAGCCGAAACATACAAACAAATCTTGCCCCCAGGGCAGCAACCCTTGCCCAAAGGGTTGCTGCCCTAAAACATAATTATAAACAATCCCTGGAGCCTAAGGGGCCACAAACAAAAAACATACCTGGTGCCTAGTGGGAGGATCCCTGCTCCACGATCGCGGGCCTTGTCCTTAATCGTGGAGCAGAAATCCATTCAAAACAGGCACTGGGGAAAGGAAAAACTATTTCCTTCCCTCCTGTGTCTGCTTCCCCCCACCAACTACCCCTCTGGAGAAGGATTAACCAAAATAAGTCCGCTCATCTCCAAAGCCAAGGGGGGGGGGGGGGTCAAGGGTAGCAGGTGTTTCCCCTTCCTTCCCTGACTTGGGGGGGTGTGGGTGGGTGGCCCACGGGGGGAGCGTGGCCCGTGTGCAGGATAAGCTCATCCGAGGCACCCAAGGGGTTAAGCCCCATGGGGCATATTTGAGATCCCAGAGAGGCACTTTTTTTAGTGACATTCTGGTGGTGGTGCTATGCCCTGCACCGTATATAAATGATGGTGTTAAGCCACTTTTTGTGGCCTAATGCCACCTTGTAAATCCACCCCCTTCACACACAGCCCTTTGCATGGAAGGAGCGTGCAATACCCATTGCATTTAGACGCCACCTCAGATTTATGAGATTTCGTAAACTTGAGGCAGCGCCAAGGTCTAATGCTCCCCAAGGGTGGCGTTAGCAAGGCGCAACGAGGAGGAATACTTTTATTACTCCTCATTTTTTGCCTTTTCTATGCGTGCTGTATTCTGCAGCATGAATAGAAAGAGAAAAATGCCAGACATGATTGCTTATGTGCGGGGAAGGTGTCCCTTCCTGCACACAATCATTCCAAAATGACGCTTTGAACTTCGATGTGTGCTGCATTATGCAGCACACACAGAAGTGCCAAATCACCATTAGTGATTGTTTATGTACAGGAAGGGACACCTTCCCACATATAAACAATCAAACCCATCAGTGCAGATATCCTTGCATGATGGTGCGAGGATGCCTGCGTTGGTACAGGCAACTTAATTTAGCTCCAGCGCAGGGGGCAACACAAGGGTGTGCCGTATTCAATTAAGTATGGTGCATCTCTGATTTGTGAAAATGACGGAGCCCGGCGCTACCAATTTTGGCTCAACGTCACGCTCCATCATTTTCTTTTAAATATGGGCCCATTTCTCCACTGAAGAGTGGCCCACAGTATTGCTGGAGCAAGTGGCTCGCCTAAGTCTAGCTTAAGTTTTTCAGTAAAAAATGCTACTGCCCAGGTTTAAGAAACGTTAGTGCTGCCTTTGTGCCATCAAAAATGTTGCTAACCCAGTGCCATATTTAGATATTGTCGCTAGAGCAGTTTAGTGACAGATTTCCGGACTTTGCATAATTTTTTTATGAGCGGCTTCTGACCTTGTATTGTTTAATGACAATGATATGAAAGGTAGGCTTTCCCTTCTAAAAAACAAGCATTTGAAAACAACATTTTAAAACTTTTTTTATGCAGTGGAATGCTGATATTTGCACAGTGCTATTGCCATTCGAATGACCTTTTGACGTTGGAGAACCAGATAATCGGAAATAGGTTATGATGGAGGGGAGACAAGAGTAATATGCTTGTTGGCTGTGAATAAAATGAGTAACAACATCCTGGAAAAAGCAAACACTCATAGAGAATGCAAGATTAAGTAAAGCATGTGAAATGTAAGCAGGAGCAACATATTTACCTTGTGTTTATACATGCACTATGCTGGCTGCAAAAAGCCTTTAACATTTACTGTTGTAATGTGCACAAAGCAGGGAAAGGATGCAGTACCACAGGTGGTCTCTAGCTGTCCCTCGGACCTCTTTTGGCAGCATAAGGTACTGTACCTTGCAATCTTGAACTAAACATCTCCTCAATGACTTTCAGGCGCTGTGCTGAAAAATAAGGGGCGGAGCACCCGTTTTGCGAAAAGTTTTACACTGCATTCAGGTTGTGAGAGAGGGGAGAAAAGAGTAGTCTGCTGTTTGAAAAAAAATAAGGCCCAGATTTTCTTATAGTGGTGCAGCGTGGTGCTACGCCAAAAATAGCAGAACCACGCTCTGCCACTTTAGACATGCAGAGGTGCGCCATATTTAGAGGAATAAGGTGCACCCCTGTGTTTCCCCTTCGGCTGCGGCTGAATTAAGCTGCCTAACGCCAATGCAGGCATCCTTGCACCATAGTGCAAGGGCGTCTGTGCTGAGGGGCTAGATTGTTTGTGTGCAGGAAGGTGCCCCAGTCTATAATGGCTATCTAACACGTCTATGAGTGCTGCAAAATGCAGCACACATAGAAGTGCCAAAGTGTCATTTTGAATGATTGTTTATGTGCAGGAAGATGTCCCTTCCTGCACATAAACAATCGTCTATGGTACTTTGCTTCGTCTATGTGTGCTGCAGAATGCCCAGGAGGTTAGAAACCTGTCTGAGGGGTTGGCATCAGCGGTAGCTCCAGAGGAGACCCCGGAAAGTTAGTTTGGCAGTACCTGGGCTCTATGCTGGAGACCCGGGGATGCATGAAATTGTCCCCCCGATACCAGAATGGTATTGTCCCCCCAATACCAGAATGATGTTGGGGTGACAGTTCCATTATCCTAGACATGTTACATGGCCATGTTCGGAGTTACCATTGTGAGGCTACATATAGGTATTGGCCTACATGTAGTGCACACGTGTAATGGTGTCCCCGCACTCACAAAGTCTGGGGAATTTGCCCTGAACAATGTGGGGGCACCTTGGCTAGTGCCAGTGTGCCCACATACTAAATAACTTTTCACCTAACCTTCACCAAGTTAGGGTTAGACATATAGGTGACTTATAAGTTACTTAAGTGCAGTGTAAAATGGCTGTGAAATAACGTGGACATTATTTCACGCAAGCTGCAGTGGCAGTCATGTGTAAGATTTGTCTGAGCTCCCTATGGGTGGCAAAAGACATGCTGCAGCCCATAGGGATCTCCTGGAACCCCAATACCCTGGGTACCTAGGTACCATATTCTAGGGGACTATAAGGGTGTTCCAGTGTGCCAATTAGAATTGGTAAAAATGGTCACTAGCCTAAAGTAACAATTTTAAAGACAGAGGGGCATATTTATACTCCGTTTGCGCCGAATTTGCGTCGTTTTTATCGACGCAAATTCGGCGCAAAACTAACGCCATATTTATACTTTGGCGTTAGACGCGTCTAGCGCCAAAGTATTGGCAAAGAGCGTCATTTTTTAGCGTGAACGCCTTCCTTGCGTTAATGAGATGCAAGGAAGGCGTTCCCGTCTAAAAAAATGACGGCGACGCAAATGCGTCGTATTTATACTCCCGGGCAAAAGTCACGCCCGGGAGGTGGCGGGTCAAAAAACCCCGCATTTGCGCCACATTTTAACGCCTGGGTCAGGGTAGGCGTTAAGGGGCCTGTGGGCTCAAAATGAGCCCACAGGTGCCCTCCCCTGCCCCCAGGGACCCCCCCTGCCACCCCTGCCCACCCCAGGAGGACACCCAAGGATGGAGGGACCCACCCCAGGGACATTCAGGTAAGTTCACGTAAGTATAATTTTTGTTATTTTTCAATTTTTTTTGGGTGGCATAGGGGGGCCTTATTTGTGCCCCCCTACATGCCACTATGCCCAATGACCATGCCCAGGGGACAGAAGTCCCCTGGGCATGGCCATTGGGCAAGGGGGCATGACTCCTGTCTTTACTAAGACAGGAGTCATTTAAATGGCGTCTGGGCGTCGAAAAAATGGCGCTAATCGGGTTAAGACGATTTTTTAGCGTCAACCCGACTTGCGCCATTTTAAGACGCCCTAGCGCCATTTTCCCCCTACGCCGGCGCTGCCTGGTCTACGTGGTTTTTTTCCACGCACACCAGGCAGCGCCGGTCTGCTTGCGCCGGCTAACGCCATTCAATAAATACGGCGCCCGCATGGCGCTTCAGAATGGCGTTAGCCGGCGCAAAATTTTTTGACGCTAAACTGCGTTAGCGCAGTTTAGCGTCAAAAAGTATAAATACGGGCCAGAGAGAGCATAAGCACTGAAGTTCTGATTAGCAGAGCCTCAGTGATACAGTTAGTCACTACACAGATACACACATTTAGGCCACAAACTATGAGCACTGTGGTCCTGGCTAGCAGGATCCCAGTGAGACAAGCAAAAACAAACTTACAGACATGTAAAACATGGGGGTAACATGCCAGGGAAGATGGTACTTTCCTACAGTGCTGTATACTACAGTGGACATAAAAAGAGCAAAACGCCATTAATGATTGTTCATGTGCAGGAATGTGTCCCTTCCTGCATCCCCCATCTCAGGTAAGTATAGGTAAGTATAGGTAAGTAGAGGTAAGTAACATTTTTTTTTTTCTGTAGTGCCATGGGGGGCCTAACTTGGGCATATGCCCCCTGGGCATGGCCCGTTTTTCCTCTTTCTATGTGTGCTGCATTCTACAGCGTACATAAAAAGAGCAAAACACCATTAATGATTGTTTATGTGCAGGAATGTGTCCGTTCCTGCATCCCCCATCCCAGGTAAGTATAGGTAAGTAGAGGTAAGTAAAAGAAAAATATTTTTCTGTAGTGCTATAGCGGGCTTACCTTGGGCATATGTCCCCTGGGCATGGCCAATGGGGCGGTGGGCACGACTCCTGTCTTAACTTAGACAGGAGTCATATCCATGGGGTTTTAACATCAGAAAATGACACAAGTCTGGTTAGAGGCATTATTTATGCCTCTACCCATACTAGCGTCATCCTTTGACGCTAAACACCCTGTTCCCCCTACGCCTCACCCACCCAGCTAACGTCCTTTTTTATGACGCTAACCAGGCCTTACTGCCGGCTACCGTCATCCCATAAATATGATGCCCGGCCGGCGTCTTTGGATGGCACTAGCCAGCGGAATACATTTTGTCACTAAACTGCGTTAGCGCAGTTTAGGGTCAAAAAGTATAACTCAGTTCCTTGGTATATGTGCATGGTCTAGATGTATTCAGTACCTCCACGCATACTTTTAGACCATGTTTCCATCTAACTGACAACAGAAACCCCTGCTTCCAAACACTGCATGACCACAAGGTGCCTCCCCATCAGGCTTTTTTAGACACTGTTGGCCATATTTATACTTTTTGATGCTAAACTGCGCTAACACAGTTTAGCGTCAAAAAAATTTGCGCCGTCTAACGCCATTCTGAAGCGCCATGCGGGCGCCGTATTTATGGAATGGCGTTAGACGGCGCAATCAGACCGGCGCTGCCTGGTGTGCGTGGAAAAAAACCACGTAGACCAGGCAGCGCCGGCGTTGGGAAAAAATTACGTTAGGGCGTCTTAAAATGGCGCAAGTCAGGTTGACGCTAAAAAATCGTCTTAACCCGATTTGCGCCATTTTTTCGACACCCAGACGCCATTTCATGACTCCTGTCTTAGTAAAGACAGGAGTCATGCCCCCTTGCCCAATGGCCATGCCCAGGGGACTTGTGTCCCCTGGGCATGGTCATTGGGCATAGTGGCATGTAGGGGGGCACAAATAAGGCCCCCCTATGCCACAAAAAAAATAAAAAAATAAAAACAATTATACTTACCTGAACTTACCTGTACTTCACTGGGATGGGTCCCTCCATCCTTGGGTGTCCTCCTGGGGTGGGCAGGGGTGGCAGGGGGGGTCCCTGGGGGCAGGGGAGGGCACCTGTGGGCTCATTCTGAGCCCACAGGTCCCTTAACGCCTACCCTAACCCAGGCGTTAAATTCAGGCGCAAATGCGGGTTTTTTTGACCCGCCACCTCCCGGGCGTGATTTTTGCCCGGGAGTATAAATACGACGCATTTGCGTCGCCGTCATTCTTTTAGACGGGAACGCCTTCCTTGCATCTCATTAACGCAAGGAAGGCGTTCACGCAAAACAATGACGCTCTTTCTTCATACTTTGGCGCTAGACGCGTCTAACGCCAAAGTATAAATATGGCGTTAGTTTTGCGCCGAATTTGCGTCGAAAAAAACGACGCAAATTCGGCGCAAACGGAGTATAAATACGGGCCTGTATTTACAGAGGAATTGAAAGCTGAAATCTCTAACTATTTTCTCCCAAATGACACCTCTCTACAGACAACAGACGCAGGGAGATATTTAAGGTGTACAGGTAGGGAATCTACGTAGTAAAACAACATGGCATTCACAAAGTCTTGCTCTGTGGGTTAGAAAGACTGGACCATGACCTCAAGGCTTTGGAAGGGGCATATACATGCACTCCTTCTTCCTTAATTCTTCCTGAGGTCAGAGATAAACTTACTGAGTTTGTGGAAATTTCAGATTAAAAGGTCAAAAATTTGTAAAAGTATACCAAGGCCAGGATATATGGGAGGACTGATGGAGCGAGCAGGACCCCCACCCTTTTAATACAGCCCGCCTGCCCATCACAACTACACAGCTGGAGGGTGAAATGGCACCATGCTGAATGATGTTGAGGAAATACTAGTGGAATAAGTTAATTACTGCTCCAGAATATATACCTCCTGTATTTGCAGGCTTAAGTTTGACTCTGACATTTACTTTGAGCTTATAGCTCTGGCATGGATAGAAGGCACCCATAGACCTCTGGGATATGCTCTTTACACTAGAAGAAGTTACTGCAGCAATTTCTGGGCTCCCCACATATAGGGCACCAGGTGAAGATTGGTTCCCTGTAGGGTTTTAAAAGGCATATGCCGCATTTCTTTCTCCTCAGCTGCTGCAGGTCTACAATGAGGCACTCCAGCTGGGTGCTCTCCCCCCTTTGCTGAGAGAATCTTTAATCATAACTCTCCTTGAGACTGGTGAACCAACCTCTCACCCTGATTCCTACAGACCGATCCCTTTGATTATTATAGATGCAAAGATTTCGCCAAGGTCGTGGTGAACAGATAATTGGTGAACCTGCCTGACCCTCAGTTGCCAGACCAGGTGGGTTTTATCCCCAGGATATCCACTTCACATAATCTTGGGACATCATTGCTTTCATACTCCAATTAAAACTGGATTGGGTGGTGGTGGAGCTGTTCTTGACGCGGCAAATGTTTTGGATTCCCTAAGTAGCAATGCCTCTTTGCAGTCATGGCCCACATTGACATATAAGCAAACTTTGTACAAACTTTGTAAATCATGCACGTGTCCTATACACCAAAATGTCCTTTCGGATCCAATTGAGGGGACAGTTCTCAGATCTTTTTCCAATTGTGAGAGGCACTTGCTGGGGGGCACTAGCCCACATACTCTATGCCCTTGCATCACAGCCACTAGTATGTGTAATACAAAAGTTGCATGGTCTGCGTGGTATTAAATTTTCACTATGAATTCTAACAGTGTCTCTCTGTGTTAATATCATTGTGTACCCAGCATAAAACCTCACCCTTGTCATCCAAGGGTTCACTTTATATACATCACTATTGGGTATTGCACCCAATAGCAATAAATCCACAACTTTCCCATTAACACAGGCAAGACAGTCTTAAGAATTAGGGGCCATATTTATACTTTTTGACGCAAAACTGCGCTAACGCAGTTTAGCGTCAAAAAATTTAGCGCCGTCTAACGCCATTCTGAAGCGCCATGCGGGCGCCGTATTTATTGAATGGCGTTAGCCGGCGCTACCAGACCGGCGCTGCCTGGTGTGCGTGGAAAAAAACCACGTACACCAGACAGCGCCGGCGTAGGGGGAAAATGGCGTATGGGCGTCTTAAAATGGGGCAAGTCAGGTTGCGTCGAAGAAATCGTCTTAACCCGACTTGCGCCATTTTTTAACGACGCCCATCCCCCATCAACATGACTCCTATCATTGTAAAGATAGGAGTCATGCCCCCTTGCCCAATGGCCATGCCCAGGGGACTTTTGTCCCCTGGGCATGGTCATTGGGCATAGTGGCATGTAGGGGGGCACAAATCAGGCCCCCCTATGCCACAAAAAAAAAAAAAAAATACTTACCTGAACTTACCTTAATGTCCATGGGATGGGTCCCTCCGTCCTTGGGTGTCCTCCTGGGGTGGGCAAGGGTGGCAGGGGGGGTCCCTGGGGGCAGGGGAGGGCACTCTGGGCTCATTTTGAGCCCACTTGTCCCTTAACGCCATGCCTGACCCAGGCGTTAAAAAGCGGCGCAAATGCGCCGTTTTTGGCCACGCCCACTCCCGGGCGTCATTTTTGCCCGGGAGTATAAATACCACGTAAAGGCCTGGGAGTCATTTTTTAAGACGGGAACGCCTCCCTTGCATATCATTAACGCAAGGAAGGGGTTCACGCTAAAAAATGACGCACACTCCGGGCACTTTGGCGCCCGAAGCGTCTAACGCCATAGTATAAATATGGCGTTAGTTGGCGTTAGTTTAGCGTCAAATTTGCGTCGAAAAAAACAACGCAAATTCGGCGCAACCAGAGTATAAATACGGCCCTAGATTTTCCCCTACCTTGGAGTGGCTCCTCCATTGGATAAAGACTTCTAGCTGCTGATTCCTTACCTTAGAATATTCCACAGAGGTCAGACCAGACCCGGAAATTCTTTAGCAACATCTCTGTGTGCCGGTAGGTGGTGTCATTTAGTTCTGCGTCAGCGTCGTTCATGTTGTCCATGCTGGAAGTGACATGAGTGATGCTTATACAGGCTTAACTTCAGCATGTTATCATCACTTCTTTTGCCAATCAGCACAGATCCTGAGACAGCTACTCCCAATCACTGTTGACTGACCTTTTCTCAACGTTACTTTTGAGAACTCTATCTCCTGGTGTGTTAGGGATGTCACCTAAGAAACCAGTAGGTTTCAAGCTCCGTGATGCCTGTCACAGGCAGATGTCTATGACAGACCCACATTTGGTTTGTCTGTGGTGCTTGGAGCATGACCACATCTAGAAGACCTCTGAGGACCTCTGTGCCATGAACCTGGAGGACTGTGAAAATGTTCCCTGAAGCTACTTGCCCCTCGACATAGGGCACCCCGTGATGCTCACTATCACTGTTGTATATAAGGTCCTGGGACCACTCGCAGAGCCAATCCTGATGATGGTCATTCCAGTCTAAATCATCTGGTAAGTCCCACAAAAACATGAAGTCCAAGCAGTTGTCTACTTCCCTAAATTCAGTCAAGTCATTGGATGAGGTGTGACAGCGACAGCACTCTACGCTTGCCCCACTGAGGAGCATGTGCCTGGATCTTCTCCATGCCTCCAAGATTTTCCCAGAGCTGGAGCGCCTCTACCCAGCTCAATGAGGTTTACAAGGCCATGCACCTCATATTTGCGCACCCAGACACCTCTGGAGTGTGTTCAGGCTCTACAGGTTTGTGAGGTGCCCCTATTGAATTTCAGCAGCCAGGTCTGCCCTCCGAGCCACTAGGGCCCCTTGGATCCAGCACTGACTTCTTCATCAACGTTCATCAGAGCCCGCTCTAGTTACATCATTCCGTGTGCTGCTGAAACAGCAGTGCAAGACCCATCATCATTCAGATAACAACATGGAGCCTGATTGGCATTGTCCAACTCCAACTCAGGTGCCGGCTGTTACCATGCCCTCTGAAATGGAGCCACTACCTTTTTCCTTTGAAAGGCATGGAGAGCGGACAAATGGGAGGAGTCTGAGGACCTTTGGGGTTACCATAGACCACTAGATAAACCAGAGACCAACTAGAACAATAATCTGGCGGATGCCAGTGATTTGGGCAACCCACCATACTGTCCCCCTACTGTGTCTACAGAGGATGGTGCCTCACGAGAGTCTCCCCCTCTGAACCTCTAGTCCCATTTAATGAAGCTCTTATGGCCGTCTTGCTTGGGTCTGGTCCTAGCACTGCACAGATGTTCCTCTGCACAGAACTACTGCCCACTACCTTCGCCCTGTAGTGTGGTTAGTTGTACGTATATTTTGCGCACTAGCTTCAGGCTTTAGGCCTTTGTGCACTTTGCCCTGAATGTATTTTATTCATTTGCTGATAGCTTAGAGCCTTCGTGCATTTTGTTTTAAATGCTTTTTATTAGGCTTCGTACTGTTATTTTACAAAATAGCCAGTTCTACGGTGTTGTTTTTTATTCATGTCACACTGTTTTGCCTACTTCCGCACTGGAGTTCTTCATAATATATTCACTCTGTGCTTCAGTCAAGGATACAGTCTGGTACATTGCCGATAGATGTGGTAGGAGTTTAGATTTGGCATTCCTGCGTAGGGACATTTTGTGATCACGATAACATGTTAGTTATAAAAACACTTCCTTGTCCCAATACATGCATGTAGGAAAGTACCATCTTGCCTGGCATGTTACCCCCATTTTTCACTGTATATATGTTGTTTTAGTTGTATGTGTCACTGGGACCCTGGTAACCCAGGGCCCCAGTGCTCATAAGTGTGCCTGAATGTGTTACCTGTGTAGTGACTAACTATCTCACTGAGGCTCTGCTAATCAGAACCTCAGTGGTTATGCTCTCTCATTTCTTTCCAAATTGTCACTAACAAGCTAGTGACCATTTTTACCAATTTACATTGGCTTACTGGAACACCCTTATAATTCCCTAGTATATGGTACTGAGGTTCCCAGGGTATTGGGGTTCCAGGAGATCCCTATGGGCTGCAGCATTTCTTTTGCCACCCATAGGGAGCTCTGACAATTCTTACACAGGCCTGCCACTGCAGCCTGAGTGAAATAACGTCCACGTTATTTCACAGCCATTTTACACTGCACTTAAGTAACTTATAAGTCACCTATATGTCTAACCTTTACCTGGTAAAGGTTAGGTGCAAAGTTACTTAGTGTGAGGGCACCCTGGCACTAGCCAAGGTGCCCCCACATTGTTCAGAGCCAATTCCCTGAACTTTGTGAGTGCGGGGACACCATTACACGTGTGCACTACATATAGGTCACTACCTATATGTAGCTTCACAATGGTAACTCCGAATATGGCCATGTAACATGTCTATGATCATGGAATTGCCCCCTCTATGCCATCCTGGCATAGTTGGCACAATCCCATGATCCCAGTAGTCTGTAGCACAGACCCTGGTACTGCCAAACTGCCCTTCCTGGGGTTTCACTGCAGCTGCTGCTGCTGCCAACCCCTCAGACAGGCAGCTGCCCTCCTGGGGTCCAGCCAGGCCTGGCCCAGGATGGCAGAACAAAGAACTTCCTCTGAGAGAGGGTGTGACACCCTCTCCCTTTGGAAAATGGTGTGAAGGCAGGGGAGGAGTAGCCTCCCCCAGCCTCTGGAAATGCTTTGTTGGGCACAGACGTGCCCAATTCTGCATAAGCCAGTCTACACCGGTTCAGGGACCCCTTAGCCCTGCTCTGGCGCGAAACTGGACAAAGGAAAGGGGAGTGACCACTCCCCTGACCTGCACCTCCCCTGGGAGGTGTCCAGAGCTCCTCCAGTGTGCTCCAGACCTCTGCCATCTTGGAAACAGAGGTGCTGCTGGCACACTGGACTGCTCTGAGTGGCCAGTGCCACCAGGTGACGTCAGAGACTCCTTGTGATAGGCTCCTTCAGGTGTTGCTAGCCTATCCTCTCTCCTAGGTAGCCAAACCCTCTTTTCTGGCTATTTAGGGTCTCTGTCTCTGGGGAAACTTTAGATAACGAATGCAAGAGCTCATCCGAGTTCCTCTGCATCTCTCTCTTCACCTTCTGATAAGGAATCGACTGCTGACCGCGCTGGAAGCCTGCAAACCTGCAACATAGTAGCAAAGACAACTACTGCAACTCTGTAACGCTGATCCTGCCGCCTTCTCGACTGTTTTCCTGCTTGTGCATGCTGTGGGGGTAGTCTGCCTCCTCTCTGCACCAGAAGCTCCGAAGAAATCTCCTGTGGGTCGACGGAATCTTCCCCCTGCAACCGCAGGCACCAAAAAGCTGCATTACCGGTCCCTTGGGTCTCCTCTCAGCACGACGAGCGAGGTCCCTCGAATCCAGCAACTCTGTCCAAGTGACCCCCACCGTCCAGTGACTCTTCAGTCCAAGTTTGGTGGAGGTAAGTCCTTGCCTCACCTCGCTGGGCTGCATTGCTGGGAACCGCGACTTTGCAGCTACTCCGGCCCCTGTGCACTTCCGGCGGAAATCCTTTGTGCACAGCCAAGCCTGGGTCCACGGCACTCTAACCTGCATTGCACGACTTTCTAAGTTGGTCTCCGGCGACGTGGGACTCCTTTGTGCAACTTCGGCGAGCACCATTTCACGCATCCTCGTAGTGCCTGTTTCTGGCACTTCTCCGGGTGCTACCTGCTTCAGTGAGGGCTCTTTGTCTTGCTCGACGTCCCTTCTCTCTTCAGGTCCAATTTGTGACCTCCTGGTCCCTCCTGGGCCCCAGCAGCGTCCAAAAACGCCAAACGCACGATTTGCGACTAGCAAGGCTTGTTGGCGTCCCTCCGGCGGGAAAACACTTCTGCACAACTCTCCAAGGCGAGAGGGATCCGTCCACCTAAGGGGAAGTCTCTAGCCCTTTTCGTTCCTGCAGAAACCTCAGCTTCTTCTGTCCAGTAGAAGCTTCTTTGCACCCGCAGCTGGCATTTCCTGGGCATCTGCCCATCTCTGACTTTTGGACTTGGTCCCCTTGTTCCACAGGTACCCTAGATTGGAAATCCACAGTTGTTGCATTGCTGGTTTGTGTCTTTCCTGCATTATTCCTCTAACACGACTTCTTTGTCCTTAGGGGAACTTTAGTGCACTTTGCACTCACTTTTCAGGGTCTTGGGGAGGGTTATTTTTCTAACTCTCACTATTTTCTAATAGTCCCAGCGACCCTCTACAAGGTCACATAGGTTTGGAGTCCATTCGTGGTTCGCATTCCACTTTTGGAGTATATGGTTTGTGTTGCCCCTATCCCTATGTTTCCCCATTGCATCCTATTGTAACTATACATTGTTTGCACTGTTTTCTAACACTATACTGCATATTTTTGCTATTGTGTATATATATCTTGTGTATATTTCCTATCCTCTCACTGAGGGTACACTCTAAGATACTTTGGCATATTGTCATAAAAATAAAGTACCTTTATTTTTAGTATAACTGTGTATTGTGTTTTCTTATGATATTGTGCATATGACACTAAGTGGTACTGTGGTAGCTTCACACGTCTCCTAGTTCAGCCTAAGCTGCTCTGCTAAGCTACCATTATCTATCAGCCTAAGCTGCTAGACACCCTATACACTAATAAGGGATAACTGGTCCTGGTGCAAGGTGCAAGTACCCCTTGGTACTCACTACAAGCCAGTCCAGCCTCCTACATTGGTTGTGCAGTGGTGGGATAAGTGCTTGAGACTACTTACCACTCTTGTCATTGTACTTTTCATAGGAGAAAAATATACAAAACAAGGTCAGTGTATATACACATAGCCAAAAAGTTTTGCATTTCCTCTTTTCACTCTTTTCTAAGTGCTGAAAAGTACTTCTAACTTTCTAAAAAGTTCTAAAAAGTTCTAAAAAGTTTAAAAAGTTTTTTTCTCTGTCTTTCTAAAAGCTCTGACAAACTTTTTATCTTTTACTATCACTTTTACTCTCTCTAAAAATGTCTGGCACAGGCCAAAATGTTGATCTGTCCAAACTTGCATATGACAACCTTAGCTGGAAAAGAGCAAGGAGTCTCTGTATAGAGAGAGGTTTGAGTGTAGGGAAGAATCCTTCCTTGGAACTGTTACTTAACATGCTTAGAGAACAGGATAAGGCCATAGGTGCCTCATCTGTTGAAAAAGTACCTAATAGTTCTCAATCTGATTCAGGGACTCCCCCAGGAAAAGATTCAGGAAAGAAACTTCCTAGCCTGCCCATTACTAGACAGTCTAGCATAGTTGGTAATGATGATGAGCCACACCATACAAATAGTGTTGTCTCACATCATAGCAAAAGCATTTATTCTCACCATACTGGTAGTAATGTTTCTGTTAACCAAGCTGTTAGGGTGGCTTCTGTAAGGGACAGGTCTCCTTCTGTTCATTCCCATCATACCTCTGTATCTAGGAATGTCCCTCCCACCAACCCTGATGACAGAATGTTAGAGAGGGAACTCAATAAGTTGAGGGTGGAACAAACCATACTGAAGCTTAAAAAGCAACAGCTGGATTTGGATAGACAGTCTTTTGAACTAGAGAAGGAAAGACAGAAGTTGGGTTTAGAAACCCATGGTGGCAGCAGCAGTATTCCCCATAGTCATCCTGCGAAAGAGCATGATTCCAGGAATCTGCACAAGATAGTTCCCCCTTATAAGGAGGGGGATGACATTAACAAGTGGTTTGCTGCACTTGAGAGGGCCTGTGTTGTACAGGATGTCCCTCAAAGGCAGTGGGCTGCTATCCTATGGCTATCATTTAGTGGAAAAGGTAGGGATAGGCTCCTTACTGTGAAAGAAGATGATGCTAATAATTTCCAAGTTCTTAAGAATGCACTCCTGGATGGTTATGGCTGAACCACTGAACAGTACAGGATAATGTTCAGAGAGACCAAAAAGGAGTCTTCACAAGACTGGATTGATTTCATTGACCATTCAGTGAAGGCCTTGGAGGGGTGGTTACATGGCAGTAAAGTTACTGATTATGACAGCCTGTATAACTTGATCCTGAGAGAGCATATTCTTAATAATTGTGTGTCTGATTTGTTGCACCAGTACTTGGTGGACTCTGATCTGACCTCTCCCCAAGAATTGGGAAAGAAGGCAGACAAATGGGTCAGAACAAGAGTGAACAGAAAAGTTCATACAGGGGGTGACAAAGATGGCAACAAAAAGATGGATGGTAAATCTTCAGACAAGGGTGGGGACAAATCTAAAAATGAGTCTTCATCAGGCCCAAAAAAACACTCTGGTGGGGGTGGTGGGTCCAAATCCTCCTTTAATCAGAACAAGGAAAATAAACCATGGTGCTATTTATGTAAAATAAAAGGCCATTGGACAACAGATCCCAGTTGTCCAAAGAAAGGCACCACTGCTCCTACCACTACAACCCCTACTGCTACACCTAGTGTCCCTACTAATAGCAGTGGTGGTGGGAGCAAACCTACTAATAGCCAATCCAAGGGAGTAGCTGGGCTCACTTTTGGTAATTTAGTTGGGGTTGGCCTTGTTAGGGAGGCCACAGAGGCTGTGTTAGTCTCTGAGGGGGCTATTGATTTAGCCACCTTAGTTGCTTGTCCCCTTAATATGGATAAGTACAAGCAGCTACCCCTAATAAATGGTGTTGAGGTTCAGGCCTACAGGGACACTGGTGCCAGTGTGACTATGGTCATAGAGAAACTGGTCCACCCTGAACAACACCTACTTGGTCACCAGTACCAAGTAACCGATGCTCACAACAACACACTTAGCCACCCCATGGCTGTTGTAAATCTCAACTGGGGGGGGGGTAACTGGTCCGAAGAAAGTTGTGGTAGCTTCAGATTTACCTGTAGACTGTCTATTAGGGAATGATTTGGAGACATCAGCTTGGTCAGATGTGGAGTTGGAGGCCCATGCAGCAATGCTGGGCATCCCAGGGCATATTTTTGCTTTGACAAGGGCTCAGGCCAAAAAGCAAAAAGGACAGGGAAGCTTGGATCCTGGAACAATGGACCAAGTGCTCCCTAAAGCTAGGGCTAGTAGAAGCAAACCACTTCCTACTATCCTTCCCTCTACAGTGGATTCTACTTCTGAGGAAGAAGAATTCCCTCCCTGTGCAGAACCTACACCAGAAGAGCTAGAAGCAGACACTGCTGAGCTTTTGGGTGAAGGGGGGCCTGCCAGAGAGGAGCTGAGTGTGGCACAGCAAACCTGTCCCACATTAGAGGGTCTCAGACAGCAAGCTGTCAAATAGGCTAGTGGGGATGTCAGTGACTCTCACAGAGTTTACTGGGAGGACAACCTCTTGTACACTGAGCATAGGGATCCTAAACCTGGAGCTGCCAGGAGATTAGTGATTCCTCAGGAGTACAGAAAGTTCCTCCTAACACTGGCACATGACATTCCCTTAGCTGGGCATCTAGGACAAATGAAAACTTGGGACAGGCTTGTTCCCCTGTTTCATTGGCCTAGGATGTCTGAGGACACAAAGGAATTTTGTAAGTCCTGTGAAACCTGTCAAGCCAGTGGCAAGACAGGTGGCACCCCAAAGGCACCCCTTATCCCACTGCCTGTGGTTGGGGTTCCCTTTGAAAGGGTAGGGGTTGACATAGTTGGCCCCCTTGACCCTCCTACTGCTTCAGGCAATAGGTTTATCTTAGTGGTAGTGGACCATGCCACAAGATATCCTGAAGCTATTCCTTTAAGGACCACTACAGCACCTGCAGTGGCAAAGGCCCTCCTGGGAATATTTTCCAGGGTGGGCTTCCCAAAGGAAGTAGTATCAGACAGAGGAAGCAATTTCATGTCTGCATACTTAAAGGCCATGTGGAAGGAGTGTGGTGTAACGTACAAGTTCACAACACCCTATCATCCACAAACAAATGGACTGGTGGAGAGATTTAATAAAACTCTCAAAGGCATGATTATGGGTCTCCCTGAAAAACTCCGCAGGAGATGGGATATCCTTCTACCATGCCTCCTTTTTGCCTACAGGGAGGTACCCCAGAAAGGAGTGGGCTTCAGCCCCTTTGAACTTCTTTTTGGACACCCTGTTAGGGGTCCACTCACACTTGTAAAGGAGGGTTGGGAACAACCTTTAAAAGCTCCTAAGCAGGATATTGTGGATTATGTACTTGGCCTCAGATCAAGGATGGCTGAGTACATGAAAAAGGCCAGTAAAAACCTTCACGCCAGCCAAGAGCTCCAGAAGCAATGGCATGATCAGAAGGCTGTTTTGGTTCAGTACCAACCAGGGCAGAAAGTGTGGGTCTTGGAGCCTGTGGCCCCAAGAGCATTCCAAGATAAATGGAGTGGTCCCCACACAATTGTTGAAAAAAAGGGAGAAGTCACCTATTTAGTTGACTTAGGCACTGCCAGGAGTCCCCTTAGGGTGCTCCATGTCAACCGCCTAAAACCCTACTATGACAGGGCTGATCTCACCCTGCTCATGGCAACTGATGAGGGACAGGAAGAAGACAGTGATCCTCTACCTGATCTCCTCTCTTCCACAGAACAAGATGCTCTTGTGGAAGGTGTAGTTTTGGCTGATTGTCTTTCTGCTGAGCAGAAAGATAATTGCATAAATCTCCTAGATCAATTCTCTGAACTCTTCTCTACTGTGCCAGGTACCACTTCTTGGTGTGAGCACACTATAGATACTGGAGACAGTTTACCTGTCAAAAGTAAGATCTATAGGCAGCCTGACCATGTCAGGGACTGCATAAAGCAAGAGGTCCAGAAAATGTTAGAACTAGGAGTGGTTGAGCACTCTGACAGTCCATGGGCTTCTCCTGTGGTACTGGTACCAAAACCCCATTCCAAAGATGGAAAGAAGGAAATGCGGTTTTGTGTAGACTATAGAGGTCTCAACTTGGTAACCAAAACTGATGCTCACCCTATACCCAGGGCAGATGAGCTCATAGATACACTGGCATCTGCCAAGTATCTAAGCACTTTTGATTTGACTGCAGGGTATTGGCAGATCAAATTGTCAGAAGATGCTAAACCTAAGACTGGATTTTCTACCATTGGAGGACATTACCAGTTTACTGTAATGCCTTTTGGTTTGAAAAATGCACCTGCCACTTTTCAGAGGTTGGTGAACACAGTCCTGCAAGGGCTGGAAGCTTTCAGTGCAGCATATTTGGACGATATAGCTGTCTTTAGCTCCAGCTGGGATGATCACCTGGTCCACCTATGGAAAGTTTTGGAGGCTCTGCAAAAGGCAGGCCTCACTATCAAGGCTTTAAAGTGCCAGATAGGGCAGGGTAAGGTGGTTTATCTGGGACACCTTGTTGGTGGGGAACAGATTGCACCACTTCAGGGGAAAATCCAAACTATTATTGATTGGGTTCCCCCTACCACTCAGACTCAGGTGAGAGCCTTCCTAGGCCTCACTGGGTATTACAGGAGGTTCATTAAGAACTATGGCTCCATTGCAGCCCCTCTTAATGACCTCACATCCAAGAAAATGCCTAAAAAGGTATTATGGACAGCAAACTGTCAGAAAGCTTCTGAGGAGCTGAAGCAGGCCATGTGCTCTGCACCTGTCCTGAAAAGCCCTTGTTACTCTAAAAAATTCTATGTCCAAACTGATGCATCTGAATTAGGAGTAGGGGCAGTCCTATCACAACTTAATTCTGAGGGCCAGGATCAACCTGTTGCTTTTATTAGTAGGAGGTTGACCCCTAGAGAAAAGCGTTGGTCTGCCATTGAGAGGGAGGCCTTTGCTGTGGTCTGGGCTCTGAAGAAGTTGAGGCCATACCTGTTTGGCACTCACTTCATTGTTCAGACAGACCACAAACCTCTACTTTGGCTAAAACAAATGAAAGGTGAAAATCCTAAATTGTTGAGGTGGTCCATATCCCTACAGGGAATGGACTATACAGTGGAACATAGACCTGGGAGTAGCCACTCCAATGCAGATGGACTCTCCAGATATTTCCACTTAGACAATGAAGACTCATCAGGTCATGGCTAGTCTTATTGTTCTTCGTTTGGGGGGGGGTTGTGTAGGAAAGTACCATCTTGCCTGGCATGTTACCCCCATTTTTCACTGTATATATGTTGTTTTAGTTGTATGTGTCACTGGGACCCTGGTAACCCAGGGCCCCAGTGCTCATAAGTGTGCCTGAATGTGTTACCTGTGTAGTGACTAACTGTCTCACTGAGGCTCTGCTAATCAGAACCTCAGTGGTTATGCTCTCTCATTTCTTTCCAAATTGTCACTAACAGGCTAGTGACCATTTTTACCAATTTACATTGGCTTACTGGAACACCCTTATAATTCCCTAGTATATGGTACTGAGGTACCCAGGGTATTGGGGTTCCAGGAGATCCCTATGGGCTGCAGCATTTCTTTTGCCACCCATAGGGAGCTCTGACAATTCTTACACAGGCCTGCCACTGCAGCCTGAGTGAAATAACGTCCACGTTATTTCACAGCCATTTTACACTGCACTTAAGTAACTTATAAGTCACCTATATGTCTAACCTTTACCTGGTAAAGGTTAGGTGCAAAGTTACTTAGTGTGAGGGCACCCTGGCACTAGCCAAGGTGCCCCCACATTGTTCAGAGCCAATTCCCTGAACTTTGTGAGTGCGGGGACACCATTACACGCGTGCACTACATATAGGTCACTACCTATATGTAGCTTCACAATGGTAACTCCGAATATGGCCATGTAACATGTCTATGATCATGGAATTGCCCCCTCTATGCCATCCCGGCATAGTTGGCACAATCCCATGATCCCAGTAGTCTGTAGCACAGACCCTGGTACTGCCAAACTGCCCTTCCTGGGGTTTCACTGCAGCTGCTGCTGCTGCCAACCCCTCAGACAGGCAGCTGCCCTCCTGGGGTCCAGCCAGGCCTGGCCCAGGATGGCAGAACAAAGAACTTCGTCTGAGAGAGGGTGTGACACCCTCTCCCTTTGGAAAATGGTGTGAAGGCAGGGGAGGAGTAGCCTCCCCCAGCCTCTGGAAATGCTTTGTTGGGCACAGATGTGCCCAATTCTGCATAAGCCAGTCTACACCGGTTCAGGGACCCCTTAGCCCTGCTCTGGTGCAAAACTGGACAAAGGAAAGGGGAGTGACCACTCCCCTGACCTGCACCTCCCCTGGGAGGTGTCCAGAGCTCCTCCAGTGTGCTCCAGACCTCTGCCATCTTGGAAACAGAGGTGCTGCTGGCACACTGGACTGCTCTGAGTGGCCAGTGCCACCAGGTGACGTCAGAGACTCCTTCTGATAGGCTCCTTCAGGTGTTGCTAGCCTATCCTCTCTCCTAGGTAGCCAAACCCTCTTTTCTGGCTATTTAGGGTCTCTGTCTCTGGGGAAACTTTAGATAACGAATGCAAGAGCTCATCCGAGTTCCTCTGCATCTCTCTCTTCACCTTCTGATAAGGAATCGACTGCTGACCGCGCTGGAAGCCTGCAAACCTGCAACATAGTAGCAAAGACGACTACTGCAACTCTGTAACGCTGATCCTGCCGCCTTCTCAACTGTTTTCCTGCTTGTGCATGCTGTGGGGGTAGTCTGCCTCCTCTCTGCACCAGAAGCTCCGAAGAAATCTCCCGTGGGTCGACGGAATCTTCCCCCTGCAACCGCAGGCACCAAAAAGCTGCATTACCGGTCCCTTGGGTCTCCTCTCAGCATGACGAGCGAGGTCCCTCGAATCCAGCAACTCTGTCCAAGTGACCCCCACAGTCCAGGGACTCTTCAGTCCAAGTTTGGTGGAGGTAAGTCCTTGCCTCACCTCGCTGGGCTGCATTGCTGGGAACCGCGACTTTGCAGCTACTCTGGCCCCTGTGCACTTCTGGCAGAAATCCTTTGTGCACAGCCAAGCCTGGGTCCACGGCACTCTAACCTGCATTGCACGACTTTCTAAGTTGGTCTCCGGCGACGTGGGACTCCTTTGTGCAACTTCGGCGAGCACCGTTTCACGCATCCTCGTAGTGCCTGTTTCTGGCACTTCTCTGGGTGCTACCTGCTTCAGTGAGGGCTCTTTGTCTTGCTCGACGTCCCCTCTCTTCAGATCCAATTTGCGACCTCCTGGTCCCTCGTGGGCCCCAGCAGCGTCCAAAAACGCTAAACGCACGATTTGCAACTAGCAAGGCTTGTTGGCGTCCTTCCGGCGGGAAAACACTTCTGCACAACTCTCCAAGGCGAGAGGGATCCGTCCACCTAAGGGGAAGTCTCTAGCCCTTTTCGTTCCTGCAGAAACCTCAGCTTCTTCTGTCCAGTAGAAGCTTCTTTGCACCCGCAGCTGGCATTTCCTGGGCATTTGCCCATCTCCGACTTGCTTGTGACTTTTGGACTTGGTCCCCTTGTTCCACAGGTACCCTAGATTGGAAATCCACAGTTGTTGCATTGCTGGTTTGTGTCTTTCCTGCATTATTCCTCTAACACGACTTCTTTGTCCTTAGGGGAACTTTAGTGCACTTTGCACTCACTTTTCAGGGTCTTGGGGAGGGTTATTTTTCTAACTCTCACTATTTTCTAATAGTCCCAGCGACCCTCTACAAGGTCACATAGGTTTGGGGTCCATTCGTGGTTCGCATTCCACTTTTGGAGTATATGGTTTGTGTTGCCCCTATCCCTATGTTTCCCCATTGCATCCTATTGTAACTATACATTGTTTGCACTGTTTTCTAAGACTATACTGCATATTTTTGCTATTGTGTATATATATCTTGTGTATATTTCCTATCCTCTCACTGAGGGTACACTCTAAGATACTTTGGCATATTGTCATAAAAATAAAGTACCTTTATTTTTAGTATAACTGTGTATTGTGTTTTCTTATGATATTGTGCATATGACACTAAGTGGTACTGTGGTAGCTTCACACGTCTCCTAGTTCAGCCTAAGCTGCTCTGCTAAGCTACCATTATCTATCAGCCTAAGCTGCTAGACACCCTATACACTAATAAGGGATAACTGGGCCTGGTGCAAGGTGCAAGTACCCCTTGGTACTCACTACAAGCCAGTCCAGCCTCCTACAATGCAAGAGGGAGATTCCAACCAGGGAACCACAACTAGACGCTGACTGCCTCGTTGCAGATGCTGAACCAGATCACAGGCCTTTGCTCAGGTATGAGGGCGTATGTCTCCCTAGTGATTTAGAAAGGCAAGCTAGAAGCTTAACATGCTGTGCTCTAAATAGAACAAGCAGAGGGAGAGTAGAAACTCATAAGCAACATGATAGCACTGTTTTTATGTTTTACTCTCCTGGTAACTATTTCAATCCTACTATGTTGTATTGTCCTGGTTATTGCGGCTCACGCCTTAATATCTAAAATACAGTCGTTTTATTAAAACATTATATAAAACTTATACTGTCTTTGTCATTTGTATATGAGATCATATTGTAAATGAGAGAGTTGGTTTGGATCTGAGTGACCACGACTTCCCTGAGAGGTTCCAAAGATGTCATGCGCTCGGCTGCCCAATCATCTCTTCCCCCTGGGAGAAATGAGGCACTGCTAGTTAGCCGGAGCAAAAACCGGATTTAGGGTGACAGAGTTCGTTACACGTGGGTCAGACTCAGTCCCCCACACCGTTATCGATCCTGCTGCCTAGAAATCCAGTAGTCTCATTTAGGATAATGAGAGCCCACGCGACATGGCGCCGCCAACGATTGGTCTGGCTCTAATGTTTGGGTCCGACTGACTCTCTCGGTCTCATATATATTTTGACTCCTCGGTTCCGTATACGGAGACGTCCGTGGGGCTGAGGGTTTTCCGCCGCCACGGGATAGGTACGTCCTATTGCTTAGTGGTTGGTTGTTCAAGCTTGAACTTTGAAAGGAAAAACCCCGATATTGGTGTGCCTTCTCTGACCTAAAGCTATTTGTTTCAATACGATGGCAAATCCAGTTATAGTGAATGTAGCGAATAATATGCGGCTTCCGCTCACGGGTCATCTGATTGCACATGGACTGACGGTCCAGGGGGGTCCGGTCACTTTTGTGGTGGACGCCCATGCAGCCTATAGAACAGAACTTTTTTATTCTTGGGTCATATTTCCAGCAGCAGATGGGGGTACAAATACTTTTCACGAATATACTGTTGCGAATGTCCCGGCACAATACAGGACATATGCATACTTAGAAATCCCTTTATCTTATCAAGAACACCATAATTGGCTTGATGGCGCCCTCCCACACTCAGAAAGACAAGTACGGTTAGGGCCGTTGAGTAATGATGGTCCGACCTGGCCTTTATTGGCTACTTACACACCATATCCTGGAGTTGCAAATTTGGCAGTGGCTGAAGTGCGTCGTTTATATATGGAATTGACTGTAACGTACAGACGATTGGTTCAATTTGTGATGCAGACATTGAATACTAATGCAGCGCGTGCTGCTCCAGCGCATCCACAAGCGGTGGTACCGGGAATAAATCCGGCCACTGTACATTCAGTTATGGGCAAGGTACCGGCTAAACGTGAGGAGACTCCGTTTTGGCTGGCGCGAAAAATTAATACGCTGGAAGCAGTATTTCCCCATACGGGACCTCGGGATAAACACAGAATTTTGACGATGTGTTTGCCGTATGGTATGGTTCCTCCGGTGGACCTTTGTAATACTTGGGGTACGGTGTTTGCCGCGCTCTACACTACAGCACACGGTACACCGACTTTGGCTAATCTACCGGATGTGCTTAAACAAATTCAAGATGAATATGGGGCTGCCCCTGCTCTAGATTTGGGCATGCAATTGATGGGCAATTTTGATGCGGTTTCTTCTATTATTTTGAGTAATCTCAAGGGGGAGGCTGTAGCATTAGCAGTGCGAATGCGTCTTCGGGACGTTCCGCAGATTAATCAGGAGCGGGAACTTCCGAGAATAATTGCAGAAACGTACTCTAGTATTGGTCGTGATAGCCTGGGGGCTAGACCGCTGAAGCCACAATTGCAGGGTAAACATAATAAAGATAATTCTAAGCAACAGCAACCTGAGGGTGCGAAAAAGCGCTGGGATAAGAAACAGCAAACACCTAAAAAAGATGGGGGTCAGTCTCCGCAACCGGAGACCCCGCAGAAAAGGTATAATCTCAGAAATAGGGATAATTTGAAGACACCTGATCGATATCAATATACTGATACACGCCAATCCCGTTCCTTTCAGGACTCCTCTGAGAAGAGAAGTGAGAGAGGTGGGCGGTCAGAGCGAAGGACGGAGTACGTGAAACCGAGACAGGAGTCACAACGCTCAGCGGAGGTTTCTGTTAAACAAGAAGAGAAACCACTGCAACAGAAACAACAATTTAAAAAGAAAAAAGTGGCAGCAGTCTCTGTTAGACATGCCGCTCAAGAAGAGAGTTCTCTTGACGAACAAGACATGGGCACTAGCACTGTTAGACAGCGCGGCAGAGGTCACAATAGTTCGCCGGAGTCTTCTAGAGCATCTGGAGGTGAAAGCAACTGATGACTTCATACAAGTCGAAACGGCGGATATGCGGGTCACTGATCCTGATCGAGTATATCTAGTGACTCTACGATTAGAAGGGGACATAGACCGCATTATACACGCCATCTTTTGGGACCATGTGGTGAAATCATATGATGTTCTATTGGCTGAACAAGATTGGCCACCAGACTTTGTTCGCGACTGCCCGGTTGGGGAGGAGGTTGTTAAACCTTCCTTCTCACCACTTGTTCCAAAGGAGCTAGCGGAGTCCTATAGTACATCATGGGCTCTGACACAAGCCCCCGCCCTATATAGAAATAATGTGGGGTGGGATAAAGAATCACCTTATCATGTCATTCCAATAAGGGGCGAACCTCAGCCGCAGCCGCAATATCCTATTAAATTCGAAGCAAGGGCATCGGTTAGGACAATTATTACACAATTGGAGTACCAGGGTGTAATTGAACCCTGTGTCTCGCCGATGAATAATCCCTTATTTCCGGTTGCTAAACCGGACCATTCATATCGGATAGTGGTGGATTACAGACACTTGAATAGTCACACACGCACATATGCAATACAGAATTCACATAGCGCAGCGCTTATGAACAATATAGTCCGTAAAAAATATAAAACAACGTTGGATATCTCGAATGGATTTTTCTGCCAGAATATAGCGCCCGAAAGTCGGGACTATACCAGCTTCAGTGCGTTTGGCTCTCAGAAAAAGTTTTGTTGTTTGCCTCAGGGGTATAAAAATAGCCCAGGACTATTTTCGGCTCGTGTGACTGAGCTGTTACATGAGTTGGACCCTGAAGCGTTGTCATATGTAGATGATATATATTTGACGGACGATGAGATTCTACAACATCTGAGGCGCGTATCGCGCATTGTTGTGGGTTTTGCTGAAATTGACCATAAGTTTAATTTTAAAAAATCAAAGATTGCTTTCCTCAGCGTCATTTTCCTGGGTTATGAGTTATCGAGTGAAGGCAAGAGCTTAGCGCCACATTTTTTGGAGAAATGTGCTTTATTGCAGCCTCCTAATACGGTTCGGAAGCTTCAGTCATTGTTGGGGTTTCTGAATTTTGGCAGAACTTACATTCCTGATTATGCTACGCGTATAAAACCATTATACGAACTGATTCGCCCGAATTTTTCAAGTAGATTTTGGACGATTGAGCATACACACATACTGCGAGAGTTGCAGAATGATCTCTTAGCAGTTCAACACTTACACACACGGGACAATAAGACACATTTAGTCATCAGGGTAATACCTGGGGCTGTTGGGTTTACGTATGTCACCTTTAATGAGGGTGAGACAGTCCCGATAGCATATAAGTCCCACTTGTATTCTGCTGCAGAACAACGATTTGCACAGACTGAAAAAATACTGACTGCAGTGCAGATGGCTGTTATTAAAGAAAGACCGCTTGCCCAGGGTCAACGCATCATTGTCGTTTCCCCGATCCCGGCCTTAGAGGCTGTTACGAAAGCGAGTGTTCCTAATTCGAAAGCTTTACACCCGCGGTGGATACAATGGGCTACGTCTTTGACAGCCACTGATGTAGATTACGTATTTGACTCTAAGCTGCAGACTCAAGAATTTCTTCAATATGAAATAGAGTACCCGGTCCCTGCGGGCACTTTGCCTATTGACCAATATCAAATGGTCATGTATACCGATGGCTCTGCACAACCAGCTGTTGGGACTAAACAACAGTATTCTGCTGCATGTGCGGTGGTGAGTGGTACTATGGAGGGGGATGTGTTCTGCCCCCGACATACTTATACTAAAACCTTGGGAGATTGCACGGCGCAGCTGGCTGAGCTCAAAGCTCTTTTGTTAGCATTGGAGCACGCAGATCCGGCGATTTTGACCTTGCTGGTCTGTGACTCCTACTACTGTGTGCAGTCTTTCAATGAATATCTGCACTATTGGAGGTTGAATGGGTACAGAGATTCAAAAGGCAACACCATTAAACATAAATTGTTGTGGGGTAAGGTTGCGGATCTGAAAGAAACGCTTCCTAAAGTCCATGTTGTGCATACACTTGGACACCAGCGCGTTGGGATACACGTTGCTGGGAATACTTTGGCTGATGAAGCTGCAAAGTCGGCAGTGGCTGTTGCCACTGTAGCCGCAGTGACTCGTTCGAGTTGCAAACCAGACACAGACATTTCAGCTGCCATAAAAGCTACGGCGGATGGCACGCCATTTCCTAAAGGATTTCCTTCTAAATATTGTTACTGCTTGACTGGTGCGCTGAATGCCGTTGTTAATATTCCGGGCATTGGTGTACGTGATTTACCAAATAAAATTGAGAGACCTCGATTAATTTCTGCAGCACATGAAGGGGTGGCATCTGCACATGCTGGTGTGGCAGCCACGATTTCACTTCTACAGGCTCGTTATTGGTGGCCTGGTCTCTATAAAGACACGAAGCAGTATGTCCTCTGTTGTGACGTCTGTCAACAAATTAAAGCATCGTCGGCTAGACGCCCGCAGCAGACGCCCCTTCTGATTTCAAATAGACCATTACAGTGTGTGTACTTGGACCATTGTGGTCCGCTGGCACCAGATAATGCATACAAATACATATTGGTTGCTGTAGATTCGTGCTCCAGATTTGTGTGGGTCTGGCCACAGCGCTCGGCTGACGCTCGAACTGTTATTAAAGATTTGCGCATCTTTGTCGATACATTTGCAGTTGCGGCTTTTCATTCGGACCAGGGCCCTGCCTTTGCCTCTAAGGCATTCAGGGACACCATGGCTTCGTTGGGGGTCCAACTCCAATTCTCGTCTCCATTTCATCCCAAGGGAAATTCTGTCGTGGAGCGTTTAAATCGTGATTTAAAGCAATCCTTAACGGCCAGAGTTATAGGTATGGGTCGTGGTTGGCTAGCCCACCTGTATGGAGTACAGAGAGCACTTAATAACTTGCCTAGAAGGTCACTGGGGGGTCGTACTTCATATGAGTGCCTGTTTGGAACACGAATGTATGTTCCTGATCTAGATGGTCCTGGTGTGGAGGCGGCAGATACGCCCTTTGACATAAATGATCGTGTCACTGTTTTGCAGGATTTACAACAATTCTGTGAAGATAACTCTTCTGCAAGTGCTGCCTCCTCGGGAATTAAGGATGAGCCAGTAACACCTACTGGTTGGATACCCAGGATTGGGGATCTAGTGCGTGAAAAGGTCGCAGTAAAGAAAGAATTTGGTCCTTCATATCGAGCACCTGTACCTGTGTTAGGGGTGAGCGGCACGAGAACTGTGATTTTACCGCCGCTGCAAGGGGCCAAAGGAAATCGTTTTGTTTCCATTGATAATGTCAAGTTACAACATGTGGCCGATTCTGCACAGCAGACCAAGAGGGACACCCAGTAGTTCCGGAATCCCTCTCACTACTGGGGAAGAAGTCCCGCTGCAGGTGATTTACACCGATGCTGTTCCCTCTCCGAGCTTGGGGAGGGTGGACGGTGATCTTGCGATTGTTCCACAGTCAACGATTGATATGGAAACTTGTGATCAAGTTGCAGTACGTTCTACTGATGTTTCTGAACATGTGGTTTATAGCGTGCCTAGGAGAGAGCCTCCATCTGCTTCTTTGTTCACAGTTGCACCTTTTGCAAGAACTGCCTCTGGCTGCTTCAACGACGCGGATGCGTATGTATCGAGCTCTTCGTCATCAATGTCTTCAGTCCGAGGTCCACGTAAGCTGCTGAGTTGGCTTAAACGTACATATTTTGTTTTTCCTTGGAACTATTTGTGTTTTTTTATGTCTGTAATGACTATTTTTTTATGGTTGGGATTTGTAGTTACTTTTTTTCTAGTAATACATGGTCATTTTCTTCCTGATCGATCAGACATTGAGCACGTGGAGGCTGTGTTGAGACCACATTTTTCGTCTCATATGGTTCGAAGAGACTTATCAAATGTGAACATTTCTGCAATACCAATTCCGGATGGGATTGTGTGGGATAAAGTAATGTTTGATATATATGGTCCGACTGAATTGATTCAAATACCGTATGTCCTCAAGTTATCAATGAATGATATAGTTATACCAGGCATTGTTTCTGATGATTGGGATGTGAAGACGGTAGATTCTATGTTGAAGGATTTGCAATATTATACTGTCTATGACGATGAGGATGCTTACCAATTTAGAGATAATCATGGTGACATGTTTTGCTATAACTATTATGGACACCACTTTATTCATAAAGCTAGTAGCCCTAAGTCCATATTTAATTATGTGCAATGGGAACATTGCTTGACTCCTCCACAAGGGAGTTCGAAAACGTATACTGATAAATTTGCATATTTTTCTGGGCATGATCAGCGAAATGCTAAGTCTTACTATTTTAAAGTTACACCGTATTCTAATAAGCAACTGTTATTGACCGATACTAAATTATTGTATTCAAATTTGTTTGTGTCTAAACTTTCGGTCGAGGGATATGAATACTGGTCGAAGACTGTTGACTTGAAAAGTGTTTGGGGTACGAAAAATTGGCAGATGCGAGGTAGGGATACTTTATTTAGAGCATGTATTATCCCTGTACAAATGATTTTCCTCAATGACACGGTACAACAGACTAGCTGTTTGGGTTTGGCGACAATTAGAGAGTTGAATTTGCCTAGTATACCTGTCCCTTCCAAATTAAACAACTGGCAGCACTATGTGAATGCTACTTTTAGTGAATTTACACATTGGGTCCAGAATGGTACGCTTAACACTTCATCGTTACATCCCGACGGGTGGTTATTATGGCCTGTAGACACCAATGAGTGTCATCAACGTTTTGTCACCTCTTCGGGGGGGTTCAGAACTAGTAGGGCAGACCCTCGTTACATATCTCCGGAACATGCTGATATAATAACTACATACAATGTGGGGAAGCTTTGTCAACAATGGTTGAAATACTCCACGTTGGATGCAGTTAAGTCACATCTCAAGTTACTGTCTAATGGTACTGATTTACAAGATTTTTTATCAGGTCCCAAGATGCCACGGAGGAAAAGGTTTTTATACGAAGTATATAATGAGATTTGGAAACTTTCACAACAGGAGGCTGCTGCCCGGTTAAGGCAGATTGATCAAGATAATTTGCTACAGGCTTTGTCAGTTGTTGATAATGGCATGCATACCCTTTCTGACCGTGTTTACACAATTGACAGCATTGTCTCCTCTGCTATAGACATTATTAAATCAGACATGTCTTCTTTATATCATGGGCAGAGTCAGACACGATCCATCATGCAGCTGGGTTGGACTCTTCAGACCTTGAAGGCGGGTCGCGTTCCATGGCAGCACGTTCGTGCCAGAGAGATCTTTATCTCCTTTAATTTGACTCGTCAACAACAGTTAATGGCTAAGAAGGAAGCGACGTATGTTATGTTAAACATTGAGAAGTTGGAGAAACTGCCTTTCACAGTGGCTGAGATTCCGTCAGCTGAGTGGTTGATTCATGGGGTTATTAATTTGCCAATCTCCACTCTGCAATTTAATTCTTGTATGAAGCACATTCCGGTGGGTAGATATGAACTATTGGGTGACAGTTACATACATGAGGTGTGGGAGCTTCCCTTTGAGTACAGATGTGTTAATGGTTTGAGGGAGGTTTTTCTTAGCGGTAGCGAATGCGAAGCTTCTGTCAGCCATTCCATGGTTTGTAAACAGCTGTCCTTGCACGGAGCGTGTAACGCTTCGATTGCTAACTTAGCTTGTTATCTGAAGGGAGTTCCAGTCCCGGTAATTAAAAACACTTTCCAGGTGCTTTCTAACAGCAGTTACATTGTTCTTAACAGCGAACGCTGCTGTGGCATGCGTGCCGGAATAGTTTACGTTGTTGTCGTCAACAAGGCCGTTACGTGCTGCGGGAATGTGTTGTTTCCCCCCACTCAAATTCGGGAGGTAGCGGACATCTGGCCTCATATTGCTACTTCCAAGGTTGATTTCGACAAGTTGAGTCGGCTGAAAGCTTTATTGTTTCAAAAGCATGTGGCCCTTACATCTGCTAGCGAGACCTACGCACTTCAAGTGGCAAGGTCATCGGCAGAGATACAGTCCCTTTTGAACACTAATTTTCCAAGTCACTTTGGTGAACTTATGGGACGTATATTTAATGCATCCAGCACTGCTGGTATTGCTCATTTTTTCAAAGCCGTTGGTGTTGGTTTCACTCACACCTTTTCTTCAATATTCGGTTTAATACCTTCGGCTATACACTCTAATTTCGGAAGCATTTTTGGGGGTTTCCCAATTACTTTGGCTATATTGGCTGGAGTCTTGCTGTTGTTGCTATTTTTTCGCAATGGCTGTCCCGCCACAATGAGATCCTATATTGCTGCTCCCGTCAGCGCAGCTGTGTCGTGAACGCATGATGCTGTGTTTTGGAGCTACACTCCTGGGTCATTTGGAGTGTGACTGGTCTCTGTCATTCAGACCGGTTTTGGATTGTGTGCAACCCGTGTTTCGGTGCCTTTGGTGCTTGTTTGAACATGCACTGGCGTTCTGCCTCTCACTACAGCGCTCTCCAGTGGTTGATCTTGATCTGTTGATGTTCCCGATTAGTGCTCATTCCCAGACTTGTGCACTACGTTTGCGTTTGCTTCGTGAGGCGGTTTATGAGATTCCCTTCCTGGAGGAAGATGGTATTGTCTCTTTCATTGGCTCTGCACGGGGTGCCGCCCTGAATGATTTTGGGGCTTTGGAACACACTTGCTCCATGGTTCTTTGTGGCGTGGATTTTCCGATATTAACATATATCGAAGTGGAGGAACTCCTACGTTCTATTGCTTCTGTCTGACAATTGGATTTTCTTCGGCAAAATTGACACTATATTGATTTGGATTTATCGTCACATGTTTCCTAAATTTAAGACTTTGTTGTCTTCTTACCTTATCGAAATATATTGTTTATGTTTTGGGCATGTTTTTATGTTTTGGAACCACTTGCTACCGACAAGGGGAGGGTGTAGTGTGGTTAGTTGTACGTATATTTTGCGCACTAGCTTCAGGCTTTAGGCCTTTGTGCACTTTGCCCTGAATGTATTTTATTCATTTGCTGATAGCTTAGAGCCTTCGTGCATTTTGTTTTAAATGCTTTTTATTAGGCTTCGTACTGTTATTTTACAAAATAGCCAGTTCTACGGTGTTGTTTTTTATTCATATCACACTGTTTTGCCTACTTCAGCACTGGAGTTCTTCATAATATATTCACTCTGTGCTTCAGTCAAGGATACAGTCTGGTACATTGCCGATAGACGTGGTAGGAGTTTAGATTTGGCATTCCTGCGTAGGGACATTTTGTGATCACGATAACATGTTAGTTATAAAAACACTTCCTTGTCCCAATACATGCAAGAGGGAGATTCCAACCAGGGAACCACAACTAGACGCTGACTGCCTCGTTGCAGATGCTGAACCAGATCACAGGCCTTTGCTCAGGTATGAGGGCGTATGTCTCCCTAGTGATTTAGAAAGGCAAGCTAGAAGCTTAACATGCTGTGCTCTAAATAGAACAAGCAGAGGGAGAGTAGAAACTCATAAGCAACATGATAGCACTGTTTTTATGTTTTACTCTCCTGGTAACTATTTCAATCCTACTATGTTGTATTGTCCTGGTTATTGCGGCTCACGCCTTAATATCTAAAATACAGTCGTTTTATTAAAACATTATATAAAACTTATACTGTCTTTGTCATTTGTATATGAGATCATATTGTAAATGAGAGAGTTGGTTTGGATCTGAGTGACCACGACTTCCCTGAGAAGTTCCAAAGATGTCATGCGCTCGGCTGCCCAATCATCTCTTCCCCCTGGGAGAAATGAGGAATTGCTAGTTAGCGGGAGCAAAAAACGGATTTAGGGTGACAGAGTTCGTTACACGTGGGTCAGACTCAGTCCCCCACACCGTTATCGATCCTGCTGCCTAGAAATCCAGTAGTCTCATTTAGGATAATGAGAGCCCACGCGACAGCCCCACTCCTAGGGACCCCAGTCTCCTCACCCAGCACCCCACCTTAGAGAGCTTGGTGGTCGAAGCCTCTACTTTCTGGATATATCCTGGTGCGATCCCCACCACTCGACTGAATAGGGAATCCAAAAGGCTCCACACCTTTGGCAAGAGGATGTTCTCTTCCACCTTACTAGCAATTGCTGATGGGTGAGAAGCTGCAAAATTCACCATAAGAAGTGGACTGGACACAACCGACTTGCAAGGCAGAACAATAACATCATCAGTGGTACTTAAACGCCACGCCTGGTTGAGACCACTGGCTTTTCAGGGGATGTCCAAGTTTTTCTCATGGACATGCCTTTTCATGGCTCTTGTAGAGCTACAGCCAGGTCTCTGGGTATATCCATGGCCTCTCCAAACTCAGTCTGTCTTGAATCCCTTCTGTGGATACCAACAGGGACTACTAACCACCTTCCTTCACACCGAACCAGCAGGCCAATATGGGACCACAGGTCGGGCCAGTCCACCAGTCTCCCGGCAGCACAGCTTCAAAACCTCTTTTGTTTGCCCTTATACCGGCATGGGTACCCAGTGGATGACACTGTTTGCCATTAACTGCCTCAGTGGCAAAACATAACTTTGGACAAATGGGTTTTGCAAATCTTCAAGAGGGGCTACTTCATCTCCTTTATGAAACCCGCTACCAATGCCACCCACTTACGATGGGATGACGGCAGACCATCTCTCCTTTCTCCGCCAAAAAGTGTTGGTCCTTTTGGCCAAAAAGGCCATTGAAGGTTGCCAGCATCAGAAGTAGGTTGTGGTTCCTGTTTCAACTACTTGCTGATGCCCAAGAAGGACAGGGGACTCCATCCTATTCTAGACCTGCGCCCTCTCAAAGGCCCGTATTTATACTTTTTGACGCTAAACTGCGCTAACGCAGTTTAGCGTCAAAAAATTTTGCGACGGCTAACGCCATTCTGAAGCGCCATGCGGGCGCCGTATTTATTGAATGGCGTTAGCCGGCGCAAGCAGACCGGCGCTGCCTGGTGTGCGTGGAAAAAAAACACGTACACCAGGCAGCGCCGGCGTAGGGAAAAATTGCGTTAGGGCGTCTTAAAAATGGCGCAAGTCAGTTTGACGCTAAAAAATCGTCTTAACCCGATTTGCGCCATTTTAAACGACGCCCAGACGCCATTTACATGACTCCTGTCTTAGTAAAGACAGGAGTCATGCCGCCTTGCCCAATGGCCATGCCCAGGGGACTTCTGTCCCCTGGGCATGGTCATTGGGCATTGTGGCATGTAGGGGGGCACAAATCAGGCCCCCCTATGCCAAAAAAAATTTATTAAAAAAAAAAATTATACTTACCTGAACTTACCTGAATGTCCCTGGGGTGGGTCCCTCCATCCTTGGGTGTCCTCCTGGGGTGGGCAAGGGTGGCAGGGGGGGTCCCTGGGGGCATGGGAGGGCAGCTGTGGGCTCATTTTGAGCCCACAGGCCCCTTAACGCCTACCCTGACCCAGGCGTTAAAAAGTGGCGCAAATGCGGAGTTTTTTGACCCGACCACTCCCGGGCGTGATTTTTGCCCGGGAGTATAAATACGACGCATTTGCGTCGCCGTCATTTTTTTAGACGGGAACGCCTTCCTTGCATCTCATTAACGCAAGGAAGGCGTTCACGCCAAAAAATGACGCTATTTGCCCATACTTTGGCGCTAGACGCGTCTAACGCCAAAGTATAAATATGGCGTTAGTTTTGCGCCGAATTTGCGTCGAAAAAAACGACGCACATTCGGCGCAAACGGAGTATAAATATGCCCCAAAATGTTCCTGAAAGTGGAGATCAAGATGCTCACCATAGCTCAGGTCCTGTCTGGTGTGGATCCTGGAGCCTGGATGGTAGTATTGGACTTGCATGGCGCCTATTTCCACATCCCTGTCCGGCCTGTCCACAAACATTACCTGCAGTTCACAGGGGGCCAAAAGCACTTTCAGCTTGCTGTGCTTTCCTTTGGGCCACCCAGGCCCCTTTGGGTTTTCAACAAGGTGATGGCAGTAGGTGCAGGACATCTGCAGAGGTCAGAGACTGAACTCTTCCCTATCTCGATGACTGGCTGCTGAAAGCGGACTCACCCAGGCAGTCTACTCCATCCTCCAGACAATGGCAGACCGCCAGCATTAACTGGGGTTCACTATAAACGTGTCGAAGTCACACCTGACTCCCTCTCAGATGCTACCTTTGATCAGAGCCGTGCTGGACGCACTGCAGCTTTGCGTCCATCCTTCAGAACAGCGAGTCTAGGATATCTGGGCTATGACTCCGATGCTTCAGCCTCTATTCTAGATTTCAGTGAGACTGACCCTGAGGCTGTTGAGTCTTATGGCCTTTTGCATCCTGCTAGTAATGCATGCGTGTTGCCATATGCAGGCTCTGCAGTGGGAACTGAAGTTCAGTGGACACAGCATCAGTAGAATCTCTCCAACCTGATCTAGATCTCGGAGGGAACTGAAGAAGGCCTGCAGTGATGGCTGACGAACCGCAGTTGGGTCAGCGACATACCCATATCCCATCCCCAGGCAGAGATGACTGTGGTGACAGATGTGTCACTTGTGCTGGGATGGCCATCGGGGAGAGGTGGGGATCAGAGAACTCTGGTCCCCGGTGGAGTCCGGACTCAACTTGTTGGAGCTCTGGACAATCTGGCTGGCATTAACATTTTTTCTTTCTTGGATCATGGGAAGGCTAGCTCAGGTGTTCACAGATATCATCACCACCATTTCGTATTGCAAAAAAAGGGTGGGGTAAGTTGTGGATCCTCTATCAAGAAAATCTGTGTTGCTGGATATTAAACGAATATCAGTGCATTTTCCTGGTGAATTCAACACTTGACAGTTCTTTGAATGCCATGGTGGACAAACACAGCCATCGATGCCTAGCTGATCATTAATGGCAGTGGTACAAGGTCAATTTCAAGACTGTAGATGGCCTTGGCTAGATCTGTTTAATACCACAGAGAATGCACAGTCAGCAGTTCTGCAGTCTCCAGTTTACAAGGTGGCTTCTGCTTGGAAATGTGGAACTCCTGCCTCCTGTACACCTTTCTGCTGATACCACTCCTGCCTTGGGTTCTCGAGAAGATTAGGAATGACCTGACCCAAGTTGTTCTTGTGGCTCCAGTTTGAGCAAGGAGCTCCCCAGCATGAGCGTTGGTCCTCCAAACAGGTTGCCCCTTTTAAGAGGATCTTCTGTCGCAGCAGCAGGGCAGAGTAGTGCATCCAAACCTGCACATGCTCTCTCTTCATGCTTGGGGATTGAGCGACACAGATGACAGCTTTTATTCTCCTTCTGAAGTCTGCAGTGTTATTCTGGCAGCCAGACAACCCTCCGCCAATATGGTATTTGCCTAACACTGGGACACATTTGTAGCATGATGTGGATCCACAGATATTGACCCTCTTTCTACACCTTTGCTCTAAGTGTTGCTTGTTCTGTCATTGGCCCAGCAGGGCTCCGCTCTCGACAATGTTAAAGATGGTCTTTCCACCATTTTGCCTTTCTTGTGGTTGCTGGACCAATCTTCTTTGTTTAAGTCATCCATTGTCACTAGATTCCTCAAGGGACTACAAGAGATGTCACCCCTAGGCCATTCATTATGCCCCAAGGGACCTCAGCCTGGTCTTGACCTTTCTCATGTGTGCAGCCAATGGGCCACTGCACAACTGCCCACTCTATTTGCTCACCATCAAGATAGTTTAGTGGTCATAACATCAGCCAGGAGGCTCAGCAAACTGCAAGCTATCTGTGCACCATCCTCACACAACATTCTATCAATCCAAACTGGTTCTGAGAACATGTGCCTCCTTCCTGCCGAAGGTTGTGGCATCTTTTCATGTACACCAAATCATCACCTTGCCAGCCTTCTTTGCACTGCCTCAGCCTTCTAAAGAAGAGGATAGACTCCATCATCTGATCCCAAAAAGGCGTTGCTGTTCTGCTGTGATCATACTAGAGAGTTTTGCGTGGATGATCAACTGCTTGTTGGGTGTTTCAGGGCAAAAAGGGAAAGACTGTGCTGAAACAGACCATTACATGTTAAACATCTGCTACGTATTTGTCAAAATGCAACCCCTGAGGGCTTGCAGGCTCAGTCAACCGATCACAGTGTTAACTCATGGAATCCCTGTCCTTGACATCTGTCAGGCAGCAGCGTGGGCACCCTTGCACACACTCACCAAGCATGACTTTCCTAGACAGTCAGATCAATTGTAATGGGCACTTTGCTCATTTAGTCCTGTAGGACTTTTTGGTCTAATCTACTCCACTGAGCTATTGTTTGGGTATGTATTCTAAGGTAAGGAAGTCTCTATCAGATGAACAAGTTACTTATTTTTGGTAATGCCTTATCTCGTACAGCCTCTATCTAGCCTTAGATTCCTTACTGACCTTCCCATCCTTCCTGCTCTGCAAACATAGGGACAGATTTAAGAGCCCCTTGCGCCATAATATTACCACATTAGTGTCATTTCTTTATGCTAATGTGGCGATATTATGGCAAAATACTGCACCAAATTTATAAAATGGTGCAATGTGTGCGTTGCGTTACTTTGTAACCCCTTGCGCCACATTATTCCTGCATCAGGCATAATGTATGAAAGTGGGCGTTTCCCCGTTAGGGGGGCCAAAAAAATGGTGCAAAGGAATCTAAAAGATTTCAGCATTTTTAAAGCTTGCTCAGAGCAGGAGTTAAAAGCAGGCACACCATTGGTTACAATGGCCCCTATTTACTTTTAAGGGTTTGCGCCAAACCTTTGGGACTCCCCATCATTGGTTGAGTACACCTTGGACCTTGCTGGTCCCTGGCAGCTCAACTTTTCTTTGTTTGCAACATTTGTCTTTGCCAAGGCTTGTTGGTGTTTTTTCCACACGACAGACCAACTGCAATCTTTCATCCAGCGTGAGACGTCAACTGCATCACCCAGGAACTCTTCATCTGCTTCACTGCTGCAGTGCTGACCATTTTCGTCCCTCCGTCGACCAACTCCTGCATCCACCAACGAGTGGGTAGTGGCCTCTGCCATCACCGGAAACTCCACTGAGATCTTGACTTGGTCCCCTCTTTCCACAGGTCTTCCTCCTCCAGGATTCACCTTTGGTTTCTTGCAGTCTTGTCCGGGTCTTGCAATATCCTTCTCTGAAGTCCTTTGGGTTGGCTTGGGGAGAACCAGTAACTTACCTCTTTTCTCCTGGTCGCTGGGGGTCACTCTGGTACTTACCTTGTGGGTTTCCTAGGTCCTCCAGCTCTCCCTCTTCCGATTCCACTTCCTTGGGTGGGGGCCCGACTTTCGCATTCCATTTTCTTAGTATATGGTTTGGTTCCCCCCAGGCCTTCAGTGTAGTCTATTGCTTTTCACTGTTTTATATTACTTTTTTATGCCTATCCCTGATTGCTATTGTACATATATAGGCCCTCATTATGACATTGCTGGTAAGTGATAAAGTGGCAGAAATACCGCCAACAAGGCAGTAGTAATTACCGTCAAATTATGACCATGGCGGTGAGAACTCCAATAGACAGCCAATGTACCACACCATCCACCAGGGCGTTAACACCACGCACCATGGCGGTCGCCATCAACATCCAGGTGGAAGACAAAGTACTGGCCACCATATTATGACACAGGAAACCTCCAGGGTTTCCAGGGCGGTGCCAACGCCATTAAAAGCCAGAGGGGAACAGAACACAGAAAAAGAAAGATTCACCAACAAGTGCACAGAGGACTCCACAGCCGCCATCGAACCAGAACTTCAAGTCTTCCCTATGCTCTTCTACGCCATGCTCCACCTGGCACTGCCATTGATTTGGCTAGATGCCACAGAAAGATGAGGGCCAAACACCGCCAACTGCATGCCTCATGGGACCCACTAAGCCCTGTCTGACATGGAATGCAACCTAGCTCGTGAAGGAAAGTACCATCTTGCCTGGCATGTCACCCCATTTTTACTTGTGTGTCAGTTTTGTTTTTGCCTGTGTCACTGGAATCCTGCTAGCCAGGACCCCAGTGCTCATAGTTTGTGGCCTAAATGTGTTTCCTGTGTGGTGCCTAACTGTGTCACTGAAGCTCTACTAACCAGAACCTCAGTGCTTATGCTCTCTCTGCTTTTAAAATTGTCACTGCAGGCTAGTGACCATTTTCACCAATTCTGATTGGCACACTGGAAACCCCTTATAATTCCCTAGTATATGGTACCTAGGTACCCAGGATATTGGGGTTCCAGGAGATCCCTATGGGCTGCAGCATTTCTTTTGCCACCCATAGGGAGCTCAGGCAATTCTTACACAGGACTGCCACTGCATCCTGAGTGAAATAACGTCCACGTTATTTCACAGCCATTTTATACTGCACTTAAGTATCTTATAATTCACCTATATGTCTAACCCTCACTTTTTGAAGGTTAGGTGCAAAGTTACTAAGTGTGAGGGCACCCTGGTACTAGCCAGAGTGCCCCGACATTATTCAGGGCAATTTCCCCGGACTTTGTGAGTGCGGGGACACCATTACACGTGTGCACTACATATAGGTCAATACCTATATGTAGCTTCACAATGGTAACTCCGAACATGGCCATGTAACATGTCTAAGATCATGGAATTGTCCCCCCATGCAAAATCTGCTATTGGGGTGCTAATCCCATGCATCCTCGGGACTCCAGGATGGACCCTGGGTACTGCCAAACTAGCTCTCTGGGGTTTTCACTGCAGCTACTGCTGCTGCCAACCCAGAGACAGGCTTCTACCCTCCTGGGGTCTGGGCAGCCCAGTCCCAGGAAGGCAGAACAAAGGATTTCCTCTGAGAGAGGGTGTTACAACCTCTACCTTTGGAAATAGGTGTTAAGGGCTGGGGAGGAGTAGCCTCCCTCAGCCTCTGGAAATGCTTTGAAGGGCACAGATGGTGCCCTCCTTGCATAAGCCAGCATACACCGGTTCAGGGATCCCCAAGCCACAGTTCTGGCACGAAACTGGACAAAGGAAAGGGGAGTGACCACTCCCCTGTCCATCACCACCCCAGGGGTGGTGCCCAGAGCTCCCCCAGTGTGTCCCAGACCTCTGCCATCTTGAATGCAGAGGTGTGAGGGCACAATGGAGGCCTCGAGTGGCCAGTGGCAGCAGGTGACGCCAGAGACCCCTCATGATAGGTGCTTACCTGGTTAGGTGACCAATCCTCCTCTGAGGGCTATTTAGGGTCTCTCCTGTAGGTTTCTCTTCAGATAACGAATGCAAGAGCTCACCAGAGTTCTCTCTCTTAAACTTCTGCCAAGGATCGACCGCTGACTGCTCCAGGACGCCTGCAAAACCACAACAAAGTAGCAAGATGACTACCAGCAACATTGTAGCGCCTAATCCTGCTGGCTTTCTTAACAGTTTCCTGGTGGTGCATGCTCTGAGGGCTGTCTGCCTTCACCCTGCACTGGAAGCCAAGAAGAAATCACCCGTGTGTCGACGGAATCTTCCCCCTGCTAACGCAGGCACCAAACTTCTGCATCACCGGTCCTTTGGGTCCCCTCTCATCTTGACGAGTGTGGTCCCTGGAACACAGGAGCTGGATCTAAGTGACCCCGACAGTCCAGAGGTCCTTCTGTCCAAATTTGGTGGAGGTAAGTCCTTGGCTCCCCATGCCAGACAGTAATCCTGTGTACTGCGTGAACTGCAGCTGCTAGGGCTTCTTTGCACTTTTACAAGGAATCCTTCGTGCACAGCATAGCCCAGGTCTCCAGCACTGTGTCCTGCATTGCTCAACTCGCTGAGTTGACCGCCGGCTTCGTGGGACGCTCCTTTGTACTGTCGAGATGACCGGCATGCTCAGATTTCTTCAATGCCTGTTCATGTGCTTCTGCGGGTGCTGCCTGCTTCTGCGTGAGCTCCCTGTACTGCTGAGCACCCCCTCTGTCTTCTCCTCCAAAGGGCGACCTCCTGGTCTTTCCTGGGCCCGGGCACCACCCATTTTCTTCAACTGCGACTCTTGTAGCTAGCAAGGATTGTTTGTGGTCTTTCTGCATGGAAACAACTCTGCATCCTCCAGCACACCGTGGGACATCTTCTGTGCAGAGGAGAAGTTCCTGGCATCTTCTGTTAATGCAGAATCTTCAGCTTCTTCCACCCAGAGGCAGCCCTTTTGCACCTTCATCTGGGGTTTAGTGGGCTCCTGCCCCCCCGGACACTTGCGTGACTCTTGGACTTAATCCCCTTCATTTACAGTTCCTCAGGTCCAGGAATCCGTCTTCCATGCTTTTCAGCCAGTTGTTGTCCTTGCAGAATCTCCTATCATGACTTTAGTGTGTTTCTGGGGTAGTAGGATAATTTTACTCCTACTTTCTAGGGTCTTGGGGTGGGGTATCTTGGAAACCCTTAGTGTTTTCTTACACTCCCAGCGACCTTCTACACACTACACTAGAACTGGGGTCCATTTGTGGTTTGCATTCCATTTTTAGAGTATATGGGTTGTGTTGCCCCTAGGCCTATTACATCCTATTGTATTCTACAGTGATTGCACTACTTTTCTAGCTGTTTACATACCTGATTTTGGTTTGTGTGCATATATTTTGTGTATTTTACTTACCTCCTAAGGGAGTATATCTTTTGAGATATTTTTGGCACATTGTCACTAAAATAAAGTACCTTTATTTTTAGTAACTCTGAGTATTGTGATTCTTATGATATAGTGCTATATGATATAAGTGGTATAGTAGGAGCTTTGCATGTCTCCTAGTTCAGCTTAAGCTGCTCTGCTATAGCTACCTCTATCAGCCTAAGCTGCTAGAACACTACTAATCTACTAATAAGGGATAACTGGACCTGGCACAAGGTGTAAGTACCATCAGGTACTTACTATAAGCTAGGCCAGCCTCCTACACTGTTGCATTGCAAATGCTTGTTTCTTTAGGTACCGATAGTTCGTGCTTAGATTCTCCTAACTTTTTTTTCTCATAATCTACCCACGCCAAATTTGCGTCCTTTTTTTCCAACATCCTATGGATTTCAGAGGTACCCAGAGTTTGTGGGTAGCCCTGGAGGAGACCATGAAATTAGCCAATATACAGCTACATTTCGTTTGTTTAAAAAAAATGGGAAACAGGTGCTGCAGAAGAAAGCACCTGAAAATGGCACCAATAAAGGGTTTGTGGTGCTAAAATCACCATCTTCCCAGCTTTCAGGAACATGCAGACTTGAATCAGAAAACCAAATTTTTCAACACAAGTTTGGCGTTTTACTTGGACATTCCCCAGTTTTACTATTTTGTGTGCTTTCAGCCTCCTTCCAGTTAGTGACAGAAATGGATGTGAAACCAATGATGGATCAGAACAGCTAAACATTTCTGAAAAGTAGATAGAATTCAGCAAGGGGTAATTTGTGTAGATCTTTCAAGGTGTTCCTACAGAAAGTAACAGCTAAAATAAAAAATATTGAGATTGAGGTGAAAAAAAGAGCCCTTTCTGTCCACATTTTCTCTATAACTTTTTCTAGCTATGACAGATTTTTGACAGCAATGTACCTTTACATCTGGTCTGCTGGACTCTTCTGGTTGTGGGGATATATAGGGCTTGTTAGTTCTTTAGGAACCCCTGGTACCCAGAGCCAATAAATGAACAGCACCTTGCAATGGGTTTTCATTGTATACCAGGTATACAGCAATTCATTTGGTGAAATATAAAGAGTGAAAAATAGGTATCAAGGAAACCTTTGTATTTCCAAAACGGGCACAAGATAAGGTATTGAGAAGCAGTGGTTATTTGCACATCTCTGAATTCCAGGGTCCCCATATTAGCATGTGAATTACAGGGCATATCTCAAATAGACTTCATTTTTACACGTTGTCTTACATTTGGAATGAAAAAATGCAGAGAAAAACAAGGGGCAGTAACACATATTCTTCTATTCTGTGTTCCCCCAAGTCTCCTGATAAAAATGGTACCTCACTTGTGTGGGTAGGCCAAGTGCCCACGACAGGGAACGCAACATGGATATATCACATTTTTACATTGAAATCTGACATGTTTTTTTAAAAATGTCTAACTGTGGATGTTGGCCTCTGATTCAGCCGGCACCTAGGGAAATCTACCAAACCTGTGCATTTTTGAAAAGAGACACCTAGTGGAATCCAGGATAGGGTGACTTGTGGCACTTTCACCAGGTTCTGTTACCCAGAATCCTTTGCAAACCTCACAATTTGGCAAAAATGAACACTTTTTCCTCACATTTCAGTGACAGAAAGTTCTGGAATCTTAGAGGATGTAGTAGTTTGTAGAATTGTTATGTTTTTAACAGTTCAAATAGTACCTTTAATGTTATACTTATGCACGTCTGTTTTATTTCCTCATGCATGCGTCTATGCATGAGAGCATTCCTTTCTATTCCATTTAGAATGTATTTGTCAGTTGCTTCTTTAAACTTGTACCTGTCAGCCAGCCTCTCCATTGCTGGGAACTTTACAGAGAATAAACAAACATTTTCTCTTTTATGTTTGGAGCTTCAATACCACAGAGGAGCCACAGATTTCCTTCCACACAGCATTCCCCCAAGTCTCCTCATAAAAATAGTACCTCACTTGTGTTGGTAGGCCTAGTGCCTGCGACAGAAACCGCCCCAAAACGCAACATGGACACATCAAATTTTTACATTGAAAACTGACATGTTTTTTGGAAAGGGCCTAGCTTTGGATTTTGGTCTCTAGCTCAGCCGGCACCTAGGAAAACCTACCAAACCTGTGCATTTTTTAAAACTAGACACCTAGGGGAACCCAGGATAGAGTAACTTGCGGCGTTCTCACAAGGTTCCGTTACCCAGAATCCTTTGCAGACCTCAAAGGTTTGCAAAAAAAAAACACTTTTTCCTCACATTTCAGTGATGCAAAGTTCTGGAATCTGAGGGGAGCCAAAAAGTTCCTTCTACCCAGCATTCACCCACATCTCCTGATAAAAATGGTACCTCACTTGTGTGGGTAGGCCTAGGGCCAGATGTAGCAAGAACATTTTTTGCGAGTTTCAAATTGCGAGTACTAGCGACTCGCAATTTGCAACTCGCAAAATGTAATGCAGAAAGATGTCTCAGACACCTTCTGCAACTCGCTACGGGGTCGCAAAGACCCACCTCATGAATATTAATGAGGTGGGTCGCAGTTTGCTCACAGCCGGCGACAGCAGACCACCATGTCCGTGACTGCTTTTTTAATAAAGCAGTTTTCTTTTTCTTTTTGCAGCCCGTTTTCCTTAAAGGAAAACGAGCTGCAAAAAGAAAAAATTCCGAAACCATTTGGTTTCATTTTTTTCAGAGTAGGCAGTGGTCCATAGGACCACTGCCTGATCTGAAAAATATTTTTGTGGGCATTCACAAAGGGGAAGGGGTCCCATGGGTACCCCTTCCCTTTTACGAATGAGTTACCATCCACTTCAAGTGGATGGTAACTGCGAGTTGGTTTGCGACCGCATTCGCGGTCACAAACCAACTCTGCATGGCGATGCGGTCGTAAATAGGAAGGGAACACCCCTTCCTATTTGCGAGTCGCAGCCTCACATTGCGAGTCGGTACCGACTCGCAATTTGAGGTTGCACATCGCGTTAAGCCTTTTGCGCCTCACAAACTGCGTTTTTCGCCGTTTGCGAGGTGCAAAAGGCTTCCTACATCTGGCCCCTAGTGCCTACAACAGGAAATACCCCCAAACACTACGTGGACACATCAAAATTATCAATTACAAAACCTCCTGTTTTTGCTGGGGGGCACCTGCGTATTTGGTCCTGGGCTCAGCAGCCATCTAGGGAAACCTACCAAACCCAGACATTTCTGAAAAGTAGACATCTGAGGGAGTCCTGAGAGGGGTGACTTGCGTGGATCCCCCAGTGTTTTCTTACCCAGAATCCTCAGCAAACCTCAAAGTTAGCTACAAAAAATCACATTTCCCCCACATTTCTGTGTGGGATCACAACACTGGCACACATTTCCTACCACCTAACATTCCCCTCAGTCTCCCGAAAAAAATTATACCTCACTTGTGTAGGTGGGCCACGTGCCAATGACAGGGAAGAGCCAAAACATGTTGAAATTGAGGGGGAACCAAAGCTGGTCCAAAAGGCCAGTTTGAAAAAAAAACTATTTTAGGTGGGGCAGAATTTTTATTAGTATAGATGTGACAATGCTGGGTGGTGGGAATTTTATGGATTCCTTAAGATTCCGGAAGGGTCCATCACAAAAATGTGTGGAAAATGTGTGATTTCAAGCAAAGTAGGAGGTTTGCAGGGCACTATGGGTATGAAAATGGTGCGGGTTGCATGTGAAGCACACCATCCTGGACTCACCCAGATGTTTAGTTTTTAGATGTGTCTAGGCCTCGTAGATTTTTCTAGATGGCAGCATCCCAAAGTCCAAAAAGTGCTGCCCTCACCATTCCAAGTGGGACGATTTTGAGAGTTAGCCAAGCTCCCCTGGCCCAAATGTAAAATCAAAACCCAAAATAATTAAATGTCCCCTTGCTTGCCATTGGGATAAGATCTTTTAGTGTGCGGGGAGAGCTGAAAGACTGCTGTCCCCTTCAGTTGGGGTGGGGTCATATCCATGCCCATAGTGGTTGGTAGCTACCAAACCTCTATTTTTTATTTTTTTTAATTCCCTGGCATCTAATAGGCTTTCTGCCCCCTGAGGAGTGGATCAGGGGTAATTTCCCCATCTGGCCACTGGTGGGCAGAACAACTTTGTCCCCATTTGTCCCCATTTATTTGGGTTGGAAGTATGGCAGAAATGGCTAACAGTTATGTGCTCCCCTTTTTGGGGGGTGACCCTTGAACAAGGGGCCATCCCCCCACAAAACAAATACTGATAACAAAACAATCCCTGGTGCCTTAATGCATTCTGCCCCCCTTGGGGGCAGATGGGTCTAAAAAATAATAGGCCGATCTGCCTCCTAGGGGGGGAGAAATGGCCAACAGTTGTGTACCCTCTTTCGGGGGGTGATCCTTGCCCAATGGGCCGCCCCCCACACAGAAAGCACACACATACACACACAGATCTCAGGCACCTAGTGGGTTTCGAAACCACCCCCAGGGGCCTGATCGGCCGATCTAGCCCCAGGGGGAGCCGAAACATACAAACAAATCTTGCCCCCAGGGCAGCAACCTTTGCCCAAAGGGTTGCTGCCCTAAAACATAATTATAAACAATCCCTGGAGCCTAGAGGGTGTCGACCCACCCGGGGGGGAGATCGGCCAGAAAAATGGCCGATCTAGCCCCCAGGAGGGGCTAAAACACAAACCAATTATTGACCCCTGGGAAGCAACCTCTGCCTAAGGGGCCACAAACACAAAACATACCTGGTGCCTAGTGGGAGGATCCCTGCTCCACGATTGTGGGCCTTGTCCTTAATCGTGGAGCAGAAATCCATTCAAAACAGGCACTGAGGAAAGGAAAAACACTTTCCTTCCCTCCTGTGTCTGCTTCCCCCCACCAACTACCTCTCAGGAGAAGGATTAACCAAAATAAGTCCGCTCATCTCCAAAGCTGAGGGGGGGGTCGAGGGTAGCAGGTGTTTCCCCTTCCTTCCCTGACTTGGGGGGGTGTGGGTGGGTGGCCCACGGGGGGAGTGTGGCCCATGTGCAGGATAAGCTCATCCGAGGCACCCAAAGGGTTAAGTCCCATGGGGCATATTTGAGATCCCCGAGAGGCACTTTTTTTTGTGACATTCGGGTGGTGGTGCTATGCCCTGCGCCGTATATAAATGATGGAATTAAGCCACTTTTTGTGGCCTAATGCCACCTTGTAAATCCAGCCCCTTCACACACAGCCCTTTGCATGGAAGGAGCGTGCAATACCCATTGCATTTAGACGCCACCTCGGATTTATGAGATTTCGTAAACTTGAGGCAGCGCCAAGGTCTAATGCTCCCCAAGGGTGGCGTTAGCAAGGCGCAACGAGGAGGAATACTTTTATTACTCCTCATTTTTTGCCTTTTCTATGCGTGCTGTATTCTGCAGCATGAATAGAAAGAGCAAAATGCCAGACATGGTTGCTTATGTGCGGGGAAGGTGTCCCTTCCTGCACACAATCATTCCAAAATGACACTTTGAACTATGCAGCACACACAGAAGTGACACCTTCCCACAGATAAACAATCAAACCTGTCAGCGCAGATATCCTTGCATGATGGTGGGAGGATGCCTGCGTTGGTACATTCGACTTAATTTAGCTCCAGCACAGGGGGCAACACAAGGGTGTGCCGTATTCAATTAAGTTCGGTGCATCTCTGGTTTGTGAAAATGACGGAGCCCGGCGCTACCAATTTTAGCTCAAAGTCACGCTCCATCATTTTCTTTTAAATATGGGCCCATTTCTCCACTGAGGAGTGGCCCACAGTATTGCTGGAGCAAGTGGCTCGCCTAAGTGTAGCTTAAGTTTTTCAGTAAAAAATGCTACTGCCCAGGTTTAAGAAATGTTAGTGCTGCCTTTGTGCCATCAGAAATGTTGCTAACCCAGTGCCATATCTAGATATTGTTGCTAAAGCAGTTTAGTGACAAATTTCCGGACTTTGCATAATTTTTTAGGAGCGGCTTCTTACCTTGTATTGTTTAATGACAATGATATGAAAGGTAGGCTTTCCCTTCTAAAAAAACAAGCATTTGAAAAAAACATTTGAAAACTTTTTTTATGCAGTGGAATGCTGATATTTGCGCAGTGCTATTGCCATTCATATGACCTTTTGACACTGGAGAACCAGATAATCGGAAATAGGTTATGATGGAGGGGAGACAAGAGTAATATGCTTGTTGGCTGTGAATAAAATGAGTAACAACATCCTGGAAAAAGCAAACACTCATAGAGAATGCAAGATTAAGTAAAGCATGTGAAATGTAAGCAGGAGCAACATGTTTACCTTGTTTTTATACATGCACTATGCTGGCTGCAAAAAGCCTTTAACATTTACTGTTGTAATGTGCACAAAGCAGGGAAAGGATGCAGTACCACAGGTGGTCTCTAGCTGTCCCTCGGACCTCTTTTGGCCGCATAAGGTACTGCACCTTCCAATCTTGAACTAAACATATCCTCAATGACTTTCAGGCGCTGTGCTGAAAAATAAGGGGCGGAGCACCCGTTTTGCGAAAAGTTTTACACTGTGCATTCAGGTTGTGAGAGAGGGGAGAAAAGAGTAATATGCTGTTTGAAAAAAAATAAGGCCCAGATTTTCTTATAGTGGTGCAGCGTGGTGCTGCGCCAAAAATAGCAGTGCCACGCTCTGCCACTTTAGACATGCAGAGGTGCGCCATATTTAGAGGAATAAGGTGCACCCCTGTGTTTCCCCTTCGGCTGCGGCTGAATTAAGCTGCCTAACACCAATGCAGGCATCCTTGCACCATAGTGCAAGGGCGTCTGTGCTGAGGGGCTAGATTGTTTATGTGCAGGAAGGTGCCCCAATCTATAATGGCTATTTAACACGTCTATGAGTGCTGCAAAATGCAGCACACATAGAAGTGCCAAAGTGTTATTTTGAATGATTGTTTATGTGCAGGAAGATGTCCCTTCCTGCACATAAACAATCGTCTATGGTACTTTGCTTCGTCTATGTGTGCTGCAGAATGCCCAGGAGGGCACAAACCTGTCTGAGGGGTTGGCATCAGCGGTAGCTGCAGAGGAGACCCCAGAAAGTTAGTTTGGCAGTACCCGGGCTCTATGCTGGAGACCCGGGGATGCATGAAATTGTCCCCCCAATACCAGAATGATGTTGGGGTGACAATTCCATGATCTTAGACATGTTACACGGCTATGTTCGGAGTTACCATTGTGAGGCTACATATAGGTATTGGCCTACATGTAGTGCACACGTGTAATGGTGTCCCCGCACTCACAAATTCCGGGGAATTTGCCCTGAAAAATGTCGGGGCACCTTGGCTAGTACCAGGGTGCCCACATACTAAATAACTTTGCACCTAACCTTCACCAAGTGAGGGTTAGACATATAGGTAACTTATAAGTACTTAAGTGGAGTGTAAAATGGCTGTGAAATAACGTGGACGTTATTTCATGCAGGCTGCAGTGGCAGTCATGTGTAAGATTTGTCTGAGCTCCCTATGGGTGGCATATGAAATGCTGCAGCCCATAGGGATCTCCTGGAACCCCAATACCCTGGGTACCTAGGTACCATATTCTAGGGGATTATAAGGGTGTTCCAGTGTGCCAAATAGAATTGGTAAAAATGGTCGCTAGCCTAAAGTAACAATTTTAAAGACAGAGAGAGCATAAGCACTGAAGTTCTGATTAGCAGAGCCTCAGTGACACAGTTAGTCACTATACAGATACACACATTTAGGCCACAAACTATGAGCACTGGAGTCCTGGCTAGCAGGATTCCAGTGAGACAAGCAAAAACAAACTTACAGACATGTAAAACATGGGGGTAACATGCCAGGGAAGATGGTACTTTCCTACAGTGCTGTATACTAAAGTGGACATAAAAAGAGCAAAACGCCATTAATGATTGTTCATGTGCAGGAATGTGTCCCTTCCTGCATCCCCATTCCCAGGTAAGTATAGGTAAGTAGAGGTAAGTAACATTTTTTTTTTCTGTTGTGCCATAGGGGGGGCCTAACTTGGGCATATGCCCCCTGGGCATGGCCCGTTTTTCCTCTTTCTATGTGTGCTGCATTCTACAGCGTACATAAAAAGAGCAAAACACCATTAATGATTGTTTATGTGCAGGAATGTGTCCGTTTCTGCATCCCCCATCCCAGGTAAGTATAGGTAAGTAGAGGTAAGTAAAAAAAATTCTTTTTCTGTAGTGCGATAGGGGGCTTACCTTGGGCATATGTCCCCTGGGCATGGCCAATGGGGCGGTGGGCACGACTCCTGTCTTAACTTAGACAGGAGTCATATCCATAGGGTTTTAACATCAGAAAATGACACATGTCTGGTTAGAGGCATTATTTATGCCTCTACCCATACTAGCGTCATCCTTTGACGCTAAACACCCTGTTCCCCCTACGCCTCACCCACCCGGCTAACGTCCTTTTTTATGACGCTAACCAGGCCTTACTGCCGGCTACCGTCATCCCATAAATATGATGCCCGGCGGCGGCTTGGGATGGCACTAGCCAGCGGAATACATTTTGTCACTAAACTGCGTTAGCGCAGTTTAGGGTCAAAAGGTATAAATCAGTGCCTTGGTATATGTGCATGGTCTAGATGTATTCAGTACCTCCACGCATACTTTTAGACCATTCTTCCATCTAACTGACAACAGAAACCCATGCTTCCAAACACTGCATGACCACAAGGTGCCTCCCCTTCAGGCTTTTTTAGACACTGTATTTACAGAGGAATTGAAAGCTGAAATCTCTAACTATTTTCTCCCAAATGACACCTCTCTACAGACAACAGACGCAGGGAGATATTTAAGGTGTACAGGTAGGGAATCTACGTAGTAAAACAACATGGCATTCACAAAGTCTTGCTCGGTGGGTTAGAAAGACTGGACCATGACCTCAAGGCCTTGGAAGGGACATATACATGCACTCCTTCTTCCTTAATTCTTCCTGAGGTCAGAGATAAACTTACGGAGTTTGTGGAAATTTCAGATTAAAAGATAAAAAAATTGTAAAAGTATACCAAGGCCAGGATATATGGGAGGACTGATGGAGCGAGCAGGACCCCCACCCTTTTAATACAGCATTCCTGCCCATCACAACTACACAGCTGGCGGGTGAAATGTCACCATGCTGAATGATGTTGAGGAAATACTAGTGGAATAAGTTAATTACTGCTCCAGAATATATACCTCCTGTATTTGCAGGCCTCAGTTTGACTCCGACATTTACTTTGAGCTTATAGCTCTGGCATGGATAGAAGGCACCCATAGACCTCTTGGATATGCTCTTTACACTAGAAGAAGTTACTGCAGCAATTTCTGGGCTCCCCACATATAGGGCACCAGGTGAAGATTGGTTCCCTGTAGGGTTTTAAAAGGCATATGCCTCATTTCTTTCTCCTCAGCTGCTGCAGGTCTACAATGAGGCACTCCAGCTGGGTGCTCTCCCCCCTTTGCTGAGAGAATCTTTAATCATAACTCTCCTTGAGACTGGTGAACCATCCTCTCACCCTGATTCCTATTGACCAATCCCTTTGATTAATATAGATGCAAAGATTTCACCAAGGTCGTGGTGAACAGATAATTGGTGCACCTGCCTGACTCTGAGTTGCCAGACCAGGTGGGTTTTATCCACAGGATATCCACTGCACATAATCTTGGTACATCTTTGCTTTCATACTCCAATTAAAACTGGATTGGGTGGTGGTGGAGCTGTTCTTGACGCAGCAAATGTTTTGGATTCCCTAAGTGGCAATACCTCTTTGCAGTCATGGCTCACATTGACATATAAGCAAACTTTGTACAAACTTTGTAAATCATGCACGTGTCCTATACACCAAAGTGTCCTTTTGGATCCAATTGAGGGGACAGTTCTCGGATCTTTTTCCAATTGTGAGAGGCACTTGGTGGGGGGCACTAGCCCACATACTCTATGCCCTTGCATCACAGCCACTAGTATGTGTAATACAAGAGTTGCATGGTCTGCGTGGTATTACATTTTCACTATGAATTCTAACAGTGTCTCTCTGTATTAATATCATTGTGTACCCAGCATAAAACCTCACCCTTGTCATCCAATGCCATCATGCTGATTCCTTACCTTAGAATATTCCACAGAAGTCAGACCAGACCTGGAAATTCTTTAGCAACATCTCTGTGTGCCGGTAGGTGGTGTCATTTAGTTCTGTGTCAGCGTCGTTCATGTTGTCCATGCTGGAAGTGACATGAGTGATGCTTATACAGGCTTAACAACAGCATGTTATCATCACTTCTTTTGCCAATCAGCACAGATCCTGAGACAGCTACTCCCAATCACTGTTGACTGACCTTTTCTCAACGTTACTTTTGAGAACTCTATCTCATGGTGTGTTAGGGATGTCACCTAAGAAACCAGTGGGTTTCAAGCTTTGTGATGCCTGTCGTAGGCAGATGTCTATGACAGACCCACATTTGGTTTGTCTGTGGTGCTTGGAGTATGACCACATCTAGAAGACCTCTGTGCCATGAACCTGGAGGACACTGAAAATGTTCCCTGAAGCTACTTGCCCCTCGACATAGAACACCCCGTGATGCTCACTATCACTGTTGTATATAAGGTCTTGGGACCACTCGCAGAGCCAATCCTGATGATGGTCATTCCAGTCTAAATCATCTGGTAAGTCCCACAAAAACATGAAGTCCAAGCAGTTGTGTACTTCCCTAAACCAGTCAAGTCATTGGATGAGGTGTGACAGCGACAGCACTCTACGCTTGCCCCACTGAGGCGCATGTGCCTGGATCTTCTCCATGCCTCCAAGATTTTCCCAGAGCTGGAGTGCCTCCACCCAACTCAATGAGTTTTACAAGGCCATGCACCTCATATTTGCGCACCCAGACACCTCTGGAGTGTGTTCAGGCTCTACAGGTTTGTGAGGTGCCCCTACTGAATTTCAGCAGCCAGGTCTGTCCTCAAAGCCATTAGGGCCCCATGGATCCAGCACTGCCTTCTTCATCAACGTTCATCAGAGCCCGCTCTAGTAACATCATTCCCTGTGCTGCTGAAACAGCAGTGCAAGACCCATCATCATTCAGACAACAACATGGAGCCTGATAGGCATTGTCCAACTCCAACTCCGGTGCCGGCTGTTACCATGCCCTCTGAAATGGAGCCACTACCTTTTTCCTTTGAAAGGCATGGAGAGGGGACAAATGGGAGGAGTCTGAGGACATTTGTGGTTACCATAGACCACTAGATAAACCAGAGACCAACTGGAACAATAATCTGGCGGATGCCAGTGATTTGGGCAGCCCACCATACTGTCCCCCTACTGTGTCTACAGAGAATGGTGCCTCACGAGAGTCTACCCCTCTGAACCTCTAGTCCCATTTAATAAAGCTCTTATCGCCGCCTTGCTTGGGTCTGGTCCTAGCACTGCACAGATGTTCCTCTGCACAGAACTACTGCCCACTACCTTTGCCCCACTCCTAGGGACCCCAGTCTCCTCACCCAGCACCCCACCTTAGAGAGCTTGGTGGTCGAAGCCTCTACTTTCTGGATATATCCTGGTGCGTTCCCCACCACTCGACTGAATAGGGAATCCAAAAGGCTCCACACCTTTGGCAAGAGGATGTTCTCTTCCACCTTCCTAGCAATTGCTGATGGGTGAGAAGCTGCAAAATTCACCATAAGAAGTGGACTGGACACAAGCAACTTGCAAGGCAGAACAATAACATCATCAGTGGCACTTAAACGCCACGCCTGGTTGAGACCACTGGCTTTTCAGGGCATGTCCAAGCTTCTCTCATGGACATGCCTTTTCATGGCTCTTGTAGAGCTACAGCCAGGTCTCTGGGTATATCCATGGCCTCTCCAAACTCTTGAATCCCTTCTGTGGATACCAACAGGGACTACTAACCACCTTCCTTCACACCGAACCAGCAGGCCAATATGGGACCACAGGTCGGGCCAGTCCACCAGTCTCCCGGCAGCACAGCTTCAAAACCTCTTTTGTTTGCCCTTATACCGGCATGGGTACCCAGTGGATGGCACGATTTGCCATTAACTGCTTCAGTGGCAAAACATAACTTTGGACAAATGGGTTTTGCAAATCTTCAAGAGGGGCTACTTCATCTCCTTTATGAAACCCGCTACCAATGCCACCCACTTACGATGGGATGACGGAAGACCATCTCTCCTTTCTCTGCAAAAAAGTGTTGGTCCTTTTGGCCAAAAAGGCCATTGAGGGGTGCCAGCATCAGAAGTATATTGTGGTTCCTGTTCTAGCTACTTTCTGATGCCCAAGAAGGACAGGGGACTCCATCCTATTCTAGACCTTCGCCCTCTAAAAATTTTCCTGAAAGTGCAGAATATCAAGATGCTCACCATAGCTCAGGTCCTGTCTGATGTGGATCCTGGAGCCTGGATGGTAGTATTGGACTTGCATGGCGCCTATTTCCACATCCCTGTCCGGCCTGTCCACAAACATTACCTGCAGTTCACAGGGGGCCAAAAGCACTTTCAGCTTGCTATGCTTTCCTTTGGGCCACCCAGGCCCCCTTGGGTTTTCAAAAAGGTGATGGCAGTAGTTGCAGGACATCTGCAGAGGTCAGAGACTGAACTCTTCCCTATCTCGATGACTGGCTGTTGAAAGCGGACTCTCCCAGGCAGTCTCCTCCATCCTCCAGACAATGGTAGACCGCCAGCATTCACTGGGGTTCACTATAAACGTGTCGAAGTCACACCTGACTCCCTCTCAGATGCTACCTTTGATCAGAGCCGTTCTGGACGCACTGCAGCTTTGCGTCTATCCTTCAGAACAGCGAGTCTAGGATATCTGGGCTATGACTCCGATGTTTCAGCCTCTATTCTAGATTTCAGTGAGACTGACCTTGAGGCTATTGAGTCTTATGGCCTTTTGCATCCTGCTAGTAATGCATGCGTGTTGTCATATGCAGGCTCTGCAGTGGGACCTGAGGTTCAGTAGACACAGCATCAGTAGAATCTCTCCAACCTGATCTAGATCTCGGAGGGAACTGCAAAAGGCCTGCAGTGATGGCTGACGAACCACAATTGGGTCAGCGACATACCCATATCCCATCCCCAGGCAGAGATGACTATAGTGACAGATGTGTCACTTGTGCTGGGATGGCCATCGGGGAGAGATGGGGATCAGAGAACTCTGGTCTCCGGTGGAGTCCGGACTCAACTTGGAGCTCTGGACAATCTGTCTGGCATTGACATTTTTTCTTTCTTGGATCATGGGAAGGCTAGCTCAGGTGTTCACAGATAACATCACCGCCATTTCGTATTGCAAGAAAAAGGGTGGGGTAAGTTGTGAATCCTCTATCAAGAGAATCTGTGTTGCTGGATATGAAAGGAATATCAGTGCATTTTCCTGGTGAATTCAACACTTGACAGTTCTTTGAATGCCGTGGTGGACAAACACAGCCATCGATGCCTAGTTGATCATTAATGGCAGTGGTACAAGGTCAATTTCAAGACTGGGGATGGCCTTGGCTAGATCTGTTTAATACCACAGAGAATTCACAGTCAGCTGTTCTGCAGTCTGGAGTTTACAAGGTGGCTTCTGCTTGGAAATGGGGAACTCCTGCCTCCTGTACACCTTTCTGCTGATACCACTCCTGCCTAGGGTTCTCGAGAAGATTAGGAATGACCGGACCCAAGTTGTTCTTGTGTCTCCAGTTTGGACAAGGAGCTCCCCAGCATGAGCGTTGGTCCGCCAAACAGGTTACCCCTTTTAAGAGGATCTTCTGTCGAAGCAGCAGGGCAGAGTTTTGCATCCAAACCTGCACATGCTCTCTCTTCATGCTTGGGGATTGAGCGACACAGATGACAGCTTTTATTCTCCTTCTGAAGTCTGCAATGTTATTCTGGCAGCCAGACAACCCTCCGCCAATATGGTATTTGCCTAACACTGGGACACATTTGTAGCATGATGTGGATCCACAGATATTGACCCTCTTTCTGCGCCTTTGCTCCAAGTGTTGCTTGTTCTGTCTTTGGCCCAGCAGGGCTCTGCTATCGACAATGTTAAAGATTGTCTTTCCACCATTTTGCCTTTCGTGTGGTTGCTGGACCAATCTTCTTTGTTTAAGTCATCCCTTGTCACTAGACTCCTCAAGGGACTACTAGAGATGTCCCCCCTAGGCCATTCATTATGGGCAAAAAGGGAAAGACTGTGCTGAAACAGACCATTACATGTTAAACATCTGCTACGTATTTGTCAAAATGCAACCCCTGAGGGCTTGCAGGCTCAGTCAACCGATCACAGTGTTAACTCATGGAATCCCTGTCCTTGACATCTGTCAGGCAGCAGCGTGGGCACCCTTGCACACACTCACCAAGCATGACTGCCTAGACAGTCAGATCAATTGTAATGGGCACTTTGCTCATTTAGTCCTGTAGGACTTTTTGGTCTAATCTACTCCACTGAGCTATTGTTTGGGTATGTATTCTATGGTAAGGAAGTCTCTATCAGATGAACAAGTTACTTATTTTTGGTAATGCCTTATCTCGTACAGCCTCTATCTAGCCTCAGATTCCTTACTGGCCTTCCCATCCTTCCTGCTCTGCAAACATAGGGACAGATTTAAGAGCCCCTTGCGCCATCATATTGCCACATTAGTGTCATTTGTTTATGCTAATGTGGCAAAATTATGGCAAAATACTGGCATAATGTATGAAAGAGGGCGTTTCCCCGTTAGGGGGGCCAAAAAAATGGTGCAAAGGAATCTAAAAGATTTCAATATTTTTAAAGCCTGCTCAGAGCAGGATTTAAAAGCAGGCACACCATTGGTTACAATGGCCCCTATTTACTTTTAAGGGTTAGCGCCAAACCTTTGGGACTCCCCATCATTGGTTGAGTACCCCTTGGACCTTGCTGGTCCCTGGCAGCTCAACTTTTCTTTGTTTGCAACATTTGGCTTTGTCAAGGCTTGTTGGTGTTTTTTCCACACGACAGACCAACTGCAATCCTTCATCCAGCATGAGACGTCAACTGCATCACCCAGGAACTCTTCATCTGCTTCACTGCTGCAGTGCTGACCATTTTCGTCCCTCCGTCGACCAACTCCTGCATCCACCAACGAGTGGGTAGTGGCCTCTGCCATCACCGGAAACTCCACTGAGATCTGGACTTGGTCCCCTCTTTCCACAGGTTTTCTTCCTTCAGGATCCACCTTTGGTTTCTTGCAGTCTTGTCCGGGTCTTGCAGTATCCTTCTCTGAAGTCCGTTGGGTTGGCTTGGGGAGAACCAGTAACTTACCTCTTTTCTCCTGGTCGCTGGGGGTCACTCTGGTACTTACCTTGTGGGTTTCCTCGGTCCTCCAGCTTCCCTCTTCCGATTCCACTTCCTTGGGTGGGGACCCGACTTTCGCATTCCACTTTCTTAGTATATGGTTTGGTTTCCCCCAGGCCTTCAGTGTTGTCTATTGCTTTTCACAGTTTTCTATTACCTTTTTATGCCTATCCCTGATTGCTACTGTACATATATAGGCCCTCCTTATGACATGGCTGGTAAGTGATAAAGTGGCAGAAATACCGCCAACAAGCTGGTGGTAATTACCGCCAAATTATGACCATGGCGGTGAGAACTCCAATAGACAGCCAATGTACCACACCATCCACCAGGGCGTTAACACCACGCACCACGGCGGTCGCCATCAACAGCCAGGTGGAAGACAAAGTACTGCCCACCATATTATGACACAGGAAACCTCCAGGATTTCCAGGGCGGTGCCAACGCCATTAAAAGCCAGAGGGGAACAGAACACAGAAAAAGAAAGATTCACCAACAAGTGCACAGAGGACTCTACCGCCGCCATAGAACCAGAACTTCAAGTCTTCCCTATGCTCTTCTATGCCATGCTCCACCTGGCACTGCCATTGATTTGGCTAGATGCCACAGCAAGATGAGGGCCAAACACCGCACACTGCACGCCTCGTGGGACCCACTAAGCCCTGTCTGACATGGAATGCAACTTAGCTCGTGTAGGAAAGTACCATCTTGCCTGGCATGTCACCCCATTTTTACTTGTGTGTCAGTTTTGTTTTTGGCTGTGTCACTGGAGGCCTAAATGTGTTCCCTGTGTGGTGCCTAACTGTGTCACTGAAGCTCTGCTAACCAGAACCTCAGTGCTTATGTTCTCTCTGCTTTTAAAATTGTCACTGCAGGCTTTTGACCATTTTCACCAATTCTGATTGGCACACTTGAAACCCCTTATAATTCGCTAGTATATGGTACCTAGGTACCCAGGATATTGGGGTTCCAGGAGATTCCTATGGGCTGCAGCATTTCTTTTGCCACCCATAGGGAGCTCAGGCAATTCTTACACAGGACTGCCACTGCATCCTGAGTGATATAACGTCCACGTTATTTCACAGCCATTTTATACCGCACTTAAGAATCTTATAAGTCACCTATATGGCTAACCCTCACTTATTGAAGGTTAGGTACAAAGTTACTAAGTGTGAGGGCACCCTGGTACTAGCCAAGGTGCCCCCACATTGTTCAGGGCAATTTCCCCGGACTTTGTGAGTGCGGGGACACCATTACACGTGTGTACTACATATAGGTCAATACCTATATGTAGCTTCACAATGGTAACTCCGAACATGGCCAGGTAACATGTCTAAGATCATGGAATTGTCCCCCCATGCCAAATCTGGTATTGGGGTGCTAATCCCATGCATCCTCAGGGCTCCAGGATTGACCCCTAGCTCTCTCGGGTTTTCACTGCAGCTACTGCTGCTGCCAACCCAGAGACAGGCTTCTGCCCTCCAGACCCCAGGAAGGCAGAACAAAGGATTTCCTCTGAGAGAGGGTGTTACACCCTCTACCTTTGGAGATAGGTGTTAAGGGCTGGGGAGGAGTAGCCTCCCTCAGCCTCTGGAAATGCTTTGAAGGGCACAGATGGTGCCCTCCTTGCATAAGCCAGCATACACCGGTTCAGGGATCCCCCAGCCACAGCTCTGGCACGAAACTGGACAAAGGAAAGGGTAGTGACCACTCCCCTGTCCATCACCACCCCAGGGGTGGTGCCCAGAGCTCCTCCAGTGTGTCCCAGACCTCTGCCATCTTGAATGCAGAAGTGTGAGGGCACAATGGAGGCCTCTGAGTGGCCAGTGCCGGCAGGTGACTCCAGAGACCCCTCCTGATAGGTGCTTACCTGGTTAGGTGGCCAATCCTCCTCTGAGGGCTATTTAGTGTCTCTCCTGTGGGTTTCTCCTCAGATAACGAATGCAAGAGCTCACCAGAGTTCTCTCCCTTCAACTTCTGCCAAGGAACGACCGCTGACTGCTCCAGGACGCCTGCAAAACCGCAACAAAGTGGCAAGACGACTACCAGCAACATTGTAGTGCCTAATCCTGCCGGCTTTCTCAACAGTTTCCTAGTGGTGCATGCTCTGTGGGCTGTCTGCCTTCACCCTGCACTGAAGCCAAGAAGAAATCACCCCGTGGGTCGACGGAATCTTCCCCCTGCTAACGCAGGCACCAAACTTCTGCATCACCAGTCTTCTGGGTCCCCTCTCATCTTGACGAGTGTGGTCCCTGGAACACAGGAGCTGGATCTAAGTGACCCCGACAGTCCAGAGGTCCTTCTGTCCAAATTTGGTGGAGGTAAGTCCTTGACTCCCCATGCCAGACAGTAATCCTGTGTACCGCGTGAACTGCAGCTGCTAGGGCTTCTGTGCACTTTTACAAGGAATCCTTTGTGCACAGCATAGCCCAGGTCCCCAGCACTATGTCCTGCATTGCTCAACTCACTGAGTTAACCACCGGCTTCGTGGGACCCTCCTTTGTAGTGTCGAGATGACCGCCATGCTCAGATTTCTTCGAAGCTTGTTCAAGTGCTTCTGCGGGTGCTGCCTGCTTCTGCATGGGCTCCCTGTGCTGCAGAGCACCTCCTCTGTCTTCTCCTCCAAAGGGCGACCTCCCGGTCCTTCCTGGGCCCGGGCACCACACATTTTCTTCAACTGTGACTCTTGTAGCTAGCAAGGCCTGTTTGCGGTCTTTCTGCATGGAAACAACTCTGTATCCTCCAGCACACCGTGGGACATCTTGTGTGCAAAGAAGAAGTTCCTGGCATCTTCTGTTAATGCAGAATCTTCAGCGTCTTCCACCCAGAGGCTGCCCTTTTGCACCTTCATCTGGGGTTTAGTGGGCTCCTGCCCCCCCGGACACTTGCATGACTCTTGGACTTGGTCCCCTTCCTTTACAGTTCCTCAGGTCCAGGAATCCGTCTTCCGTGCTTTGCAGCCAGTTGTTGTCCTTGCAGAATCTCCTATAACGACTTTAGTGTGTTTCTGCGATAGTAGGGTAACTTTACTCCTACTTTCTAGAGTCTTGGGGTGGGGTATCTTGGAAACCCTTAGTGTTTTCTTACACTCCCAGCGACCTTCTACACACTACACTAGAACTGGGGTCCATTCGTGGTTCGCATTCCACTTTTAGAGTATATGGGTTGTGTTACCCCTAGGCCTATTAAATCCTATTGTATTCTACAGTGATTGCACTACTTTTCTAACTGTTTACATACCTGATTTTGGTTTGTGTGCATATATTTTGTGTATTTTACTTACCTCCTAAGGGAGTATATCTTCTGAGATATTCTTGGCACATTGTCACTAAAATAAAGTACCTTTATTTTTAGTAACTCTGAGTATTGTGATTCTTATGATATAGTGCTATATGATATAAGTGACATAGTAGGAGCTTTGCATGTTTCCTAGTTCAGCTTAAGCTGCTCTGCTATAGCTACCTCTATCAGCCTAAGCTGCTAGAACACTACTAATCTACTAAGAAGGGATAACTGGACCTGGCACAAGGTGTAAGTACCATCAGGTACTTACTATAAGCTAGGCCAGCCTCCTACACCGTTGCATTGCAAATGCTTTTTCCTTAGGTGCCGATAGTTTGCACTTAGATTCTCCTAAAATTTTTTTCTCATAATCTACCCACGCCAAATTTGCGTCCTTTTTATCCAACATCCTATGGATTTCAGAGGTACCCAGAGTTTGTGGGTAGCCCTGGAGGAGACCATGAAATTGGCCAATATACAGCTACATTTCGTTTGTTTAAAAAAAATGGGAAACAGATGCTGCAGAAGAAAGCACGTGTTTTTTACCCCCTGAAAATGGCACCAATAAAGGGTTTGTGGTGCTAAAATCACCATCTTCCCAGCTTTCAGGAACATGCAGACTTGAATCAGAAAAACAAATTTTTCAACACAAGTTTGGCGTTTTACTGGTACATTCCCCAGTTTTACTATTTTGTGTGCTTTCAGCCTCCTTCCAGTTAGTGACAGAAATGGATGTGAAACCAATGATGGATCAGAACAGCTAAACATTTCTGAAAAGTAGATAGAATTCAGCAAGGGGTAATTTGTGTAGATCCTTCAAGGTGTAGGAAAGTAACAGCTAAAATACAAAAATATTGAGATTGAGGTGAAAAAAAGAGCCATTTCTGTCCACATTTTCTTCTATAACTTTTTCCAGCTATGACAGATTTTTGACAGCAATGTACCTTTACATCTGGTCTGCTGGACTCTTCTGGTTGCGGGGGTATATAGGGCTTGTTAGTTCTTTAGGAACCCCTGGTACCCAGAGCCAATAAATGAACCGCACCTTGCAATGGGTTTTCATTGGATACTAGGTATACAGCAATTCATTTGGTGAAATATAAAGAGTGAAAAATAGGTATCAAGGAAACCTTTGTATTTCCAAAACGGGCACAAGATAAGGTATTGAGAAGCAGTGGTTATTTGCACATCTCTGAATTCCAGGGTCCCCATACTAGCATGTGAATTACAGGGAATATCTCAAATAGACTTCATTTTTACACACTGCCTTACATTTGGAATGTAAAAATGCAGAGAAAACAATGGGCAGTAACACTTATTCTTCTATTCTGTGTTCCCCCAAGTCTCCTGATAACAATGATACCTCACTTGTGTGGGTAGGCCGAGTGCCCAAGACAGGGAACGCAACATGGATATATCACATTTTTACATTGAAATCTGACATGTTTTTTAAAAAATGTCTAGCTGTGGATGTTGGCCTTTGATTCAGCCGGCACCTAGGGAAATCTACCAAACATGTGCATTTTTGAAAATAGACCTAGAGGAATCCAGGATGGAGTGACTTGTGGCACTTTTACCAGGTTCTGCTACCCAGAATCCTTTGCAAACCTCACAATTTGGCAAACATGAACACTTTTTCCTCACATTTCAGTAACAGAAAGTTCTGGAATCTTAGAGGATGTAGTAGTTTGTAGAGTAGTTATGTTTTTAACAGTTCAAATAGTACCTTTAATGTTATACTTATGCACATCTGTTTTATTTTCTCATGCATGCGTCTATGCATGAGAGCATTCCTTTCTATTCCATTTAGAATGTATTTGTCAGTTGCTTCTTTAAGCTTGTACCTGTCAGCCAGCCTCTCTGTTGCTGGGAACTTTACAGAGAATAAACAAACATTTTCTCTTTTATGTTTGGAGCTTCAATACCACAGAGGAGCCACAGATTTCCTTCCACACAGCATTCCCCCAAGTCTCCTCATAAAAATAGTACCTCACTTGTGTTGGTAGGCCTAGTGCCTGCGATAGAAACCGCCCCAAAACGCAACATGGACACATACAATTTTTACATTGAAAACTGACAAGTTTTTTGGAAAGGGCCTAGCTTTGGATTTTGGTCTCTAGCTCAGCCAGCACCTAGGAAAACCTACCAAACCTGTGCATTTTTTAAAACTAGACACCTAGGGGAACCCAGGATAGAGTAACTTGTGGTGTTCTCACCAGGTTCTGTTACCCAGAATCCTTTGCAAACCTCTAAGGTTTGCAAAAAAACAAAGGGGGTGATTCTAACTTCGGCGGGCGGCGGAGGCCGCCCGCCAAAGTTCCCCCACCAAAATACCGCTCCGCGGTCGAAAGACCGCTGAGGGTATTTTGGGATTTGCCCTGGGCTGGCGGGCGACCGTCAAAAGGCCGCCCGCCAGCCCAGGGCAAATCTACCTTCCCACGAGGACGCCGGCTCAGAATTGAGCCGGTGTAGTGGGAAGGTGCGACGGGTGCAGTGGCACCCATCGCGTATTTCAGTGTCTGCATAGCAGACACTGAAATACTTTGTGGGGCCCTCTTACGGGGGCCCCTGCAGTGACCATGCCGTTGGCATGGGCACTGCAGGGGCCCACAGGGGCCCCGCGGCACCCCCTACCGCCATCCTGTTCCTGCCGGGAGACCCGCCAGGAACAGGATGGCGGTAGGGGGTGTCAGAATCCCCATGGCGGCGGAGCGCGCTCCGCCGCCATGGAGGATTCTGCAGGGCAGCGGGAAACCGGCGGGAGACCGCCGGTTTCCCGCATCTGACCGCGGCCGAACCGCCGTGGACAGAATGCCCTGCGGGGCACCGCCGGTCTGTCGGCGGTGCTCCCGCCGACCCTGGCCCCGGCGGTCTCAGACCGCCGGGGTCAGAATGACCCCCAAACACTTTTTCCTCACATTTCGGTGATGCAAAGTTCTGGAATCTGAGGGGAGCCAAAAACTTCCTTCTACCCAGCATTCACCCACATCCCCTGACAAAAATGGTACCTCACTTTTGTGGGTAGGCCTAGTGCCTACAACAGGAAATACCCCCAAACACTACGTGGACACATCAAAATTATCAATTACAAAACCTGCTGTTTTTGCTGGGGGGCACTTGCATATTTGGTCCTGGGCTCAGCAGCCATCTAGGGAAACCTACGAAACCCAGACATTTCTGAAAAGTAGACATCTGAGGGAGTCCAGAGAGGTGTGACTTGCGTGGATCCCCCAGTGTTTTCTTACCCAGAATCCTCAGCAAACCTCAAAGTTAGCTAAAAAAAATCACATTTCCCCCACATTTCTGTGTGGGATCACAACACTGGCACAAATTTCCTACCACCTAACATTCCCCTCAGTCTCCTGATAAAAAATATACCTCACTTGTGTAGGTGGGCCAAGTGCCTATGACAGGGAAGAGCCAAAACATGTGGAAATTGAGGGGAAACCAAAGCTGGTTCAAAAGGGCAGTTTGAAAAAAAAACTATTTTAGGTGGGGCAGAATTTTTATCAGTATAGATGTGACAATGCTGGGTGGTAGGAATTTTATGGATTCCTTAAGATTCCGGAAGGGTCCATCACAAAAATGTGGGGAAAATGTGTGATTTCAAGCAAAGTAGGAAGTTTGCAGGGCACTATGGGTATGAAAATGGTGCGGGTTGCATGTGAAGCACACCATCCTGGACTCACCCAGATGTTTAGGCCCATATTTATACTTTTTGACGCTAAACTGCGCTAACGCAGTTTAGCGTCAAAAAATTTAGCGCCGTCTAACGCCATTCTGAAGCGCCATGCGGGCGCCATATTTATGGAATGGCGTTAGCCGGCGCAAGCAGACCGGCGCTGCCTGGTTTGCGTGGAAAAAAACCACGTAGACCAGGCAGCGCCGGCGTTGGGAAAAAATGACGTTAGGGCGTCTTAAAATGGGGCAAGTCAGGTTGAGGCAAAAAAATCGCCTCAACCCGATTTGCGCCATTTTTTTACGACGCCCAGACGCCATTTCATGACTCCTGTCTTAGTAAAGACAGGAGTCATGCCCCCTTGCCCAATGGCCATGCCCAGGGGACTTGTGTTCCCTGGGCATGGTCATTGGGCATAGTGGCATGTAGGGGGGCACAAATAAGGCCCCCCTATGCCACCCAAAAAAAGTAAAAAAATATAAAAAATAATACTTACCTGAACTTACCTGAATGTCCCTGGGGTGGGTCCCTCCATCCTTGGGTGTCCTCCTGGGGTGGGCAGGGGTGGCAGGGGGGGTCCCTGGGGGCAGGGGAGGGCACCTGTGGGCTCATTTTGAGCCCACAGGCCCCTTAACGCCTACCCTGACCCAGGCGTTAAATAGTGGCGCAAATGCGGGGTTTTTTGACCCGCCAACTCCCGGGCGTAATTTTTGCCCGGGAGTATAAATACGACGCATTTGCGTCGCCGTCATTTTTTTAGACGGGAACGCCTTCCTTGCATCTCATTAACGCAAGGAAGGCGTTCACGCAAAAAAATGACGCTATTTGCCAATACTTTGGCGCTAGACGCGTCTAACGCCAAAGTATAAATATGGCGTTAGTTTTGCGCCGAATTTGCGTCGAAAAAAACGACGCAAATTCGGCGCAAACGGAGTATAAATACGGGCCTTAGTTTTTAGATGTGTCTAGGCCTCGTTGATTTTTCTAGATGGCAGCATCCCAAAGTCCAAAAAGTGCTGCCCTCACCATTCCAAGTGGGACGATTTTGAGAGTTAGCCAAGTTCCCATGGCCCAAATGTAAAATCAAAACCCAAAATAATCAAATCTCCCCTTGCTTGCCGTTGGGATAAGATCTTTTAGTATGCGGGGGACAGCTGAAAGACTGCTATCCCCTTCGGTTGGGGTGGAGTCATATCCATGCCCATAGTGGTTGGTGGCTACCACACCTCTATTTTTTATTTTTTTTAATTCCCTGGCATCTAGTAGGCTTTCTGCCCCCTGAGGATTGGATCGGGGGTAATTGCCCCATCTGGCCACTGGTGGGCAGAACAACTTTGTCCCCATTTGTCCCCATTTATTTGGGTTGGAAGTATGGCCACACCCCACTCTCTTTTAAAAAACAAAATCTTCCCTGGTGTCTAGTGGGCTCTCTGCCCCCCTTGTGGGCAGATGGGCCTTACAAAAATAGGCCGATCTGCCCCAAATGGCCAACACTGAAGTGCCCCCATGGGTATCTACCCTTGCCCAAGGGGATGCCCCCCCCAAACAAAACACAAACACCAATCCCTGGTGCCTAAGTGGTGTCTGCCCCCATATGGGCAGACGGGCCTAAAGAAAATAGGTAGATCTGCCCCCATGGGGGGCAGAAATGGCTAACAGTTATGTGCTCCCCTTTTTGGGGGGTGACCCTTGACCAAGGGGCCATCCCCCACAAACCAAATACTGATAACAAAACAATCCCTGGTGCCTTAATTAATTCTGCCCCCCTTGGGGGCAGATTGGTCTAAAAAAATAGGCCGATCTGCCTCATAGGGGGGCAGAAATGGCCAACAGTTGTGTACCCCCTTTCGGGGGGCGATCCTTGCCCAATGGGCCACCCCCCACACAGAAAGCACACACATACACACACAGATCTCTGGCACCTAGTGGGTTTCGAACCCTCCCCCCGGGGCCTGATTGGCCGATCTAGCCCCAGGGGGAGCCGAAACATACAACCAAATCTTGCCCCCAGGGCAGCAACCCTTGCCCAAAGGGTTGCTGCCCTAAAACATAATTATAAACAATCCCTGGAGCCTAGAGGGTGTCGACCCACCCGGGGGGGAGATCGGCCAGAAAAATGGCCGATCTAGCCCGCAGGAGGGGCTAAAACACAAACCAATTATTGACCCCTGGGAAGCAACCTCTGCCTAAGGGGCCACAAACAAAAAATATACCTGATGCCTATTGGGAGGATCCTTACTCCACGATCGCTGGCCATGTCCTTAATCGTGGAGCAGAAATCCATTCAAAACAGGCACTTGGGAAAGGAAAAACTCTTTCCTTTCCTCCTGTGTCTGCTCCCCCCCACCAACTACCCCTCAGGAGAAGGATTAACCAAAATAAGTCCGCTCATCTCCAAAGCCGAGGGGGGTCGAGGGTAGCAGGGGAAGTGTTTCCCCTTCCTTCCCTGACTTGGGGGGGTGTGGGTGGGTGGCCCACGGGGGAGCGTGGCCCGGATGCAGGATAAGCTCATCCGAGGCACCCAAGAGGTTAAGCACTGTGGGGCATATTTAAGATCCCCGAGAGGCACTTTTTTTAGTGACATTCTGGTGGTGGTGCTATGCCCTGCGCCGTATATAAATTATGGTGTTAAGCCACTTTTTGTGGCCTAATGCCACCTTGTAAATCCAGCCCCTTCACACACAGCCCTTTGCATGGAAGGAGCGTGCAATACCCATTGCATTTAGACGCCACCTCAGATTTATGAGATTTCATAAACTTGAGGCAGCGCCAAGGTCTAACTCTCCCCAAGGGTGGCGTTAGCAAGGCGCAACGAGGAGGAATACTTTTATTACTCCTCATTTTTTGCCTTTTCTATGCGTGCTGTATTCTGCAGCATGAATAGAAAGAGCAAAATGCCAGACATGATTGCTTATGTGCGGGGAAGGTGTCCCTTCCTGCACACATTCATTCCAAAATGACGCTTTGAACTTCGATGTATGCTGCATTATGCAGCACACACAGAAGTGCCAAATCACCATTAGTGATTGTTTATGTACAGGAAGGGACACCTTCCCACACATAAACAATCAAACCCGTCAGCGCAGATATCCTTGCATGATGGTGCGAGGATGCCTGCGTTGGTACAGGCAACTTAATTTAGCTCTAGCGCATGGGGCAACACAAGGGTGCGCCGTATTCAATTAAGTACGGTGCATCTCTGGTTTGTGAAAATGACGGAGCCCTGCGCTACCAATTTTGTCTCAACGTCACGCTCCATCATTTTCTTTTAAATATGGGCCGATTTCTCCACTGAGAAGTGGCCCACAGTATTGCTGGAGCAAGTGGCTCGCCTAAGTCTAGCTTAAGTTTTTCAGTAAAAAATGCTACTGCCCACGTTTAAGAAATGTTAGTGCTGCCTTTGTGCCATCAAAAGTGTTGCTAACCCAGTGCCATATCTAGATATTGTCGCTAGAGCAGTTTAGTGACAAATTTCCAGACTTTGCATAATTTTTTAGGAGCGGCTTCTCACCTTGTATTGTTTAATGACAATGATATGAAAGGTAGGCTTTCCCTTCTAAAAAACAAGCATTTGAAAACATTTTTAAACTTTTTTTATGCAGTGGAATGCTGATATTTGCACAGTGCTATTGCCATTCGTATGACCTTTTGACGATGGAGAACCAGATAATCGGAAATAGGTTATGATGCAGGGGAGACAAGAGTAATATGCTGTTTGAAAAAAAATAAGGCCCAGATTTTCTTATAGTGGTGCAGCGTCGTGCTGCGCCAAAAATAGCGGTGCCACGCTCCGCCACTTTAGACATGCAGAGGTGCGCCATATTTAGAGGAATAAGGCGCACCCCTGTGTTTCCCCTTCGGCTGCAGCTGAATTAAGCTGCCTAACGCCAATGCAGGCATCCTTGCACCATAGTGCAAGGGCGTCTGTGCTGAGGGGCTAGATTGTTTATGTGCAGGAAGGTGCCCCACTCTATAATGGCTATTTAGCACGTCTATGAGTGCTGCAAAATGCAGCACACATAGAAGTGCCAAAGTGTCATTTTGAATGATTGTTTATGTGCAGGAGGATGTCCATTCCTGCACATAAACAATCGTCTATGGTACTTTGCTTCTTCTATGTGTGCTGCAGAATGCCCAGGGGGGCAGAAACCTGTCTGAGGGGATGGCATCAGCGGTAGCTGCAGAGGAGACCCCGGAAAGTTAGTTTGGCAGTACCCGGGCTCTATGCTGGAGACCCGGGGATGCATGAAATTGTCCCCCCGATACCAGAATGGTATTGTCCCCCCAATACCAGAATGATATCCTAGACATGTTACATGGCCATGTTCGGAGTTACCATTGTGACGCTACATATAGGTATAGCGCACGTGTAATGGTGTCCCCGCACTCACAAAGTCTGGGGAATTTGCCCTGAACAATGTGGGGGCACCTTGGCTAGTGCCAGGGTGTCCACATACTAAGTAACTTTGCACCTAACCTTCACCAAGTGAGGGTTAGACATATAGGTGACTTATAAGTTACTTAAGTGCAGTGTAAAATGGCTGTGAAATAACATGGACGTTATTTCACGCAGGCTGCAGTGGCAGTCATGTGTAAGATTTGTCTGAGCTCCCTATGGGTGGCAAAAGAAATGCTGCAGCCCATAGGGATCTCCTGGAACCCCAATACCCTGGGTACCTAGGTACCATATACTAGGGGATTATAAGGGTGTTCCAGTGTGCCAATCAGAATTGGTAAAATTAGTCACTAGCCTGCAGTGACAATTTTAAAAAGAGAGAGAGCATAAACACTGAGGTTCTGGTTAGCAGAGCCTCAGTGATACAGTTAGGCACCACAAAGGGAACACATACAGGGCTATCAGGATCCCAGTGACACATAGGCAAAACAAAACATACATACAGTAAAAATGGGGGTAACATGCCAGGCAAGATCATACTTTCCTACATATGTGCAGAATCGCTGGGAGAGTAAGAATACAGTAAAGGTAAGTAAAGTACCCCACCACAGAGCCCAGAAAGGCAGGAGTAAAGTACTGCAAGTTTCCTTAGGACACACTACACCTTGTTTTGGGGATTTTGCAGCAGCCAACCAAGTCTGCAAAGAACAACTGCTGGATTATTGGACCTGAAGACCTGCAAAGGAAGGGGACCAAGTCCAGAAGTCAAAAGAAGTTCCAGGAAGGACAGGAGCCCCTGCCAACCCAGAAGAGGGTGCAAAAGAACAGTCCCCGGTTAGTAGAAAACTGCAGAAAAGCACCCTAGGAAGTTGCCAGCAGGTTTCTGCATGATGCAAAAGATGTCCCACGGTGTGAAGATCGTTGTAGATGAGATTTCTTGTTGGAAGGTGCCAGCAAGTCTTGGCTATGACATAAGTGTGTTTTTCATCCAAATGGCGCTGAATGGACCCAGGAGGGACCTGGGGGACTCAACTCTGTGTGAAGAGGAAGAGGGGGCTCTCAGTACTTTAGAGAGCCCTCGGTATGCCAGTCATCACCCCCAGAAGCCACAGGATCTGGGTTCAAAGGGGGTGCAAAATGCAATTGATGCAGCACAACAAAAGAAGGCTCCACGCCGCCGGAGAACAACTCAGCGAGTTGAGTGTCGCAGCGTGGAGTGCTGGGGAGCTGGGCCAGGCTGTGCACTAAGGAATTTTGCAAAGATTGCATAGAGAGGCCTCACGAGGCGAAGAAGACACAATTAAGAGGGGTACTGTTGTTCTTGGGGAAGGCAAGGTCTTACCTCCTCCAAATTGCATCAGCAGGACCTCAAGACAGTCTATGTTGATGATGTCTACCCTCTCTGTACTTAGGAGCATGCTGATTGCCATGAGAGGAGTCTCAGGGTACCGGTCATCACCTTGGAAGGTGGCTGCTTGGAGCATGGGAGTGACTCCGTCACTCCACAGGAGATTTGTTCGCTCTTTCTGGTGCAAGATGAAGACAGGGAGTCCCCAGAGCATGCACACTTTGTAAACTGTTGCAGTTGCTGACTTGGAGCTGAGGTTGCTGAAGAAAAGTGTCTATTGTAGGCACTTTGGGCCTGATTACAAATATCAAAGACGGATATACCACCTACCATATTACGAGTTCCACAGGATATAATGGACTCGTAATACGGTAGGTGGTATATCTTTCACATTTGGGACGGATTAACACCGTCCTCCAAAGTTGTAATCAGGCCCTTTGTTGCAGTTACAGCGTTTCTTGGAGCTGGCCCACTTATCACACCAAAGACACGACTTAACATTTGAAGAGTCCAATGCTGTGCTGCCTTGCATCATTCAAGAAGCACAGGAGGATTTTAATGAGGGGTGAAAAAGGTCTCCCATAAGCCAGGGCTGGGCTCATCAAGTCAGATCCTAGAGCTTCTGACAGCAATGGGGGGGAGGGGATCTTATCATTCATATATATATATATATATATATATATATATATATATATATATATATATATATATATGTTAGAAATGGGGTCTTTGGTTGGCAGTTAGGTTACCCCTGCCCAAGCAAGGACCCACACTCTAGTCAGGGTAAAGGAGAATCACCCTCAGTCAACCCCCGCCACCCCCTTGGTAGTTTGACACGAGCAGGCAGGCTTAACTTCAGAAGCGAAGTGTAAAGTATTTGTACCAACACACAGTAATTCAGTGAAAACACTACAAAATGACACAACACAGGTTAGTAAAATAGGTAATATTTATCTAAACAAAACAAGAGCACAACAACAAAAATCTGACATTCACAGTCAAGTTATGAATTTTTAAATGAATAAGGCCCTCATTACGACCCTGGCGGTCGGTGATAAAGTGGCGGTAATACCGCCAACAGGCTGGCGGAAACTACTGCCAAATTATGACCATGGCGGAAAGATCTCCGATAGACAGCCAATGTACCACACCGACCGCCAGGTCGGAAACAACAGCCACCACGGTGGGAGCCGCCTACAGCCAGGCGGGAGTCAATGTTCCGCCCACCATATTAAGACACAGCAAACTGCCACCTTTCTTGGGGCGGTACTAACAACATCAAAAGCCTGGTGGAAACAGACCTTAGAAGTGAAAGGACTCACCATTGGAGACACAGGGAAGAACCACGCCGCCATGGAACCAGAACTGCATGTCTTCCCCATGATCTTCTTCGTTCTGCTCCACCACGAACACCAACGCCTGCAAAGATGACGACGGTGAGTACGGCCGCCTAGCACACAGGGGAGGGTGGGAGCAAAACGAGACACACACACACAACACACCACCCCCAACACCATACACACAATCAGCTGCATCACAAAAACAATTTAACCCCGTAACTCGGATGAGTAATGCAAGCACAAAACGATTTTGGAAAAGTGACTGTAATGAGATCAACACAGCATGAAAAATAAGTTAGGCAAGATAATAGAAATATACATACGTACACAAAAAGGGACACATCCTAGTCCACAATGTCCATGGGCCACATGGGCACAGGCCTAAATCAAAGGCCACACCTGTCACCTGCATCAACACGGAGAGAACACTGCAGGGGCATCCGTTGGTAAATAGGCAGGCACCTCAGGGGGACGGGGATGGGGGGGCACCTCAGCTGGGAGATGGAGCAAGACCACTGGTTCCGGAGGGGGCAACATGCCCTGTGCCTGGTTGTAGTGAGTGGTAGGCCACAGTCTCTCGAGTGGGTGTCTTCCCACTGGTTCTGGAGGGGGCAGCGTGCTTGTGCCTGGTCCTGGGGAGTGATAGGCCAGTCTCTCGAGTGGGTGACATGCCTACTTGCTCTGGAGGGGGCAATATGCCCTGTACTTGGTCCTGGGGAGTGAAAGGCCACAGTCTCACAAGTGGGTGACTTGCCCACTTACTCTGGAGGGGGCAACATTCCCTGTGCTTGGTCCTGGGGAGTGATAAGCCACAGTCTCTCGAGTGGGTGACTTGTCCACTGGTCCTGGAGGGGGCCTCGTGCCCTGTGCTCTTGATCCTGGGGAGTGCAAGGTCACAGTTTCTCAGGTGGGTGTCATACCCACTGGATTTGCAGGGGGTAGGCCGGACAGCAGCCCATAGAGGCAGGATTACATACCGTCCGCCAGCGGTGATGGCTGCTCAGTGGTGGTACTGCTGCTGGTGGGGGGAGTCTCCGCCGGCGGTGACAGCTGCTCAGTGGTGGAAAGTGGAGAGTTATTAACTCCCGAGGTGGATTTACGCCTCGAGAATCGGATTTGGTGTAATAGCGGACTGTTAGTCCGTCTTCTGTGTCGACTATACATGACTTTAGTCCGTCTTCTGTGTCGACAATGCTGGACGATCTCTCAATCCCAGAAATGAATTTAATTTCCGGCGAAGCAAACCGCGCTTGTGCGTACTCGCAACAATGGCGTTCTGTAAGCTTGTGGACGTCGCTACTGCTAAATAATCAGGTAAAGATGTAGCGGATTGTATTGAAGTGTATTGGCTTGGAAACTTCAGAGAGTGGGTAATAGTATTTACGGACCCGACACATATACATTTTTTATCTTCTAGCTTTAAACGAAACGATTTCTCAAGCTTTGGTCATTCAACACTTAAGGAAATTGACGTAAGTTATTTTAATGCAATTCATTGGCATGTATTTGGATTATGGATTACTCACTATATATTCAATAGAGTGTGGTGCTTTTTTCTGTCCAACTAGGTATTTGGTATTTTATCTGACAATCACACTAGGAACATTACCGACTTTTTGAAGCTACATATCATTACTTAGGATTGGGAAATATATAAGGTATGACTTTGTGTCGGTACATTTTAGTTTTGATTATGTGCGTTAGTCTGTCAACCCTTTATTTCATTTATTGTCTAGATGGGGGTCGTTGGGTACTGACTCTGGCATTGAAAAGTTTATTTTTTCTCGTCTTAATGATGAACAAGTAGTGGGTCACATATGTGAATATTTGAAAATACGTAATTTATCTAGTGTTTGGTAGCACTTTGACTATTTCACGTGGTGACTTAGAAGTTTATTGGTAGGCTTGGCTCTTTTATTGGGATCATCACAATAAATAGGATCATTTTTTCGCTATCATTTTGGGCTTTTCCTTTGACTCAGGGGTCTTTATACATTATATTTTGCAATATTCAGTTTGAGCATTTTGGTTTCTAATATTAATTTTTACTCATAATGTAGAGCCCTGAAGAAGTCTTTGGGAACTAGAAGAATTCCCCATGACGAAACACGTGTTGGCTCGGAGTGTTTTTCCATGGATGATGCTGTAATTTGAAGATATGATCTAATAAATCTCTGGACTGAAATGGACTTTCTATTGATTGATGTGAAACTTTGGACTGCATTCCTTTGAACTTAACTCACTTGAATTTGACTTACTTATGTTATAATTTTACTCACTTGATTTTTGACCTGTATTTGTGTGAATTTATAATTTGGACTAGGGGGCCTCACATTGTGACAATCAGTGGTGGTACTGCTGCTGGTGGGGGGAGGCTCCTGCCCATCCCCCTGCAACCCCAGATGGCTGCTCAGTAGATGTGGTGGTGCTATGGGGGGGCTCCTGCCCATCCCCTCCAACTTCGGACAGCGGCTCAGTGGATGTGGTGGTGCTGCTGGGGGGCTCCTGCCCATCCTCTGCAACCTCGAACGGCTGCACAACCATGGTTTTTGGTGGGGGCTCTGTCACACTTCCTGCCCCAGGCCCTTTGGTCTTCCTGCCTGCTAGGGCACGCTCCATGCTGGGGCAGGCGCCTTTGTCTTCCTGACAGCTGGGGTAGTCTCCTTTCCCTTCTTGGCAGCTGGAGCAGGCTCCTTGCTCTTTCTGGCATCTGGGGCAGGCTCCTTTCCCTTGAGGCTCCCTGGTACAGGCTCCTTCACCTTCAGGACATGTGGCCTGGATCCTTTTCCACCACAGGTGGGTGTGGTGACAACTGGGCCCGTGGACTGGGTGGCTGAGGTGCTTGGCTGGGTTCTTCCAAACCTGCACTTACGTGCAGGACGGAGAGGGGAGGGATAGGGAGGAGGTCAATGGTGGATAGGAACAGTTTCTTAGGGACATTGGGGAAAGAAGAGGGATAAGGAATGGGAGTGGAGTAAGAGGGAGTGGCTGTTGGAGGTGTCTTTCTGCTGCTTTTGGGTGCAGGTGCATGGCCTGTATGCTGTTGTGAGCTGGATGGGGGGACAGACAAAGTGGGTGAGGACACAGGGGACGTGTGCATGGCTGTTGTGGAGGAGTCTGCCAGTGAGGTGTGTGTTCTGCTTGGTGTGGTGATGATGCTGGTAGTGGATCATGATGTAGTGCATGCAGGTGTGAGTGTAGACGGAACTGGGAGGAAGGTGGAGGAGGAGGAGGGGGAGACAGTGGAAATAGTGGATGTTAGTGTGTCTGCATCTGGATGGTGTTTGTGTGAGTGCCTGTGGGATGAAGTGTGGTGCTTGTTTTTGCTTGTACCACTTTTGTGTGTTGTCTTGTGTGCATGCTCGTCTGGCTGTGTGCTTGGGATGGGTTGGGGTTGAGGAGAATGGGACTGGGAAGAGGAAGATGGATGGGGGAGGGTAGGAGCAGGGACAATGGCTGCCATCAGAGAGGAAGCAGAGCCTGGATCGATCTCTGTTAGGCCGCCAATCCAGAGTGAATGCCCTCCAGGAATGCATTAGTCTGTTGCATCTGGGCTGCCAGCCCCTGGATGGCATTCACAATGGTTGACTGCCCTACAGAGATGGATCTCAGGAGGTCAATAGCCTTCTCACTCAGGGCAGCAGGGCTTACTGGGGCAGGGCCTGAGGTGCCTGGAGCGAAGGAGATGCCCACCCTCCTGGGTGAGCGGGAACGGGCAACTTGATGAGGGGCTGATGGGAGGGCGGTGCTGGCATGGGGGTGATGGTGGTACCTGTAGCTGGGGTGGTCACAGAAGTGTCCGCCACCATCAGGGAGCTTCGGAGGAGGTATCTGTGTCAGAACTGTGCCCTCCAGGCTCCGCCGTGGTGCTCCCCTCGCCCTCTATCCCACTGGTGCCCTCAGTGCTGGTGAACTCTGCCTCCTGGGTCCCGAGGGATGCAGCTCCCTCCGTCTCCGGTGCCTCTGCTCCTCCGCCAGCTGATGCTAATGCACATAAGGACAGGATGAAAAAACAAAAAAGGGGGGGAAGAGTCAAAGGATGCACTTAGTCAATGGCGTACACAGCACCCTCACACACAGAGAAATAGTTTGCAGCCAAGGCACGGGGAGGGGCACACACCACCAAATGCAGCACACCTTGGACCCACACAGCCCTGACCAGTAGTGGATGCCTACAAGCTAGGTAGCAAGATTTTCCCTTCTGATCCCTAGCCACCAGGGTACCTATGCTGCACTGTCAGGCCTGGCCTAGGGGCACCTACTGACACACATCCCCCACCCGAATACCACCCTACCATGTGTAAGTTGTAATGATGGGCACTGTACTCACCCCCTTGTGGCTGCTGTTGTATTGAATCCTAGTTCGTTTTAATGGGATAGCAGGAGTTAGCTTAGCCTCTGGCTTGTAGACTCGTGCCCCCGTCACCTAGTGACTTTTAACCTACTTAGCTTGCTCTGTCTTAGCCCATTTAATTATTTATTTCTTCTAAGATGGCTGCCTTGTTTATAGTTAGGCCACTTGTTATGAGTTACATTATCAGTGTCACCGCGCCAAGGCGTCAAGATCAAGCACCAAAGACAAACAAACAGTAGGTGTTCACACTTAGGGATTTTCCCTCTCTATACTTTCGAGGGATTGTTGATATTAATTGCCGTCCCAAGCATGCCTGTTATCTATTGTTTAGGAATACACTTACGTCAGGGTACCTTATAGATCTGTATAAATACATCACACTTTAGACAGATAATCAGAGGGATTCCGACCAGACGGCATCGCAACCATCGCTGATACCGATGCTGTAGTCGACTTGACGCTCACCCAGTCTTCGTGTCCTAACGGAGTCTGAGCTAGAGACCTCATTCCAAGGTAACGAGGGTTGGGGGCTCCTCTTAGGGACACGGCATTGGCAGATTAGGTTTAACAAACCCAGC